>NC_073234.2:126968181-127610909 GCF_029281585.2 Gorilla gorilla gorilla
TATTATTATTTCCAAGTAACAGTGTAGAAGAATCAGCCCAACAATAAAAACAGCTTTTGGTATAGATTTGAATAGTGAAAATCAAATTGCACTGAATTACAATTTACAACAGAATTACATATTTCACTACAGAATTTGGCATATACAAATAAGTAAAAGAATTTTAGAACCGGCTGGGTGCAGTGGCTCATGCCTGTAATTCCAGCACTTTGGGAGGCCGAGGCGGGCAGATCACGAGGTCAAACAATCGAGACCATCCTGGCCAACATGGTGAAACCCTGTCTCTACAAAACATACAAAAATTAGCTTGATGTGGTGGCACACGCCTGTAGTCCCAGCTACTCAGGAGGCTGAGGCAGGAGAATCACTTGAACCTGGGAGGCAGAGGCTGCAGTGAGCCGAGATCGTGCCACTGCACTCCACCCTGGGGACAGAACAAGACTCCGTCTCAAAAAAAAAAAAAAAAAAGAATTTGAGAACCAAGTTCAGGATTGCCCAGAAGTGCCTTGCAACGTGTTACTGAACACTCAATAATGCCTTGCAAATGAGTAACAGGAATTCCCACTTTGTTCATCAATGGACACTTAAAAAGAGACTAAATTTTTAATATAACTACATAATCGCTTTTAAATTCTCAAAACCTTGTCTCATACTCTGAATATTTTTAAAATACATATGTTCTACTTCTTCACCCTTTTTCATTTTCATTAGACAATTGTTTTCTACCAACCGTTCTCTACCTTTCTTCCTTAGCCTTATACTTTGATTTCTTTCCAGATTTGCCACATGCCCACTTATAAACTAAAGCATTGTAGGCCAAATGGGACAAGAAATTTTCAGTTGAATATAATCAGTAGCATTCTTGACCACAAAACTGTAGAAAATGCTTGACAAACTAATTTTTTAAGAGATCACAAAAACTCTATTTAATTTTTCTCTAAAGTTCTAATTGTTTTCCAACAAAAATGCATTAAAATTCTCATTTTTCTAAAAAATTGCCTTACTTGGGTTATTCTAGAAAGTAGATATTTCTTTTTTCTTTCTTTTTTTTTGAAACGGAGTCTTGCTCTGTCGCCCAGGCTGGAGTGCAGTGGTGCGGTATCAGCTCACTGCAACCTCTGCCTCCTGGGTTCAAGCAATTCTGTCTCAGCCTCCCTAGCAGCTAGGACTATAGGCGCATGCCAGCACACACAAAAATAAATTTTTGTATTTTTAGTAGAGACGGGGTTTCGCCATGTTGGCCAGGCTGGTCTCAAACTCCTGACCTCAGGTGATCCACCCGCCTCAGCCTCCCTAAGTGCTAAGATTACAGGAATGAGCCACCATACCCAGCCCAGATAATTCTTTAAAAAAAGTTTGTAAGATCACTGTGAAAATCTTTGCTTGAATAAATCTAATAAACCATGAGGCATATTTAGGAAATCAAAACCCACCTCTTTTTGCATAACTGGAGTCCATATCTTTAAACTGTACCACAACAAAGTCTGAACATTTGAACAAAATACTCTCCATTATTTCTTCACGTTTCGGCCCCGAACTGGATTCTGTACTTTTCTCATGTGCGGCATCAAGTACCAAATCACACTAAAATGAAAAACACAAGTGAGTATTCCAAATCTTTACAAAATAAAATTTGTTAGGAATTCTTTAGCTCATCAAGGTACCAGTTCTTATATGCCTTTGACAAAAATAATCTCAAGAGAATCATACCCTTTTTCCCAGGCATATGATCTATTATCCATTCCATCATTTAAAAATCCTCATATCTAAATGTTTTTTGTTGCTATGGTTTGTCTTAAGTATATTAATAATAATTTTTAAGAGGAAAAAATAAACCACCACATCCCTCTATTAGTTCACAATGCTTAAAAATGGTTGAAATATTTTAATAAGCGCACACATCAAGAAGCCTCTCTGATTACACAAACCAGTCTATAAAATAATCAGTATTTGAAACTGAGAAGTAAAATCATTCAAAGTGGCTTTAAAAACTAGGTAAAACACTGACTACGAAAATGTTCTTTTACTTTGTAAGAAAAAGAAAAAAAGTAAAAATTACCTTCGGACTGTAAGTTTTAAAAACTCCTTCATATATACCTCCATTTTTCACTTGTACTTCACATTTGGAGCCCTAAAAACATATAATTTATTTATCAAAGAAACAGTATACTACCCGGTCACCAGGGATATTTGTTTTCATTTTACTTTTTATACCTCATCGGGCTTCATTCAATATTAGGTATTCACTAACAAAACAATAAAAAAATTTCAAAACATTAACAATACACTGAACTCTCAAAATTCTTCAGGAGGCTCTACTCAGAGTTTGCAGTACGAATTTTAATACTGAAGTCAAACATTTCTGACCCCAGCTATTTTAAGTGACAAAATAATGGACAAAAGACAATCAACTACTAACATTATTTTACACACACAGCAGGGTTAACAAGAATACAGCTATCTGTTGTTATTGGTAGGGGATTGGTTCCAGGACCTCCTTCAGATACCGAATTACATAATACTTCAGTCACTTACATAAAATGTAATAGTATTTGAATATAACTAAGCACATTCTCCCAAATACTTTAAACTATCCCTAAATTACTTGTAATACCTAATATAATGTAAATGCTATGTAAATTGTCATACTGTATTGTTTTAGGAATAATGACAAGAAAAACGTCCATACATCTTTGGTTCAGATGCAACCATGCATCTTTTTTCTCAAAAAAAAGATTTTTTTTTTTTTTTTTTTTGAGAAGGGTTCTGTCTGGCACTGTTGACCAGGCTGAGTGCAGGGGCATTATCTCAGCTCAGTGAAAGCTCCACCTCCCAGGCTCAAACAATCCTCCCACGTCAGCCTCCCAAGTCACTAGGACTACAGGCACGTACCACCACGTTCGGCTAGTTTTTTTTACTTTTTGTAGAGACAGAGTTCTGCCATGTTGCCCAGGCTGGTCTTAAACTTGTGAGCTCAAGCCATCTGCCCACCTCAAACTCCCAAAGTGCTGGGATTACAGGTGTGAGTCACTGCGCCTGGCCTTTTTAACAAATATTTTTGATCCAAGGTTGGCTGAATCCATGAATATGGAACCCACAGATGCAGAGGACCAACTGTACTTTTACAATGAATTATATTAGACTGGATAAAGGGAGTTCTAATCTATTTCTCTAAATCATCCTGACTAAACATGATCTAAGCAATGTTACTTTGACAATCATTTATCCACATTTTAACTTCATGGAATTACTTTATTCTACCCCCAAGGCAGTTTATCCCCCATAATCTAATAACTTACAACAACTGACGTAAGTATATGAACCATCCTCATATTTGCATAGATTCCGTCAAAAGAAATCTGGAATATTAAAAAAAAAACTATTAGAAATTAGTACAAACTGAATCTTCCTTATCTAAAATGCTTGGGACCAGAAGTATTTTAGACTGTGGATTTTTTCGGATTTGGGGATATTTTCCTTATTAGTGCTTGAACATCCCTAATTCAAAATATGAAATTTTGGAGCATTTCCGATTAGGGATGCTCAGCCTGTATTTACATTTGCATATAAAGCTAACGTTTATTATTTGTTGCAAAATGTTTAGTTAGGTTTATGATATCTTACATGTATTAAAGGAAGATTTTGTTTATTTAATATTTTGCTTCCGTAGAGAACAGAAGGAACAGAAGGTCAGGTTTTCAAGTGTTATCAGTCATACCAACTAACGGTATTTTGACTAAACATGACATAAAAAAGCAAGAGTAAACTTCCATAGAGGAGGAAGGACACAAACCGTAAGGATGGAAGACAAATCAATGGTTGGAGAGAGAGGAGGGTTCACTGAAAAGTGATTTGAGGGATTTTGGTGGGCAATGAAACTGTTCTATTATCTTGATTGTGGTGGTAGTTACACTGATTGTATGCAATTGTTAAAACTCACAGAAATGTACCCTAAGAAGGGTGAAATATAAATAAATGGGGTAGGAAGCCAGGTCATACCTTCATAGAAGAACCCTGACTAGGTTCTCCCAGCATATCAGCATCAATGACAGTGCTTAAGTCTGATCAACCACACTACTCCATATTACTACTATATACATGTATATCTTCCTGATTCTTGTAAAACAATCTAATAAAGGCAAAGTCTCAAAAATTTGTGATAGCTTCTCATTTATTTCTTCCATCATGTGGGACTTATAGTTTCTGCCCTTCATGTCCGGTTCAATTTCATTGATAACATTCCAAAATTTAAGACCAGAAAGCCAAAGGAGAAAAATGAAAGCAGCAGAAAAACAGCACATTAATTCAAAATAAAAAGCATAAAGAACTCTGCAGACTCCACTCTTGGTGTTCTACGTATCTTTTGGAGGTTTTTCACTTAGATTTGCACTTAGTCATTTAGAAAAGAACAAACGACTTGTTCTTGTTATTACACGTGACAAAAATACTATTTACAAATAATATGGTTTGGTTCTGTGTCCCCACCCAAATCTTATCTTTAATTATAATAATTCTCGTGTGTCAAGGGCAAGACCAGGTGGAGATAACTGAATCATGGGGGCAGTTTCCCCTACGCTGCTGTCATGATAGTGAGTGAGTTCTCAGGAGATCTGATGGTTTTATAAGGGGCTTTCCCTGCTTTGCTCAGCACTTCTCTCTCCTGTCGCTATGTGAAGAAGGATGTGTTTGCTTCCCCTTCCACCATGATTGTAAGTTTCCTGAGGCCTCCCCAGCAATGCAGAGCATGAGTCAATTAAACCTCTTTCCTTTATAAATTACCCAGTCTTAAGTATATCTTTATTAGCAGTGTAAGAATGGACTAGTACAACAAGTAATTGTACATTTTATACATAGTCATTAAAAAAACACATATAGGCTAATAATATACTTAAACAGTCAAGTTATCTGTGACAAAATTCAAAAGAAGGGAATCTTTTGCCTTGGCATTTGGTCTGTGGTTAGAGATCATGTTTTAGCTACTAATTTTCCCCAATAAGTAACATTAAAGTTACTCACCGTAGACTGAGGCAGTCCTTTGTTACTGTTTCGACCTCTGAAAAGATTAAATATTATTTTTATTAAATTCAACAGGCTAAATAAGCTGAAAAATATTTCCAAACTTAAAATATAATTCCATTCAAATAAAGGAGAGGCCATCTGTGGGGAGAGCTCACCTAATATTAAGTCTAAAGGCTACCTAAGGATGGCTCTAACTGTGCACTGCTTGCCTGGAGACCCACAACAGGTAGGGGTCATAGAAGGAAGGAAACTAGAAATAATCAAACTTCATCAAAATCAAATAAATAAAGTAAAATAGCCTACTGGAAGAAAAAAACTAATGCTAAATGTAAATTAATAATAATTATAGCCAGGCATGGTGGCATGCACCTCTAGTCCTAGCTACTCAGGAGGCTGAGGCAGGATCATCAGAGTCCAGGAGTCTGAGGCTGCAGTGGGCTACGATCATTCCACTGCAGTCTAGCCTGGGCGACAAAGCAAGACTCTGTCTCTAAATAATAATCTTTACTCCCAAAGTAACCAATCACTGTTACAAAGAGCTACTCAGAAGCAAAACACGGATTATATTCTTGATTTAACCAACACAGATGACTGACACCAAGTCACTTCCCATATTTCTCCCCCATCTATAAAAGAAAAACAGGTCATATGGGCCGGGCGCAGTGGCTCACGCCTGTAATCCCAGCACTTTGGGAGGGAGGGGTGGGCAGATCACGAGGTCAGGAGTTCGAGACCATCCTGGCTAACACAGTGAAACCCCATCTCTACTAAGAATAAAAAAATTAGCCAGGTGTGGTGGCATGCGCCTGTAGTCCCAGCTACTAGGGAGGCTGAGGCAGAAGAATCGCTTGAACCTGGGAAGCGGAGGTTGCAGTGAGCTGAGACCGCCCCATTGTACTCCAGCCGGGGTGACAGAGCAAGACTCTGTCTCAAAAAAAAAAAAAAAGAAAAGAAAAACAGGTCATATGATTACAACTGCAGAAAAAAAAAACTGAAAATAAGCTAAATCATTCAAAGCACTTTCATTTCTAAATAATATGCGTCTATATGTGTGGATTGTTATAACAAGTGCCTTTCCTCGCCAACTCTCTCCCTCAGAAAAGATGCAGTACACAAAATTCGGCTGTCAAGTAAAGATGAATTCTATTTTCAAGTGAATTATAGAATATAATACAACCTAAAGCTTATTCCACTGAAAAAGATTAGGCCCCTTAGAATAATTAAAAAACATCATTAAAGTGAAATGTTATATTTCTCATAAACATTAGTCATGACAATAGGACTGGAATCTCATTTTAATAAAATAATCACAACACTCAAGCCAAAATTCAAAACATTCAAGGAAAAGCACAATTCACATCCAAAAAGTCTAGTAACATGACTGGTCGATCCCTAGAAGAGTACTCTTAACATTCTGAGGCCAGTCCTAGCTTGGTCTCTAACTCTGTCACTTTTCCTTACTTTCTTCTCTCATCCAGAAAACAATGACTTGAATTAAATGACATCCAGGATTCCTTTCATTTCTAACATTCTAATTCTGTAACTGTTTCCCTCAAACATGGCACAGAGATAAATTCCTGAAGTCTAAGGAATATGACTAATAATTTATCTTTTATAGATCTTACTACAAAACCAGACACTATACTAAGTATTTCACATGCAACATGTCTAATCTATCACCTCTACTTTACAGGTGAGGAAACTGAACCTCAGCAGTCAAGTATCTTGACCAAAATCATCCAGTTCATGAGCAGTACAGCTGGTATTTAAACCAGGTGTATCTGATTCCATGTCTAAGTTTTTCATTCCTAGGTTATGCTGCCTCTCTGGAACTGTATCACAAGGAATAAACTACCTCGCCTAACAAAAATTCTACACCTTTTCAAACATCATTTGAATTTACGGTTTTGGTAGGGGTGTGTGTGGGGGGGGTGTACTTATAGTCTGTACATGAAGGCTAAAATGCCTAAATCTTACTTAGAACGATGATCTGGTATCCTGGTGGTTGCTGAGATGCCAAGTCACAAAACCTTGAACAAATGCCACGAACTGTCCTTAAACTCATATGGCCTCCCTACAAAGCTATATAAAAGACTTAAAAACATAATCCCCTTTAAATAAGTCACACTGTTCTTTTTAGTGATTATGTGGTTACATCTTTGACTAATAAAAAGTAATTGTTTGACCATGGAGTTTACTCAAAAGAACGAATCATTCAACCAGGAAAATATTATCATATAAAAAAACAGTGAAGTGCAGAAACCACTGATTTCCACTGATCTATGACACAGTTGGACACCCAAGAGGAATGTTAGCATATCGAAGCAGTATTCTCTGAAATCCACTGAAGTCTAAATTCTTGTTTCTTTTTGTATCCATTCAAGTTATGCTTTACTTTTAATCTTTTCATTAGTATCTCAAACCAAATATTTTACTATTTAATATAGTAACAAATACTGAACCGCAATAAACAAAGGCCAAGAGCATATTTTAGACCTAAGTATATTTATGATTAGATAGATCAGGTTTAACAAAACACTAATATCCAGGACTCTATGCTTTCAATAGTTGCCAAATATGAAATTCAAGTGTGACTTAAAATGCCAGTCAAATTAATATAAAGAAATTTACATGTTGAATGTGGTAGCTCATGCTTGTAATCCCAGCACTTTAGGAGGCTGAGGCAGGAGGATCACTTGAGTGCCGGAGTTTGAGATCAGTCTGGGCAACAAAGCAAAACCCTGTTTCTACAAAAAATAAAAAACTAGCCAGGCATGGTGGCACACGCCTGTGGTCCCCGCTACTTGGTAGGGGGAGGTGGGAGGATCACTTGAGCCCAGGAGGTCAAGACAGCAATAAGCTGTGATTATGCCACTGCACTCCAGCATTGGTGACAGAGCAAAACCCTGTCTCAAAAAATAATTAACTAAATAATAATAATACAGAAGGGAGAAATGAACGGGGTTGTAAATCAAACAAGAATGGTATGAGCTGATAACTATTAAAGCTGGGTGATAGGTGTGCAGGGGTTCACTTTACCATTCTGTCTACTTTCATACAATTTCCCTTAAAAAAAAAAAAGCACCTTCTGCTTCTGATGTAATATAATAGGATAGACCTAATCAAGTTTACAGATCTACCAGTTTACGAGAAACATTAAGATGGAAGAATATATTAACTGATACCATGAGGTTCCTCACAGTTTAAATCCAGAATGTAGTAAATGCAACATAAAAAATGACAGCTTCTTTTTTTTTTTTTTTTTCCTGAGACAGAGTCTCACTCTGTCGCCAGGCTGGAGTGCAGTGGTACGATCTTGGCTCACTGCAACCTCCGCCTCCCAGGTAGCTAGGACTACAGGTACACGTCACCATGCCCAGATAATTTTTGTATTCTTAGTAGAGACAGGGTTTCACCATGTTGGCCAGGATGGTCTTGATCTCTTAACCTTGTGATCCACCCACCTCAGCCTCCCAAAGTGCTGGGATTACAGGCGTGAGCTACCACGCCCGGCCAAAGATGATGGTTTCTTGAACAAATAAATCACATGGGACAAAAACATCATAGGAGGAGAACTTATGAATTTTAAAATACATATAAAAGCAATGCATAGGCCAGGTGTGGTGGCTAAGGCCTGTAATCCCAGCACTTTGGGAGGCCGAGGTGGGTGGACCACAAGCTCAGGAGTTCAAGACCAGCCTGACCAATATGGTGAAACCCCGTTTCTACTAAAAATAGAAAAATTAGCCAGGTGTGGTGGCGCACGCCTGTAATCCCAGATATTTGGGGAGGCTGAGACCAGAGAATCACTTGAACCCGGGAAGTGGAGGTTCCAGTGAGCCGAGATCGTGCCACTGCACTCCAGCCTGGGCGACAGAGCAAGACTACCTCAAAAAAAAAAAAAAAAAAAAAACACTTAATACACTTAAAATTGCTAAAATGGTATATTACTTATATTGCACCATAATTTAGGAGAAAAAAAACTCACAATCTCTTCCCAAAGAAATTTCATTTGCAACAAGGTATAAAAGAGTTAATGATGCTTTCAAAGGCACTTGGTAGGAGGAGATTGGTAGAATCATTGGAGATAATGCTAAATTGTAGTTGTCTAGTTTGGTGGCCAGAACTAGGGAAAGAGAGCTGGGAGGACTCCTCTGTGGATGGGAACAAATTTCAAACACTGATCTCAGAAACTATCCCTTCAAAGAAGCGCAAATTTGATCAGATCAGTCTGTGGAGCACTTTAGGCCCAAAGCTCCACGGAAAACAATGCAGGCCCTCCATATCTGCAGATTTCACATCCTCAGATTCAATCACTCGAGATTAAAAACACTTAATAAATACAATAAAAATAAGACAAATAAAAAATATATAACAACTATTTACCTAGTGTTTACACCATATTAGGTATTATAAGTAATCTAGAAATGACAAAGCATACAGGAGGATGTGCACAGGTATATGCAAATACTGTGCCATTTTATGAGGGACTAGAGCATCCATAAATTTTTATATCCAACGGGGGGGTCCTGGGACCAATCCCCCAAGGACACCAAGAAATGACTACATAGCATCACCTAGTAATTAGTGTAGCTTAACAGCTGGGTACAGTCAGGAAAAGAGACAAAGCCATGCCAAAATCATTGTGATTCTAGAGTGATGGTAGGCATACCCAAGGCTGCATCCCAAGAAAACTAGCATCAGACGTGTCACACTGTACAGGGAGGGAAGAAGGCTAGAACACTAAAATCATTCAGCCAGTCATTAGACAAATAAGCAAATAACAGTAATAACCACCACCCCCAACCATAGGCTAATGAGGTATCCAGAGTTACTACATTACTCAAGATGTCCAGTTTTCAACAACAAAAAAAAAAACGACAAGCTAAGACACAGGAAAGTATAACCCCACCCACCGGAAAAAGAAGTAGGCAATAGAAATTGCTTGTATAACCAGATGTCTGACTTAATAAGAACTTCAAAAGTGGTCACTATAAACATGTTTTAAGAACGAAAGAAAACCATAATGAATGCAGTAAAAGAAGGTATGATTGGCCAGGCGCCCTGACTCACGCCTGTAATCCCAGCACTCCAGGAGGCCAAAGCGGGCTGAAACCCCATCTCTACTAAAAATACAAAAACAAAATTAGCCAGGCGTGGTGGCAGGCACCTGTAGTCCCAGCTACTCAGGAGGCTAAGGCAGGACAATGGTGTGAACTTGGGAGGCGGAGCTTGCAGTGAGCCGAGATTGTGCCACTGCACTCCAGCCTGGGCAACACAGCGAGACTCCACCTCAAAAAAAAAATAAATGAACAGTCTCTGGCCGGGCATGGTGGCTCATGCCTTAATCCCAGCACTTTGGGAGGCCAAGGCAGGTGGATCACCTGAGGTCAGGAGTTCAAGACCAGCCTGGCAACATGCTCAAACTCCATCACTACTAGAAATACAAAAAATTAGCCAGGCGTGGTGGCAGGCGCCTATAATCCCAACTATTCAGGAGGAGGAGGCTGAGGGAGGAGAACTGCTTGAACCCAGGAGGTGGAGGCTGCAGTGAGCCGAGATGGCACCACTGTACTCCAGCTTGGGCAACAAGAGCAAAACTCCGTCTCAAAGAAAAAAAAAAATCATAAAATTAAAATACCACATTAGCAAATACTCACTTGGCTGGGCGCAGTGGCTCACACTCATAATCCCACCACTTCAAAAGGCCAAGGCGGGTGGATCACCTGAAGTCAGGAGTTCAAGACCAGCCTAGCCAACATGGTGAAACTCCACCTCTCCTAAAACTACAAAAATTAGCCACGTGTGGTGGCACATGTCTGTAATCCCAGCTACTTGGGAGGCTGAGGCACAAGAATCGCTTGAACTCATGAGGCGGAGATCGTGCCACTGCAATGCAGCCTGGGTGACAGAGCAAGACTCCGTCTTTCTTTTTTTTTGAGACAGAGTCTCCCTCTGTCGCTCAGGATGGAGTGCAGTGGCATGATCTTGACTCACTGCAACCTCCACCTCCTGGGTTCAAGTGATTCTCCTGCCTCAGCCTCCCGAGTAGCTGGGACTACAGGCGTGTGCCACCATGCCCAGTTAATTTTTTGTATTTTTAGTAGAGACAGGGTTTCACCATGTTAGCCAGGATGGTCTCGATCTCCTGACCTCTTGATCCACCCACCTTGGCCTTCCAAAGTGCTGGGATTACAGGTGTGAGCCACTGCGCCCGGCCTCGAGACTCCATCTTAAAAAAAAAAAAAAGAAAGAAAATATGCACTTGCCAGGTACAATGGCTCATGCCTGTAATGCCAACTAATCCAGAGGCTGAGGCAGAAGGACCACTTAAGACCCGGAGTTCAAGACCATCCTGAGCAACTTCGCAAGACCCCATCTCTAAAATAGTTTTTAAAAAACAGTCAGGTGTTATGCAGGTGCCTGTAGTCCCAGCTACAGGTGGGAGGTTCACTTGAGCCCAGGAGTTTGAGGCTGCAGTGAACTATCATCATGCCACTGCACTCCAGCCTTGGTGACAAAGCAGAACTCTATCTCTTAAAAGAGAAAAAGGAGGCCTGGTGTGGCAGCTCACGCCTGTAATTCTAGCACTCTGGGAGGCTGAGGTGGGTGGATCACCTGAGGTCGGGAGTTGGAGACCAGCCTGACCAACATGGAAAAATCCTGTCTCTACTGAACATACAAAATTAGCCAGGAGTGGTGGCGCATGCCTGTAATCCCAGCTACTCGGGAGGCTGATGCAGGAGAACTGCTTGAACCCGGGAGGCAGAGGTTGCAGTGAGCCAAGATCATGCCACTGCACTCCAGCCTGGGCAATAAGAGCGAAACTCCATCTCAAAAAAAAAAAAAAAAAAAAAAAAAGTAGACAGAATGATGGAAGAAAAGGGCATCACCACTTGGTAACACCATAGTAAATAACTGTTTCAGAGAAAAGTGTCCACAGAAGCTAAATATTGTAAGGGAAAGTAGAAACAGAGTATTTATATAACCACAAAGTAACTCCCCACAAGATACTGATGAAATGACCAAGTGAAAAATAACTTTATAGTGAAAAAACTTAGTAGACACAACTCTTAACCAAGTGATCAAAGTTAAAAACCCCAGTAATGGGATAAATATATACAATGCACTTTCTGATATCATGCAATGAGAAAAACACACAAATCATTTCTGTTGTATTCCTGCCAAAAATAAATATCTGAATCTACTCATAAGGAAACCTCAGATAAACCCTAATTGAGGGACAGTCTACAAAATAACCTGTAATCTTCAAAAGTGTCAAGTCATAAAAGACAAACTGCTTTGGATTAAAGGAGACCAAAGATACATGATAACCAAAGGTAACAATCCTGGATTGGTTCTTGGACAGGGGGAGTAAATACGTATATTCCACATATATATGTAGAATATATGTGTGTATATATATGTGTGTGTATATATGTAGAATATACGTATTTACTGGTTCTTGACCAGAAAAATGTTGATTTGTTGATTGTTTTAAAGGATATTAGAAGAAAAGGTCTATAAACAGAATAACAGTTTGACACAATTATTAATTTCCTTATTTTGACAACTGTACTGTGGTTTTGAAATAGAATGCCCTTGTTATTAGTAAATACAAGTTGAAGTATTTTGGGCTAAAGAGGCATCATGTCTCTCATATGTTTAATAAGAATTTTTATTTTATATTAAATCTTACATATACAATTACCAATACAGAGAAAATGTTAAGGTGAATATGGTAAAATGTTACTTGAAGAATACAGGTGAGATATATAGGAGAATTCTTTATAATATCTTTGCAATTTTTCTAAAAGTCTAAAATTATGTTTAAGTAAAATGTTTTTAATTGGAGACTACAAGTGATGTGATTTGTTAACTCTAATGCATTGTCCAAGGCATTTTTTAAATAATAATACTTAATCCTACTCAGCCTTGAAACTCAAATGCCATCTTTTCGGGAAGTCTTCCTTCGATTATCTCAATCAAATACACGATGCTGTTTTCAACTCTCCAGTTTAGATCTGTATTATAATTACTAGTGTATCTGTCATATGCCCACTACTCAGGACCATCACCTGACCATATTATGCTTCTGTGAAAATCAGAAAATGATGCCTCTTCCAGGGGGTCATAGCCCCACATTAGACAAAACAGTGTGGTCGGCAAGCAGTGTCTTTGTGAAAATTAAAAGAAGGTACCAGAAGCACATAGATATAGCCCCCAAAGACACACTGTGTGGCCAAAGAAACACCTTGATTTCAACATCCATTCACACTTGGTCAGGAACTCTTGGACAAATGAAAACCTAACAACCAAGCTTGGCAAAAGTATCTTTCTACCACTACCAAAATTAGCAGAGGAATCATGCCTCATATGATACACACTGAGTAAATACCTAATGAATTAACAGCCCAATCAGAACAAGGGAAAGAAAAAAAAAAGAAGAAAGTTAAAAACTTTCCATTTCAAAGCTATCAATCTTTAAATCAGGGGTCAGGACACTACAGCCCACAACCTGTTTTGGTCTGGCTTCTGGGCTAAGAATGATTTTTATGTTCCTCAAGAGTTGCTTATGGTAAAAGGAATTTGAGGGGAAATGGAAAAAAAAAAAAGGATTGTTTAAAGAAAAAAGGATATGCAACAGAGAAGCTATATGGCCCTAGAGCCTAAAATACTTATTACCTGAGACTTTACATAAAAAGTTTGCCCATCCTCACACTGAAGAAAAAAAAAAAACATAGCTGCAACAGCAATACAACAATTAAAAATCAAGCAGAGCCAGGTGCAGAGGTGCAGCATGTAGTCTCAGCTACTCAAAAGGCTCAGGTGAGAGGATCGCTTGAGCCCAGGAATTAAAGGCCAGTCTGGTCAACATTACAAGACCCTGTCTTTTAAAAACTGAAAGATAAAGTTGTTTATTATTTTACATGAATCAGTATTTACTACTTCTGCATGGGGGCATTTCTGGTAAAGACTGGAAAACCTGCTAGACAAATTCTGTAAGAGCTGTAACACTCCAGTACTTCTTTTCTCTTTTGTAGAGATGGGGTCGCACTATATTGCCCAAGCTGGTCTGCAGCTCCTGAACTCAAGTGATCCTCCTACCTCAGCCTCCCAAAGTGCTGGGATTACAGGCATAAGACACCATGCCTAGCCTCCAGTACTTCTAAAATAAACTGCTGGATAGCATTAAATTATTTTCATGAAGTTTTATGTACATATAAGAAATGTCATGAAAGTCCTCATATTCTCCTTTAAGTAATGCTTTATATTAAAATTTGAGGTTGATCCACCTACTGAAAAAAAAAACGTATTTTAATAGTGTACATGTGATGGCAATACATGCATACCTCATTTTATTCTGCTTTGCTTTATTGAAATTCACAGATGCTGCATTTTTGACAAGCTGACGGTCTGTGGAAACCCCGAGTCGGGCAAGTCCATTAGTGCCGTATTTCCAGTAACATGTGCTCTCTTTGCGCCTGTGTCACATTCTCATAAATCTCACAATATTTTCAAACTTTTCCACTATTATTGTATATGTTATAGTAATCTGTAATCAGATTATATTTTACAATAATTGTAAATAATTTACATTATTGTATCTGTTAGAAAAGATTGTATTTTACAATTGTAAATAATAATTTACAATTATTATTGTATCGGTTATAGTAATCTGTAATCTGTAATCAGTAATCGTTGACGTTACCCTGATTTCTTTTAAGGCACCACAAACTGTCCATATAAGACAGCAATCTTAATAAATGTTGTGTGTTATGACTACTCCACGAACCAGCAGTCAGCTTGTCTCTCTTTCTCCTCGTGCCTCTCTATTCCCTGAGATACAACAATATTGAAATTAGGCCAATTAGGCCAGGCATAGTGGCTCACATCTACAATCCCAGCACTTTGGGAGGCCAAGGCAGGTGGATCACTTGAAGCCAGGAGTTAAAGCCCAGCCTGGCCAACATCGTGAAACCCCATCTCTACTAAAAATACAAAAATTAGCCAGAGGTGGTGGTGGGCGCCTGTAATCCCAGCTACTCAGTAAGCTGAGGCACGAGAATTGCTTGAACCTCAGAGTTGTAGGATGCACTGAGCTGAGATCATGCCACTGCACTCCAGGCTGGGAAACAGAGCGAGATTCTGTCTCAAAAAAAAAAAAAAAATTACTTCTCATTGACAAAAAGCTATGATGGAAATGTACAAGGACATAAATGTTTTCATAACTGCTAACACAAGAATCAGTCCATAGCCCAGGGATCAAGGGATAATTTTGACGTTCAAGCCATTTTATTTAAGAAATACGGCGGGGCGCGGTGGCTCACGCCTGTAAACTCAACACTTCGGAAGGCCGAGGCAGGCGGATCACCTGAGATCGGGAGTTCGAGACCAGCCTGACCAACATGGAGAAACCCCGCCTCTACTAAAAATACAAAATTAGGTGGGCACGGTGGTGCATGCCTGTAATCCCAGCTACTCAGGAGGCTGAGGCAGGAGAATTGCTTGAACCCGGGAGGCGGAGGTTGCGGTGAGCCGAGATAGCATGCCACTGCACTCTAGCCTGGGTGACAAGAGCAAAAAAAACTCCATCTCAAAAAAAAGAAAAAAAAAAAAGAAATACATTCTGTAAGGCTACTACTGCCATTCATAGTCATTCTCTGATGGCAAAATAAATTGAAAACTTTCTAAAAAGTATTCACCATTCTAGATGCCATTGAGAATGCCATCCATGAGCATCGGAGGAGGTTAAAACATCAACATTAACAGGAGTTTTAGAGGAAATTGCTTTTTTTTTTTTTTTTTAAAGATAGAGGTTCGCTCCTGTTGCCCAGGCTGGAGTGCAATGGCACAATCTCAACTCACTGCAACCTCCGCCTCCCAGGTTCAAGCGAGTCTCCTGCCTCAGTCTCCCAAGTAGCTGGGATTATAGGCGCCTGCCACCACGTCCCCGCTAATTTTTGTATTTTTAGTAGAAACGGGGTTTCACCACGTTTGCCAGACTGGTGTTGAACTCCTGACTTCAGGTGATCCGCCCTCCTTGGCCTCCCAAAGTACTGGGATTACAGGCATGAGCCACCGTGCCCAGCCAGGAAATTGCTTCTAATACTCATGAATGATTTTGAGGGGTTCAGGACTTCAGTAGAGCAAGTAACTGCAGATGTGGTAAAAAAGCAAGAGAACTAAAATTAGAAGTGGGGTCAGAAGATGTAACTGAATTGCTGCAATCTCATGATAAAACTTGAATAGATGAGGTGTTGCTTCTCATGGATAAGCAAAGAAAGTGGTTTCTTAAGATGGAATCTACACCTGGTGAAGCTGCTGTGAGCACTGTTGAAATGACAACAAAAGATTATGAATATTCCAGAAACAGGCCGGGCGTGGTGGCTCACACTTGTAATCCCAGCACTTTGCGAAGTTGAGGCGGGCAGATCACGAAGCCAGGAGTTCAAGACCAGCCTCACCAATATGGTGAAACCCCATCTCTACCAAAATTACAAAAATTAGCCTGGCGTGGTGGCATGCACCTGTAGTCCCAGATACTCAGGAGGCTGAGGCAGGAGAATCACTTGAACCCGGAAGGCAGAGGTTGCAGTACGCTGAGATTGCGCCACTGCACTCCAGCCTCGGAGACAGAGCGAGACCCCATCACAAAAAAAAAAAAAAAAGAATATTCCAAAAATGAAATGGCCTGGCGCAGTGGCTCATGCCTGTAGTCCCAGCACTTTGGGAGACCAAGGCGGGCAGATCACCTGAGGTCAGGAATTCAAGACCAGCCTGGCCAATATGGTGAAACCCCATCTCTACTAAAAATACAAAAATTAGCCGGGTATGGTGGCGTGCACCCATGGCCCCAGCTACTCATGAGGCTGACACAAGAGAATCGCTTCAACTCAGGAGGCAGAGGTTGCAGTGGGCCGAGATTGTGCCACTGCACTCCAGCCTGGGCAACAGACTCTGTCTCAAAAAAATAAAATAAATGTACATTTTCATATGTTTGTCTGTCTTATTCACTGTGTTACTTAATTAACAAGCAAAACAATATACACAAACAATCTAATGCATCCCGATAACTGAAAAACATTAAATAATCTAAGAATAAAATTACCTTCCATTATTGTTTCAACAACTGGGGGAGGCCGGGCGCAGTGGCTCACACCTGTAATCCCAGCACTTTGGGAGGCTGAGGCAGGTGGATTAACTGAGGTCAGGAACTCAAGACCAGCCTTGCCAACATGGTGAAATCCCCTCTCAAATAAAAATACAAAAATTAGCCGGGCGTGGTGGCACATGCCTGTAATCCCAGCTACTCAGGAGGCTGAGGCAGGAGAATCGCTTGAACCCAGGAGGCAGAGGTTGCAGTAAGCCAATATCACAACAATGCACTCCAGCCTGAGTGACACAGCAAGACTCTGTCTCAAAAAAAAAACAAAACAAAAAAAAAACGGGGAGAAAAAACATGCAATTTCTATTGGTACTGTCACCATACAATATAATTATAGAGCTTCATGTCTTTTTATTTTTCACCATTCTGCTCATCCATCACCATTTTTCAACACTACTCCTCTATATGTCCTTCAGTAGTTTCTAATGCTATTTCAACAAGACCTGGGTAACAGATTTTTTTATATAATCAAAATATTTCATTGATCCAGGTTTCTAGAATCAGACTGGTTGTATAGAAGTAACTAATTTTCTTTGGCATAAGGGTACCACATACCTCTAACCCCCTTCCAGTAAAACTGTAAGAATGCTCTTGCCTCCAGCTATTCACATGGCTGCCCCCTTCTTGTTAGTTACCAACTTAAATGTCACCTCCTGAAAGATGCCTTCTCAAACTACCCCCTCTACAGCAGCTCCCCAACTATTATGTCTACCCGTTTTAATACTTAAGTAACTAATATTTAGTACATCAGTTAGACAATTAACTAAAATCTAGAAATCAAGTTCCACCTCTTAAGGTTAACTCACTTAGGTGAGTCATTTTGTTCTTCCCATTTCAGACTTCTTGTTGTTGTTTACATTATTATTAGAAAGGGAAATCCTATACCACATATTGAATATTTTCTCCCTAAAAAGTTGAGTCAAATGAGGTGGCAAGAGGGGGTAGGCCATGACAACCCAAACACAGTGAAGCTAGAGTTTTGTTTTGTTTTGTTTTGTTTTTAGGAAACTGAGGTGGGAAGGCAACTCTAAATTCACACAGAACAACTGCCAGATTAATCCGGTCATATAATCATCTAGGATCATTGTTTCAAAACAATTATCATTCACACAAGAACTAATATCAGCATTAATTGCTTGGGTTCAAATTCCGGCTCCATCACTTCTCAGCTCTGTGGCCTTAATCCTGTGACTTCAGCTCTCTGTATTTCAATTTTAACATCTATGAAATGAAGATGAAAATAGTACCTTCTCAAAAGAAAAAAAATAGTATCTTTTCATAAGGTTGTGGAAATTAAGTAATATTCCATACAGATCACATAGCTTAAAACAGTGCCTGGTATGTTATTAAGTGTTTAATAACTGCTAGCTAATATAATTATTTCCTCATATTCCAGCATACACTAGAGTAATAAAGGAGAAAAAAAAGGCCAGTCACAGTGGCTCACACCTGCAATCCCAGCACTCTGGGAGGCCAAGGTGAGTCCAGGAATTTGAGACCAGCCTGGACAACATGGCGAAACCTCGTCTCTACAGAAAATTTTAAAAATTAGGCAGGTGTGGTGGCTCATGCCTACAGTTCCAGTTACTTGGGAGCTGAGATGGGAGGATCACTTAAGCCCATGAAGTCGAGGCTGCAGTGAGCCAGGATCATGCCACTGGACTCCAGCCTGAGTGACAGAGGGAGACCCTGTCTTAAAACACCACCACCACCACCACACTCTTCATATGAAGTTTTACCCCTTCAGTGCCTTTACCCCTTGAGTCCCTCTAGAGAAAGGGATAAAAGGCTTGGTCATGAAGCCATGAACAACTAGATCCGACCTAGACACACCAAAAAATCCAAACAACTCAGGTAGAAAAGGATCTTAGGGCTCTAGTCCCATGCTGTCCAAGAGAACTTTGTACAATGATGAAGATGTCCTATGTCATGTTGTCCAATATTGCAGCCATTAGGCACATGTGGCAGCTAAGCACTTGAAATATGGTTAGTATGGCTGAGGAACTGAAATATTTAAATTTTAATCAACATAATTTTAAATTTAAAGAACGATGTGTGGAAGTAGCCACAATACTGGACAGTGCCCATTCCCATCTTCTCGAGTTCTCCAGACAGTAAGCCACCCCCTTCCACGGCATTCATATCACCTCTGACTTATGCACCAAGAATGCTTCCTGACAGGAAACTCAAGTCTCTCCCAATGATCTACCCATTGCTCATAAACTTATCCCTTTCTGGAGGCCACAAAACAATTGTATTCCCCTTCAAAAGACTATCAGTGGAGGAGAGGGGAGTACAGCTGAAACAACGTTGGCCATTTACTGATAACTGCTAAAGCTGAGTGACAGGTACATAAGATTCATCCAGCTGTTCTCTTTCTAAATACGTTGAAATTTTACATTTTAAAAACCTTATTAGTGTTTACTTTAAGCTCATTTCATTTTCTAACTGAAACATATTCTTCCAAATGTGTTTCCTTACTTTCAGCGAGGACCCCCTCCAATTCTTCTATCACACTGTGAACCAAATTTTTTCTACATACATCATGTGTATAGCAATCCCTGTACTTTAGCACAAACTCTTCCCGCCTGGAACTTCCTCCCCTCTTCATGGCCTCACTGAAAACTGCTTATCATCCTTGAAGATCCATCTCAACTCTCATCATTTTGAAGCCCTTTTTCTTCACTGCCCACCCATGGCAGTCCCCTCCCAGTGCTACCAATTTAAACTATCTGCATGCCTGCCTTCTCTACTACACTGGGTAACCTGGAAGCAGAGATAATGTTTCATTCATCTTTGTCTCTGTCCTAGTCTGACAGCATCAAATGTGTAATGAATTAATGAATATACAAACTCAATGAAATGCTAAACTGTATCCATTCATACTGTACTACCCCAAGCCCATCAATACCACTTTTCAACCTTAACTTGCTGGTGTAGTTTCTACTGGTTTCCAAACATGCTAATAAGAACAGCTAAAAGTTACTGAGCACTTATTACTTGCCAGGCATTGCTTTAAGCGTGTTACATGTTTAATTCATTTAATCCTCTTCCATCCCCTTTTTACAGGGGAAGAAACTTAAGCATAAGTGAAAATAACTTGCCTTACATCACGGAGTATGAAGGAGCAGGGATGCGAATACTAATTGTAAAGTCCCTGCTCCTGTGTACAATAAGGAAGACAAATCATAATCTCAAATGCAAGCTTCAAATCCCAAAATTCAGATTTGGGAAAGGGGATTAGGATGCCAAATAGGAATACTGACCTGCAAAAAGAAAAAGTAACTTTAGGCATTCTCCACAAAACAATGTGAGGGAAAATGGTAATCTTTTTATTCTTGTAATTTATAGTAAGCTACTACTGAATAAGAAAGCTAACTTGTACTAGACAAAGTTAAGTTCTACAGGAACTTTTTAATTATTAGAATTAGTTTCATGGAAAATTTGGGCTAGATCTTAAACGGTAAGTATGAGGATCTCGAATGGCAGAACAATGATGGAGGAGCAAGCAAGAGGCAGACACTGGGCACTGGACCTCCACAAGCAGTGAGGAAGGAGACCATCTTGATTTAAATGGAGGTCATATTTTTGAAGAGTTAATGGGAAACATGATCAGAAAGGTAAAATGGAGTTCTATTAGGGGTCAGCAAATGCCCATGGCCTATTTTCACATGGCTTAAAGCTCAGAATATTTTTTACACTGTAAAGAGCTTTCAGGTCAGGCACGGTGGCTCACACCTGCTGTAATCCCAGCACTTTGGGAGGCAGAGATGGGCAGATCACCTGAGATCAGGAGACCAGCCTGGCCAATGTGGCGAAACCCCATCTTTACTAAAAATACAAAAATTAGCTGGGCGTGGCAGCATGTGCCTGTAATCCCAGTTACTCGGGAAGCTGAGACAGGAGAATCGCCTGAACCCAGGAGGCGGAGGTTGCAGTGAGCTAAGATTGCACCACTGCACGCCACTGTACTCCAACCTGGGCAACAGAGTGAGACTCCATCTCATAAAAATAAAAATTAAACCAATAGTCACATATTCAACAAATTATTATTATTATTTTGAGACACAGTCTCACTCTGTCACCCAGGCTGAAGTACAGTGGCACAATCTCTGCTCACTGCAACCTCTGCCTCCCGGGTTCAAGAGCTTCTCCTGCCTCAGCCTTCTGAGTCACTGAGACTGTAGATGAGCCACCCACAAATGGCCAATTTGTGTATTTGTAATAAACACGGGGTAGGCCAGGTGTGGTGGCTCACGCCTGTAATCCCAGAACTTTGGGAAGCCGAGGCGGGCTGATCACAAGGTCAGGAGTTTGAGACCATCCCAGATAACACAGTGAAACCCCATCTCTACTAAAAACAAAAAAATTAGCCGGGCATGGTGGCGGGCGCCTGTAGTCCCAGCTACTTGGGAGGCTGAGGCAGGAGAATGGCATGAACCTGGGAGTTGGAGGTTGCAGTGAGCCAAGATCACGCCACTGCACTCCAGCCTGGGCGACAGAGCAAGACTCCGTCTCCAAAAAATAAATAAATAAATAAACAAAGAAACCAACCCAGGGTTTCACCACGTTGGCCACGCTGGTCTCGAACTCCTGGCCTCAGGTGATCTGCCCGCCTCGGCCTCCCAAAGTGCTGGGATTACAGTCTTGAGCCACTGCGCCTGGCCACAAGTTAATTGATAACTTACTAAGCATACAAAGTTGTACAAAACACTTGTTCCTACTGTCAAGATGCTCTAAATCTAGAAGGAAGATAATGCAAATATTTCCAAACAAGTCAGATCGCAAATAAACACATGCACCGCACGTTTCAATTATTTATTATTTTTTTTTTTTTGGAGACAGAGTCTCGCTCTGTCGCCCAGGCTGGAGTGCAGTGGCACGATCTGGGCTCACTGCAAGCTCCGCCTCCCGGGTTCACGCCATTCTCCTGCCTCAGCCTCCCGAGTAGCTGGGATTACAGGCGCCCGCCACCACACCCGGCTAATTTTTAGTATTTTTAGTAGAGACGGGGTTTCACCGTGTTAGCCGGGATGGTCTCGATCTCCTGACCTTGTGATCCACCCACCTCGGCCTCCCAAAGTGCTGGGATTACAGGCGTGAGCCACCAGGCCCGGCCCGCATGTTTCAATTAACAACAGACCTATATACAATGATCAACCAGTAAGTTAAGGTAAATTTACTCTTAAAGAAAGATATTTTTGACGAGGCGTGGTGGCTCACACCTGTAATCCCAGCACTTTGGGAGGTCAAGGTGGGCAGATCACTTGAGGTCAGAGGTTAAAAGTCTTAACTCCTAACCACACTGAACTTTCTGTCTGCAGAAAAGAGCATTGGTCAATAGTTCACAAAACGGCTAGGCATGATGGCGTGCACCCACAGTCCCAGCTACTTGGGAAGCTGAGGTGGGAGGATTGCTGGAGCCCAGGAGTTCAACGCCCTGGGCAATACAGCAAGACCTCACCTCTGGCCGGGTGCAGTGGCTCACGTCTGTAATCCCAGCACTTTGGGAGGCTGCAGCGGGTGGATCACCTGAGGTCAGGAGTTCGAGACTAGCCTGGCCAACATGGTGAAACCCCGTCTCTACTAAAAATACAAAAATTAGCCAGGTGTGGTGGCACGCACCTGTAATCCCAGCTATTCAGGAGGTTGAGGCAGGAGAATCGCTTGAACCCAGAAGGCGGAGACTGCAGTGACCAACATCATGCCACTACACACCAGCCTGGGCGATAGAGCGAGACTCCATCTCAAAAAACAAAATAAGAAAGATATTTATCAATTTAGTGTATCCTAACTGTTCAGTGTTTGTCTACAGTAGCATACAGTAATGTCCTAGGCCTGCACATTCACACACCACTCATAAATGACTCATCCCAAGCAACTTCCTGTCCTGCAAGCTCCATTCATGGTAAGTGACCTATTCAGACATACCACTTTTATCTTTTATGCTGTATTTTTACTCACCTTTTCTATGTTTAGATATGTTTAGATTCACAAATACTTAACATTATGTTACAACTGCCAACAGTGTTCAGTACAGCAACATGCTATACAGATTTGTAGCCTAAGAGTAATACTCTGTACCACAGCCTATGCGTCTAGAAGGTATACCATCTAGGCTTGTGTAAGTAAACTCTATATTTGTACAATGATAAGATCACCGAAAAAATTTCTCAAAACACATCCCCATCATTAAGCAATGCATAAACATAGTTTCTCATCACCAAAGATGGTATGAATGTCAAATAAACACATGAAAAGATGCTCAAAATCACTGGGCATTAGGGAAATGCAAATTAAAACCACAATGAGGCCAGGCACAGGGGCTCATATCTATAATCCCAGCACTTTGGGAGGCTGAGGTAAATCAATCACTTGAGCCCAGGAGTTCAACACCACCCAGGGCAACATAGTGAGACCTCTTCTCTACTAAAAATCAAAGCAAACTACCAGGTGTGGTGGTACATGCCTGTGGTCCCAGCCAGGAGGCTGAGGCAGGAGGATCACTTGAGCCCAGGAGGTCAATGTTGCAGTCAGACAATACCGCACCACTGCACTCCACCCTGGGTGACAGAGCAAGACCCTGCCTCAAAAAAAAATTCATACACTGCTAGGGGAAGAAAATACAGTAGTCACTTTAGCTAACAGTTTAGCAATTACTTTTTAAATTAAATAAACACTCACAGGATTATATGTACCCTGGAAAAATAAACACTTGCCACAAAACCCAGCAATCTCATTTCTATGCATTCCAACCAAGAGAAATAAAATCATACGTTCACACAAAACCTGTACATAAATATTCATATCAGCTTTATTTATTTATTTATTTTTTTTTTTTTTTTGAGACGGAGTTTCACTCTTGATGCCCAGGCTGGAGTGCAATGGTGCAATCTTGGCTCACCACAACCTCTGCCTCCCGGGTTCAAGCGATTCTCCTGCCTCAGCCTCCTGAGTAGCTAGGATTACAGGCATGCGCCACCGTGCCCGGCTAATTTTGTATTTTTAGTAGAGATGGGGTTTCTCCATGTTGGTCAGACTGGTCTCAAACTCCCAACCTTAGGTGATCCGCCTGCCTCGGCCTTCCAAAGTGCTGGGATTACAGGCGTGAGACATCGCACCCGGCCTCCAGCTTTATTTTTAATAGCCAAAACCTGCTAACTCAATGTCCACCACTAGATGAACAAACTGGTACATGCATACAATAGACTACTACTCGACAATAAGCAGAAAGAAACTACTAACATGCAATAGTACAGATGACCTTTTTTTTTTTTTTTTTGAGATAAGAGTCTCACTATGTCACCCAGGCTGGAGTGCAGTGGCATGTTCTTGGTTCACTGCAACCTCCTCCTCCCGGGTTCAAGTGATTCTCCTGTCTCAGCCCCCCCGAGTAGCCGGGATTACAGGAGCTCGCCACCGTGCCTGGCTAATTTTTGTACTTTTAGTAGACACAGGGTCTCACCATGTTGGCCAGGCTGGTCTCAAACTCCTGACCTCAGGTAATCCACCCACCTCAGCCTCCCAAAGTGCTGGGATTACAGGCGTGAGCCACCAGGCCCAGCCAGAGATGAGGTCTTGCTGTGTTGCCCAGGGCCTTGAACTCCTGGGCTCCAGCGATCCTCCCACCTCAGCTCCCCAAGTAGCTGGGACTATGGGTGCACGCCATCACGCCTAGCCATTTTGTGAACTGTTGACCAATGCTCCTCTCTGCAGACAGAAAGTTCGGTGTGGTTAGGAGTTAAAGGGGAAGAAAGAGGAGGCTGGGTGCAGTGGCTCACACCTGTAATCCCTCCCAACACTTTGGGAGGCCAAGGCAGGAGGTTCACTTGAGCCCAGGAGTTTGACACCAACTTGGGCAACAAGCAAGATCCTGTCTCCGAAAAATAAAAATAAGAAAAGTAATTAGCCAGACATGGTGGTACACACCTGTAGCCCCAGGTACTCAGCAAGCTGAGGTGGGATGATGGGATGATTGCTTGAGCCCAAAAATTCGAGGTTACACAGTTACAGTAAGCTATGATCGTGCCACTACGCTCCACCCTGAGCAACAGAGGAAGACTCTGTCTCCAAAAAAGAAAAAAAAAAAAAAAGATGACAACGAAACGGGAGGTGGGTGTAGTCCCAGCTACTAAGGAGGCAGAATCATCTGGGCTCAGGAGTTCAAGGTCAGCCTCAGCAACATAAGGAGACCCTGTCTCTTAGGAACAAAAGGGGAGGGGGAGAGAGAACGGGAGGGAGGGAGGGAGAGAGAGAGGAAGGGTTGGGAGAGAAAGAGAAAGAAAAAGAAAGGAAGAAATAAAAAGGAGAGAAAGGAAGGAAAGAAGGGAAGAGGGGAGGAGGCAGCGGGGAGGGGAGAAAAGGAGAGGAGGGATGAAGAAAAAGAAAGGAAACGACAGAGAAAGGCCAGGGATGGTGGCTCATGCCTGTAATCCCAGCACTGGGAGGCCGAGGCAGGTGGATCACCTGAGGTCATGAGTTCGAGACCAGCCTGGCCAACATGGTGATACCCCATCTCTACTAAAATACAAAACCTAGCCGGCTGTGGTGGCAGGTGCCTGTAGTCCCAGCTACTTGGGAGGCTGAGACAGGAATAGCTTGAACCCGGGAGGTGAAGGTTGCAATGAGCCAAGATTGCCCCACTGCACTCTAGGCTCGGCAACAGAGCGAGACTCCATCTCAAAAAAAAAAAAAAAAAAAGAAATGTATTAGAAATAAAAGTACATCAGATTCTAATGCCAGTTATGCAGCCAATGATGAGACACTCTGGTAAATAACCCTCTTGGTCTCAATTTCTTCACCCGTAAATAGAATGAGTACTAAAAAACCACCAGAGCCAGAGAAATCCAAACTACCAGGGAAAGGGAGGGGCCCACTGAGAACCATCCCAGCAACCCGACCACAGCTGGTCTTCCCTGGACACCATGAACCACGATGTCCAAACCTCTTCACTCCTGCCAACATCGGCCATCCCTCAAGGAGGAGCAAGAGGTGGCTGTGCTGGGGGCACCCCACAACCCTGCTCCCCCGATGTCCACCGTGATCCACATCCACAGTGAGAACTCCGTGCCCGACCATGTCGTCTGGTCCCTGTTCAACACCCACTTCATGAACTCCTGCTGCCTGGGCTTCATAGCATTGGCCTACTCCGTGAAGTCTAGGGACAAGAAGATGGCTGGCAACCTGATCAGGGCCCAGGCCTATGCCTTCACTGCCAAGTGCCTGAACATCTGGGCCCTGATTGTGCACATCATTATGACCATTCTGCTCAGCATCATCCCAGTGTTGATCTTTCAAGTCTATCAACAGATCAGGAGGCATCATCTAGGCCAGGAGCTCTGCCCATGATCTGATTCCCATGTACTCCATCCACCCTCCATTCCTCGCCCTGCCCCCACAGCCAAGTTCTCTATCAGCCATTTATCCTCACACACTTTTCTACAATGGCATTCAATAAACTGCATGTGTTTCTGGTTTAAAAAAAAAAAAAAACAACACCAGAGCCATTCCAACTCCAAATGCGTTTGACTCTACATTGTTGAACATCTACTATGTGCCAAGAACAGAACATAAGAAGAATTTAGGCTGGGTGTGCTGCCTCATGGCCTTAATCCCAACACTTTGGGAGGCCAAGGCAAGAGGACTACTTGAGGGCAGAAGTTCAAAACCAGCCTGGGTAACAGTGAGACTGTCTCTACAAAAATTTTTTTAAATTGTAGGGCGCAGCACTTTGGGAGGCCAAGGCGGGCAGATCACTTGAGCTCAGGAGTTTGAGACCAACCTGGGCAACATGGTAAGACCCTGTCACTACTAAAAATACAAAAAATTAACCAGGCATGATGGCGCACGCATGTGGTCCCAAGCTACTCGGGAGGCTGACGCAGAAGAACTGCTTGAACTCGGGAGGTGGAGGTTAGAGTGAGCAGAAATTGCACCACGCACTCCAGCCTGGGTGACAAAGCGAGATGGTGTCTCAAATAAAAAAAAAGAATTGCAGGGTGTGATGGTGCATGTGCCTGTGGTCCCAGCCACTCAGGAGGCTGAGGTGGGAGGATCACTTGAACCCAGGAGTTAAAGGCTGCAATAAGCCATGATCACAATACTGTACTCCAACCTGGGCAATACAGCAAGATCCCATCTCAAAAAATAAATACATAAAAACAGAAAATAGTAAGACTTTAGTATCTCACTTTTTAAAGAAGGTATTTTTTTTTTTTTTTTTTTTTGGAGACAGAGTCTCGTTCTGTCACCCAGGCTGGAGTGCAGTGGCGCAATCTTGGCTCACTGCAACCTCCACCTCCTGGGTTCAAGCGACTCCCCTGCCTCAGCCTCCCGAGTAGCTGGGACTACAGATGCGCACCACCATGCCCAGCTAATTTTTTCTATTTTAGTAGAGATGAGGTTTCACAATGTTGCCCAGGTTGGTCTCGATCTCCTGACCTCGTGATCCACCCGCCTCAGCCTCCCAAAGTGCTGGGATTACAGGCGTGAGCCACCGCGCCCAGCCAAGGAAGATATTCTTTCTCTTTTAATAGGTAAATAAACTAAGCCTCAGAGTGGCTGAGTAACTTGCCCATTCAAACATGTGACCAAGTAGTTAAGTGCCAACCATTCAAGAAATAGGGATACAATCAATAGTGAACAAAACAAAGTTCCTGCTTTCATAGAGCTTAAATTTTAGTTACTAAAGAGTGAACCATGGCCAGGCGCGGTAGATCATGCCTGTAATCCCAGCATGTTGGGAGGCCGAGGTGGGTGGACCACCTGAGGTCAGGAGTTCAAGACCAGCCTGAACAACATGGCGAAAACCCTGTCTCTACTAAAAATATAAAAATTAGCTGGGCATGGTGGTTGGTGCCTGTAATCCCAACTATTCAGGAGGCTGAGGCAGGAGAATCACTTGAACACAGGAGGTGGAGGTTGCAGTGAGCCAAGATTGCACTATTGCACTCCAGCCTGGGCAACACAGCAAGACTCCGACTCAAAAAAAAAAAAAAAAACAGTGAACCATGATTCCAGCTTAGACTGGAGTTGCCAGATAAAATACAAGATGCTCAATTAAATTTCAACTTTAGATAAATAACTTTTTTCTATGCAATACACAATTATACTAAAAAATTGGTCAATGTCCATCAAAAATTCAAATTTAACTGAGTGTCCTGTATTTCTATTTGCCAAATCTGACAACCCTAGCTTAGATATAACCTCAAAACTCTTTCTCAATCCTTTTACTGCGTTTCTGTGGCTCTAAAGCAGTAACTTTTTTGACTATATCAATAAAAAATTACTTAAAAAAAAATTTTTGGCTAGGCACGGTGGCTCATCCCTGTAATCCCAGCATTTCTGGACGCCAAGGTGGGTGGATCATCTGAGCTCCGGAGTTCAAGACCAGCCTGAACAACATGGCAAAACCTCATCTCTTCAAAAAATACAAAAATTAGCCAGGCATGGTAGCGTGCTCCTGTACTCCCAGCTACTCAGGAGGCTGAGGTGGGAGGATCGCTTGAGCCCAGGAGACAGAGGTTGCAGTGAGCCGAGACTGCACCACTGCATTCTAGCCTTGGTGACAGAGACCCTGTCTCAAAAAAAAAAAAAAAAAAAAATTCATTGAACTGTTGCTGCTCGTGGCAGAGCAGGACTAGTCCATAGGCAATGTGCCCAGAGTTGGCCAAAAATTACATTTTGAATTACAATGCAGTATATATACATTAACTCAAACCAAAGCTTAAAACAATTCTTGGCAGCTGGGTGCAGTGGCTCACACCTGTAATCCCAGCACTTTGGGAGTCAAGGTGGGCGGATTACGAGGTCAAGAGATCAAGACTATCCTGGCCAACATGGTGAAACCCCATCTCTACTAAAAATACAAAAATTAGGCCGGGCGCAGGGGTTCATGCCTGTAACCCCAGCACTTTGGGAGGCCAAGGCAAGTGGATCACCTGAGGTCAGGAGTTCAAGACCAGCCCGACCAACATGGAGAAACCCCGTCTCTACTAAAACTAAATACAAAATTAGCCAGGCGTGGTGGTGCATGTCTGTAATCCCAGCTACTCGGGAGGCTGAGGTAGGAGAATCGCTTGAACCCGGGAGGCAGATCGGGCCATTGCACTCCAGCCTCGGCAACTAAAAGCGAAACTCCATCTCAAAAACAATTATTTCAATAATGCAATGCGTCCTAACACTTCTTATTCTTTTTCATTTTTCTAAAAATGCTTGTCATAATCCACTAATGTGTTTCACAATCTACTAAGGGGTCATGACCTGCAGATTGAAAAATACTTCTTTGGGAGATATAAAAAATCATTTAACCTGGTGTTGAGTCACCGTTATGAGCACATTAATTAACTACACTGTGCTATAAAACAGTAATGCCCTTAGGGCCTAAGGTATACAGCTATAAACTTACAGTCAAAACTCCCAGGCCGGGAGTGGTGGCTCGCGCCTGTAATCCCGGCACTTTGGGAGGCCTAGGCAGGTGGATCATCTGCGGTCAGGAGTTCAAGACCAGCCTGGCCAATATGGCAAAACCCCGTCTCTACTAAAAACACAAAAATTAGCCGGGTGTGGTGGCGGGCACCCATAATCCCAGCTACTCAGGAGTCAGAGGCAGGAAAATCGCTAGAAGCTGGGAGGCAGAGGTTGCAGTGAGCCAAGATTGTACCACTGCACTCCAGCCTGGGCAACAGAGCAAGATTCTATGTCAAAAAAAAAAGCCAGGTGCGGTGGCTCACGCCTGTGGTCCCGGCACTTTCGGAGGCTGAAGCAGGCGGATCACCTGAGGTCAGGAGTTCGAGACCAGCCTGGCCAAAATGAGGAAACCCCCATCTCTACTAAAAATACAAAAATTAGCCCAGTGTATGACCAACATCTGTAATCCCAGCTACTCAGGAGTCAGGCAGGAGAATTGCTTGAACCTGGGAGGCGGAACTACAGTGAGCAGAGATGGTGCCACTGCACTCCAGCCTGGGTGACAAGAGCAAAACTCCATCTCAAAAAAAAAAAAAAAAAAAAAAAACCTCCCAGAATGGTATACTTGTTGAGCTCTTGTGTCTGTTTTTTAGTAGTTCTCCAGTCTCTCTGCTTTGTTTTTTTGAGACAAGGTCTCATTTTAACGCCCAGGCTGGAGTGCAGTGGTGCAATCATGGCTCACCTCGACGTCCAGACTTAAGTGAACCACCTGCCTCGCCTCCCAAGTAGCTGAGACTACAGAAGTGCACGACCATGACCGGCTAAATTTTTTGTATTAAGATTTTTTGTTGAGATGGGGTTTCCCTGTGTTGCCCAGGCTGGACTTGAACTCCTGGGCTCAGGTAATCTGCCTGCTTCAGCCTCCCAAAGTGTTGGGATTACAGGTGTGAGCCACCATGCCCAGCCACCAGTCTTCCAAACTTTTTTTTTTTTTTTTTGAGACAGAGTCTCACTCTGTGGCCCAGGCTGGGGCACAGTGGCACAATCTGAGCTCACTGCAACCTTCACCTCCCGGGTTCAAGCGATTCTCCTGCCTCAGCCTCCCAAGTAGCTGGGATTACAGGTGCCCGCCCAGCCCCAAGTCTGGTTTTTTTTTTTTTTTTTTTTTTTTTTGTTTTTTTTTTTAGACGGAGTCTCCCTCTGTCGTCAGACTGGAGTGCAGTGGCCCGATCTTGGCTCACTGCAACCTCTGCCTCCCGGGTTCAAGCAATTCTGCCTCAGCCTCCCGAGTAGCTGGGACTACAGGCACACACCACCATGCCCATTTAATTTTTTTGTATTTTTAGTAGAGACGTGGTTTCACCATGTTGGCCAGACTGGTCTCGAACTCCTGACCTCAAGTGATCCACCCTCCTTGGCCTCCCGAAGTGCTGGGATTACAAGCGTGAGCCACCCGCACCCAGCTAAGTCTTTCAACTTTCTATCACGCTACTGTTATTTCTCATTGCTGTTAATATATCTGCCTCTGAAAACACTGCTTTTCTACTTGCTGCCAATATGTACATCAAAGAAAGCTAGATAGAATCATGTGTAAAGTAAAAGTAAGTTCTCAAAGAGGCCATAAAGAACTCTCCAGACCAGAGGCTGAAGCAGGAGGACAGTTTAAGCCCAGAAGTTGGAGGCCAGCCTGAGCAACATAACAAGACCCCCATTTCTACCAAAAAAAAAAAAAAAAAAGAACTCCCCTTTCTAAAATCTGCTCAAGCTTCAGTGAAAAGACATTTAGTCTTCAATTCCTGATTTCGAAATGTGTTTCAGGAATGAAAATAGTTAACTGCACAAAGTCCACAGTAAATGTTTATAAACCCGAAAAGAAAAATGCAGTACTTGTTTCAAAACCCGCCCTTTATAAAAAACTAAAATTATAATCAAGATTAATTCCACTTAGAAAAATTATTAAGAATATTTTAACATGACTTTAAAAAGCAATATGAAAAACGTCAATGAAAAATATTTGACCTGGCCAGACACGGTGCCTCACACATGTAATTAAAGCACTTTGGGAAAACTAGGCAGGTGGATCATTTGAATTTAAGAGTTTGAGACCAGCCTGGGCAACATGGCTAAACCCTGTCTCTACAAAATATACAAAAGCCAGGCATGGTGGCATACACCTGTAGTTCCAGCTACTCGGGAGACTGAGGTAGGAGGACTGCTTGAGCCCAGGATGTTGAGGCTGCAGTGAGCCATGACCATACCACTATACTCCAACCTGGCCAACAGGGTAAGACTCAGTCTCAAAAAAAAAGGAAATTTAAAAAAAAACTGATCATTGGCAACACTGTTCAATAAAGCCTCTCAAGGCAATGGTTTCAGGAGACCAACATTCTAAAGTTCTGATGCAGTTAATAAAAATAAACCACGTTCACTTATATTGCCGACAAGCCTGACAAGCCTCATACCACAACTAATGAGTTTTACAAGGACTTCATTATAGAATGAAATTTTATTCCATTCCCAAAATGTAGTTAGCTATTAATCATGGCACGAAACTGACATTTTCGGGCTGGACACAGTGGCCCACACCTATAACACCAGCATGTTAGGAGGCCTAAGTGGGGTGGATCACTCGAGGCCATGAGTTCAAGATCAACATGGCAAAACTCCACATCTACTGAAAATACAAAAAAACTAGGCAGGCACTGTGGGGCGCACCAGTAGTTCCAACTACTTGGGAGGCTGAGGTGGGAGGATGGCTTGAACCCGGGAGACAGAGGTTGCAGTGAGCCGTATTTGCAGCACTGCACTCCAGCCTTAGCAACAGAGCCAGATCCTATCACAAAAATAAATAAATAAATAAATAAATAAATAAATAAATAAATAAATAAATAAATGAAAAAAATTGACATTGTATAGTCACTTGACACAACTTCAGGGTTAAATTACAAGCAATCTATGTAAGAATCTTTAAACGTTAATGAGAATTTCAAATTTTCACATGAATGCAAACACAAATAATTACCAGCAAATAAAAAGTTAAGGTTGCCAGGCATGGGAGGCCAAGGCAGGTGGATCACTTGAGGCCAGGAGTTCCAGACCAGCCTGGCCAATATGGTGAAACCCCATCTCTACTAAAATACAAAAATTAGCCAGGCGAGATGGTGCGTGCCTGCAGTCCCAGCTACTCAGGAGGCTGAGGCAGAAAAATCGCTTTAACCTGGGAGGCAGAGGTTGCAATGAGCTGAGATCGCGCCACTGCACTCCAGCCTGGGTGACAGAGCGAGACTCCGTCTCAGAAAAAAAAAAAAAAAAAGTTAAGGTTAACAGCTGTGACAAGTTTTCATAAACAACCCAGACTCATAAAAAAAATACCAAACCAGGCCGGACGCGGTGGCTCATGCCTATAATCCCAGCACTTTGGGAAGCCGAGGCAGGCAGATCAAGAGGTCGGGAGAGCGAGACAATCCTGGCTAACACAGTGAAACCCCATCTCTACTTAAAATGCATAAAAAAAATTAGCCGGGCATGGTGGCGGGCGCATGTAGTCCCGGCTACTCGGGAGGCTGAGGCAGGAGAATGGCATGAACCTGGGAGGTGGAGCTTGCAGTGAGCTGAGATTGTGCCACCGCACTCTAGCCTGGGCAACAGAGCGAGATTTCTCAAAAAAAAAAAAAAAAACTAAACCAAACTGGTCACGGTGGCTCACACCTGTAATCCCAGCACTTTGGGAGGACGAGGCGGGTGGATCACCTAAGGTCAGGAGTTCGAGACCAGCCTGGCCAACATGATGAAACCCCATCTCTACTAAAAATACAAAAATTAGCCAGGCATGGTGGCACACAGCTATTATCCCAGCTACTCAGGAGGCTGAGGCAGGACAATCACTTGAACCTGGGAGGCGGAGGTTGCAGTGAGCCGAGATCATACCACTGCATTCCAGCCTGGGTGACAGGGTAAGATCCTGCAACACACACACACAAACAATAATAATAATTTAAAAAATCAGCCGGGCATAGTGGCTCACACCTGTAATCCCAGCACCTTGGGAGGCCAAGGAGGGCAAATTGTTTGAGGTCAGGAATTCAAGGCCATCCTGGGCAACAGGTAAAATCTCTGTCCCTACAAAACAAAAACAAACAAACAAAAAAGCTAGGCGCAGTGGCTTACGCCTGTAATTCCAGCACTTCGGGAGGCCAAGGTATATGCATCACCTGAGGTTGAGAGTTCGAGACCAGCCTGGCCAACATGATGAAACCCCATCTCTACCAATAATACAAAAATTAGCCAGGTGTAGTGGCGCATGCCTATAATCCCAGCTACTCGGGAAGCTGAGGCATGAGAATCGTTTGAACGCAAGAGGCAGAGGTTGCATTGAGCCGAGATCCTGCCACTGCACCCCACCCTGGGCAACAGAGTGAAACAAAAATTTTGCTGGGCATAGTGGCGCACGCCTGTGGTCCCAGCTACTCAGGAGGCTGAGACAGGAGGATCACTTGGGCCTGAGAACTCGAGGCTGCAATGAGCCATGATGGCACCACTGCACTCCCGCCTGGGTGACAGAGCTAGAACCTGTCTCAAAAAAATAAGGCGAGGCGCAGTGGCTCATGCTGTAATCCCAAAACTTTGGGAGGCCAAGACAGGCTGATCACCTAAGGTCAGGAGTTCAAGACGAGCCTGGCCAACATGGTGAAACCTCATCTCTACTAAAAAAAAATACAAAAATTTGCCAGGTGTAAGTGGTGCATGCCTGTAATCCCAGCTACTCAGGAGGCTGAGGCAGGAGAATCACTGGAACCTGGGAAGTGGAGGTTACAGTGAGCCGAGATTATGCCACTGCTTTCCAGCCCGGGTGACAGAGTGAGACTCTGTCTCAAAATAAATAAATAACCAAGGATTTAACATTTACGTAGATTTCACACCACGTAAGTACAGAACCACATACATTAAAAACAAAGAAAAGAAAATAGACCTCCTATTTTAGCAAGCCAAAATCAAGGTTACAAAAAGATATCCTGAAGGGCAAGTACTGTCCGTGACTGTATTCCATAAAACAAGCCTGTTAGGGGGCCGGACGCAGCAGCTCACGCCTGTAATCCCAGCACTTTGGGAGGCCAAGGTGGGTGGATCACAAGGTCAGGAGATCGACACCATCCTGGCCAACATGGTAAAACCCCGTCTCTACTAAAAATACAAAAATTAGCTGGGCATCACGGTGTGCGCCTGTAGTACCAACTACATGGGAGGCTAAGGCAGGAGAATCGCTTGAACCCGGGAGGCAGAGGTTGCAGTGAGCTGAGATTGTGCCACTGCACTCCAGCCTGGTGACAGAGCGAGACTCCATCTAATTAAAAACAAAAACAAAAAAACAGGCCTGTTAGGAACCAGACTGCACAACAGGAGCTGTGTGAGCATTAGCACCTGAGCCCCACCTGTTAGATCAGGTGCAGCATTAGGTTCTCATAGAAGCACAAACCCTACTGGGAACTGCACATAGCAAGGGATGTAGGTTGTATGCTCTTTATGAGAATCTAACAAATGCATAATGATCTGAGGTGGAACAATTTTTTTTTTTTTTTTTTAGACGGAGTCTCACTTTGTCCCCCAGGCTGAAGTACAGTGGCGCGATCTCAGCTCACTGCAAGCTCTGCCTCCTGGGTTTCATGCCATTCTCTTGCCTCGGCCTCCGGAGTAGCTGCGACTACAGGCGCCCTCCACCACGCCCGGCTAATTTTTTTGTATTTTTAGCAGAGGGGGGTTTCACCATGTTAGCCAGGATGGTCTCGATCTCCTGACCTCGTGATCCTCCCGCCTCGGCCTCCCGAAGTGCTGGGATTACAGGCGTGAGCCACCGTGCCCAGCCGGTGGAACAGTTTCATCTCAAAATCATCCCCTGCCCCTATGGAAAAACCATCTTCCACAAAACCGGTCCCTAGTGTTAAAAAGGTTGAGGACCATTGCCTTAAAATACACAGCATGATCTTGTGTATATATTATGTCTCTATTTATTTCAAGGGAGGGGCCCCAGAACTTAAAATTTAAAAATAAAAATAAAAGGAGGGGGCTCGGTGCAGTGGCTCACACCTGTAATCTCAGCACTTTGGGAAGCTGAGGCAGGAGGATCACTTGAGCCCAGGAGTTTGAGACCAATCTGGGCAACATGGCAGGACCCTGTCTCTATAAAAAATTTAAATGTTAGCCAGCTGGTGTACACCTGTAGTTCCAGCTACTCAGGAGGCTAACACAGGAGAAATGCTTGGCCCCGAAGATTGAGGCTGCACTCCAGCCTGGGTGACAGAGGGAGACCTTGACTCTAAAAAAATAAATAAATAAAGGGAGAGGTGTAATAAAATCCTACAAATGTTGCTTTGGGCAAGTCCCCTAATCTCTCAAAGCTTAGAGTTTTTGCCTTCCATTTTTAAGATTTAGGATTTTTTGTTGTTGTTGTTGTTACTGTTTTTTAAGAGACAGGGTAGGCCGCGCACAATGGCTCACGCCTGTAATCCCAGCACTTTGGGAGGCCAAGGCAGGTGGATCGCTTAAGGTCAGGAGTTCGAGATGAGCCTAACCAACATGGTGAAACCCTGTCTCTACTAAAAATACAAAAATCAGCTGAGTGGGGTAGCAGGCACCTGTAATCTCAGCTACTCAGAAGGCTGAGGCAGGAGAATCGCTTGAACCCGGGAAACAGAGGTTGCAGTGAGCTGAGATTGCACCACTGCACTCCAGCCTGGGAAAGAGCGAAACTGTCTCCAAAAAAAAAAAAAACAAAAAAAAAAAAACACCTTAGCTCATGAGGCTGGGCGGGGGTGGCTCACGCCTGTAATCCCAGAACTTTGGGAGGCCGAGGCAAGCGAATCACCTGAGGTCAGGAGTTCAAGAGCAGCCTGGCCAACATGGTGAAACCCCATATCTACTAAAAATGCAAAACTTAGCCAGGCATGGTGGCGGGTGCCTGTAATCCCAGCTATCCGGGAGGGCTAAGGCAGGAGAATTGCTTGAACCTGGGAGGCGGAGGTTGCAGTGAGCCAAGATCACGCCACTGCACTCCAGCCTGGGCGACAGAGACTCTGTCTCAAAAACAAACAAACAAAAAAAACCCTTAGATGGTAACAGTCACATCATAGATGACCCAGATATCCTTTGAAAAAAAACCAAAAAAACACAAGTACTTTCATTTAAAAAGATACGGCAGCAGCCAAACACGGTGGCTCATGCCTGTAATCCTAGCACTTTGGGAGGCCGAGGCGGTTGGATCACCTGAGGTCAGGAGTTTGAGACCATTCTAGCCAACATGGTGAAACCCCATCTCTACTAAAAATACAAAAATTAGCTGGGCGTGGTGGTGTGCGCATGTAGTCCCAGCTACTCAGGAGGCTGAGGCAGGAGAATCACTTGAACCCGGGAGGCAAAGGTTGCAGTAAGCAGAGATCGTGCCACTGCACTCCAGCCTGGGCGACAAGAGCAAGACTCCGTCTCAAAAAAAAAAAAAAAAAAAAAAAAAGATAATAGGTGTGACTGTTAATAAACTGTTTACATCTCCATTGAAGTTGTCACAATCACTTGAAATAGCTAAAAAAAAAATAGGGTTTTGTTCATGCTCAACTATTTACACAACATCAAAATACTATCACTAGTCAAAATAGAAAATTGTAATTCTAGAGAACAATCTTCTAAAACCTTAAAATTCGTTTCAAAGTAAAAAACCATACTTTGCTAAGGTGACAGTTGTAACACGGCTGTAGCTATTTAGGACAAAAAAATGAGATCCTCCTTTTTTTGTTTGTTTGTTTGTTTGTTTTGAGACAGAGTCTCGCTCTGTTGCCCAGGCTGGAGTGTAATGGCATGATCTCAGCTCACTGCAACCTCTGCACTCACTGCAACCTCCGGGATCAAGCAATTCTCTTCCCTCAGCCTCCCAAGAAGCTGGGAACAGGCGCCCACCACCATGCCCAGCTAATTTTTGTATTTTTAGTAGAAATGGGGGTTTCACCATGTTGGCCAGACTAGTCTCAAACTCCTGACCCCTGGTGATACACCCGCCTCAGCCTCCTAAAGTGCTGGGATTACAGGTATGAGCCACCGCGCCTGGCCTTGAGATCCTCCTTTAAGTCAAAATATATGGCTATTAAATAGCTACAATATGAGTTAACATCCCTTATGTAAAAGTATAAACCATTGCTAATCAGAGTAACACTGAAAATACAAGTTTACATTTAACCAAAAAAAGGAACACCATGACCGATCCCATGTTTTCACTGTTTCAGAATGTGGAATCTTTAAGCAACCACAGGCTTACATTTTTCTCTTAAAAAAAAAAAAAAAAAGAAAAAGAAAAAGAAAACCAAAGCAAGTTTTGGCCCAAACTTAAAAAGTTTATTTTCTCCACATACTTGAAACAAAAACTAATTAGGTAAAATACATAAGCCCAAAAGAAAAACAAAACATGTCTCTTTGGTTAGTAATAGCCATCTACAATTTACCTCTAATGACCCTCAATGTCAATTAACTTTTTTGGTCTAACTTCAGAGATGGTTAGTATCAATGTGCACACAAAAGAATAACAAAGGATGATGCCATTTAAACCTTATAAATTACTAATGAAGCCACATGACTAATTAACCTAGATAAAAAGCAAATGGCTAAATACCCAACCTTCAAATCTTTGCTCAAATGTTAGCTCCTCAATTAAGTTCCCCTAATCCATTTAAAATTGTAACTCATTCCCCTCCCCACACTCCCTATAACTTTAATCTGCTTTCTTCTAATTCCATAGCTCTTATACACTATTATACATAGGCTGGTAATTTAATGTCTCATTGTCTGCCTAGTCACATTAGAATGTAAACTCCAAAATGACAATATGTTTGCTTTATTCACTGATTCATCCCAAAAACCCCGTGTACATAGATGCTTCAATAAAGCTGTATTCAACGTAGATATTTTAGGCCCTTCTACAAGATATTTAACTGCAAAAGATGAACAGTCTCACTGAAATTTAAATGGAAGCATGATGAACAACTACATTAAATCACAGCACACTTCTTTTTTTTTTTTTTTTTTTTTTTGAGATAGAGTCTCACTCTGTCTCCCAGGCTGGAGTGCAGTGGCGCAATCTCAGCTGACTGCAACCTCTGCCTCCTGGGCTCAAGTGATGCTCCTGCCTCAGCCTCCCAAGTAGCTGGGATTACAGGCGCCTGGCTAAACAGCACAATTTTTAAGTTGCAATGCCTCAAGAGAAAGAAGCAGTAAAAATACTAAGCTGAAAATCACTAAAAGAAAAATATTTTATTCACACTGAATCCTGTATCCCAAGCAATTCTAATGTCATATTATTTAGGTTTAGGAATAGAGTAACAATTGTAAATCCATATTTTTATTTTTAATGGGGAAGGGAATGTAGAAGAAGAAGAAGAGTCAACCAGCGAAAATTCCCAATAGTGCCATGAAATTACAAAAAAGTTACCAAAAATAACTTGGTCATAGGCTAGCAGCTAATAAAAAACACTTTCAGATGAAAAAGAAAGGTTAACAACAACAACAAAGCTTTAGAACAGTTCCTCAGGAATTTCATTCCTGCACTTTACTCAGTACTATCAGCACGATAGATAAACCAAGTACCCTCATTAATAATAATGGTTACAGGTTTCAAAACATCTTCACATATATTACCTTATTAAATCCTCAGCGGAACCAAATTAAACTCAAATATCAATAATCCAGTAACTAACAAAAGCACTTAATAATATATGCACTTGACAGTAAAAATGCAATTTTTCCTTTAAAAATTCCCCACAATATTTGACAAACTACAAAGAAACCATTCTATGGAAGAGCAACCTTCTTGGCACTGGAAGTAATACAAGTCTTCTAAAGAATAATAGAGCACTGCTAGCAAGAGCCATAAAAATCCTGAAGCCCTCTGAACAAGTAAAACCACTCTTGGTAACTTTCTCTAAGGAAATAATTACACTGAAGCAAAAAGCTATTTAAAAATGTTCACTGCACCACTATCTATAACAAAAAAGTGGAAACGCAATTCCCAACAATAGAATGGTTAAGTAAAAACCTTACAGCCGGGCGCAGTGGCTCACACCTGCAATCCCAGCACTTTGGGAGGCCAAGGCGGGCACACCACCTGAGGTCGGTAGTTCGAGACCAAACTGGCCAACATGGTGAAACCTTGTCTCTACCAAAAATACAAAAATTAGCCAAGCGTGGTGGAACATTCCTGTAGCCCCACCTACTCAAGAGGCTGAGGTGGGAGAATCGCTTGAACCCAGGAGTCAGAGGCTGCAGTGAGCTGAGATCGTACCACTGCACTTCAGACTGGGCAAACACCGAGACTCCACCTCAAACAAACAAACAAAAAAATTTACATTTACAATACAACGTTCAGGGGAAAAAAGCTAACTACAAAATAACATACACAATCACCTCTACTGTATAAAAATGAAAACGTAAAAAGCAAAAATAAGAATTAGACTGATGGTTGGGGGCAGTGGCTCATTCCTGCCTGTAATCCTGGCACTTTGGGAGGCCGAGGCTGGTGAATCACTTGAGGTCAGGAGGAGTTCAAGACCAGCCTGGCCAACATGGTGAAACTCCATCTCTACTAAAAATACAAAAATTGGCCAGGGGCAGTAGCTCACGCCTGTAATCCCAGCACTTTGGGAGGCCAAGGCAGGTGGATCACTTGAGGTCAGGAGTTCGAGACCAGCCTGGCCAACATGGCAAAACCCCGTCCTCACTAAAAATACAAAAAAAATTAGCCAGGTGTGGTGGCACGAACCTGTAATCCCAGCTACTCGGGAGGCTGAGGCTGGAGAATCATTTAAATGAACCCAGGAGGCAGAGACTGCAGTAAGCTGAGATCAGGCCACTGCACTCCAGCCTGGGCGACAGAGTGAGATTCCATCCAAAACACACACACACACTCACACACAAACACACACACACAAAATCAGATTAAAGTAAAATTATGTTCTGATATTGTGATTACATTATCTTTCCTAAAACAGCCACCGTCAAAAATATGTATAACAAAGAACAAAATAAATCACTTCTGAAAGTCATGAAAAACTATTCACACACACACACACAAAGTCAAATTATGAAATGTTTCTTAAAGCAGATGTGAATTTCCAGACTTTCAAGAATATTTTGCTATCTCGAAACTTGTCAAACCGAATGCTGCATTTTTTTTCACCCTTGCTCTCAGAGACTTATTTTCACTGTTGATACGCACAAACCTAAGTGAGGAGATTCTAGAAGCTGAAACTTATTTACAAGGAATGCAGGAAAGTGATTCAAATTCAAAGTAATTCTACAAGTACATTAACGATCTGTTCAAGAATAAAATTTCACATTACACAAATCCAACACAGTAAACAAAATTTCACCTATTCATCAGAAAGAATAAGGGCTGCCATTTAGGTCTCAAGTAAAAGAACTTAAAGCAAGGAAAAATCTAAATTAACCTTAAGTTGTAAAGCCTCAAGGAACAGAAAAAAGACCTTGTGGTACTAAAACATTCCAAATATCTTTGATCACTCAAACTACTCAGGAGCAAATTCTCTTATAATCTAATTTTTAAGCCTAGTAGTCAATGCAACTTAATAACCTTAGTTTTAATGTTTATATATTTGAACATGTTGAATGTATCTGCCAAATCTCTTCCTAATACCTAAGGAAGTAAAAACAGAATACATCCTTTTCTATAAAAATTGTATTTTAAATTTTTTCATTCTTCGCTAGATGCCAACGAAAAAGGGAAACTGAAGTTACCCTACTTGGGGAAATGATCACTTCATCTGAACTAGTTTGGCTAAGTAGTGTTTGGGATGCTTCAGACTCAGAGAAGGGGAAGGGGGGGACGGGGCGTGTAAAGTCAACTAACCGACTGTTTCCGCCCCCTTTGAAGGCAGCAGAATTCCTTATAAACCAGCTGATTCCTCTTGATGGGGAATTTCTGCTGTAAATAAAAATTCTTTGGAAATGGGTTGCTCTAAATGTGTTTTCAAAAAGAAAACTCGGGTGAATGAAAAATCCTCTTATTCCACCTTCCAAAGCCCAAGATGCCTATTTAAGGAGGACGCCGGTCACCCGCCGTCAAGCCGGCGGCCTAGGCCTGAAGAAGGCACAGTAGTGCCTACAACACGGATGGACTTGAGGCACAGGGGAAATGGACTTGCGTGCCCTTGGTAAGCTCTGGCGGCACTCCCGAAGTTAAGGACACCGGCCACAATGGAATGGAGTCTATTGACGTTTGCTTCTCCCTTTGAACACTAAGCATTTTCTTAGTTCGTGAAATACGAACTGACAACCGCCCGCCACCCCCAACAGGCCCTCCTGCACAAACACACCCTCGAGTCAAACCCAGTTAGCCGGGACAACACTGAGCCCCCAGCCCCTACTACAACCCCGGCTTAGGAGGGAAAAAGACGCCTGTAAACACCCGCCTTTCTGCCTTCAGGAACCCGACCACGTCCCCTGCTGCAATCTCTCTCTCCTAGCATTTCCGAAATTGGGGCGGGGGTTGGGATAAGTGCGCAGGGTGCCCGCCCCCTGCCACCAGCACCGCCACCCCGGATCTCCAGGGTCCAGCCTGGGTCCAGCCCTCACCCACCGATGTTCCACAGGCGCCTTCTCCACTGCGGCCTCGAACAGCAATGCGGATCGGCCACCACCCGCGCGCCGGAGAAGTCTGGCGAGGGAAGGAGGAAGGCCCGGACGGGGCCGGGCACTCCCCACCCCTTCCCTTCCCCAGGTGGGGGAGGGTGGAACGCTGCCGGAGGCCACATGGAGCCCCACGATTTCAGGGGAGTTCGGGAGCCCCCGCCGCCGCCTCGGACACGAACGCAGAGGGGTGCGGGGGCCAAGGCCCACCTGTCTCCATCCCGTCCTCCGATCTTTCCCAGGACTGGGAGGGGGCGGGGAGAGAGCCCCGACAGACCCTGATGATTCCGGAGGAGCCCGGTGCCTACCCCTTTAACCGGCACGGGGGACGCGGCCCTAACTTCTCCCCTCCCGAGATGTCCCCCATGGAGGGGAACATGTTCCGGAAAACGCCACCAAAGCCTCCAGACCCCTCCAACGTTCACACCTAAACCGGGAGTGGAGAAGCTGCCCGAGCATCCCCACGCTGCGGGCGGAGGATCGTGCGGAAGGGGGAGCCGGGGCTGACCATCGCCGCTACCCGAGAACCCCTCCCAACACGCGTGGGGAAGGGAGGCCGCCCGCTCCCTCCATCTTGACCGCTGGGGGAGGGGGCGGGGATGCTGAGGGAGGCTGGACAGGCCTGACAATCCCAGAGGACCCCGGCTGCGCCCACCGGCCGAGCCTCGGGGCTCAGGCCCGAGCGAGTCTCCCCCGCGCTGCCGGCCCCCAGCCCACCCCGGGTAGCCCGGCGGATCACGGGGCGGGGACGGCGGCGCGGGCCGCGGGGGAGGGGACGCTGGGCCCGGAGCGGAGGGGGCTGGGGTGCCGACACCCACCTGCCCAGGCCGGGCCTCCCGCCGCCGGAGGTCGCCGCGACCACTGAGGAGGGAGCCGTGGCCGAGGACGAGGAGACCGAGGACGAGGACGGCGAAGGCGCGGCGGCGGGCGACGCTAGAAGGCCGCTGCCGCCGGGCTTGCGGACATTGGCAGCCGCGGGCGGCGGCGGCGGCGGCGGCTGCTGCTGCTGCTGCTGTTGCTGCTGCTGCTGCTGCTGCTGCTGCTGCTGCTGCTGCTGCTGCTGCTGGGGCTTCAGCGACATGGTGAGGGGCCCATACACCGGCTCGCACGCCGGGCGGGGACAGCCGGGAGCCGGGCGCGCCAAGGAGACGCCGGAGCGCGGCGGGGACGCGCGGGCGCTGAGCGGGGAGGCGCGGGTTGGCACGGCCGGAGGGGCGCCCGGGCTGGCGAGGGGGAGAAGGAGGACGACGAAGGGGCGGGGAGGCCCGCCGAGACCAAGGAGCCGCCGGGAGCCGGGCCGAAACGCGCCGCCGCCGTTGCCGTTGCTACCAAAACAGTCTGAGGCGGAGGGAGGCGAGCTCTGCCGGGAGGGAGGGGGGCCGGGGCCGGGCGGGGGAGGGGCGGCGGAGGGATACGGTCCCGGGGCCGCGCCACCGCCGTCCCGCCCGCTCCGCCGCGCCGGCCGCTGGAGCGAGCGCCACCCGGGCCACCTGGCTGCGGCGAAGTGGCGAGACTCGGTGGCCACCGCGGGACTCCGAGGAGCTGCGGCCCCTGAGCGCATCGGAGGGCGGGCGCGCCGAGGCACCGGGTGGGAGCGGAGGTGCCGATAGGGACTCTTTACCGGAAGTCGGAGGGGTCGGACGGAAGCAGAACGTGAGGTGGCCCCGGGGCCGGGAGGGACACGTGAGGAGCGGGCGGCGCGCTGGGATGCGTTCTCGGGGGTCGGGTGAGGGCCAGGCTGCGGTCCCTACCCGGATCCGCCCTCCTCGAGGCGGGTCTGCCCTTCGGGGAGGGCGTGTCGGTCTCAGCCTCTGGGGCCTGCCTGGTGTGGAGGACAGGAGAGAAGCATTTCTTCTCCTACTGTATTCCTTCAGCGTCTTCACTTCTGCGGGGACCTCGTTTGCCCCCACCTGATGCAACCCAGAAAATGGACTGCGAGTGCCTTGGGGCGGAGAATGTGTCTTGCTACGTGTAAAGCACCTAGAACCCTGCCAGATTCAGGGGACACAGCATCCTGCCGTTTTCCTGCCGTCCCCCGCCCGCCACACAGTAGGCGCTCCAGTGGCTCTGGGCATCTACCAGGCAGGCCGCGCTGTCCGGGGCTGGAGTGGAGCAACCCTCCGGGGCCACCCACATCTGGGTACCTTTTCCCCACTTTTTCCACCCCAGCCGCGCACAGTCACCAGAAAACTCTTTTAGGTATCTGACCTTCATTTGAACCTATGTTCCCTCACTTGAACTTCTTTTTCCTCATTCATGAGATTCTAAAGGAAATATATGGGATTGGGACTGGTAGGACTACGGATAATGGGATCTCCCTCGGTAGAGACAGAGCCGACCTCAAAAGAATGTGCGAACTTTAGACCTTGGACCCTTTAGAAGTTTTAATTTAACTTACCCAGCCAGCACAGTAGACCCTTTTCAAAATGTAAACTGGAAGCAAGTAGAAAGTAGGTAACTTTTTTTTTTTTTTTTTTTTGAGCAGTGAATCTATTGTTTTTTAAAGTGAAATGACTTCAGGAAATAATAGGGGAAGAAACACCAAAATTCCCCTCAATGTCCTAGAACTGTCCAGATAAAGGTAAAGACTTAGATAAACGTGGAGAATGATTGAACCAGCAGTTTTCAGTAGCCCAACTGAAATTAACCTCCTAGATAGTCCAGGCAAAAATGATCATTGTACTCTGCCAATGTAGGAAATCAGTTTTATTTCCCATCTAAGGTAAAAAGTAGATCAAGGGACCATTGCAAAACCCTTTAAAAATTAACCTAGCCTAGCCAACATGGTGAAACCCTGTCTCTACCAAAAATATAAAAATTAGCCAGGTGTGGTGGTGGGCGCCTGTAATCCCAGCTACTCGGGAGGCTGATGCAGGAGAATTGCTTGAATCCGGGAGGTGGAGGTTGCAGTCAGCCGAGATCATGCACTCCAGCCTGGGCGACAGAGCGAGACTCCGTCTCAAAAAATAAATTAAATAAATAAATAAATAAAAGTAACCTAAAGGAAACTGGAACTAAAAAACCAGTTGAGGAAACAAAAAAATACCTGTACCCGGCTGTGGTACAGGCCAGGGCTGCTGTGAGGGGAAGCTCCTGGAGAGGGTGATATGGGGCAGGGACCCAAATGAGCATGGGCATGAGGATCCTGGGGAGAAACGCTCCAGGTGGAGGGCACAGCGAGGGCAAAGGCTCTGAGGGGGGAGTCTGAGGAACAGCAAGGAGGCCTGTAATGGAGCAGGTCGGCAATGGTGTCCCGTTATATTCTTTCTTTAATAGAAATACAATCACTTGGCCTGGCGCGGTGGCTCACACCTGTAATCCCAGCACTCTGGGAGGCCGAGGCAGGTGGATCACCTGAGGTCAGGAGTTCAAGACCAGCGTGGCCAACACGGTGAAACCCCATCGCTACTAAAAATACGAAAAAATTAGCTGGGCGTGGTGGTGGGCATCTGTGATCTCAGCTACGCAGGATGCTGAGGCAGGAGAATCGCTTGAACCCAGGAGGCGGAGGTTACAGTGACCAAAGACGGCACCACTGCACTCCAGCCTGGACAACAAGAGCGAAACTGTATCTAAAAAAAATAAAAATAAAAAAATACAATCACTTTTCTCTGATTGGAATCAAGGTCCCAGAATACAATCTTAAGAACAAGTTTTGGCCAGTGCGGTGGCTCACGCCTGTAATCCCAGCACTTTGGGAGGCAGTGGCCGGTGGATCACCTGAGGTCAGGAGTTCGAGACCAGCCTGGCCAATGTGGTGAAACCCCATCTCTACTAAAAATACAAAAATTAGCTGGGTGTGGTGATGCGCACCTGTAGTCCCAGCTACTTGGGAGGCTGAGGCAGGAGAATGGTGTGAACCTGGGAGGCGGTGCTTGCAGTGAGCGGAGATCGCACCACTGCACTCCAGCCTGGGCGACAGAGCGAGACTCTGTCTCAAAAAAAAAGTAGTAAGTTTCAGGTCGATGGAAGGAAACATGGAAGTTGAATAAGAAGGCCTAGGCTGGATACAGTGGCCTACACCTATAATCCCAGCACTTCGGAAGGCCAAGGCAGGCAGATCCTTTGAACCAAGGAGTAGGAGACCAGCCTGGGCAACATAGTGAGACCCTCCTCTCCATAAAAAATTTTTCAAAATTAAAAAAGAAGGCCTGAAGCTGACGTAGCTGAGAAAGTTTGTTTTAACTCACTACCATTGAATAAAAACTTAACAGTTTTATCAAGATATAATTTACATACTATGAAATTCACCTATTTTGTGTACAATTTAATGATTCTCAGTAAATTTACACAGTAAATTTGCACAACCATTGCCACTAATTTCAGAACATTTCCATTACCCCAAAAAGATCCTTCACAATGGTGGGCAGTTTGGTTCCCATCCTTAGCCCCAGGCAACCACTCATCTACATTTTCTCTCTATGGATTTGTCCAGATTTTTCACATAAGTAGAATCTTACAGCATGCAGCCTTTTGTGTCTGCCTTCTTTCATTTGTCATAATGTTTTTGAGGTTTATCTAAGGTTGTGGCATGTAGCAGTATTTCATTCCTTATTATTGCTATGTCATATTCCATGTATGGACATACCACATTTTGTGTCTACTTTCCAATTGGTGGATGTTTAGATTGTGTCAACTTTTTGAGTATTATGAAAATGCTGCTGGGGCTGAGATTGGTGGCTCACTCCTGTAATCCCAACACTTTAGGATACCGAGATGGGAGGATCACTTGAATACCCCGGAGTTTGAAACCAGCCTGGGCAACATAGAGAGACCCTGTCTCTATGAAAAAAAAACTTCAAAAATAAAAAATTAGCTGGTTGGCCGGGCGTGGTGGCTCATGCCTATAATCCCGGCACTTTGGGAGGCTGAGGTGGGTGGATCACCTGAGATCAGGAGTTCGAGACCGGCCTGGCCTACATGGTGAAATCCCGTCTCTACTAAAAATACAAAAAATTAGCCAGGTGTGGTGGCGGGCACCTGTAATCTCAGCTACTTGGGAGGCTGAGGCAGGAGAATTGCTTGAATCCAGGAGGCGGAGGTTGCGGTGAGCCAAGATTGCACCATTGCACTGAAGCCTGGGTGACACAGCAATACTCTGTCTCCAAAAAAAAAAAAAAAAAAATTAGCTGGTCATGGTGACATGCACCTATAGTCCCAGCTACTAGGGAGGCTGAAGCAGAAGGACCACTTGAGCCCAGGAGATCGAGGTTGCTGTGAGCTACGAATGCGCCACTGCACTCTAGCCTGGGCAACAGACCAAGACCCTGTCTCGTTCAGTTAGTAGAGTTGCTAAAACACACACACACACACACACACACACACACACACACACATACAAAGAAGAAGAAAGAAAAATAATAATGCTGCTATGAACATTTGTGAACATATATCTTCATGTGGATATATGTTTTCATTTATCTTGAGTGGGTTCCTACAAACGAAATTGTTGGGTGATGTGATAAGTTTATTTATTTATTTTTATTTTATTTATTTATTTATGGAAACTACCTTTCCTCTGGACTTCAGAAGGCTTAAGCTTTATATGAAAATATCAGAGTAGGCTGGGCACGGTGGCTCATACCTGTAATCCCAGCACTTTGGGAGACTGAGGTGGGCGGATCACCTGAGGTCAAGAGATCGAGACCATCCTTGCCAACATGGTGAAACCCTGTCTCTATTAAAAATACAAAAATTAGCCAGGCGTGGTGGCTCACACCTGTAATCCCAGCACTTTGGGAGGCCAAGGCGGGCAGATCACGAGGTCAGGAGATCAAGGCCATCCTGGCTAACACAGTGAAACCCCGTCTCTACTAAAAATACAAAAAAATAGCTGGGCGTGGTGGCGGGCGCCTGTAGTCCCAGCTACTTGGGAGGCTGAGGCAGGAGAATGGCATGAACTCGGGAGGTGGAGCTTGCAGTGAGGTGAGATGGCGCCACTGCACTCCAGCCTGGGCAACAGAGCGAGACTCCGTCTCAAAAAACAGAAAATACAAAAATTAGCTGGGCATGGTGGTGTGCTCCTGTAGTCCTAACTACTCGGGAGGCTGAGGCAGGAGAATCGCTTGAACCTGGCAGGCAGAGGTTGCAGTGAGCCAAGATCATGCCACTGCACTCCAGCCTGGCGACAGAGTGACACTCCGTCTCAAAAAAATAAAATATATATATATATATAAGAGTAATGCACCTTAAAAGAAGTGGTGTGTCAGGCAGCCTGTATGGCGGTCCCAAATGATTCTTGCCTCCTGGTGTTCAGACACTGTGAAATCCTCCCCACCTGAATTTTAAAACAATACTTTTTTTTTTTTTTTTTTTCGAGACAGGGTCTTACTCTGCCAACCAGGCTGGAGTGCGGTTCCACAATCTGGCTCACTGCAGCGTCTGGCTCACTGCAGCGTCTGCCTCCCAGGCGGTCCCGAGCAATCCTCCCATCTCAGCCTTCAGAGTATCAGGGACTACAGGTGTGCACCACCACACCCAGCTAATTTTTGTTAGTTTTGGGGGATTTGTTTGTTTGTTTTTAGGCAGAGTCTTGCTGTCTTGCCCAGGCTGGAGTGCAGTGGCACAATCTCAGTTCACTGTAACCTCCACCTCCTGGGTTCAAGTGATCCTCCCCACTCAGCCTCCCATGTAGCTGGGATTATAGGCATTCACCACCATGTCCAGCTAATTTTGGTATTTTTAGTAGAGACGACATTTTTTTCGTGTTGGCCAGAACTCCTCACCTCAAGTGATCTGCCTGCCTTGGCCTCCCAAAGTGCTGGGATTACAGGTGTGAGCCACCACACCACCCAACCAACAAGTGAACATTTTGAATGCTCTCCTTTCCCCCAAATGATTTTCAGACACCCCTTTAAACAAAAGCAGAGAGTCAGAGAGTTGTCTGCAAAGGCAGTGAACAGTACTCTCCTGAAAGGGTTCTGATATTGAGAAGTGTTGCTAAAATTTCAACTTCAAAAATAGCTATGGTCATTTCAGCCACTATTTCAGAAACGAAAAAATATCTCAAGTGAGAGAGCTTGGAGACAGACCTGCAGACTTGGGAATCTAGTCCAGTAGATTCTATACTTGCTTTCTGATTTTCATTGACCCTTCAGCAAGCCACAGGGCTCTTTTATTGGCCTGTTAATAATTTTCTTTTCTTTTCTTTTCTTTTTGTTTTTTTTTGGGACAGATTCTTGCTCTGTTGCCCAGGCTAGAGTGCAGTGGTGTGATCTCAGCTCACTGCAACCTCCACCTCCTGAATTCAAGTGATTCTTCTGCCTCAGCCTCCCGAGTAGCTGGGATTACAGGCGCCTGCCACTGTGCACGGCTAATTTTTGTATTTTTAGTAGAGGTGGGGTTTCGCCATGTTGGCCAGGGTGGTCTCAAACTCCTGACTTCATGATCTGCCCGCCTCGGCCTCCCAAAGTGCTGGAATTACAGGTGTGAGCCACTGCGCCCAGCTTTTTTTTTTTTTTTTTTTTTTTTTTTGGAGACAGAGTCTTGCTCTGTCACCCAGGCTAGAGTGCAGTGGCACAATCTCAGCTCACTGCAACTTCCGCCTCCTGGGTTCAAGCGATTCTTCTGCCTCAGCCTCCTGAGTAGCTGGCACTACAGGTGTGCACCACCACACCTGGCCAATTTTTTTATTTCTTTTTTTTTTTTTTTTTTTTTTTGAGACAGAGTCTCGCTCTGTCGCCCAGGCGGGAGTGCAGTGGCGCAATCTCGGCTCACTGCCAGCTCTGCCTCCTGGGTTCACGCCATTCTCCTGCCTCAGCCTCCCAAGTAGCTAGGACTGCAGGTGCCCGCCACCAGGCCTGGCTAATTTTTTGTATTTTTAGTAGAGACGGGGTTTCACCGTGTTAGCCAGGATGGTCTCGATCTCCTGACCTCGTGATCCGCCCACCTCGGCCTCCCAAAGTGCTGGGATTACAGACGTGAGCCACCGCGCCTAGCAATTTTTTTATTTCTAATAGAGACAGGGTTTTGCCATGTTGGCCAGGCTGGTCTCGAACTGCTGACCTCAGGTGATCCACGCACCTCAGCCTCCCAAAATGCTGGGATTACAGGCATGAGCCACCATGCCCGGCTGAGCCTGTTAATTTTCATCACTTCAATGATTAATCAAGTCTCGGGATTTGGGGATGACAAACTGATGGAGCTATGTGGAGCAGAACTGTGAAGAGTGATTTGCTTGCACTCACTACAGAAGCACATATCACGTGATCCAGTATTCCTGGCAATTCACATTTCTGCAATCATGCCTTTTCATTTCTCTTCCCTTGATCTTGCTTAATGTATGATGGTATATTATTCACTAAATACTCTTGATTTCGCTTTCAAAAGCATGAAAATTAATTCAAATCAGAACTAACTTGCATCCCCCCAAATTCATCCTCTTCAAGTTTTTGTATAGACCAATCCTCATTTAAAAAAAAAAAAAAAAGCAGATGTAATATCAAAAATAGGACCATGGCTAATTAAACCAATGTTTTTTTTTCTAACCACAGTTACTCAGAATTCGTAGAGGCTCATCTATTTGTAGACACTCCAGGAATCCCAAAAGAGTAAATGCAATAAAAAACATTATTTTTTAAAAAATGAAAAGTGTTTGGGGGAGAGGGCTTCCAGGAAGGCATTATTTATATACCTTGTGTGCAAAGTAACAACTTTCCCATAGCTTTGAAAAAAGTGGAGGGTGGGGAGCTGCAAAATTGTAGAGAACACAGCAACATTATTTAAAGAGCTTTTAAATGAGCCATTCCCTCCAAACGAGCACACTCCTGGTTGTTAAGTTGCTCGTTTTGTTTTACCTTGTGGGATAGAATAATGATGCAGTAACATTATTCACAAGGCAAAGCTGGTTGCCAGCTGAAATAGACACAGAAGAAAGAATTCTTTATTTTTCATTGGAAATGCTTGGGCTCTGCAGAGCCAGAAATTTAAAGAAACTCAGCCTTTTGTTTTTCCTCTTTCTCCCTTTTTCGTTTTTATTCACCCTCTTTTTGGGGGTGAGTTTGGTGGACAGCCTGTTGTTTCAGGGCCACAGATTTATGGAAAGCCGAAGATCTGAAGTATGCATGATTTGGAGAATGCAGGAAGGGATTTAAAATGGATGTGTGCAGACCAGTGACAGCTGAACTGGCCATTAGCATGGGATCCTGTTAGTTTGCTACAGGATACGGTGAGTCCTACAATGGAACCCCAGAAGAGTCAGACTATAATGAATACTGACATTGCTGACCTTCGATATCAGAATAGGGACTTGGATACTTGTTCCCCAGTAGAATCACATATGGGCTTAACCATACACACCGTTTTGCTTAAGCCCTCATATTATAAAAATATTTATTTTCCACAAGGTAAGGCAGGGTTAGAGAACAATAATGAAAATAATAATTGTAGACCTTTACATGGCATTTACTATGTGCCAACCATGTTCTAAGTGCTACCTGCACAATAACTTGCTCATTGAATCCTTGTAACAACCTGCTGCTTCTCAATGCCAAGGACAGTTTTGCCCCAGCTCCATCGCCCCCTCAGGAGACATTTGGCAATGTCTAGACACATTTCTGTTTGTTACGATTGGAGGGGAATGCTCCTGGCATCTTGTGAGTACAGACCAGGTATGCTGTTTGTGATATTGTTAAATATAGGTATTAGGTGTTTGTTCTGGTTTTCGGGCACGCAGCTCCTAAAATTCTCAAAATCTTCAAAGTGATGGACAGCCTCAGTATGAGGGCTGGACATAGGAAAGACAATAATGACAGGGTTGGGACTCTTCAGCCCCATCCCCCAGCCTCTGGGGAGGGAAGGGAGGCTGAAGGTTAACTTGATCACCAGTGGCCAATGATTTAATCAATCATGCCAATAGAATGAAGCTTCCATAAAAACCAAGAAGAGCTGGGTTATGAGAGCTTTTATTTATTATTATTTTTTTTTTTTTTTTGAGATGGAATCTTGCTCTGTCACACAGACTGGGTTGCAGTGGCATGATCTCAGCCCTGTGCAACCCCTGCCTCCCTGGGTTCAAGCGATTTTCATGCCTCAGCCTGCTGAGTACTGGGATTACAGGCATGCGCCACCACACCCAGCTAATTTTTGTATTTTTAGTAGAGATGGGATTTCACCATGTTGGCGAGGCTGATCTTGAACCCCTGGCCTCAGGTGATCAAACTGCCTCGGCCTCCCAAAGTGCTGGGGTTACGGGCATGAGCCACTGCACCTGGCCTATTTTTTTTTTCTTTGAGTCGGAGTCTCGCTGTGTCGCCCAGGCTGTAGTGCAGTGGCGCGATGTCAGCTCACTGCAAGCTCCGCCTCCCAGGTTCACGCCATTCTCCTCCCTCAGCTTCCCAACTAGCTGGGACTACAGGCGCCCACCACCATGCCTGGCTAATTTTTTTTTTTTTTTTTTTTGTATTTTTAGTAGAGACGGGTTTTCACCGTGTTAGCCAGGATGGTCTTGATCTCCTGACCTTGTGATCCGCCCGCTGAGCTAGAGCAATCCTTCTGTCTAAGCTGTCCAAAGTGCTGGGAATACAGGCATGAGCCACCATACCCATCCCTGAGAGCTTCTAGATAGCTGAAGAGGTGGAGGTTCGTGGAGTGTGACTAGCCCCTTCCCACATACCTTGCCCTGCACCTCTCTTCCATCTGGCTGTATCTTTTGTAATAACAGAAGTGTTTTCCTCAGTTCTGTGACCCACCCTAGAATTGTTTCCCTCAGTTCTGTGACCCACCCTAGCAAAGTAATCAAACCTGAGGAGGGGATCGTGGGAACCCCGATCTCTTGCTGGGGCCCTGATTTACAGCCTGTTTTTGTGACTGGCATCTGAAGTCGGGGGTGTGATCCGATGCTATCTCCAGGTAGATAGTGCCAGAATTGAATTGAATTAGAGGTGCCCAGGTGCACACTCCAGAATTGCTTGCTTGATATGTGATAGGGAAAAGCCCCCACACATCTAGTGTCAAACGCATTTTTTTTTTTTTTTTGAGGCAGAGTCTCCCTCTGTCACCCAAGCTGGAGTGCAGTGGCGCAATCTCGGCTCACTGCAACCTCCACCTCCTGGGTTCAAGCAGTTCTCCTGCCTCAGCCTCCTGAGTAGCTGGGATTACAGGCATGCACCACCATGCCCAGCTAATTTTTGTATTTTTTTCAAAGAGACAGAGTTTCACCATGTTGGCCAGGCTGGTCTTGAACTCCTGGCCTCAGGTGATCCGTCTGCCTTGGCCTCCCAAAGTGCTGGGATTACAGGCCTGAGCCACTGCACCTGGCTGGTGTCAGAAGCCTTTTTTTTTTTGGAGGTGGAGTCTTGCTCTGTTGCACAGTCTAGAGTACAATGATGTGATCTCGGCTCACTGCAACCTCCGCCTCCTGGGTTCAAGCAATTCTCCAGCCTCAGCTTCCCGAGTAGCTGGGATTACAGACACCCGCCATCATGCCCAACTAATTATTGTATTTTTAGTAGAGACGGGGTTTCACCATGTTGGCCAGGCTGGTCTTGAACTCCTGACCTCAGGTGATCCACCCACCTCAGCCTCCCAAAGTGCTGGGATTACAGGCGTGAGCCACCGCCCCAGCCCAGAAGCGTTCTATGTTGTATTGTGAGAGTATAGGAGAAACCAAATTTGTTTTTTTCTATGTCCTTATACTGTTGAACACCCTATAATGCACAGGACAATCTCCCAGCACAAAGAATTAATCCAGCCCAAAATGACAATGGTGCTGAGGTTAAGAAACCCTGTAGTAACCCTGAGAAGTAGATAGGATTATTATTCCCCTTTTACAGATGGGGAGACTGGGGCATACAGAGAGTGAGTCACTTTGTCTAAGGGCACATTTATTAAATGGTAAAGGTGCAATTCGAACCCACAAAGTCTGTTTCCAACATCTGGGCTCTAAACTGCTTTCCTATATGGAATAGTAAAGGCCTGGCCGGGTGTGGTGGCTCACGCCTGTAATCCTAGCACTTTGGGAGTCCGAGGCGGGAGGATTGCCTGAACTCAGGAATTCGAGACCAGCCTGGGCAACATAGTGAAACCCCATCTCTACTAAAATACAAAAAAAAAATTAAATAGCTGGACATGGCGGTGTGCGCCTATAGTCCCAGCTACTTGGGAGGCTAAGGCAGGAGAACTGCTTGAACCCAGGAGGTGGAGGTTGCAGTGAGCCGAGATCGTGCCACTGTGCTCCAGCCTGGCGACAGAGCAAGACTCCATCTCAAAAAAAAAAAAAAAAAAAAGTAAAGGCCTAAGGTGGCTCTCTTGAAAAAAATCAGCTTCTCTCCTTTGTCTCATCAAATACAGGGCTCTGGTGAACTGGCACCACTGATGACTGCCTGTTTCTTTATTCAAGGAATAGTGATTATTATAGAAGTCACCACCTGCAGGGGACAAGTTGGCAATGCCTTAAAAACTGACAGTGCACGCATGTTGGTTCCTATAGGAAAAAACTTAATTAAAAACAAAAACAAAAACAAAAAAACCAGGCACAGTGGCTCATGCCTGCAATCCCAGCACTTTGGGAAGCCGAGGCGTGTGGATCACCCGAGGTCAGGAGTTTGAGGCCAGCCCGGCCGACATGGTGAAACCCCGTCTCTACTAAAAATACAAAAAAAAAAATTAGCTGGGCGTGGTGGCAGGTGCTTGTAATCCCAGCTACTTGGGAGGCTGAGGCACGAGAATAGCTTGAACCCAGGAAGCCAAGGTTGCAGTGAGCCGAGATCGTGCCACTATACTGCAGCCTGGGTGACAAAGTGAGGCTCTCTCAAAAATATAATAAAAATAAAAAAATAGGCCAGGCGCAGAGGCCCAAGCCTGTAATCCCAGCACTTTGGGAGGCCGAGGCGGGTGGATCACCTGAGGTCAGGAGTTTGAGACCAGCCTGACCAACATGTAGAAACGCTATCTCTACTGAAAATACAAAATTAGCCAGGCTGGTGCACATCCCTGTAATTCCAGCTACTCAGGAGGCTGAGCACAGAGAATCGCTTGAACCCAGGAGGTAGAGGTGGAGGTGAGCCAAGATCATGCGATTGTACTCCAGCCTGGGCAACAAGAGTGAAACTCCATCTAAAAAAATATATAAAAATAAAGTAAACGAAAAAGAATTAGCTGGGCGTGGCGGGGCATGCCTGTGGTCCCAGCTACTCAGGAGGCTGAGGTGGGAGGATCACTTGAGCCTGGGAGGTCAAGGCTGCATGCAGTGAACCATGATTGTGCCACTGCACTCCAGCCTGAACAACAAAGCGAGAGCATGTCCCAAAACAAAAAAAGAGGCTGGGCATCATGGCTCACGCCTGTAATCCCGGCACTTTGGGAGGCCGAGGCGGGCAGATCATTTGAGGTCGGGAGTTTGAGACCAGCCTGGCCAACATGGTGGTGAAACCGTGTCTCTATTAAAAATACAAAAATTAGAGCCGGGCATGGTGGCTCACACCTGTAATCCCAGCACTTTGGGAGGCCAAGGTGGGCAGATCACAAGGTCAGGAGTTCGACACCAGCCTGGCCAATATGGTGAAACCCCATCTCTACTAAAAATATAAAAAATTAGCCGACTGTGGTGGTGCGCACCTGTAGTCCAAGCTAATTGGGAGGCTGAGGAAGGAGAATCACTTGAACCCAGGAGGCAGAGTTTACAGTGAGCCAAGATCATGCTACTGCACTCCAGCCTGGATGACACAGTGAGACTCTATCCCAAAAAAACAAAAAACAGGCTGGGTGCAGTGGCTCACACCTGTAATCCCAGCACTTTGGGAGGCCGAGGCGGGCGGATCACGAGGTCAGGAGATCGAGACCATCCTGGTAACACGGTGAAACCCCCGTCTCTACTAAAAATAGAAAAAATTAGCCGGGCGTGTTGGCAGGCACCTGTAGTCCCAGCTACTCGTAGTCCTAGCTACTCAGGAGGCTGAGGCAAGAGAATGGCGTGAACCCGGGAGGCAGAGCTTGCAGTGAGCCGAGATTGCGCCACTGCACTCTAGACTGGGCGACACAGCCAGACTCTGTCTCAAAAAACAAACAAACAAACAAACAAAAATTAGCAGGGCTTGATGGTGGGTGCCTATAATCCCAGCTACTCGGGAGGCTGAGGCAAGAGAATTGCTTCTACCCAGGGGGTGGAGCTTAGTGAGCTGAGATCGGGCCACTGCACTCCAGCCTGGGCGACAGGGAGAGACTTCGTCTCAAAAAATAAAAAGAGCTGGGGGCATGTTGTCCCATGCCTATAATCCCAGCACTTTGGGAGAGTGAGGCAGGCAGATCACGAGGTTGGGAGATCAAGACCACCCTGGCTAACACAGCGAAACCCGGTCTCTACTAAAAATTCAAAAAAAATTAGCCAGGTGTGGTGGCCTGCACCTGCAGTCCCAGCTACTCGGGAGGCTGAGACAGGAGAGACAGGAGAATCACTTGAACCCAGGAGGCGGCGGTTGTAGTGAGCCAAGTTCGCACCACTGCACTTCAGCCTGGGTGACAGAGCAAGACTCCATCTCAAAAAAAAAAAAAAAAAGAAAAGAAAAGAAAAAATATCTTATTGTCTACACCACTTTACTTTTGTGTTATTCAAACAGAAACTACCATTTTCAAACTCTAGGCAGGAAATCCTAAGTCACACAGAAATAGAAAGGAAAGGCCACTTTCAGGAAGTTTTTTTTGTTTTGTTTTGTTTTTATTTGTTTGTTTTGAGACAGAGTCTAGCTCTGTTGCCCAGGCTGGAGTGCAATGGCATGAACTCGGCTCACTACAACCTCTGCCTCCCGGGTTCAGGCGATTCTCCTGCCTCAGCCTCCCGAGTAGCTGGGATTACAAGCATGCACCACCACGCCCAGCTAATTTTTGCATTTTTAGTAGAGGGGGTTTCACTGTGTTGGCCAGGCTGATCTTGAACTCCTGACCTCGTGATCCGCCCACCTCAGCCTCCCAAAGTGCTGGGATTACAAGTGTGAGCCACCACGCCTGGCAGGAAATTTAATCCTGCATGCTTTTCTGCCACATTTGGATTTTTTTCTGCTGAAATGTCATATTGGCCAAATATAGGAGCAGCAGAAGCAGGCAGAGCCCTCTGCTCCTGTTGCCACCTACATGGAGTCAATCTGAGCATAGTGGGTACTTAATAATTTGATCTGAGACTAATTCTCAATTTTTGCAAGTTTGCTTAATTGGGCCTGCAATGGCACACGCTTCCTATGCACCTGCTAATGGCTACCAGCCATGGGCCAGGACGATGGGGCCAACATCCAACGCTGCCCACAATGACCCAAGCAATTCCAGGCAGTTAGGGGACCTTCTTTACCTAAGTGTTTCCATCATATGTGATTTCAGTGGAGAAGTTTCCTGTTTTTTTTTTTTTTTTTTTGAGACAGGGATTAGCTCTGTCATCCAGGCTTGAGTGCAATGGTGTGATCTCAGCTCACTGTAACCCTCTCCTCCCAGTGATCCGCCCACCTCAGCCTCCCAAGCAGATACATGTGCACAGGGACAGGGACCACAGTTGCACACCACCATGCCTTGCTAATTTTTGTATTTTTTTGTAGAGACGTGGTCTCACCCTATTGTCCAGGCTGGTCTCAAACTCCTGGGTCGAAGTGATCTATCTGCCTCGGCCTCCCAAAGTGCTGGGATTATAGGTGTGAGCCACTGTGCCTGGCCCAGAATTTTCATTCTCCCACTGGATGAAGCCTTTTTTTTTTTTTTTTTTGGAGACGGAGTCTCGCTGTGTTGCCCAGGGTGGAGTGCAGTGGCGCGATCTCAGCTCACTGCAAGCTCCGCCTACTGGGCTCATGCCATTCTCCTGCCTCAGCCTCTGGAGTAGCTGGGACTACGGGTGCCCACCACCACGTCCGGAGAGTTTTTTTTTTTTTTTTTGTATTTTTAGTGGAGATGGGGTTTCACCGTGTTAGCCAGGATGGTCTCGATCTCCTGACCTCATGATCCACCCGCCTCGGCCTCCCAAAGTGCTGGGATTACAGGCATGAGCCACCGCGCCCGGCTGAAGCCAATTTTTATTGCAGTTAGTTAATAGCTTGTGATGTCGCCTTGCAGGCATTGGGAAAAGCATCATTCTAAGTTCATCAGAAGACACTGGAACCAAGAAACCACAGGAGCCTTCAGGGGATCTACTCTTGGTCACTAGCCTTCTGCAGGCTTGAAAGAGGTTAGAACTGAGGCTCTCTGTGAGTTGGTCTCACTCTTCTTTGATCAGGCTTCTTGTTTCTTTCCATGTACATGTGACTAATCTCTATCCTCAGAGAGTCAACACAGGACAAATCTTGATGCAGCAATAAGCAATTTATAGTCTCCTGGTGTCCTGAAAATGACTCAAGAAATCCCGTTACTGTGATTTCTAATGCTCTTGACATGCGAATTTATTTTTCAGTTATGTAACCCTTTTTAAAAACTTCCTGAATATTTGTGTATTCGTTAGCTTCTGCTGTGTAACAAACCACTCACCCCCAACATAGTGGCTGAAAACAACAGATGTTATTTCTTTCTTAAGATTCTGAGAGTTGGCTGGGCACGGTAGCTCATGCCTGTAATCCCAGCACTTTGGGAGGCCGAGGCAGGCAGATCACCTGAGGTCAGGAGTTCAAGACCAACCTGACCAACATGGAGAAACCCCATCTCTACTAAAAATACAAAAACATTCATTCTGTCACCCAGGCTTAAGTGCAATGACAAATCCCATCTCTACTAAAAATACAAAAAAGCCAGGCATGGTGGTGAACACCTGTAATCTCAGCTACTCAGGAGGCTGAGGTGGGAGAATCACTAGAACCTGGGAGGTGGAGGTTGTGGTGAGCCAAGATCACACCATTGCACTCCAGCTTGGGCAACAAGAGCGAAACTCCATCTCAAAAAAATAAAAATTTTCTGAGAGTTGGCTGGACACTTCTCTTCTGAGCTAGTTCAACTGGGGTTGGATGGTCTAGGATGTTCTCACTGACATGTCTGGCAATTGGCTGTGGGTCACCTGTGGATGATAGGGGCAGCATAGCCACAGGTCTGTAGTCATCTAGCAGGCTAGCCTGGACATATTCACATGGCCGTACATACTAGGTTCCCAAGAACAGCAAGAGAAGGCAGGCCCCACTGCACAGGCACTTTTTTTTTTTTGGAGACGGAGTTTCGCTCTTGTCACCCAGACTGGAGTACAATGATGCGACCTCGGCTCACTGCAACCTCCGCCTCCCGGGTTCAAGCAATTCTTCTGCCTCAGCCTCTTCAGTAGCTGGGATTACAGGAATCTGCCACCATGCCCAGCTAATTTTTATATTTTTAGTAGGGACAGGGTTTCAGCATGTTAGCCAGGCTGGTCTCGAACTCCTGACCTCAGGTGATCCTCCCACCTCAGCCTCCGAAAGTGCTGATATTATAGGTATAAGCGATTGCACCCAGCCTTTTTTCTGAAACAGGATCTTGCTCTGGCACCCAGGCTAGAGTACAATGGCATGATCACAGTCACTGCAGCCTTCACCCCCGGGCTCAAGCAATCCTCCCACCTCAGCCTCCCCAGTAGCTGAGACCACAGGCACGCACCACTAGGCCTGGCTAATTTTTGTATTTGTTGTAGAGCCAAGGTCTCCCTGTGTTACCCAGGCTGGTCTCGAACTCTGCACAGGCACTTTTCAGGTCTTTTCTTGTGTCACATTTTCTAATGTCACATTAGCCAAAGCAAGACATGTGGCCAAGAACAAAATTTGAGGGGTGGGGAAATATACAGCCAAGTAACTTTGCAAAGGATGGGCATGTAGGGAGGAACCAATTGGTGGCTTTTTTGTGTAATCATCACAATTGGAGGTGAGATATTTGAATATCAATACAAAAACTTTTATTCTTTCTTTATTTACTTTTTGAGATGGAGTCTCGCTGTGTCGCCCAGGCTGGAGTGCAGTGGCGTGATCTTGGCTCACTGCAAGCTCCGCCTCCTGGGTTCATGCCATTCTCCTGCCTCAGCCTCCCAAGTAGCTGAGACTACAGGCGCCCACCACCACGCCCAGCTAATTTTTTTGTATTTTTAGTAGAGATGGGGTTTCACCGTGTTAGCCAGGATGGTCTTGATCTCCTGACCTCATGATCCGCCCACCTCGGCCTCCCAAAGGCTGGGATTACAGGCGTAAGCCACCACGCCTGGCCGAAAACTTGTTCTTTTAACAAGATGCCTTCCAGAACGCAGAACAAAGCTGAGAAGCTTTCTTTTAACAACCTGATGATTTCCAAACTCTAGATTCTTGGTCATCTCACCCTGGACTATTAGAACCATCCTGATGAAAATAGCACCAGGTATAGCTTCTGCACAGCTGCTTGTCCAGAAATGTGTGACCTTGGGAAGGTCATCCTCATTGTTCTTCATCGAAAACAAGGGGTTATACTAGATCTTCTCAAATTGCAAGGAACCTTTCAGAGGTCATGTTTCAGGAAAATGAAAGAACAGGCCACATGTGGAATGGCCCAATCGCTGCCTGTAGAGATAAGACAGCCAGAGAGGCTGAAATTTTCAGCTTTCATCCAGATTTTGGCATGGGCTGTGAGTCTATGATTTTTCAACTTTTCCTTCTCGTAGGCTTGTTTAAACCCTTTGATCTCATTTTATTGTGCAATATTATTACACCACTTTACAAATAGACCATTTATTCCAGGCTGACCGTAAAAGTCATTCCCGGCTGGGTGCAGTGGCTCAAGCCTGTAATCCCAATACTTTGGGAGTTCGAGGCAGGCAGATCACCTAAAGTCAGGAGTTCGACACCAGCCTGACCAACATGTAGAAACCCCGCGTCTACTAAAAAATAGGAAAATTAGGACCTGGCACAGTGGCTCACACCAGTAATCCCAGCACTTTCGGAGGCCAAGACGGGTGGATCACCTGAGGTCAGGAGTTCATCACCAGCCTGGCCAACATAGTGAAACCCCGTCTCTACTAAAAATACAAAAATTAGCCGGGAGTGGTGGCACATGCCTGTAATCACACCTACTCGGGAGCATGAGGCAGGAGATCTGCTGGAACCCAGGAGGCGGAGGTTGTAGTGAGCCGAGATCGTGCCACTGCACTCCAGCCTGGGAGACAGAGTGAGACTCCATTAAAAAAAAAAAAAAATAGGCCGGGCGTGGTGGCTCACGCCTGTAATCCCAGCACTTTGGGAGGCCGAGGCAGGCGGATCATGAGGTCAGGAGATTGAGACCATCTGGCTAACACAGTGAAACCCCATCTCTACTAAAACTACAAAAAAATTAGCCGGGTGTGGTGGCGGGCGCATGTAGTCCCAGCTACTCGGGAGGCTGAGGCAAGAGAATGGCGTGAACCCTGGAGGCAGAGCTTGCAGTGAGCCGAGATCATGCCACTGCACTCCAGCCTGGGAGTGCAGACAGACCGAGACTCCATCTCAAAAATAATAATAATAATAATAATAAAAGTACAAAAATTAGCCAGCGTGGTGGCAGGCACCTGTAATCTGAGCTACTATGGAGGCTGAGGCAGGAGAATTGCTTGAACTCAGGAGGCCAAGGTTGCAGTGAGTCAAGATGGCACCACCGCACTCCAGCCTGAGCAACAGAGCGAGACTACATAACACACACAAAAAAAAGTTATTTCTGTCCCCTATGGCTTGAAGGGCACTCATACTCATAGTTAGCAGAATCTTCAATAATACTAGAGCTTAAATGGGAGAGAGTCATACAGTAGATGCTTGAAAATGTTCAAATAAATGAAGGCCAGGAGGCTGGATGCGTGACTCACACCTGTAATCCTAGCACTTTGGGAGGCCAAAGTGGGAGGATCTCTTGAGCCCAAGAGTTTGAGACCAGCCCTGGCAATATAGTGAGACCAAGTCTGTATAAAAAAATAAATAATTTTTTTTTTTTTTTTTTGAGACAGAGTCTTGCTCTGTTGCTCAGGCTGGAGTGCAGTATCACGATCTCCGCTCACTGCAACCTCTGCCTCCCGGGCTCAAGCGATTATCTTGCCTCAGCCTCCTGAGTAGCTGGGATTACAGGCGCCTGCCACCGCGCCCAGCTAATTTTTGCATTTTTTTAGTAGAGTCAGGGTTTCACAATGTTGGCCAGGCTGGTCTTGAACTCCTGACCTCAGGTGATCCTCCTGCCTCAGCCTCCGAAAGCGCTGGGATTACAGTCGTGAGCCACCGCACCTGGCCTCAAAAAATTTTTTAAATTAGCCGGGCATGGTGGCACGCATCTGTAGTCCCAGCTACTTCAGAGGTTGAAGTGGGAGGATTCCTTGAGCCTGGGAGGTTGAGGTTGCAGTGAGCCATGATCGCAGCACTGCACTCCAGCCTGAGCAACAGAGCAAGACCCGGACTCAAAGAAAAAAAAAGACAAGAAAAGAAAGAAGAAAGGCAACTGAATAAAGAGAATCTACTTACAGTATTTCCCTAAGCATGCCCAATTGGACTTTTTTTTTTTTTTTTTGAGATGGAGTCTTACTTTGTCACCCAGGCTAGAGTGCAGTGGTGCAATCTTGGCTCACTGCAACCTCTGCCTCTGGGTTCAGGTGATTCTCCTGCCTCAGCCTCCCAAGTAGCTGGGACTATAGGCTCACGCCACCATGCCCGGCTAATTTTTGTATTTTTAGTAGACACAGGGTTTCACCATGTTGATCAGGCTGGTCTCGAACTCCTGACTTCGTGATCCACCTGCCTCAGCCTCCTAAAGTGCTGGGATTACAGGCATGAGCCACTGCGTCTGGCCCAACTGGATTGCATCCTCTACCTCCCGGGTTCAAGCAGTTCTCTGCCTCAGCCTCCCGAGTAGCTGGGATTACAGGCGCCCACCACCACACCCAGCTATTTTTTTTTTTATTTTTATTTTTAGTAGAGACAGGGTTTCACCATCGTGGCCAGGCTGATCTTGAACTCCCGATCTCGTGATCCACCTGCCTTGGCCTCCCAAAGTGCTGGGATTACAGGAGTGAGCCACCACGCCCAGCTTCCATAGACTATTTTTTAAACAATTTTACTCAGGTTTAAGTCACACCCTATACAATTCACCCATTTAAAGTATATAGTTCAGTGAGTCTTTTAGTATATTCACACAGCTTTGCAACCATCACCATAGTATAATTTTAGAACATTTTTGCCGGTCATGGTAGCTCACACCTGTAATCTCAGTGCTTTGAGAGGCTAAGGTAGGAGGATTGCTTGAGGCCAGGAGTTCAAGATCAGCCTGGGCAATGTAGCGAGACCCTGTCTCCACAAAAAATAATCAGAAAAATTAGCCAGGCATTGGGGTGCATGCCTGTAGTCCCAGCTGCTAAGAAAGCTGAGGCAGGAGGATCACTTGAGGCCAGAAGTTGGAGGGTAGAGTGAGTTAGGATGGTGCCACTGCACGGCAGCCTGGGTGACAGAACAAAACTCTTTTTTTTTTTTTTGAGATGGAGTTTCGCTTTTGTTGCCCAAGCTGGAGTGCAATGGTGTGATCTTGGATCACTGCAACCTCTGCCTCCTGTGTTCAAGCAATTCTCCTGCCTCACACAAGCATGTGCCACCACACCCAGCGAATTTTTTTTTTTTTTTTTTTTTTTTTTTTTGGTATTTTTAGGTATTTTTAGTAGAGACGGGGTTTCGCTATGTTGGCCAGGCTGGTCTCAAACTCCTGAGATCAAGTGATCCACCCGCCTGGGCCTCCCAAAGTGCTGGGATTACAAGCGTGAGCCACCATGCCCAGCCTTCCCTTGAGATTTCTTTTTTTTTTTTAATTTTAAATTTAAATATTATTTTTTTAGAGATGGGGACTTGCTATGTTTCCCAGGCTGGACTTGAACTCCTGGCCTCAAGCAATCCTCCATCTCAGCCTCCCAACGTGTTGGGATTACAGGCTTGAACCACCACACCCAGCCCCCACTAAGATTTCTAATGGACTCCCTGAATTTAAGACATAGTCAGAGCTCCAGTCTCCTCTTCCCAGTTTCCCCATCTCAGGACACTCTACCTCCAGTCTTCCAGTTGCTCAATAAAACAACAACCTAGACCTAGACTTGTCCTTGGCTCCTCTTTTTCTCATTCCCTCTCTTCAATGCATCAGCAAATATGATTGGCTTGGCATTCTGCAATTTCTCCCACTTCTGTCACTAACACCCTTGTCCAACCACCATCATCCTCCCCACTGAGGGTTGCTGTTTCCCTGTTTCCAGTCTTAGCCCCACTAAGTCCATTTTCCAAACAGCAGTCAGAGCAATCCTCTTAAAGTGCCAGTCATAGGACGTGCCTCCCCTGCTAAGAACCTCTGAATGTTTCCCATGTCAGAGTAAATGCCACCTGTCTTTTTTTTTTTTTTTTTTTTTTGAGATAGAGTCTTACTCTGTTGACCAGGCTAGAGTGCAATGGCATGATCTTGGCTCTACTAACCCCTCCTGGATTCAAGTGATTCTCTTGCCTCAGCCTCCCGAGTAGCTGGGATTACAGGCGTGTGCCACCACACCTGGCTAATTTTTATATTTTTAGTAGAGACGGGGATTTACCATGTTGGCCAGGCTGATCTTGAACTCCTGACCTCAGGTGATGCGCTCGCCTCGGCTCCCAAAGTGCTGGGATTATACCTGTGAGCCACCACACCCGGCCAATGCCACCTGTCTTTTTTTTTTTTTTTTGAGACTGAGTCTTGCTTTGTGGCCCAGGCTGGAGTACGGTGGTGCAATCTCAGCTCACTGCAACCTCCCCATCCCAGGTTCAAGCGATTCTCCTGCCTCAACCTCCTGAGTAGCTGAGACTACAGGCACGTGCCACCACACCTGGCTAATTTGTTGTATTTTTAGTAGAGATGGGGTTTCACCGTATTAGCTCAGGATGGTCTTGAACTCCTGAGCCCAAGTGATCTGCCCGCCTCAGCCTCCCAAAGTGCTGGGATTACAGGCGTGAGCCACCATGCCCGGCCAATGCCACCTGTCTTAACGTGACTTAGAAGGTCCTGGATATCCAGTCCTTCACTACTTTCTCAGCTTTCACCTCCTTCCACTCTGCAACTTGTGCAGAGCAGGCCCTTTGCACTTGCCACTCCCTCTGCCCAGAATGCCCTTTCCCCAGGTATTCACATGGCTCAGTCCTTCATTCAGGTCCTTGGCCTTATTTTATTTTATTGTTGAGACAGGGTCTCCCTCTGTTGCCAGGCTGGAGTGCAGTGGTACGATCTCGACTCACTGCAACCTCCACCTCCCGGGTTCAAACAACTCTTGTGCCTCAGCCTCCCAAGTAGCGGGGACTACAGGCGCATGCCACCATGCCCAGCTAATTTTTTTTTTTTTTTCAGAGTCTCACTCTGTCGCACAGGCTGGAGTGCAGTGGCATGATCTCGGCTCACTGCAAGCTCCGTCTCCCAGGTTCACGCCATTCTCCTGCCTCAGCCTCCCAGCCTCCTGGGACTACAGGCGCCCACCACCACGCCCGGCTAATTTTTGTATTTTTAGTAGAGATGGGGTTTCACTGTGTTAGCCAGGATGGTTTCGATCTCTTGACCTCATGATCTGCCCACCTTGGCCTCCCAGACTGCTGGGATTACAGGCGTGAGCCACTGCGCCTGGCCACCCAGCTAATTTTTGTATTTTTAACACATAACGGGTTTTCACCATGTTCGCCAGGCTGGTCTTGAACTCCTGACCTCAAGTGATCCACCCTGCTTTGGCCTCCCAAAGTGCTGGGATTACAGGCATGAGTCACCTTGGCCTTATTTTATTGTATTTTTTTGAGATGGAGTCTTGCTCTGTCACCCAGGCTGGAGTGCAGTGGCGTGATCTTGGCTCACTGCAACCTGCTTCTCCTGGGTTCAAGTGATTCTCGTGTCTCAGCCTTCCCAGTAGCTGTGACTACAGTCACCCGCCACCACGCCCAGCTAATTTTTTATATTTTTAGTAGAGACAGGGTTTCACCATGTTGGCCAGGATTGTCTTGAACTCCTGACTTCAAGTGATCTGCCTGCCTCGGCCTCCCAAAGTGCTGACATTACAGGTGTGATCCACCGCGCCCAGGCTCTTTTCTTTTCTTTTTCTTTTTTTTTTTTTTTTTGAGAGAGGGTCTCCTGCTGTCATCCAGGCTGTACTGCAGTGGCACAATCATGGCTTTCTGCAGACTCAACCTCCCTGGGCTCAGGTGATCCTCCCACCTCAGCCTCCCAAATAGCCAGGACTATACCTGCACACCACCATGCCCGGCTAATTTTTTTGTTTTTTGTAGAGATGGGGTTTCACCATGTGGCCCAGGCTGGTCTCAAACTCCTGAGCTCAAGCAATCCACCTGCCTTGGCCTCCCAAAGGGGTGGGATTACAGGAGTATTTTTTGTTTTGAGATGGCATCTCTGTCAGCCAGGCTGGATTACAGTGGCAGAATCTTGGCTCCCTGCAGCCTCTGTCTCCCAGGGTCAAGTGTTCCTCCCACCTCAGCCTCCAGAGTAGCTGGGACTACATGCGTACACCACAACGCCTGGCTAATTTTCTTTTCTTTGTTTTTTTTTTTTTGTTAGAGATGGGGTTTTACCATGTTGCCCAGGCTAGTCTCAAACTCCTAAACTCAAGCAATCCTCCTGCCTTGGCCTTCCAAAGTGCTGGGGTTACAGGCATGAGCCCACCACACATCAGAATTCTCTCTCTGACATCTATCTAATCATACTGCCTTACAAGTCTCTCATTTCCCTGTCCCATATGGAATGAAGTTCAAATTTCGTAGTGCAGTTGGCACAGTCTTAATAACCTATTTTCTTTTTTTTTTTTTTTTCTTTAGACGGAATCTCGCTCTGTCACCTAGGCTGGAGTGCAGTGGCACGATCTCGGCTCACTGCAAACTCCGCCTCCCGGGTTCATGCCATTCTCCTGCCTCAGCCTCCCGAGTAGCTGGGACTACAGGTGCCCGCCACCATGCCCAGCTAATTTTTGTATTTTTAGTAGAGACTGGGTTTCACCATGTTAGCCAGGATCGTCTCAATCTCCTGACTTTGTGATCCCGCCTCAGCCTCCCAAAGTGCTGGGATTACAGGCGTGAGCCACCGCACCCGGCCTTAATAACCTATTTTCTTCCCATACCTACCCTACTACCTGTTTAGTCTCCTATGCTGTTATAACACCTTGCCACAAACTTGGTGGATTAAAAGCACACAAATGTATTATCTTACAGTAATTGAGGCCAAAATTCCAAACAGTATGTGCGGTTGTTTTTTTAGAGACGGGGTCTTGCTCTGTCACCCAGGCTGGAGTACAGTGGCATGATTATAGCTTACTGCAGCCTCAAACTCCTGCACTCAAGCACTCCTCCCCTCCTCCTCAGCCTCCAGAGTAGCTGGGACTACAAGTGCATGCCACCTCTAGCTAATTGTTTGAACATTTTTAGTAGAGATGAGATCTCGCTCTGTCGCCCAGGCTGGAGTGCAGTGGTGTGATCACGGCTCACTGCAGCCTTGATTTCCCAGGCTCACGTAATCTTCCCTCTTCAGCCTCCCCAGTAGCTGGGACAACAGGTGCGGGCTACCGCACCCAGCTAATTTTTGTGTTTTTTGTAGAGACAGGGTTTTGCTATGATGCCTAGGCTGGCCTTGAACTCCTGGACTCAAGCAATTTGCCCTCCTCAGCCTCTCAGAGTGCTGGGATTACAGGTATGAGCCACTGCACCCGGGTAATTTTTAAAAAATTTTTAGTAGAGACGAGGTCTTGCTGTGTCGTCCAGGCTGATCTCGAACTCCTGGGCTCAAACCATCTTCCCACCTGGGATTTCACAGGTGTCAGTCACCCTGCCCGGCCCAAAATGAGTTTTAGGAAGTTAAATTCAAGGTGTTGGCCTGGCTGGTGTCTTCTCGGGAGTGCAGGGGAGAAGCTGATCCTTGCCTTCCCCAGCTTCTAGAGGCTGCCTGCAATCCTTGGCCCGCGATCCACATCACGTCACCTTTTCTCCCTCTACTTGCTTAGTCACACCACCTTCCACTGAATCTGTTCTCCCACCTCCCTCTTAGGAGGAGGACATGTGATTGCATTTAGGGCCCATGTGGATAATGCAGGGTAACCTCCCCATCCTAAGATCATTAGTTTCATCACACCTGCAGAGTCTCTTCTGCTATATGAGGTATTATTCACAGGCTCCAGGGTGAGGACATGGATATCTTTGGGGGGCCATTACTCTATCCAACTACATGACACCCACACTCTAGCCAGTGAGGAATTCCTTCGCACTCTTAGGATCCATCAGGCACTTGCCTCTGTGCCTTTGCTTCTGCTGAGTGACTCTATGACTCTATCCCATGCCTTTCTACCCACCAGTCTCTTTACTTCAAAGATTGGCTCCAGGGCACTTAACTTTTGTAGCTTTCCTTCACCCTCACAGCCAGGAAGAATTAAGTGCACCTGGCCAGGCACAGTGGCTCACGCCTGTAATCCCAGCACTTTGGGAGGCCGAGGCAGGCGAATCACATGAGATCAGAAGTTCGAGACCAGCCTGGCCAACATGGCAAAACTCTGTCTCTAATAAAAATACAAAAATTAGCCAGTATGGTGGCATGCACCTGTAATCCCAGCTACTCAGGAGGCTGAGGCAGGAGAATCACTTGAACCTGGGAGGTGGAGGTTGCAGTGAGCCGAGATCGAGCCACTGCACTCCAGCCTGGGCAACAGAGTGAGACTCTGTCTCAAAAAAAAAAAAAAAAAAGAATTAAGTGCACCCTTTCTTGTGTTCCCACAGCATGGCATTTTATGATAGTGAATCATAGTAGCCAGTTTGCATGTCTGATCACTTGTTCAAATGTGAAGTCATTGGAAGGAGAGCACTATCATCCTATATCCTTGATCATCCTTTTTTGTTTTTTTAGTTGTTGTTGTTGTGTTGTTTTGAGACAGAGTCTCACTCTGTCGCCCAGGCTGGAGTGCAATGGCGCCATCTCGGCTCACTGCAACCTCCACCTTCTGGGTTCAAGCGATTCTCCTGCCTCAGCCTCCCGAGTTGCTTTTTTTTTTTTTTTTTTGAGACAAAGTCTCACTCATGTCTCCCAGGCTGGAGTGCGATGGTGTGATCTCGGCTCACCTCTGCCTCCCGGGTTCAAGGGATTCTCCTGCCTCAGCCTCCCGAGTAGCTGGGATTACAGGCGCCTGCCACCGCACCCAGCTAATTTTTATATTTTTAGTAGAGATGGGGTTTCACCATGTTGGCCAGGCTGGTCACGAACTCCTGACCTCAGGTGATCCACCTACCTCGGCCTCCCAAAGTGCTGGGATTATAGGCATGAGCCACCGCACCCGGCCGTTTTTTTTTTTTTTGTTTTTTGTTTTTGTTTTTTTTTGAGACAGAGTCTTGCTCTGTTGCCCAGGCTAGAGTGAGTGCAGTGATGCGATCTCAGCTCACTGCAACCAGTGCCTCCCAGGTTCAAGCAATTCTCCTGCCTCAGCCTCCTGAGTAGCTGGGAGTACAGTTGCCCACCATCATGCCTGGCTATTTTTTTTGTATTTTTGGTAGAGATGGGGTTTCACCATGTTGGCCAGGCCGGTCTCAAACTCCTGACCTCAAGTGAGCCACCGCGTCTGGCCTGATCATCCTTTCTGTTGTTGTTGTTGGTTAAAGACAGGGTCTCACTCTGTTGCTCAGGCTGGACTGTAGCAGTGTGATCACAGTTCACTGTGGCCTCCAACTCCTGGACTCAAGCGATCCTCCCACCTCCGCCTCCCAAGTAACTGGGACTTCATTGTCCTTTTGGATGCATTTTGCAAGTGTGAAAGCACTGTCCAGTCCAGCTGATGTAATAGGTGCTAGCATTGTTGAGGTGAAAATGCCCAATTGCTGCCTTCAATTATGCAACGTCTTTTTGGTTTTACTCTGCCTGGCCTTTGTTTCTTCACCCATTCCTTTATTTATTCCAATAGCCCTTTGTTAAGGGGCTTCTCTGAGTGAGGCCTTGCATAAATGGAGGAAAGTTGTCCCCACTTTCAAAATGCACACCATCTAGCAGGGGGAGAATCATGAGCTCAGGGGCCACGAGGGAACAGGATGGGGGCCACTAACACTGCCTGCAGGAGAGCAGGGGTGGGAAGGCTCCAACACAGAGACACCAACAGTGCTCACTGAGCTATGCTAAGCACTACCTCATTTAATCCTGTCTAGGCGGGGCAGATACTCTTATTATTGGCCTCATTTTATAGGCTGAAATCAGAAATGTTTAGAAATGTCAAGTAACTCTCCCTAGATCACAGAACCAGGCAGTAGCAGGGCTGGGATTTGAACCCAAGAAGGCCAACTCCAGGACCATGCGGATAACCTCTGCACCACACTGTCCTGCCTTGACAGCACACCTGGTCCCTGGAGGTAGTGACACCATGCTGCTCATCTGTGACCCCCCCAGGGTACCTTGTACTTACTAGGCCCTAGATGCATATTTAAGAAAATAGTTTATTTCCTGGCCAGGCACGGTGGCTCACGCCTGTAATCCCAGCGCTTTGGGAGGCTGAGGCGGACAGATCACCTGAGATCAGGAGTTCAAGATCAGCCCCGCCAACATGGTGAAACCTCTTCTCTACTAAAAAATACAAAAATTAGCCGGTGTGGTGGTGCATACCTGTAGTCCCAGCTACTTGGGAGGCTGAGGTGGGAGAATCGTGTAAACCTGGGAGGTGGAGGTTGCAGTGAGCCGAGATCGTGCCACTGCACTCCAGCCTGGGTGACAGAGTGAGACTCCGTCTCACAAAAAAAAAAAAAATTATCCAGTCATGGTGGCACACACCTGTAATCCCAGCCACTCAGGAGGCTGAGGCATGAGAATCACCTCAACCTGGGAGGCAGAGGTTGCAGTGAGCCAAGATTGCCTCACTGTACTCCAGCCTGGGCAACAGAGCAAGACCCTGTCTCAAAAAATAAAGCATTATTTCCTTAGTATTAATTAATATTGATTTGAGAGCTCCTCTCCTGTTTCTGTGTGCCTAACACTCATTGAACCCTGTGCTAAGAATTTCACAGGCATTAAGTCATTTGAGCTTCATATCAGCCCTATTGAGTGAGTATTATTACCCCCTGCTTTTTTTTTTTTTTTTTTTTTTTTTTTTTTTTGAGACTGGGTTTCACTCTGTCACCCAGGCACAATCATAGCTCACTGTAACCTTGAACTCCTGGGATCCTCCCAGCTCAATCTCCTGAGTAGCTGAAACTACAGGTAAGGGCCACCACCCCTGTCTTCTTCTTATTATTATTTTTATAGAGATGGGGTCTCACTATGTTGCTTGTCTAGAACTCCTGACCTGCAGTGATCCTCCTGACTCGGACTCCCAAAGTGTTAGGATTACAGGCGTGAACCACCACACCTGGCCAACCTACATTTTACCGAGCGAGAAACTAAAGTACAACAAGAGTAAGGAATTGGTTGCAGTTCACACAACTAGAAAAGGGAGAAAGAAGCTGGGATTTGAACCTAGGTAGCACAAGCACTTAATTACTTGTTTGTAATGACTGTGCAAAACAGCTTGTTTAGAGGCTTATTTCATAGTAGAGAGATGCTTTTGTAGAGAGGGAATATGGAAGGACATAGAAATTAGGAGGTAGGGCTGGGTGCAGTGGCTCATGCCTATAATCCCAGCACGTTGGGAGGCCAAGGCGGGAAGATCACTTGAGCTCAGGGGTTCAAGACCAGCCTGACCAACATGGTGAAACCCTGTCTCTACTAAAAATACAAAAATTAACCAGGTTTGGTGGCACATGCCTGTAGTCCCAGCTACTTGAGAGGCTGAGGGAGGAAAATCACTGGAACCTGGGAGGTGGAGGTTGTAGTGAGCTGAGATTGCACCACTGCACTCCAGCCTAGGCGACAGAGCAAGAATCCATCTAAAAAAAAAAAAAAAAAAAAAAAAGAAAGAAAAAAGAAATTAGGAGATAGGAGATCTGGGGTATGACCCTAGCTCTGTAGTATGACCAGGTAAACTCAACCTTTGCTCTGCCATTTGGTCCACAAACACTGGGGATACAGTGAAGAAAGAGGCAAAACCCTGGCTTCTGAGAGTTTATAGTTTAGTGCAAGGAGGGAGGAAAAATACATGCATATAGATAAACAGAACTGTTGCTGTGAAGGAAACAGTGTTGTGGCAAAGCGTAATAGCAAATGGCTGAACCAAGGATGCTTCAGGGAACACTCACTTTATTTAGTGCGAGAAGGGAGACTTGGGGAAAGCCTCTCTTAAGAGAAAACATATAAGTTGAGACCTGAAGTAAGAGAAGGCCTCAGTCATTCAAAGGGTTCAGGAGGTCATTCCTGCAAGAACAGTACATGCAAAGGTCCTGAGGTTGGAAAGAGCTTAAAAAGTCAAAGCCAGCCGGGCGTGGTGGCTCATGCCTGTAATCCCAGCACTTTGGGAGGCCAAGGTGGGCGGATCATGAGGTCAAGAGGTTGAGACCATCCTGGCCAACATGGTAAAACCCCATCTCTACTAAAAATACAAAAACTAGCTTGGTGTGGTGGCGCATGCCTGTGGTCCCAGCTACTCGGGAGGCTGAGACAGAAGAATCGCTTGTACCCAGGAGGCGGAGGTTGCAGTGAGCCGAGATTGCGCCACTGCACCCCAGCCTAGTGATAGAGCGAGACTCGGTTTCAAAAAAAAAAAAAAAAGTCCAAGCCATGTGTAATGGGTTGAATTGCATCTTCCCCAAACTCATATGCTGCAGTCCTAACCCACAGTACCTCACAATGTGACCTTATTTGAAGATAGGGTTTTTCTTGTTTTTTTTTTTTTTTGGAGACTGAGTTTTGCTCTTGTTGCCCAGGCTGGAGTGCAATGGCCCGATCTCAGCTCACCGCAACCTCCACCTCCTGGGTTCAAGCGATTCTCCTGCCTCAGCCTTCTGAGTAGCTGGGATTACAGGTGCCCACCACCACGCCCAGCTAATTTTATATTTTTAGTAGAGATGGGTTTTCTCCATGTTGGCCAGGCTGGTCTCGAACTCCCGACCTCAGGTGATATGCCCACCTCAGCCTCCCAAAGTGCTGGGATTACAGGCGTGAGCCACTGTGCCCGGCTGGAGATAGGGTTTTTAACAGAAGTAACCAAGTTAAAATAAGGTCATTAGGATGTATCCTGACCCAATATGACTGGTGTCTTAAAAGAGGGAATAGACACATGCACACAGGGGAACGCCATGTGAACATCAAGGCAGAGATCTTTGCTCGGTACTTTTCATGAATTTGGCTGGGATAACTGGGCTTGCTTGGCTCGCATCCATGTGGTCTCTCATCCACCAGCAGACTAACCTGGGCTTGTTTTCCTAGAGGTTGGGCAGGGTTTTGAGACAGAATAGAATTTTAAAAGGCCTCTTGAGGATCAGAACTATCACAGTATTGCCGGGTGCAGTGGCTCACGCCTGTAATCCCAGCACATTGGGATGCCGAGGCAGGCAGATCACTTGAGGCCAGGGGTTCGAGACCAGCCTGGGCAACATGGTGAAACCCTGTCTCTACTAAAAATACAAAAATTAGCTGGGTATGGTAGCACATGCCTGTATTCCCATGAGGCTGAGGCAGGAGAATCGTTTGAACCTGGGAGGCAGAGGCTGCAGTAACCTGAGATTGTGCCACTGCACTCCAGCCTGGGCGACAGAGCAGGACTCCATCTCAAAAAAAAAAAAAAAAAAACAGAACAAAACAAAAAACTGTCACAGTGTCACTTTTGCTGAAGCAAAAGTTGTGGTCTAAAGCAAGTCACAATACTAGCCCAGATTCAATGGGGTGGAGATGCTGCAGAGTCACATTGTGGGGGGAATAGTGAGCCATTTTTTGCACACAGTCTACCGTCGTGGCCTTCCCTGACTATCCTACCTAACACAGCCCTCCCCTCCATCCCAATTACACTGTTTTACCTTTTTTCCTGGCATTTACCATTATCTGAAATTTTATATATTAATAATTTTGTTTCTTTTCAGGATGGCAGTGCCTGGACTCTTCGCCTTCATTGCCATATCCCCAGAACCTAGGCAGTGTCTAGCACTATTAGGCCCTGAGGAATTTTTGAAAGAATAAAGAAATCATGTAAAAAGAATATGCATGCTGGCCACAGTGGCTCACACCTGTAATCCCAGCACTTTGGGAGGCCGATGAGGGCAGATCATTTGAGGTCAGGAGTTCGAGACCAACATGCCCAACATAGTGAAACCCGGTCTCTACTAAAAATACAAAAGTTAGCTGTGTGTGGTGGCATGTGCCTGTAATCCCAGCTATTCAGGAGGCTGAAGCAGGAGAATCACTTGAACCTGGGAGACAGAGGTTGCAATGAGCTGAGATTGTGCCACTGCATTCCAACCTGGGTGACAGAGCGAGACTCTATCTCAAAAAAAAAAAAAAAAGAATATGCATAGAAAATACCAGATGATTAGCTGGGCGTGGTGGTGTGTGCCTGTAGTCCCAGCTACTTGGGAGGCTAAGGTGAAATAATTGCTTGATCTTGGAAGGTTGAGGCTGCAGTAAGCTGTGATTGCGCCACTGCACTCCAGCCTGAGTGACAGAGCAAGACCCTGTCTCAAAACAAACAAACAAAAATACCAGAAGAAACATACTCTAAAGTGTTAATAACTTCCTCTGTTGAGATAACCATTTAATTTTCTTTATGTTTTTCTGTTTCAAAAATATAACATTGTATTTTTTAACAGGGGAGATAGAAATATTCTACACATCTTGATTTGGGTAGTGATTACATGGGTATATACAATTCTCAAAATCTTTGAACTGACCACTTAAGATCTGCATTCTATTGTATGTTTATTATTATTATTATTATTATTATTATTATTATTATTATTATTATTTGAGACAGAGTTTTGCTCTTGTTGCCCAGGCTGGAGTGAAATGGCACCATCTCGGCTCACTGCAACCTCCACCTCCCAGGTTCAAGCAATTCTCCTGCCTCAGCCTCCCAAGTAGCTGGGATTACAGGTGCACACCACCACGCCTGACTAATTTTTTTGTATTTTTAGTAGAGATGGGATTTTGCCATTTTGGCCAGGCTGGTCTTGAACTCTTGACCTCAGGTGATCCGCCTGCCTTGGCATCCCAAACTGCTGGGATTACAGGTGTGGGCCACTGTGTGGGGCCTATTGTATGTTAATTATATCTCAATAAAAAATAAACACACAAGCAATATACTTTTGTACTTCCTATTGTCTAATAGCATTTAGAATATATAAGTAGGGGCTGGGTGCGGTGGCTCACGCCTGTAATCCCAGCACTTTGGGAGGCCGAGGTGGGTGGATCACGAGGTCAGGAGATCGAGACCATCCTGGCCAACACAGTGAAACCCCGTGTCTACTAAAAATACACAAAATTAGCCGGGTGTGGTGGCGGGCACCTGTAGTCCCAGCTACTCGGGAGGCTGAGGCAGGAGAATGGTGTGAACCTGGGAGGCAGAGCTTGCAGTTAGCTGAGATCACACCACTGCACTCCAGCCTGGGTGACAGAGTAAGACTCCATCTCAAAACAAAAAACAAAAAACAACAACAACAACAACAACAACAACAAAATATATATATATGTAGGATAAGTGGAAGTAAGTGAAAATCTAAGTTCAGTAGCACAAATATAGCTATTAAATCAGATCATAGGCCGGGTGTGGTGGCTCACGCCTGTAATCCCACATTTTTGGGAGAATGAGTTGGGTGGATCCTTTGAGGTCAGGAGTTCGAGACCAGCCTGGCCAACATGATGAAACCCACCTCTGCTAAAAATACAAAAATTAGGCCGGGCACGGTGGCTCATGCCTGTAATCCCAGCACTTTGGGAGGCCAAGGCGGGTGGATCACCAGGTCAGGAGATCAAGACCAGCCTGGCCAACATGGTGAAGCCCCATCTCTACTAAAAATACAAAAATTAGCTGGGCATGGTGGCGCATGCCTGTAATCCCAGCTACTTGGGAGGCTGAGGCAGGAGAATCTCTTGAACCCGGGAGGCAGAGGTTGCAGTGAGCTGAGATTGCGCTACTGCACCCCAGCCTGGCAACAGAGCGAGATTCCATCTCAAAAAAAAAAAAAAAAAAAAAAAATTATCCAGGCGTGGTGGCAGGCACCTGTAGTCCCAGCTACTTGGGAGGCTGAGACAGGAGAATCGCTTAAACCCAGGAGGTGGAGGTTGCAGTGAGCCAAGATCACGCCACTGCACTCCAGCCTGGACAACAGAGCAAGACTGTCTCAAAAAAGGAAAAAACAAAACATCAGATCATAAATTGAACTTATTATTTTTTTGTTTTTTTTTTAGACGGAGTCTCGCTCTGTCGCCAGGCTGGAGTGCTGTGGCGCAAGCTCCGACTCCCGGGTTTAAGTGATTCTCCTGCCTCAGCCTCCCGAGTAGCTGGGACTACTTGTACATGCCACCACGCCCAGATAATTTTTGTATTTTTAGTAGAGATGGGGTTTCACCATGTTGGCCAGGATGGTCTCAATCTCCTGACCTTGTGATCTGCCCGCCTCGGCCTCCCAAAGTGCTGGAATTACAGGTGTGAGCCACTGTGCCTGGCTTAAACTTGTTATTATATAATATTTTTTTAAAAGTCCGGGTACAGTGGCTCATGCTTGTAATTGCAGCACTTTGGGAGGCCGAGGCAGGCAGATCACTTGAGGCCAAGAGTTTGAGACCAGCCTGGCCAACATGGTGAAACTCCGTCTCTACTAAAAATACAAAAAATTAGCCAGTGTGGTGCTGCAAGCCTGTAATTGCAGCTACTTGGGAGGCTGAGGCAGGAGAATCGCTTGAACCTGGGAGGCAGACGTGCAGTGAGCCAAGATTGCACCACTGCATTCTAGCCTAGGAGACTCCGTCTCAAAAAAAAAAACAAAGAAAAAGCTCTTGGACACATTTGCACATAGACATACATACAGCACCAATTTATATCTGCCAAATTAATACTGCTTTATAATATCCTCTAGTAGTTTGTAAGATTTTTGTTCTAGGCTTTCTCTCTCCCCATGTGTTCTATAATAAATTGAAGCTGCAAATTAAGCCGATCCCTCCAGAATATCCAGTTTCCAGTTAGCCTGTTTATGCCCTTTTGACTGTGCCTCTGGGGGCACTAGCAGAGTCTGCACTCTTACAGAGAGAACACCTTAGAGCCTGGATAGCCTTGTTCCAGAAGCAACTTTTCCAATGGAGCAAATGTCCATGAGGCTCTGGATAAAGGAACTGAGATGTCAGTGTAAATGGCTGCTGTGGACTGGGCCCCAAGCTCCCCAGGGTGAAGGGGCCAGCACAGTCCATTGAAATGAATTCCCAAGGCCAGCCCTTGGGTATAGTGGGGGGAAACCCTGTGGCTTTCCTCTTCCTTTCTCTTTATCAGCTCAGGTGCCCCATTGAAGTGGGAAAGGAGAGAGGGAGAAGTTAGAAAACTCCATGAGAAGAGGCCAGGGTTGGTGGCTCACGCCTGTAATCCCAGCACTTTGGGAGGCCGAGATGGGCAGATCACCTGAGGTCAGGAGGTCCAGACCAGCTTGGCCAAGATAGTGAAACCCCATCTCTACTAAAAATACAAAAACTAGCTGGGCGTGGTGGCGGGTGCCTGTTAATCCCAGCTTCTCAGGAGACTGAGGCATGAGAATTGCTTGAACCCTGGAGGTGGAGGTTGCAGTTAGCCAAGATCGTGCCACTGTGCTCCAGTCTGGACAACAGAGCTAGAGACCCCCTTCTCAAAAAAAAAAAAAAAAAAAAAAAAGGGAAGGCTGGCAGAGGGTGGATGTTCGTGACCCTGGACTCACACAAAAGTGGCCTCAACTCAGTACTCTCCTTTCCCAAAACAACAAAATCGAACTAGGAGCTGTGTCTTTTACATTCCCAAGTCCCAAAGTTAGGGGAGGTAGTAGAGCAGAGTGGTGATGAGCGCAGGTTTTGGGGTTAGATGATGTCAAGATTGAGAATTGACTGAGTGTGGTGGACTGCAACTGTCATCCCAGTGCTTTGGGAGGCAGAGATGGGAGGATCACTTGGAATTCAAGGTCAGCCTGGGCAACATAGCAAGATCCCATGTCTACAAGGACAAACAAATTAGCTGGGCATGGTGGTGTACCTGTAGTCCCAGCTACTCAGGAGGCTGAGGCAGGAGGATCACTTGAGCCCAGGAGTTTGAGACTGCAGTGAGCTATGATCACGTCACTGCACTCCAGCCTGGGCGACAGAGACCCTGTTTATTTAAAAAAAAAAAAGAAAAGAAAAGAAAAGAAAAGAAAAAGGGCCGGGCACAATGGCTTACGTGTATAATCTCAGCATTTTGGGAGGCTGAGGTGGGAGGACCACTTGAGCCCAGGAGTTCCAGATCAGCCCAGGCAACATAGGAGACCCCCAAAATAAGAAAAAGTTAGCTGGGCATAGTGGCACGCTCCTGTGGTCCCAGCTACTCAGGAGGCTGAGGTGGGAGGATCGCTTAAGTCCAGGGAGGTTGAGGCTGCCATGAGCCATGATCACACCACTGCACTCTAGCCTGGGCAAGAGTGAGACCCTGTCTCTAAAAAAAAAAAAAAAAAAAGAGAGTGAGAGGGCTGGGCACAGTGGCTCACGCCTGCAATCCCAGCACTTTGGGAGGCAAAGACAGGTGGATCACCTGAGCTCAGGAGTTTGAGCCCAGCCTGACCAACATGGATGGAGAAACCCTGCCTCTATTAAAAATAAAATAAAATAATTAGCCGGGCCTGGTGGCAGGTGCCTGTAATTCCAGCTACTCGGGAGGCTGAGGCAGGAGAACTGCGTGAACCCAGGAGGCGGAGGTTGCAGTGAGTGAGCTGAGATCCCGCCATTGCACTCCAGCCTGAGTGACAAGAGCAAAACTCTGTTGCAAAAAAAGAAAAAAGAGAGAGAATGGCCTTTATCACTTATCAGCTATGTGACCTCAGTCAGTGCTGGCCGAGTCCCATCCTGTTTCCACTGCGCCCTAGTTTCTTGTTGTGTAAAATGGGTTCACCGTAGGACCTGACAGGATTGTTGTGAGGACTGGATGAAACATACAAGCAAGTGCTCAGCACAATGACTGTGGGCGGTAGGTTGTGTGAGCTAGCAGTGTAATCAAACACATCAAAACCGCAGGACAGGGCTTACTTCCACTTTTCATTCTCAGCAAGTGCAAAGGGGCTATCTCGGCTCTGCGTCCTACTAAAATCCAACAGAGGTTTGGGGTCTCTAGATTACCGCTCTGGCTTGCCTGATTAGGACAACCAGTGCTGGAAAAGAGGCCCCTCATAGGGATGTCCTGCTGGGATTTTCCTAGTCCACTTGGGTTCACACACGCTAACGGTAATCCAGCGAGGCTCATTAGCATCCCTTACCTCCCTTCCCACGAGAATGTTATGTCAGAAGGTGAAAAGGAAACTTTTTAAAGAGTTAACCAAAAAGGCAGCCCTCTCCTGTGGGCCGTAACAGAGCTAACCGAGAAGGAGGAAGGGATGGTGTGGATGATTTTTTGGGGGACTGTTCTGTTTTTGAAAGTGGTGGAGCATTCTGATTGACAATGATGAGGGGCAGAGGGGCCGCAGTGAGAAGAAGAAAAGGACAGGAGTGAGCCGTAGCATTACTCTAGCCAAACAGAGCCAGGAATCTCGCCAACGAGAAAGTGCAGGATTGGCAGCAACCGAGAGATCCTGCATGGACTTTTAGGAAAGATTCTAGGCCACAGCACGGGGCCTCCTCCGTCTCAGCCAGGATAATTCTGGCATCAGCCCCCAGCCCAGGCGTGTTCCCACATAATTGAAGTCGAATGTGCTGGGGGAGAGGCCTCCGCATTCTTCCTGGCTGTGGAATCCTCAGTGCCCTGCAGTTGGCCCTGTTTGGGATCAAAGCCAGTCGTGTTGATTTTCCGCAGCATGGAAACAAATGCGACGAAGCTGTTTTCCTGAGGCAGGCATTTTGAAAAGAGGATCTTAATTTTTTTCCCCAAGGACAGGTGGGGTGGGGAGGTGGGGGAGTGCCACGTGGCTCCTCTCTTGCTGTCCCTTTTGCAAACAGTTGGGCTCATAGTGTCTGCATGAGCAGAAACTGATCAGTTAGAATATGAGTGAATACAGCTACAGCTAAGGTTGCTTCTATCACAAAAGATAATTCCTAAAAAATGCTGCCGGAAGACCCTCTGGCTGCGTGTGATAAGTCACAATTTGGTTGCTCTCTGTTGGAGTGTTTCCAAGATAGCAACTCTCCTTTTTCCTCCTAAAATTTTCTGCTTACATGTCTTTACTTATAGGTCTTTCTCTGTAATCTGTTGTGCCTTTAAAATTAATTCCTGTCCCTTCTTTTCAGTTAGCACTGAAGCCTTTTAGTGCTAAGCATTATGCTAATGATGTAAACTGATACAGGCGAGTTTCTTAAGTTGTGGAAACATCTTTATTTATTTATTTATTTTAGACAGAGTCTCGCTCAGCCGCCCAGGCTGGAGTGCAGTGGTGTGATCTCGGCTCACTGCAACCACCGTCTCTCTGGTTCAAGCGATTCTCCCGTCTCAGCCTCCTGAGTAGCTGGGATTACAGGCACCTGACATCATGCCCGGCTAATTTTTTGTATTTTAGTAGAGACAGGGTTTTGCCATGTTGGCCAGGCTGGTCTCAAACTCCTGACCTCAGGTGATCCACCCGCCTCGGCCTCCCAAAGTGCTGGGATTACAGGCATGAGCCACCGCACCCGGCCGGAAACATCTCATTCTTTTACAGGGGACTTGAGTTCTCCCAGTTCTCTAGGGAAAACCTGAACTTTTGCCTATTGGGCCGTAATCAAGGGATTGAGAATTAGAACCAGGAGTTGATATAGCTGGGAGAGCAGCGGTGCGATCATAGCTCACTGCAAGCTCGAACTCCTGGGCTCCAGAGATCCTCCTGCCTTAGCCTCCTGAGTAGCTGGGACTACAGGCATGTGCCACCCCTGGCTAATTGTTTTTAATTTTTAGTAGAGACAAGGTCTATGTTGCCCAGGCTGGTCTTGAACTCCCAGCCTCAAGCGATCCTCTTATCTCGGCCTCCCAGAGTGTTGGGATGACAGGTGTGAGCCACAGCACCTAGCCTGGGCTCTTCCTTTTTAAATTAGGAAACACATGTACCAGGAAATCTGGTCTGGAACCTGCTGCTGCTTCTGGGCAAAAAAATGGCAGAAGACATCCTCACAGAGGCCAAGTTGGAACTGTTTTTCCTATTTGGCATTTATGCTTAGTGCTGTAGATTTACTTTTACCATTTTTTTTTTTTTTTTTTGAGATGGAGTTTCGCTCTTGTTGCCCAGGCTGGAGTGCAATGGCACGATCTCTGGCTCACCACAACCTCTGCCTCCTGGGTTCAAGCGGTTCTCCTGCCTCAGCCTCACGAGTAGCTGGGATTACAGGCATGTGCCACCATGCCCAGCTAATTTTGTATTTTTAGTAGAGATGGGGTTTCTCCATGTTGGTCAGGGTGGTCTCAAACTCCCAACCTCAGGTGATCCTCCTGTCTCGGTCTCCCAAAATGCTGGGATTACAGTCGTGAGACACCATGCCTGGCCTGCTTTTATCTTTTGAAAATACAACACCCAGGCTGGGCGTGGTGGCTCACGCTTGTAATCCCAGCACTTTGGGAGGCCAAGGTGGGTGGATCACTTGAGGTCAGGAGTTCGAGACCAGCCTGGCCAACATAATGAAACCCCGTCTCTACTAAAAACACAAAACTTAGCTAGGTGTGATGGTGGGGACCTGTAATCCCAGCTACTTGGGAGGCTGAGGCAGGAGAATCGCTTGAACCCAGGAGGCGGAGGTTGCAATGAGCCGAGATCCAGCCACTGCACTGCACTCCAGCCTGGGTGACAGGGCAAGACTTGGTCTCAAAAAAAAAAAAAAAAAAAAACCCAGATTTATCCTGAGTGCTGTACACGTTCATGTTCTGGGATCTTGCATGTAATTTCACTCTTGGACTTCCCCTCCTGGACAAACCTCCCTGCATTTGTTTCAAGGCCATCTTGAGCTGGATCGGAAAGGAGTCTTGGGTCAGGGGATTTAGAACAAGGTCTGAAAAGAAACAAAGCTGCTTCAGTTCACTTAGTAAGTGTGGTAATTAGCCTTAGAGTAACAAATGTTATCTGCACCAGTGCAGCTCTGTGCCAAGTACCAAAACCACATTTTCCAGATGATTCCAGTGAGTTTTTCACTCGAAGCAATTCAACATTAGGCCCCAAAGACTGCAATCATCTTGTACAAAACAAGATTGTTCATCTCTTCCTTTCATGCAGCAAGAATGCAAAATCCAGATTAAGAACCAACTGCAGAACCCCTTTCTTTCATGTCCTCCTAAGCTTCCAGAATTATAGGGAGAGACTACTCAATGTTCATGAAAAGCATACTAGCTACAATAATTCTGAAATTGTTTTGGCTTCTGGAAGTACAAGTTTCCAAATTAATGTCTGATAGACCCTATGGTCGTAAATGTCTGTGAACATGTGAGTTTCAGGAATACAAGGTAAAGAAAGGTTATCACTAAAACATGAAAAGATGGCCAGGCGTGGTGGCTCACGCCTATAATCCCAGCACTTTGGGAGGCCGAAGCAGGCAGATCACTTGAGGTCAAGAGTTTGAGACCAGCCTGGCCAACAGGGCAAAACCCCATCTCTACTAAAAATACAAAAATTAGCCGGGCATGTAGTATGCACCTATAATCTCAGCTACTCAGGAGGCTGAGACACGAGAATCACTTGAACCCAGGAGGCAGAGGTTGCAGTGAGCTGAGATGGTGACACTGCACTCCAGCCTGGGGGACAGAGCGAGACTCCATCTCAAAAAAAGAAAGAAAGAAAGAAGTTGTTGATTATGGCAATTAATCAGGATGAAGAGGCCAGCCCCCACTCCAGTAAAAATTAAAAGCCTTATGTAACTTACCTGAAGTTCACTAATACCCAAATGCAAATAATGCTTTTCACTTGCTCCAGGGAGACTACAGAACAGGGTTTGGGGGAGGCCAGTGGGTGAGGGTGGGAGGTGCAAAATCAACTTCACCTTGCAGAGGAGAAGCAGACACTTAGCCTTGGCTCTAGGATAAAACTTGGGGTTCCTAAAGGACAGGGTTTTCTCCCTCTTACTGCTTCACTCTTTACTGTCAAAGCTATATCTGGGCCAGGTGCAGTGGCTCACACCTGTAATCCCAGCACTTTGGGAGGCCGAGGCAGGCAGATCACTAGAGGCCAAGAGTTTGAGACCAGCCTGGCCAACATGGCAAAAGCCCATCTCTACCAAAATACAAAAAATACAAAAAATGGCTGAGCACAGTGGCTCATGCCTATAATCCCAGTACTTTGGGAGGCCGAGTAGGTGGATCACTTGAGGTCAGGAGTTCGAGACCAGCCTGGCCAACACGGCAAAACCCCATCTCTACAAAAATTACAAAAATTAGCCAGGCATGGTGGTGTGTGCCTATAATCCCAGCTACTTGGGATGCTGAGGCATGAGGATTGCTTGAACCCAGGAGGTGGAGGTTGCAGTGAGCTGAGATCGCGCCACTGCACTCCAGCCTGGGCAGTAGAGTGAGGCTCTGTCTCAAAAAAAAAAAAAAAAAAAAAAAAAAAAAACTGCATCTGTTGGTGTAACCATTTTATAGGTATTCTGGGTCTCTATTTCAAGAATGTTCACAGGGAAGCATGAAAAGGACTGGCCAACAGAAAAGGTCTGCCACAGAATACTCGGTGGCTTCCTAAACTCGATTAAGGTGACAGCCTAGTCTCTGGGTAGTTTAAAGGACCCCCAGCACTGTTAAGGTGCAGCTGATTCTTAAGAGACTTTTAATTTCCCTTCTGCTGCCAAGAGAAGTGATGCAGCAGAGTCACTATGCAGCAGTTAATTCAGCTTTATCCTGGAGAAAATAAGAGTGACTTTTTCCTTTTTTAGATAAGCCCATGGCATCGCACAAGCCAAAATATGCCACCAGCCCAAGCAACGTGGCATCATGCATGGCAGCCAAATCTCATGGATCGTATTTGTAGCTTGTGGAGCCTGACTGTACTAGGAGAGGGGTTTCTAAACGATGACAGAAGGTTGTTCATTCGTGATTTGCCAAGTTCTCCACACTCTACTAGCTGGCTGTGGAAATCAGTTTCTCAGCCCTTTTGAGGAGGACAACTTTGCCATGCAAGCAGAGAGTGGGTAGTTGCTTCAGTGTTTATATATTGATCAATATATCCTAGCAAGTCACATTTATGACGGTTTCCCACCAAGAACAAACCCCCCCCAAAACAATCTCAGCTTAGTGTAGGGCATGGGAAATAGTCTCAGGTGTAAAAATTGCTTTTAGTGGCTGGGTGCGGTGACTCACAACTGTAATCCCAGCACTTTGGGAGGCTGAGGCGGGTGGATCACTTGAGGTCAAGAGTTCGAGACCAGCCTCGCCAACACGACAAAACCCCCATCTCTACTAAAAATACAAAAAAATTAGCTGGGCGTGGTGGCACGTGCTATAAGCGCAGCTACTCGGGAGGCTGAGGCAGGAGAATCGCTTGAACCCAGGGGGTGGAGGTTGCAGTGAGCCGAGGTGGAGCCACTGCACTCCAGCCTGGGAGACAGAACAAGACTGTCTCAAAAAAAATAAAAAATAAAAAAATGTGCTTTTAGTTTGCAAGAGTTGTGTGCCTAGGACTTCCCTTGCCCAGTTCAGCTACTTTTCACTAGTTTGGGAACCTGGAAGAAGGGAGTGGAAAGATGAATAATCTAGATGCTCACTATATTGTTGAGGGTTTTTTTTTTTTTTTTTTTGAGACAAGGTCTGTTGACCAGGCTGGAGTACAGTGGTATAATCACAGCTCACTGCAGTCTCGAACTCCTGGGTTCAAGTGATCCTCCCACCTCAGCCTCCCAAACAGCTGGGACTACAGGTGTGCAAGACCATGCCCGGCTAATCAAAAACTTTTATTATTATTATTTTTTTTGGTAGAGATTGGGTCTGGCCATGTTGCCCAGGCTGGTCTTGAACTCCTGACCTCAAGCATTCCTCCCACCTCAGCCTCCCAAAGTGGTGGGATTACAGATGTGAGCCACCACACCCAACCAAGGGGCTGATTTTTACGTTGCTTTTTAAATCAAGGCCACTTTTTTTTTTTTTTTTTGAGATGGAGTCTCGCTCTGTCACCCAGGCTGAAGTGCAGTGGTGCAATCTCGGCTCACTGCAAGCTCTGCCTCCCGGGTTCATGCCATTCTCCTGCCTCAGCCTCCCAAGTAGCTGGAACTACAGGTGCCTGCCACCATGCCCAACTAATTTTTTTTTTTGTTTTTTAGTGGAGACGGAGTTTCACCATGTTAGCCAGGATGGTCTCGATCTCCTGACCTCATGATCCGCCCGTCTCGGCCTCCCAAAGTGCTGGGATTACAGGCGCTGAGCCACTGTGCCCGGCCGACACTTTCTTAGATTATTAGAGACATGCTCCCAAGCAAATGTCAGTCGGAGACACACATTTCACACGGGGCAGAATAATTTCAAAGTCTGGCTATTTTAATTCAATTTCATTGTTCAAGGTAGTATGGGTATATTAAGTGGTTCATTTCCCTCCTGAATAAAACAACTTCTGTCTGATGTGATTTTGTGAAATTCAAACATGACTCTTTGACTGTTTAAAAAAAAAAAAATTTTCTTTACGTATCTTGGTAAGATTTTTTTTTTTCTGGGACATATTTTTTTTAAACCTCCAAGTAGTTTGGAAACATTTGCCTATTTGCTCATTCCTCTGGGCACAGCCTTTCAGAACATTTATCCCACCTGTGCTGAAAAATCTGTTTTCCCAGGTGGTGGTGGGGCCACTGGATAGAAGGGATCACAGAGAAATGAGGAGTGAGCGAGCTTTGTAAACTACTTCTAATTCTCTTCATTAGTATGCTATGATCCACCCCAGCTTCTGCAAGGTCAGACATGCAAGACAAGTACTTGGCCAAAACAGCAGGATTCTAACTAGTGTAAAAATAGATTTTAAATAAAATAGAATCTCTATAGGAAAAAGAATTAGGTTATGCTTTACATTCCCACTCTTAAGATATCTGTATATATAAGTCCAAGAGAGACTCAAAGAGTTGGTCTGCCCTAAGTAAAAATTAAGAATGTCTGAGTACATTCATTTTGCAACATTACACATAAAGTTTTTTGGGAAATGCTGCAGCACATCCCACAAAAACAGATGGTGATTAGTGATACAGTTGATGTGCTAACAAGTAACATGTAAGACATTTAGGTCAAAGGGGATGAGGCCTAATTACAGGCTAAAAACCTATTCTGAAATGTGATCATTTGAAAACCTGTGGCTAATTATAAAGCAAAAACTAAAACCTCTTGTTTAACAATACATCTTACTAACCTATCCCTCTACCTCTTCAAGAAACTAAATTCCAACACAGGTCTTATTTTAAGTTTGCTCAATTACTGCAGGTTATGAATTATTTGACATTTATGGTTCCAGAGAGAGTACACAGCCCCTCTGTTGGCCCACACAAGCGTTATATGACTGTTCTAAAGGGGGCTCTGTTGAAATTCTAATTTTAGGATTTAGAAACAGCTTTTGGTTATATCTTGAAAGCGTAATTGAAAATCTGCCCAAGCTCCCTCTAGCTGCAACCTGAACATGCAGCCCAATATTTTGTAAACATTTAGAAAATACTAAACCCAACAAAATACACAATTAGCTAGTCAGAGGCCTCACTCTACATTTTCACACGGATGAGAAATCTCCCCACTTAGTCTTGCTAGATGCTAGGATACCCACTCTGAGATTTGAGTTTGGGAACAGCCATTAAGCCTCCTCCTTAATTGCGGTTCATAATGACGTATGAAGTCACCAAAAATAAACAGTGGAGCTGCCACCATTTTTCCTACACTGAGTCTACCCAATGTGCCCCGGGTTGTTTGTTTTTCCTGGCTGGCCCCAGAGCAAGAAGAGATGACTGCTGGTAAAGAGCCAGGGCCTGGTTTACTACCAGGCCTCTTTTCAGATAACATTCAAGCAATTCTTCCACTCCCCAGAGGAAGGGGGAGATGATAATGATATGACACTATTGCTAGGGAATCTTCATAACTCCTTAGTAGCCAATGGAAACCTCTCTTTAAAGCAGCTGTTATGACCTCAGAGAGGTTTGGTGCTTTAGTGCTAGATAACCTTACCTTTGAGGTTACAAGAAATAACTTAACATCTTAAACCTACCCCAGAACTGAATGTCAAATACACCAACTCCATAAATACAATGGAAAAATGCACAGCAGAGTTGGGGCTTCTACCAAGCAGGAAGGCAAAATGGTCATTAGAATGTGAGGTTAGTGAACTCTTAAGACCTTTTCAAACGCAGCGCCTTTCTATCAGCTCTCCAGTCAGCACCCTTTACATTCACTACATCACACACTAGCAAATGAAAGAGCCAAACAACTGTGGCTTGATCCTCACTTGTACTTATTAGGGCCCACCCTCACATTTAGCTGAAGGTCCCAGCACACTCTCACAGTGTCAGGGAGAACAGTCTCAGGGATGTCTGTTGCTCTGAAGGTCACTTGCCCCTCTTGCTGCGGCCCTTCCTGGAGGGCAACTTCCCACTGCCTCCCGAAGAGGCAGGGCTCGAGGCTGAGGCCATGGCGATGTTGATCTGTCCCTCCTGGATTTCCTGCCGGGTCTCGGCAGGCAGATGGTTGATCTTCTGCTGTGTCTCCAGGTAGAACATGACGTCACGCAGCTGCTCCTGGATCTCGGTGATCTGCAGATCTTTTTGGTCACAGGTCTCCTTCAGCACCCTCTCCTCCTCTTTTAGCTTGTTCTGCAGGAGGACTTGGTTGGCTCGCAAACACTTGTTCATTTCCTGCTCCTCTTTGAGCTCGTTGGTGAGTTTGGCCACTTTTGTGTTTAGCTGAGTGCACCTTTTGAAAAACAAAGGAAGACAAAAGCACATTTTTCATTTGCTGACACAGTCCCCTTTCTGCTCTGGGATTGAACAGAGAAACCATGACCTCAGAATCCCTTTAGGACAGACCCCTTTCTCCCATGGTGAGGGAGAATGGTTTTCTGCCATCGCAATCAGCTATGCAAAGCAAGAATTTTGCTCTACTTAACACAAGTGTATTTTTTTTTGAGACGGAGTTTCGCTCTTGTTGCCCAGGCTGGAATGCAATGGCACGATCTCAGCTCACTGCAACCTCCACCTCCTGGGTTCAAGCGATTCTCCTGCCTCAGCCTCCCAAGTAGCTGGGATTACAGGCACCTGCCACTATGCCTGGCTAATTTTTGTATTTTGAGTAGATATTGGGGTTCGGCATGTTGGCCAGGCTGGTCTTGAACTCCCAACCTCAGGTGATCCACCTGCCTCGGCCTTCCAAAGTACTGGGATCACAGGCATGAGGCACTGCACCAGTCCACAAATGTATTATTTATTTATTTTTTTTTTGAGATGGAGTCTCACTCTGTTGCCCAGGCTGGAATGCAGTGGCGTGATCTTGGCTCACTGCAACCTCTGCCGCTTGGGTTCAAGCGATTCTCCTGCCTCAGCCTCCTAAGTAGCTGGGATTACAGGTGCCTGCCACTGTGCCCAGCTAATTTTTGTATTTTTAGTAGCGACGGGGTTTCACCATCTTGGTCAGGCTGGTCTGGAACTCCTGACCTTGTGATCCACCCACCTTGGCCTCCCAAAGTGCTGGGATTACAGGTGTGAGCCACCGCGTCCAGCCCACAAATGTACTTTTAAGATACTTTTTTTTAAGCATCAGGAAGTTTTCAGTAGCAGAAACTATTCTGTGACTGATGGTAAAAATTCTACTGCTTCTTTGTTTTGCAGTCAGTGGTTAAATAGGTGCCTTCGAGATGATAGCTGTGATAAGGAAGTTATGAGGAAAAGTGGCATTCTTGGAGAGTCAAGTACTCTGACTTCATTGCATTTGCTGAAGGGGAAAAAAAGGGCACTTATTCTAACCAAAGGGCTTTAGACTTGGGAGTGCCCTATTCTTGATGTCCAGTCTTACTCATAAGTAAAGAATTGCAAATGAAACCACCATTTGAGGCCAGGTGCATTGGCTCATGCTTGGAATCCCAGCACTCTGGGAGGCTGAGGCGAGAGGATCGCTTCAGTAAATGAAACAGGAAATGAGTTCGAGACCAGCCTGGGCAACAAAGTAAGACCCTGTCTCTACACAAAATCAAAAAACTTAGCCAGGTGCGGTGGCGTGCACCCGTGGTCCCAGATTTACAGGAGGCTGAAGCTGGAGGATTGCTTGATCCCAGCAGGTCAAGGCTGCAGTGAGCTGTGTTCATGCTACTGCACTCCAGCCTGAGTGACAGAACAAGACCTTGTCTCAAACAAACAACCCATACCATCTGAGACCCAGCAGAGTGGCTCATGTCTGTAATCCCAGCACTACGGGAGGCAAAAGTGGGAGGGTCACTTTGAAATCAGCCCGGTCAACATAGCGAGACACCGTCTATACAAAAGAAAAATTAAAAAACTAGCTGGGTGTGGTGATGTGCACTTGTAGACCCAGCTACTTGGGAGGCTGAGGCAGAGGACTGCTTGAGCCCAGGAATTTGAGCCTGCAGTGGGCTGTGATTGCATCACTGCACTCCAGCCTGTCTGACAGAGTAAGACCCTGTCTCAAAAAAACAACAAAAACCAAAAACACTCACACACAAAAACCACGAACAAAAAAACCCCACTATTTGAGATACTATTTTTATGCATCAGAACACCTAAGAGCTGAGACATGAGAAAAGAGGCACTTACACACTAGCACTGGAGCATGAACTGGTATAAACTCTTTCGAAGACAACTTGGCAATATCTATAAAAACAAAAAATTTGGGCCAGGCACGGTGGCTCACGCCTGTTATCCCAGCACTTTGGGAGGCCGAGGAGGGTGGATCACGAGATCAGGAGTTCAACATCAGCCTGGCCAACATGGTGAAACTCCATTTCTACTAAAAATACAAAAATTAGCCGGGTGTGGTAGCGTGTGCCTGTAATCCCAGCTACTCGGGAGGGTGAGGCAGGAGAACTGCTTGAACCCTAGAGGCGGAGGTTGCAGTGAGCCGAGATCATGCCACTGCACTCCAGCCTGTGTGACAGAGCAAGATTCCGTCTCAAAAATAAATAAATAAATAAATAAATAAATAAAAACAAAAAATTTGCATGCCCTTTGACACAGCTATTTTACTTCTAGGAATTTATACCATAGAATAGATATACTCAGGATTAGGCAAAAAGAGACATGGAGAAAGATGCTCATTACAGTATTGCTTATAGTAGTGTGAGATTTGACACAACTTGACACAATCAATAGGAACCTGGTCAAAATTATTATGGCAGGCCAGGTGCAGGGCTCATGCCTATAATCCTAGCATTTTCGGAGGCCAAGACAGGATCAAGGAGGAGGATCACTTGAGGCTAAGAGTTCAAAACCAGCCTGGGCAATATGGCAAGACCCCGTCTCTACAAAAAAATTTTAAATTGGGCAGACATGGTGGCACACACCTGTAGTCCTAGCTACTCAGGAAGCTCAGACTAGGAGGACCACTTGAGCCCAGTAGCTGGAGGTTGCAGTGAGCTATGATTACGCCACTGTACTCTGGCCTAGGCAACACAGCAAGACCTTATTTCAACAACAACCACAACAACAGAAATCATTATGGTACATCCATACAATTAAATAGCATGCAGATGTTACAAAGATCAGTATAGATTTAGATGTGCTAGTATGAAAAAAAACCCAAAAACATATTTTATCAAAAAGAATACCTAGATTCTATTTTTGCAGAGAAAAGATTATGCATGTGAGATATTTATGTGGGCAGAGCTAAACATCTAGAAGAAGAAATATTCACTGGTACTGGTTAATAATGGTTAACACTAGATAGCAGGATCTAGAGGGTGAAAAACAACTTGCGGTTTTTGCAGGGTGTGGTGGCCCATGCCTGTAATGGTAAAACAGTCTCTGCAAAAAATTAGCCAGAGGCCAAGCAAGGTGGCTCACGCCTGTAATCCCAGCACTTTAGCGGGTGGATCACCTGAGGTCGGGAGTTTGAGACCAGACTGACCAACATGGAGAAACCCTGTTTCTACTAAAAATACAAAATTAGCCAGGCATGGTGGTGCATGCCTGTAATTCCAGCTACTCGGGAGGCTGAGGCAGGAGAATTGCTTGAACCCCGGAGGCAGAGGTTGCAGTGAGCCGAGATCACACCATTGCAGCCTGGGCAACAAGAGCGAAACTCCGTCTCAAAAAAAAAAAAAAAAAAAGAAAAAAAAATTAGCCAGGGGTGGTGGTGCACAGCTGTAGTCCAGTTACTTGGGAGGCTGAGGTGGGAGGATCACCTGAGCCTAGGGAGGTGGAAGATGTAGTGAGCTGGCCGAACACAGTGGCTCACGCCTGTAATCCCAGCACTTTGGGAGGCTGAGGAGGGCGGATCATGAGGTCAAGAGATCGAGACCATCCTGGCCAACATGGTGAAACCCTGTCTCTACTAAAAATACAAAAATTAGCTGGGTGTGGTGGTGTGCTCCTGTAGTCCTAGCTACTCAGGAGGCTGAGGCAGGAGAATCACTTGAATCCGGGAGGGGGAGGTTGCAGTTGAGCTGAGATCGCGCCACTGTACTCCAGCCTATTGCGCCACTGCACTCCAGCCTGGAGACAGAGCAAGACTCTGTCTAAAAATAAAGATGGGCTGGGCACGGTGGCTCACGCCTGTAATCCAAGCACTTTGGGAGGCCAAAGCGGGTGGATCATGAGGTCAGGAGATCGAGACCATCTGGCTAACACAGTGAAACCCCATCTCTACTAAAAATACAAAAAAATTAGCTGGGCATGGTGGCAGGCACCTGTAGTCCCAGCTATTGGGAGGCTGAGGCAGGAGAATGGCGTGAACCCGGGAGGCGGAGCTTGCAGTGAGCCGAGATCGCGCCACTGCACTCCAGCCTGGGCAACAGAGCGAGACTCCGTTTCAAGAAAAAAAAGAAAAAAAAAAAAAAGATGTAGTGAGCTAAGGTTATGCCACTGTACTCCAGCCTGGGTGACAGGGAAAGACCTGTCTCCAAAAAAAAAACAAAAACAAAAACAGAAACAAACAAACAAAAAAAACCCGTCCGGTTTTTACTTTGTATTCTTCGACACAGTTGTTCAATTTGTTAGGGTGCTGAAAGTATAGGGTAATTTTTAATTTTTACTTCTATTAATTTTGTAGTGTTGTTTTTACAATAGCTTAACAAAATTTTATTTTTGTTGAGACAGGGTCTCGCTGTTGCCCAGGGTGCAGTGCAGTGGTGAGATGTTGGCTCACTGCAGCTTCTGCCTCCCAGACTCATGTGATCCTCCTACTTCAGCCTCCTGAATAGCAGGGACTACAGGTATGCGCCACCATGCCCAGCTCATTTTTGTATTTTTAGTGGAGATGGGGTTTTACCATGTTGTCTAGGCTGGTCTTGAATTCCTGGGCTCAAGTAACCTGCCTGCCTCAGCCTCCCAAAGTGCTGGGATTACAGGCGTAAGCCACCATGCCTGGCTGGTAATTTCAATCAGTAGCAACTATCTTCCCAAATAACAGTAAATAAGGAATGTTATCGCCATGCTGTTCATGAGTTTTTTGCTCCATATTCAACATCTCTTGCCTTTAACTCCTGCCCAAGGCCACAGCATAGAACATCTCCAGCTTAGACACAGTCTCCTTCCTAACTGCCAGTTCTCAGCCACAATGGCTCAAAGAAGCCGAAGGCTCTGGATGGAAGAAAATTGCTTTTCACAGGCAAAAATGGAAGATATCTGCACACACTGCAAGTGCACAGACATCAGAAGAGAGCACTGCATTCCACATGGCATCCATCTGGTATGAAACCCCGCATTTTTTAATAAACGAGAAGCCTGTTCCATATATAGGGAGACTCCTGAAAACCTGGTGATACATATATTTGAAAATGAGGGTGTTTCCATAGGAATGAAAGAAACTGTCTGTTTATAGAGCCTGTTACAACAGAATAGACTGATTATACCTACTTTCTTTCCACAGACTGCTTTTCTTTTAGGAGATCATTTAGTTTGTGCTCTAGATTATCACACTTCTCAATTGTTTCTTTAAACTTGGTCTTCATGTTGTTAATCTGAAAGAGCAAAGAGAAATCAGATTCATTTCACAAAGGTAATGTGGTGTGCTCTTTGGGACCAACATCATATTTTTCCCCCCAATTATCTGTATATAACTTTGACAAACCAAAATTAGAGAAGGTGAGATATGGCAGTTTCCAGGCCGGGGAAAAAAAATAAAGAAAAGGTGAGGTAATCATTTGAAAGAATTTCTGTAATAGGATTAAAAATGCCGGGAAATCTTTTTTTTTCTCTTTTTGAGCCGGAGTCTCGCTCTGTTGCCCAGGCTGGAGTGCAGTGGGATGATCTTGGCTCACTGCAACCTCCCGCTCTTGGGTTCAAGCAATTATCCTGCTTCAGCCTCCCAAGTAGCTGGGACTACAGGTGCCTGCCACCACGCCCGGCTAATTTTTGTATTTTTAGTAGAGACAGGGTTTCATCATGTTGGCCAGGCTGGTCTCGAACACCTGACGTCAGGTGATCCACCTGCCTCGGCCTCCCAAAATGTTGGGATTACAGGCGTGAGCCACCGTGCCCGGCCTAATTTTTGTATTTTTTAGTAGAGATGCCACGTTGGCCAGGCTGGTCTCAAACTCCTGACCTCAAGTGATTGGCTTGCCTCGGCCTCCCAAAGTGCTGGGATTACAGGCATGAGCCACTGCGCCTGACCTAATTTTTGTATTTTTTGTAGAGACAAACATTGGTAATCTAAGAAACTTGTGACAGTTGACTCTAGTTGTTTATTTTTTCCAATTCACAATATTTTTTTCATGTATCATGAAGCCACGTGGACTATAAGCAGTCCATGTTCTTTTGAGTCTATTTATAAAAACAATATACATAGACTAATTCATATTACACAGCCTTAAAAACATAAGAGAATTAAAAAATTCTGATGTATAACATATCAGACGGCAGCCATCCTAGCCCAGAGTATGTTGGAGTCTGGCTAGGTAGATACTGAAACCACTCCTGTGTGAAGATCTGCGAACTTGGGAATTTCCTCAACTCCACTGGTCTAAGGACACCAGCAAAAGATTTGGTGGGAAGGCAAAGTCGGGAGGCTGGGTGAACCACAAGGCAATATAACAGGAACTGAAAGTGGCTGAGAATTTGAGTCATACAGCCCAGGGATCAGCTAGACCTTTCTTTTTAATCATTTTCCATACAGCCTGCCTAGGAAGTCTCTAATAGCACTAGCTTTAATAATAATAATAATAATAATAATAATAATAATAGGCCGGGCACGATGGCTCACGCCTGTAATCCCAGCACTTTGGGAGGCCGAGACGGGTGGATCACGAGGTCAGGAGTTCAAGACCAGCCTGGGCAAGATGGCGAAAGCCCGTCTCTACTAAAAATACAAACATTAGTCGGGCACAGTGGCAGGCGCCTGTAATCCCAGCTACTCAGGAGGCTGAGGCAGGGAGTGGCTTGAACCAGGGAGGTGGAGATTGCAGTGAGCCAAGATCACACCACTGCACTCTAGCCTGGGAGACAGACCAAGACTCCATCACAAAAAAAATACAATACAATACAATACAATAAAAATAAATGTTTTGTTCAAATTAACTTTATAGCCAACCTCCATTGGAAGAACATGGAAGAAAGATTTCTTTCTTTTTTTTTTTTTTTTTTGAGACAGAGTCTTGTTCTGTCACCCAGGCTGGAGTGCAATGGCGCTATCTTGGCTCACTGCAACCTCCAACTCCCGGGTTCAAGCGATTCTCCTGCCTCAGCCTCCTGAGCAGCTGGGACTACAGGTGCATGCCACCACGCCCAGCTAATTTTTGTATTTTTAGTAGATACGGGGTTTCACCATATTGGCCAAGCTGGTCTTGAACTCCTGACCTCATGATCTGCCCGCCTCGGCCTCCCAAAGTGCTAGGATTACAGGCATAAGCCACCACATCTGGCTGGAAGAGAGATTTCAAAATGTACTTCTCTGTCATAAAAATCAAAATAGATTTAAAATCGCTCAAATTCTAGTTAGGTATTAATTTTCTCTTCAATATTATTTTAAAATAACAGAGCACTAGATCCTTTTGAAATTTTCTTCTAAACTGACTCCTGTCAGTTTAAGTAAGTTGAAAAGGACAGAAATTACTATCATAAGGAACCAAACTGTACATGTCTTGGACAGTAAAGATACTTAAGCCAAACACATTTAAATCAAGATGAAAATATAAAGGTAACCCTAAAAAGGTTGGTTGGTTTGTTTTTTGAGATGGAGTCTCACTCTGTCGCCCAGGCTGGAGTGCAGTGGTGCAATCTCGGCTCACTGCAAACTCCGCCTCCTGGGTTCATGCCATTCTCCTGCCTCAGCCACCTGAGTAGCTGGGACTATGGGCACCCGCTACCACATCCAGCTAATTTTTTGTATTTTTAGTACAGACGGGGTTTCACTGTGTTAGCCAGGATGGTCTCAATCTCCTCACCTTGTGATCTGCCTGCCTCGGCCTCCCAAAGTGTTGGGGTTACAGGCATGAGCCACTGCGCCTCGCCAAAAAGGTTCTTAATATTGCTACAGACAAATGTTAACAACGATTTAAATTAGTGCTTATTAAAACATTTCTGGTCCGGTGCCATGGCTCACGCCTGTAATCCCAGCCCTTTGGGAGGGCCGTGGCAGAAGGTTTGCTTGAGCCCAGGAGTTGGAGATCAGCCTGGGCAACATAGTAAGATTCCCCCATCTCTCTCTCTTTTTTTTTTTTTTTGAGATGGCATCTCGCTCTGTTGCCCAGGCTGGAATGCAGTGGCGTGATCTCAGCTCACTGCAACTTCCGCCTCCCTGTTCAAGTGATTCTCTTGCCTCAGCCTCCTAGGTAGCTGGGACTACAGGCACGTGCCACCAAGCCTGGCTAATTTTTTGTATTTTTAGTAGAAATGGGATTTCACCGTGTTAGCCAGGATGGTCTCAATCTCTTGACCTCATGATCCGCCCGCCTTGGTCTCCCAAAGTGCTGGGAATTACAGGCGTGATCCACTGTGCCCGGCCGACGCCCCGATCTGAATAAATTTTTTTTTTTTAAATCAGCCAGGCACAGTGGCACCCTCCTGTGGTCCCAGCTACTAGGGAGACTGAGGTGGGAGGATCGCTTGAGCATGAGAGGCTGAGCCTGAGGCTGCAGTAAGCTGTAATGGTGCTACTACATTCTAGCCTGGGCAACAGAGTGAGATCTTATCTCAAAAAACAAATGAAAAATTCTGATCATTAGCCCACAGTAAGAAACACCCATGACACACACAAAAGTGAAATGAGTTTCACAAAACAATATTAATTGTATTACACCCTAATATTTACATCTACACTATTTTATCTAATAAAAATGCTAGTTGTGGTCCACCAAACTCATTTTACAATCCACAGCTGGAAAAATACTGATTAAAATGGAGCTAGACATGCACAAGAAAAGAAATACTTTTAGAGGAGGTCACCTTACGACTGCCTCTGCCTACCATGTGTTCCTCATACATGGCCATGAAAACTAAGAACCTTTGAATGTCTGTGAGCTTCATCTTCTAGAATAGGCTGTGCTCACATGCTATAATAACGGCACTACCTAAGGCACTGGGGGAAAGAAACAGTGTTTATAACTGAAGCCCACAATGAATTTCAACCTTGATCCACACCCCTCCTCCACATCAACAGAAGGCCCACAAACAAGAATCTCTGTCAGTGAAACTCAGGGTCCGGGTTACTGTTTCTCCCTGAACATGTTCTACTGCTGGGGGTGCTAACGGACAAGGGACTGGCCAAAAGGAGGACCGTGGCGGAACAAAAGGCTTGCATCATCCATTAACTTATGGATAAACGACATTTGTTACTAGAAAACAAAAGCATCCTTTTAAGCACCCCAAGCGTTTTATTTAGAGCTGCTGTGGCTTCCATTTTACCCTGACCTAAAAGCAAACATAAGTTTCAGTGTTTCGTTTTCCTGCCCCTTGACTTGCTTTTCAATCCTAGAGGGCAGAGAGAATCCTAGAGGGCAGAGAGAATCCTGAGCTTAGCTCTCAAGGGTCTGGATGAAGCACTTGAGGTAGTCACACTGGTATATCCCGTGGAAAAACCCATGAGTGCAGCTGCAGCGGAGCTGCCAATGCACTTCCCGTGAGCCAACTTCACAGTACGCGGCAGCGACCTGCGCTCTGCTCCATCGAGAGCATTGGGAGGCAGTCCTCCCTGCACATACTCTAATCAAGGCCTATTCAGAACTAGTAAAGTCAAGTGACCTTGAGTGCCACTGGAAGGGCACATGCATTGATTAGAAGGCTCTTGTAAGAATTTCATCAATAACTTTTAACTGCAGATCATTTTAAAACTGACTTTTTTTTTTTTTTTGAGACAGAGTCTCGATCTGTTGCTCAGGCTGGAGTGCAGTGGTGCAATCTTGGTTCACTGCAACCTCTGCCTCCTGGGCTCCAGCAATTCTCCTGCCTCAACCTCCTGAGTAGCTGGGATTACAGGCGCCTGCCACCACGCCCGACCAGTTTCTGCATTTCCAGTAGAGATTGGGTTTCGCCATGTTGGCCAGGCTGGCCTCAAACTCCTGACCTCAAGTGATCTGCCTGCCTCGGCCTCCCAAAGTGCTGGGATTACAGGTGTGAGCCACTACACCTGGCCTAAAGCTGATGTTAAGCATTAATTTTTACAGACCTTGATTTTGCCCACTTATGGCATATCCAGAAACTGGGGCCCATGGCCCTGCCTGCTAAGCTCCAGGATATTCCTAGCCACCTCAGAGGTGGGCCCCAAGCCCAGCTCTGTACTGCCTATCTGAAGGCCCAAGGATAGGTGGGGACTCACAAGGTTACTAAAGTAATCATTGAGAAATTTTACAAGATTTTATTTCATACTAAGGGAATCACTGAATTACAAACACTGTCCCTAGGTCCAAAGAAAGGTTCCTAGAGCCATAATTATACACAATTATACACAGATGCTTACTAGTTTTCAGACTACCTTCTTTGGAAGTCACAGGGTTCCTTGCACATACTGGAGACAGAGCTCTGGGCCTTCCATCTGAGTTTCCACCAAAATCATACCACTTTTTAATTTTGCTAAAGTAGTGAATGGCACCTTTTTTGAAGGACTATTTTGTTAAAATTTGAAAACTGCTGCCCTAGATCTTCAGGGTGAATAATGAAGTGCCAGTATCTCTGCCCAATTTTATTTCCTTCCATTTAGAAAGGCTCTGCGCCATTTCATTGCCTTAGAAGTTCATGTTTAGCTCCCAAAGGCAGCGGTTCCCAAGTGCCTGACTCAAATGACAAACCCTCATGTAGATACTTCTATGTTTTTAGTGGAACTTCACAAGGCACTAGAAAACCAGATTGAGGTTTAAAAAAAAAAAAAAAAGCAAACAAAACCCCCTAAGACCCCAAAATATCAAAACAGTCAAGCCTTTAAATCCAAAGTTTCTTTTTAGTGGAAAACAGTTCTCCACCTATTACCTGCCTGAGAAGGGAAGATGGTAAGATTCCTCTTTCCCTGTACTCTGCCTTCCACACCCCCCATCAGAGTGCCCTGCCATGTGTCATTTCCGCAGTCACCCAAACCAAACAGACTTACTTCCTCTGCTGTGTCCTTCTCTATCCGAACTATCTTGTTTTCCCAGTAGATTCGCTGAGATTCCAGCTGGCTTGTTAGTAAATATGAATACTAGAAACATAGAGAATAAAGACCAAAATGTAAGTCACTGTTGTCAGCCTCTGAAATCCAATTTAAAAATCTGATATTTAATGATCCACAGAAAACTAAAACTAACCAACAGAATGTATATTTACGCCCTGGTTCTACTCTACTCAATATATACTGGACCAGGGGACACAAATGACATTATGCTTCTGTCTTCCTGGGGCTTACAATCTAGTCAGAATAAATGTACTTATAAAAACTTTTATTCTGGTCAAGCTGACTTTAAGAAGAACCACAGTGGTTTTAAATCTACGTATAACTCAAATAAACTTACCTGTCTCCCTGACCCCATGAAGCAGTCCTGTCCCATCCTGTCCCACCCAGCACTTGAGTCAGGCACCCCCTGACTGATAGCACTGTGCCTATCAGTAACAGCACTCAGGACAGCAGCACTTCATCACCAGTTTACCTGCCTGTCTCCCTGACTGGACTGTGAACTCTTTGAAAGCAAGGGTTATATCTCTACTGCTGTATCTCCAGTGCCTGGCACATGGTGGATGTCGAGAATTGTTTGCTGCATGACTGCATGAATGAATGAACAGTGCTGTGTAACCACAGGGAAGGGACAGATGGCGTATGACAGTAAGATGTGAGAGAAGGCGAGATTTGAGAGGGTGCTGACAGATAGAAGAAGAACAGATAAAGACAGAGATCCGAGTCCAGAGAACTACTTGACCAAGACAGAGCTGTGGACATTAGAATCTCTTCAGAAATGAATGAGTAACACTAATGAGGCTGTTGTAACACTAATGTGCCAGGTTAGGAGATATGGCACCAGTGGAAGGCTTTGGGGTATTATAATATTGACAAATATGGGCAATGGGGAACCCAAGGCCGAGGAGTGGCAAGGTCACATCTCCATTTTGGAAAAACCATTCTAGAAGACTAGAAGAGATATAAACATGTCTGCAGGCTACAGAGAGGGCAAGGAGAAGAACATCTATGCTACTGAACCCTAAGCTCCATGAGAGCAGGGAGTTTGTTCAATACTGTGTTTGCAGCACTAGCACCAGTGGCTGACAGCAAACATTTTTCTTTTTTCTTTTTTTTTTTTTGTTTAAAACTGGGTCTCATTCTGTTGCCCAGGTTGGAATGCAGTGGTGCAATCACGACTCACTGCAACCTCAACCTCTTGGGCTCAAGAGATCCTCCTGCCTCAGCCTCCTGAGTAGCTGGGACTACAGGTGCATCGCACCACACCTGGATAATTTTTTTTTTTAATTTATTTTTAGTGGAGACAAGGCCTTGTTATGTTGCCGAGGCTGGTTTCGAACTCCTGAACTCAAGCGATCAAGCCTTGCCCTCCTGAAGTGGTGGGATTACAGGCATAAGCCACCATGCTTGGCCAATAAATATTCCTTTCTTTTTGGAGACGGAGTTTCGTTCTTGTCGCCCAGGCTGGAGTGCAATGGTGCCATCTGGGCTCACTGCAACCTCCGCCTCCCAGGTTCAAGCGATTCTCCTGCCTCAGCCTCCCAAGTATCTGGGATTACAGGCGCCCACCACCACACCCAACTAATTTTTGTATTTTTAGTAGAAGTGGGGTTTTACCATGTTGGCCAGGCTGGTCTCAAACTCCTGACCTCAGGTGATCCACCCACCTCAGCCTCCCAAAGTGCTAGGATTACAGGCGTGAGCCACTGTGCCCGGCCAGTATTTCTTGTATGAATAGAATGCATGTACATACTTAATGTGGAGGTTTTACTAATTCTAAATACTTAAAAGTGTTTGATCTTTTTTTATTAATACAATGATTTATTAATAACAATATAAACCTCATTTTAGGCCATTTTACTATCAGACCTTTAAGAGTCTTGAAATGAGCAAGTTTTCAAATGTCCACTTCCTCCTAAGGTTAAGGTATGTTTCTAAAACAACATTTTTTGAAATTTATATAAAACATGACTCGTGGCCGGGTACGGTGGCTCATGCCTATAATCCCAGCACTTTGGGAGGCTGAGGCAGGCGGACCACGAGGTCAGGAGATCGAGACCATCCTGGTTAACACAGTGAAACCTTGTCTCTACTAAAAATACAAAAAATTAGCTAGGCGTGGTGGCACACACCTGTAGTCCCAGCTACTCGGAAGGCTGAGGCAGGAGAATCGCTTGAACCCGGGAGGCAGAGGTTGCAGTGAGCCAAGATTGCACCACTGTACTCTAGCCTGTAGCTACGGGAAAACAAATCTTAACACTGAACTTGAGACAACTACAGACATCACAATGAAAGTAATAAGGCACAGTGAAACTTAGACTTTTTTTTTTTTTTTTTTTTTGAGACAGGGTCTTGCTCTGTCGCCCAGGCTAGAATGCAGTGGCACAATCTCAGCTCACTGCAACCCCTGCCTCCCGGGTTCAAGAAATTCTGGTGCCTCAGCCTCCCAAGTAGCTGGGATTACAGACATGAACCACCACGCCCAGCTAATTTTAGTAGGGACAGGGTTTCACCATGTTGGCCAGGTTGGTCTCGAACTCCTGATCTCAGGTGATTTGCCTGCCTCAGCCTCCCAAAGTGCTGGGATTACAAGGGTGTGAGCCACTGTACCCAGCTGACATTTAGACTTTCAAAGAAGAAAAACAGAATAAAAATATTTTAATAACACCTCAAAGCAATGACCGAACATTTTTTTTTTTTTTTGAGACAGAGTTTCGCTCTTGTTGCCCAAGCTGGAGTGCAATGACCCGATCTCGGCTCACTGCAACCTCTGCTTCCCAGGTTCAAGCGATTCTCCGCTTCCCGGGTTCAAGCGATTCTCCTGCCTCAGCCTCCCGAGGAGCTGGGATTACAGGTGTGTGCCACCATACCCAGCTAATTTTTTGCATTTTTAGTAGAAACGGGGTTTCACGTTAGCCAGGCTGGTCTTGAACTCCTGAACTCAGGTGATCCACCTGCCTCAGCCTCCCAAAGTGCTGGGATTACAGGCACAAGCCACTGCGCCCAGCCATGACCAAACTTTTAAAAAAAAATGTACATCCAGGTAAATGACAAATATTTCAAATTAGAATAGTAAAGAGCAGTAGAAACAGATAGAGTGATAACTCATTAAATCTCTTACCTCTAACTGTAAGGCATCTATTTTCTCTTCCTGGCAAGTATCCCCCTCACATTCATACTGTACTATTTTTCCATCTGTTTTACTTGCAACCAGTCGATGAACATAGTTATCTAAAGAAAGAGTCAACAAAAGTGTGTTTCTTTAGAATGAAAAGGGTCTCTGTACACTTTTAACTCTGACAAAATTTTTTTTTCAGATCTAACTTAAATGCCTTACAATATTTCTTTAAAAGTGTCAAATCATTTGAATTTTAGAGGGGAGGGAGAAAGCAAGAATGGAAGTATTAACTCCCTTTATAATGTGTGATTCAAGACATTCCTAGAAAAATAGTGCCCTCAGGGAAACTGAGAATTTGGGTTTGCAACAGCTGTCAAAAGATGACATTTCAAGCTGGGAGGGAAAATGAAGAGGTTGTGAAGGCAAAGTTTCCACACAGAATGAGTCCAAATTAGAAAAGAGAGTGGTGTTCACCTCCAGCATAGTCCCAGACTCGATGGTTGGTAAGCTGCATGGCATACGTGTGCTGCGTTTCCTCAAAGTGCTTATAAGCATGTCGACTGACATACCGTCCACATCCTATGTGGCCGCATATTAAACAAATCCAAAGATTCTGCCGGAAGAGGTAAGATCTTAATTAGTTAAATAAAAATAAATGATCTGGCTGGGCGCGATGGCTCGGAGGCCGAGGCAGATGGATCACCTGAGGTCAGGAGTTCGAGACCAGCCTGGCCAACATAATGAAACCCCATCTCTACTAAAAATACAAATATCAGCTGGGCGTGCTGGCAGCTGCCTGTAATCCCAGCTACTCAGGAGGCTAAGGCAAGAGAATCGCTTGAACCCAGGAGGTGGAGGTTGCAGTGACCCGAAATCGTGCCATTGCACTCCAGCCTGGGTGATAAGAACAAGACTCCGTCTTAAAACAAACAAACAAACAAATAATCGATCCAGCTCACTCAGAGTGGGAAGGAACCTGAGACACTAGAAGACAGAATTGTTGGTTGGGCACAGTGGCTCACACCTGTAATCCCAGCATTTTGGGAGGCTGAGGCAGGAGTATCGCTTGAGCCTAGGAGTTTAAGACCAGCTTGGGCAACATAGCAAGACCCCAACTCTACAAAATGTTTTTTTTGTAGAAAAAACAAAAACAAAATTTTTTAGAAAAAACAAAAACAAAACAAAACAAAACCTACTAGGCCATGGTGGCATGCACCTGTGGTCCCAGCTGCTTGGGAAGATGAGATGGGAGGAAGGCTTGAGCCCAGGTATTTGAGGTTACAGTGAACTATGATCATGCCACTGCACTCCAGCCTGGGTAACAGAATGATACCCTGTCTCAAAAAAAAAAAAAAAAGAAAAAACTGTTTCTACAGGAGCCTGAGTGATTAAATGTATGTTTAAAACCCAACAATCAAGGATGCTTTTATGGGTCATTTTTTTTTGCTGATTTCTAAGGAGCACTATGTGAATAGCAAGAAAAAAATTCACAATTCATCAGTAAAAGTCTAAGCCTTTCAAAAGTGCAAAGAAAAAAGAAATAAATTTAGCTCAGGAGTAACATAATTTGTGTATTCATATGTCTTGCCCAACCCTAGACAAAAAGAAAAAAAACTTTAAAGAATTTAGGCTGGGTGCAGTGGCTCACACTTGCAATCCCAGCACTATGGGTGGCTGAAGTGGGAGGACCGCTTGAGGCCAGGAGTTCGAGACCAGCCTGGGCAACGCAGTAAGCCCTGTCTCTTAAAATAAAAAATAAAAAATAAATTAAAAATAAAGAACTTAAGTCATACCAAGCAGAAGAAAACTCATGACAATTAAAGCTGCATTCTTTATTCTTTTCCATCACCCATTACTTACTTCCTGAACACCACACTCAAAACACTTATTTTCTTCTACTGGCTCGGGCGTTTGACAGTACCGGCAAACAGGACACCTATCCAGGACACCAAAAGATAATGGTGCAGGTTAAATATAAAAGACAGCTGTTACAGAACCCAAAAGTCAAACACTGGATTTTATATCCTCCTCTTCTTATGTGCTATTTTTATCATAACTAAGGATATCACTTAAAATAAAATATACAAAATAAAAATATACAAAATCTTGATAAAACAGAGAACAGAGAAATTGGGATCTGCCTCATGTCCTTTTCCGCTCTTATGTCTAAAGCTTAGATGATCAAAGAGCTAAGCATTTACAGGTTACAATTAGGACTTCGTTTCATGTCTGATTATTTATAATTTTTTTTTTTTTTTTTTTTTTTTTTTTTTTTTTGAGACAGAGTCTTGCTCTGTTGCCTGGGCTGGAGTGCAGTGGCGCGATCTCAATTCACTGCAACCTCTGCCTCCCAGGTTCAAGCGATTCTCCTGCCTCAGCCTCCCGAGTAGCTGGGACTACAGGCATGCACCACCACACCCAGCTAATTGTATTTTTGGTAGAGACGGGGCTTCACCATGTTGGCCAGGATGGTCTCAATCTCTTGACTTCATGATCCACTGGCCTTGGCCTCCCAAAGTGCTTGGATTACAGGTGTGAGCCACAGCTCCCAGCTTGTTTATTTTATTTTATTTTATTTTTTTGAGACAGAGTTTAGCTTTTGTTGCCCAGGCTGGAGTGCAATGGCATAGTATCGGCTCACTGCAACCTCAGCCTCCTAGGTTCAAGCAATTCTCCTGCCTCAGCCTCCTGAGTAGCTGGGACTACAGGCATGCGCCATCACGCCCGGCTAATTTTGTATTTTTAGTAGAGACGGGGTTTCTCCCTGTTGGTCAGGCTTGTCTCAAACTCCCAACCTCAGGTGATCTGCCTGCCTTGACCTCCCAAAGTACTGGGATTACAGGCATGAGCCACCGTGCTCGGCCTATAATGTATTTTTACTCCAACAAACAACCTGCCTTATCCCCATTTCCCAAAGATTTAAATCATTCAAAAAGTACCCTTTCTTCTCCAGGTTGCTCCTAAGAATTGGATTTAAAATCTGTAGTAAAAAAACAAAGGTTTTTTTTTTTTTTTTGAGACAGAGTCTTGCTCTGTCACTCAGGCTAGAGTGCAGTGGCGCGATCTCAGCTCACTGCAGCCTCTGCCACCCAGGTTCAAATGATTCTCCTGCCTCAGCCTCCCAAGTAGCTGGGATTGTAGGAGTGCACCCCCATGCCCAGCTAATTTTTGTATTTTTAGTGGGCATGGGGTTTCACCATATTGGCCATGCTGGCCTCCCAAAGTACTGGGATAACAGGCACGAGCCACCGCACCTGGCTAAACACAAAGGGTGTTAATGTACTTATTGAAATGCACATGATATCTCACTGCACCGTGAACATCATGTGGAAGATACCAGTGCTCTATCAGGCATTCATGTCTCAATTTACAAAAAGCCAATAAAAACAATGTTGAAAAAATCCATTAACTGTTTTCTATTATACTCCACACAAAATAATACTAAATACTAGTCATGAGTATTTTTGTTAGATGGGCAACTAGGACAGAAAGTGGGTTATAGCTGAGGCTGACTGAACTGGCACCAGGAAGAAACAATGCTCAAGATATAACTAGTGGCCAGGCACGGTGGCTCACACCTGTAATCCCAGCACTTTGGGAGGCCTAGGCGGGTGGATTACCTAAGGTCGGGAGTTTAAGACCAGCTTGACCAATATGGAGAAACCCTGTCTCTACTAAAAATACAAAATTAGCAGGGCATGGTGGCACATGCCTGTAATCCTAGCTACTTGGGAGGCTGAGGCAGGAGAATCACTTGAACCCGGGAGGCAGAGGTTGCGGTGAGCTGAGATTGCGCCATTGCACTCCAGCCTGGGCAACAAGAGTGAAACTCCATCTAAAAAAAAAAAGATATAACTAGTAACAGTTACCCAACTAAGTAAATAAAACCAAGAAAATGGAATAAACAGGAAGAACACTAAGTGTGTCACAGATGACGCAGCTCTATCTGTGTAAGAGAAAGGAAAGGATCTAGTCCACTTCTTCCTTTAGCATCAAAAGAGAAGACAGAAGACAAACTCAAAGAAAGAACAGAAATGGTAGCCAGAAAGCAGAATGCAGTCTTACTAGAGGTAGAAATTGGCTTTGTCTCATCCCTTCGGTCTGTGTGGTGGCTGTGAAAGTGGTTGAATAAGAAAACAGGCCAGGTGCAGTGGCTCACATCTGTAATCCCAGCACTTTGGGAGGCCGAGGCAGGAGGATGGCTTGAAGCCAAGTCTACCCTGGCCAATGTAGCAAAAGCCCTTCTAAAAAAAAAACAAAAAACAAAAAACAACAGAATTAGATTTCAGAACTGGTTCTGAAATCTAATTCTCTACACTATGCCCAAATGATCAAAACGATCTTTCTGAAATGTAAATTTGATCTTGAAAAGAAAAAAAAATTATAAGAATAAACTTATAAACAAACAATTAGCATTCTATGATATACTACCTCATCTGTCTACTAAAAAATAATCAACGGTTTATCGGCCAGGCACAGTGGCTGATGCCCATAATCCCAGCACTCTGAGAGGCTGAGGTGAGTGGATCACCTGAGGTCAGCAGTTCGAGACCAGCTGGGCCAACATGGCAAAACCCCATCTCTACTAAAAATATAAAACTAGCCAGGTGTGGTGGTACATGCCTGTAGTCCCAGCTACTCGGGAGGCTGAGGCACGAGGACTGCTTGAACCTGGGAGGTGGAAGTTGCAGTGAGCCAAGATCACGCTACTGCACTCCAGCCTGGGTGACAGAGTGAGACTCCATCTCAAAAAATAATAATAATAATAATTAAGTTTATTAAATTCTTCCTGCCTTTCTCTGCAAAAAATTATTTTATCCTATTTTCCTGATGAGATCTTTGGGAGCTCTTCCCAAAGCCTTCTCTGACATCTCTCTCTATCAAAAAGACCAACACTGCCTCCTACTGCAGCCCTTCCTGAGTACCCCTGGTTGGGGATGCCATCATTCTCTCTTCCAATCTCCACCCTGAACCACATGTGTTTACGTACAAGTGTAAACTCTCTTAGACCAAACCACCCCAAAGAGGACCTGAATTTGCTTCCTCTGTCTCAGCATCTCTCACAGTTCTATGCATGTACCAAGGCTCAAAACTCACTGAATGAACTGCATGATTCTGAGGGCAAATGGCATGTCTTACATCCCATATGACAGGATGAATTCTAGTCCCAGTTCTGGCATTCTCTGGCCATGACACTTTGAGCTTGCAAATTCTTATCTCTGGGCCTGTGTCCTCCTCCTGTATAAAATGAGGTTGTTGGAAAAAATGGTCCCTGAGGAAACTTCCAACTTTAAAATGCTATGGTTCTGTAACAGTTAATTTATATCAAAAGGAATACTGGGGATGGGTATCGTGGCTCATGCCTATAATCCCAGCACTTTGCGAGGCCAAGGCAGGAACACTGCTTGAACTCAGGAGTTCAAGACCAGCCTAGACAACATAGCGAGACCCCATCTCTACAAAACAAACAAAAAAAACAATTAGCTGGGTGAGATGGTGCACACCTGTAAGTCCCAGCTACTTGGGAAGCTGAGGCGAGAGGATCACTTGAGCTCAGGAGTTTGAGGAGGCAGTGAGCTGTGATCATACCACTGCACTCCAACATGGGTGACAGAGCAAGACCCTGTCTCAAAAAAAAAGTAAAACTGGAGTGGCGGGGAACAAAGAATTGCCTAGAACTTAACTGGTATAGCAGATGGACTGAAGATACAGGTAAACACTTTAAGGAATGCACATATCTCAGTATGGCTTTGTTCAAGGCAACTGGACAATTCCTTGAAAAACTCCCAAATGATAACTAAGAATTGACTGAGGACTCCACGGAATTGGAGCAAGACTCCTGTCCAGCTAAATAAGCAGGGCAGTGATAAGCTGCAGAGACCCAGTTTATTTATGTGCTCCTCAGTGTCTACCAAGCTCCTCCTGTGTGCCACGTCCCCCACCAGGTGTGAGAGACACAGCAGTGAGCAAGCCAGGCACAGCCCCCGCTCTGTGAAGCTGATATTCTTCTTCCAGCCACCAGGCCACTTGTGGGTAGACAGAGATTCCTGTAGACTTTCACCCCTCCTCACTTCTGTGCTTGGGAACATGATCTTCCCCTTCCCCCACTGCCTTCTCTGGGTTCTGCTCTTTACCCGGCTTAACTCCTAATTATCCTCCTGGAGATGCCACTTCTCAGGTGGTCCTGGCTTCATTAGGGCCCCAGTTCTCAGTCCCAATGCTGCACACTGCTCTTCTGTAACTCTGGTTATGGCTGTGATTTATTTACTTGTGTGATTTCATTCTGGGTTCCCCTCTGTACTGGGAAATCCAGAAGGCCAGCATCTGATACACCTTTCTGGTTAAGTCCCACAGTGCAGTCTGCAAAGGGAGCAACCATCCTGGATTTAGGGGGTAAAAAAAAGGTACAGGCCTTACCTGTTCTTTGTCTGTAGCAACATCACCTATGACTAAGACCTGGTATGTTGGGAATCAGGAGGCTGTAGAGTAGATCTCATACTTAGTAACTGCTATTTCTACTGGCCACCAAGCCATCAACAGCCCAGCAAAGCTAAAATACTAGCCTGCTGTAGCCCAGTTGATAAGAAGCCCAGAGTGAACGGCAGACACCAAGTGCAGCTGATACATGAGATTCCAGACCTAGATTTCATTGCAGCATGAGAGCCTCAAACTAAGCTTTGCTTTTTTTTTCACTCTCTGGCTCTTGGAAGGAAAGAACAACTCATGCTGCTTTGGGGAATTCCACAAGGGTTCAGAATCAGCATACTAAAAAAGGACTTGGTCTCAGAATGCCGATTCCCTGAACTTAGGAAAGGGAAGGAGAAAAAGGACCTCTTGAATAAAGTCAAATATTTGGAATGGTTCTTTTCTGCTGGTGGCTCTTTTTAATTCTGGAAGGGTTGCAATGCGCTTGTACACAGAGGGGTTCGGCCCCTGCACTCACGTGGTATCGTCCCAGCGCTGTAGACACTGGCTGTGGAAGCTGTGGTTACATAACGTTGTGAGGATGCCATTCACAGACTCGTCCATGCGCTCCAGACACACCGTGCACTTGGGGAGTTCAGTCAGGTCCATCACTGGGAGGCTGGCGCCCTACGGGAAACACCTCACATAAGCCTCACTCTTCATCTACCAGCAATACTTTATTTTTCCTTCTTTTTTCTGAGACAGGGTCTCGCTCTCTGTCACCCACGCTGGAGCCCAGTGGCGCAATCATGGCTCATTACAGCCTTGACCTCCCAGGCTCAAGAGATCTGCCCACCTCAGGCTCCCCAGTAGCTGGGACTACAGGCATGAGCCACTGTGCCAGGCCTTTCTTCTTTTAATAATAGTTTTCTAGTTGCTTTTTTGACTCCTGGCAGGATATCCTCAATATCATTACTCTAAGCAAATAATTTAAATTGGTAATATTTTCATTCATTTATTCATTCATTCAAGAAACACGGATGGAGTACCTCCTGTGTTCCAGCACTGTGCCAGGTACTGGGAATACAGCGGTGAACAAAACAAAGATCTCTGCCCTCACAGAACTGACATTCCAGGAAGGGAGACTGCTGTCAAAATCTTAACATATAAATCTCAAATGTGACCAGACTCCTAGCTCAAGCTCTAAGTGTCTATGACTATAATAGAATACAAAGGAACAAAAGAATAGCTGGACCTGAAGGATTTTTCCATAGAGTAAGTTATAACTTAACACTTTCTACTCAGTGATGACAGCACCAACAACACTGATTTTTCTTTATTCCCTCATTGTACAGATAGAGATTGAGCCCCTGCTATGTGCAGCAGACAGACACTGTTCTAGGTGTGGAACAGTGGTGAGCAAAAACAGATACGTTAAGTCCAAAAAACAGTCAGCTCCTGCCCCCACAGAGTTTAGAATCTAGTGGAGGGAGAGACAAAAATCAAATTAAAAAACAAACAGTACAGGAAGCCACAACAGGGTGTGAATTAGGGGGCATGACAGTCTAGATGGTCAGGAAAGGCATTCCTAAGACAGTGCTTGACTTGACGCTTCCAGCCAGAAGACAAGAAAGAATTACTTAGGCAAAGGTCAGGGAGCACACACTTATGGACAGAGAAAAAGCACATTAACCTACAGTCCCTGAAGAGTAGATACTTACAGGAAATCTCTCAAGAAGCCACGTTCATTTAAGAAAGGAATCTCTAAACTGAGGCCTCGTGCAGCAGCCAGAACAAAGGATGCCCAATTTTATCACGTCAATTTTTTTTTGAGTTTGACAAATTTATCGGTATTTTAGTAAAGACATTCATCTCAGTTGTTTCTCTCTCCCAGCTTGACCTTAGGTTAATATTTCATTTGGGTCAAGAAAAGAATATCTAGGAGAGGTATGTTAACAAACAGGAAAATGGACAAAAATTGATAGTTTGCCTACATTAAAGTAAGTTAAATTCACGTATTTTGATATAATTAAATCATGTAAGAACTAAGAGTTCTATATACATTTCCATTGTTTTACTTGGGGCTCATTCTAAACTTAAATGCTAGTGAACAAGTGTTAGGAATATACACAAGATGCTTCTCTGGAGTTATTACCAACTAAAAGAGCTCAGCGACCAGTTACCACCAATAAAACAGTCTGAAGCTGCCTCCAAATATAATATTGCAGGAGTTTTCAAGGAAATTTTTATACTGTATGCTTCTTTTGTCTGTGACTATGCTTTTAAAGATGTGTTTAACTGTCACATTAAAAAAGATGCCGGGCGAGGTGGCTCACGCCTGTTAAGTCCAGCACTTTGGGAGGCCGAGGCGGGTGGATCACAAGGTCAGGAGTTCAAGATCAGCCTGGCCAAGAGGGTGAAACCCTGTCTCCACTAAAAACACAAAAAATTAGCCGGGTGTGGTCGTGGGTGCCTGTAATCCCAGTTACTTGGGAGGATGAGGCAGAGAATTTCTTGAACCCAGGAGGTAGAGGATGCAGTGAGCTGAGATCGCACCACTGCACTCCAGCCTGGGAGACAGAGTGAAACTCCGTCTCAAAAAAAAAAAAAAAAAAAAAAGCTCATATACAATACAAAAATACAAAAACTAACACCCTACAATATACAAATCTCACAAACTATATGTGGTGAGATTCCAAAAAAATGTTTGAAGATGCATTTTCTTTCCTTCTACTCCAGTATCTAAAATGTGCTTTTTGAGAGGCCATTGGTCAACATGTATACATTTAAAATCAACCATGTAATTTTACTAGTAAGAAAGCTGGGGCTGGCACGGTGGCTCACACCCGTAATCCCAGCACTTTGGGAGGCCAAGGCAGGCGGATCACGAGGTCAAGAGTTTGAGACCAGCCTGGCCAACGTGGTGAAACCCCGTCTCTACTAAGAATACAAAAATTAGCTGGGCATGGTGGTGCGTACCTGTAATCCCAGCTACTCAGGAGGCTGAGGCAGGAGAATCACTTGAACCTGGGAGGCATAGGCTGCAGTGAGCCGAGACTGCTCCAATGCACTCCAGCCTGGGCGACAGAGCAAGACTCCGTCTGGGTCGGGGCGGGGCGCGGGGGAAGCCAGTAGTTAAGTTCAATTTAAACTGGATTCACAAGTTAGTAATTTAAATCCTTAGACAAAGTTACAGAAAGTGTATCTTCTTGTTTTCCATCTTCATACAATGTTAAATTTTTTTTTTGGTGTTTATACTTTTTAAAAAAATAAAAATAGTCAAATGCTTAATATGTACATTTAATTTTTTGGTGGTGGTTTGTATTTTAAAAGAAACAGCTTCCTTATGATTTGGCTCAAGTTCTGGTGGAAACGCTTACAGCAACTAGCTAATAAACAAAAAACAAGAGAAGCACATTCGAAATACTGATTTACTTTGGTAGCAAATGGTTTCTCTTTGAAGACAAATGAAGATACACAAGAACCATTAAGGTGAAGTGGGCTATTTCAAATATTCAACAGTTTACATTAAAAAGAATTCTTTTTTTTTTTTTTAATTTGTTTTTTTTTTTGAGACAGAGTCTCCCTCTGTCGCCCAGGCTGGAGTGCAGTGGCACAATCTCGGCTCACTGCAAGCTCCGCCTCCCGGGTTCACGCCATTCTCCTGCCTCAGCCTCCCGAGTAGCTGGGACTACAGGTGCCCACCACAACGCCCAGCTAATTTTTTGTATTTTTAGTAGAGATGGGTTTTCACCATGTTAACCAGGATGGTCTCGATCTCCTGACTTCGTGATCCACCCTCAACCTCCCAAAGTGCTGGGATTACAGGCGTGAGCCACTCAGTCTGGCCAAAAAAAATTCTTTTAAGAGCTAAGCATCTGTATCCACTGATAGCAATGCAATACCTACTTTATGATGACTTGAAACAAAACAAATACCTATAAGGAAAAAAGCTGCATTTTAATTTTATCTAAATTTACGTTCAGTCAATAGTTAAGTTAACGTTTTCCTCCCAATACTCCCTGTCTCTAGAAGGCTGTTCCTGGGAGCCAGACAAGTTTAGGTAATAAGGGAGTTAAGAGAGTAACTGCTTACAGTTTTAAACAGACAATAACTATTTGCTTCCCTCTTTTTTTTTTTTTTTTGAGACGGAGTTTCGCTCTTGTTGCCCAGGCTGGAGTGCAATGGTGTGATCTTGGCTCACCGCAACCTCTGCCTCCTGGGTTCAAGTGATTCTCCTACCTCAGCCTCCTGAGTAGCTAGGATTACAGGCATATGCCACCACGCCTGGCTAATTTTGTATTTTTAGTAGAGATGGGGTTTCTTCATGTTGGTCAGGTTGGTCTTGAACGTCGTCCCAACCTCAGGTGATCCGCCTGCCTTCGCCTCCCGAAGTGCTGGGATTACAGGTGTGATCCCACCATGCCCGGCTTTGCTTCCCTCTTAATGTGTTAATAGTTGTCTCTAAAAATATATGCAATTCTTAAAAATTTCTGATGTATTATCTGTAACCTTTGGAAACTAATCACATGAAACTACAAAATTAGCAAATGTCTTGAAATCTGTATATAAAACATAAATTACCTCTAATTTTGAACCCTAATTTATTACTGTACAGCTCAATATTTAAACAAAAAATGAAAGAGAAAAAAAAGTGGCTCCAAAAATAGTCTTATACCATTCTTCAAAAAAGGAAACTGTTCCTTTTAAGTTTACACCCACCCCACACCCCAATTTCAAAACATCGTTTAATTGTCTTGGTCATTGACATTTCCAACATAAGATTTTATATTTCGCTCCCATAGCTTCTGGTTATCAAAAAACCCATGCTTTCTTTTATTGAAGGAGTTTGGTCCAGCTGATGTTGGTGTATCCCTTCCAATATTCTTCATCTTCATCTTTGCTTCTGGAGATTTCCTCTGGTTCACTATCTTCATCTTCATTAAAAGCTGCTGCTCCTGAAAAAGTGTTTGGAGCAAGAGTTGGAACAGTTTCTTTTGGCTTATTTGATCCAAGTTTGATGGATATTGTTGATGCTTTCTTTGTCATCCAACTAAGGCAAATCCAAACTTGGAGATCACTGTAGGCTTTGTTGGGAGGTCTGCAGCTTCTTCTCCAGCTAACCGTTTCTCAATGCTGCGACTGGAACTTTCCCCTCCATTACTGGAAGAAACAGTTTTAGTTTTCACAACTTTTTCTGCCTCTTCTTCAGGTCCTCTGGCAGCTCCAGCTCGCTGAGACTTTTCAGTCTTCTTCTCTCCCATCCACCATTTTCCCCTGCCGCCCACTTATCAAATTTTGATTTCACCTAATCAAATGCTAAAACAATCTACTCAGAACTAACTTCCATCAAGCGGATCTCAAAGTAAAAAGACCTTCAGGTCTACTTAATTTTTTAATTTTATTTTTTAGATGGGAGTCTTGTTCTGCTGCCCAGGCTAGAGTGCAGTGGTGCAATCTCAGCTCACTGCAACCTCGGCCTCCGGGGTTTAAGCAATTCTGCCTCAGCCTCCCAAGTAGCTGAGACTACAGGCATCTGACACCACACTAGGCTAATTTTTGTATATTTAGTAGAGATGAGTTTCCTCATGTTGGCCAGGCTAGTCTCAAACTCCTGACCTCAAGTTATCCGCCCGCCTTGGCCTTCTAAAGTGCTGGGATTACAAGCATGAGATATCGCATCTGGCCCAGGTCTAATTTAAAATAAAAGAAATCTGGCCGGGCGCGGTGGCTCATGCCTGTAATCCTAACACTTTGGGAGGCCAAAGTGGGCCGATCACCTGAGATCAGAAGTTTGAGACCAGCCTGGCCAGCATGGCAAAACCCCATCTCTACTAAAAATACAAAAAGTAGCCGGGAGTGATGGCGCATGCCTATAGTCCTAGCCACTTGGGATTCTGAGGCACGAGAATTGCCTGAACCTGGGAGGTGGAGGTTATAGTGAGTCAAGATCACGCCACTATACTCCAGCCTGGGTGACAGAGTGAGACTCATGTCTCCAAAAAAAAAAAAAGAAAGGAAAAAGAAATCTTAATCTTAAAATATATCTTAAAATAAAGAGCTGTATTGCTACTTTATAAAATGATTCCAGTGACCACATAATATAGGAAAGGTTCCCATGGGAGTGAAAGATCAGAGCCATCACAAATTGCTATCAAAACAGAATCAACGCCATGCACAGTGGCTCATGCTTGTAATCCCAGCACTTTGGGAGGCCAAGGTGGGCAGATCACTTGAGGCCAGGAGTTCGAGACTAGCCTGGCCAGTGTGGTGAAACCCCGTCTCCACTAAAAATAAAAAAATTAGCCCGGCATGGTGGCATATGCCTGTAATCCCAGCTACTCAGGAGGGTGAGGCACAAGAATCGCTTGAACCTGGGAGGTGGAGGTTGCAGTGAGCCAAGAGAGTGCCATTGCACTCCAGCCTGGGCAACAGAGTGACACTCTGTCTCCAAAACAAAACAAAAAAAACGGAATCAAGAGGCCAGGCACAGTCGCTCACACTTGTAATCCCAGCACTTTGGGAGGCCATGGTGGGAAAAATGCTTGAGCTGAGGAGTTCAAGAACAGTCTAGGTAACAGGGAGACTTTTTTTTTTTTTTTTTTTGAGACAGGGTCTCACTGTTGCCCAGGCTAGAGTGCAATGGCAAGATCACGGCTCACTATAGCCTGGACCTCCCCCGACTCAGGTGATCTTCCTGCTTCAGGGTCCTGAGTAGCTGGGACCAAAGGTGCTCAGCATCACACCTGGCTAATTTTTGTATTTTTTGTAGAGACAGGGTTTCGTCATGTTGCCCAGCCTGGTCTCGAATTCCTACGCTCAAGCAATCCATCACCTCGGCCTCCCAACTCCTGTGCTCAAGCGATCTGTCACCTCAGCCTCCCAAAGAGCTGGGATTATAGGCATGAACCACCGCGCCCGGCCAGGGTGATCTTGTCTCTAAAACAAATTTAAAAAATTAGCCAGGCATGGTGGTACACACTTGTAGTCCCAGCTACCCAGGAGGCTGAGGCTAGCAGATGCTTGAACTGGAGAGACAGAGGCTGCAGTGAGCCAAGGTCACACCACTGTGCTCCAGCCTAGGTGACACAGCGAGACCCTGTCTCAAAAATAAAAGGCAGAAACAAGAATTAGGAAGACAATTAAGGGTTAATATTGAAAACAAAAACATTTATTTTCAGTTCCAGGCTTTGTTGATCTAGAATTGATAAACACTCAATTTCAACAATGCAGTATCTTTTTTCTTTTTTTTTTTTACATTTTTTGACGTTTTAGAAAATGAGAAATTCAATAAAATTCTCTATTTTAAAGTATACAGTTCATTGGCTTGTAGTATATTCACAAGGTTGTGCAACTGTCATCACTATCTAATTCTAGAACACGTCCATCACTTCCAGAAGAAAGCCTGTATCCTGTTAGCAGGCACTCCCCATTCGTCTCTTCCTGCCCTGATAACCACCAGTCTACTTTCTGTGTCTATGGACTGGCCTATTCTGGGTATTTCACAGATACCTTAGCATTCAATTTTACACCAATCTGATATATTTTAATTAAATATAGGAACAATTCACACTTACATCTTCAGATTTGAGCACTTCAGCTCTTTCCACATACACTAGCTGGCAAACGTCATCTTCTATTGAGTTGAACTGGCGGCCATTGCATGCCATATAAAAACTATCCGCATCAGCCTATGTACACCAATGGGGAAAAGGAAAAAAATTAAGACAGATACCCTGAAAATCTGCTTTATATTCAATATGCATGGCTTTATTCATTCTCATCAGCTTTTAAAATTTATACTTAGGAGAGAAAGCAACCACCAAAAGTCACATCTACTGAAGCTGATTGGTAGGCTAATCGCACTCTGTAAGTCAATATTCCATGTTTACAGTATTTCCTGGGCTACAACAGAGTTTTTACTTGAACTGGCAGAAGGGACTGAAGTGCAACAAGCTGAAAGCTGGTACAATTTTAATATTCAACCAGCAACAGTCAACATTTCCCTTAATAGCAGTTTTTTTTCCCTCTAGTCATCACTTGTGCAGCTGAAAGTAAACACTCATTTCTGCAAAGCCTGGAACGAAATAATAACTGACGCTTGTTATGAAAGAACTCTTTAAGGAAATGTCAGCATTGGGCTGGGCATGGTGGCTCACGCCTGTAATCCCAGCACTTTGGGAGGCTGAGGCGGGCGGATCACCTAAGGTGAGGAGTTTGAGACCAGCCTGACCAACATGGAGAAACCCTGTCTCTACTAAAAATACAAAATTAGCCAGGCATGGTGGCCCACGCCTATAATCCCAGCTACTCGGGAGGCTGAGGCAGGAGAATCACTTGCACCTAGGATGCAGAGGTTGCGATGAGCTGAGATCGGGCCATTGTACTCTAGCCTGGGCAACAAGAGCGCAACTTCATCTCAAAAAGAAAAAAAAAAAAAAAAGAAAATGTCAGCACTTATGTTAGAAAAAAATAAAAGACCAGGGGAACTGGTATGAGATGAAAAACCAGCTACTCTTTAATAAACCAAATAATAATAATAATAATATATGATAGTTAGATCCCATCTAATGGATCCCATCAGGAGGTCTTAAACCGCCACCTAGTGTCCAATACCAAAAGCAAAGCTCTTGGTCAAGGTCAAGGGGCCCAAGATGAACCAGCCTTTAAAATACTAACAGTCTCATTCCCTAGCATTAGAAAATGGGTGAAATGTGGAGAAACAGTCCCCTTGAGGCAAAGCTGCAAAGGCACATGTGCGTCTATGAAATGGACACAGGTAAACAGAACCTTCTAGTCTAGCCTTAGTAGCAAGCAACGGAGATGATTCCAGTTTTTAAACTCAGCCAGTTTTTTGAGGCAAGCGGGGAGGCCAAGGCTTGTCTGGATTTTATTCCCACACGGGCATTAACCCAAACAGAGAAAGTTATGCGCTTTGGCCCTACCAACATTGACAGGCTGCTTCTGGGAATTCTGCAACAGGAAATGCAGCATCGTCAACCTTAAGGAAGAGATGCAGGGCTGCACCAGGCAAAAATAGTCCTGCCTGTCCACCCTCACAAGGTTCTGAATCTCACAGACACTGTAAGCTTCTCGACAGCTTTTAATTCCCCTCTAATGAGGTAATTGTGAATTCTTGATTACTTATGCTTCCCCCCCCTTTTTTTTTTGAGATGGTGTCTCACTCTGTCACCCAGGCTGGAGAGCAATGGCATGACGTCGGCTCACTGCAACCTCTGCCTCCCAGGTTCAAGCAATTCTCCTGTCTCAGTCTCCTGTGTAGCTGGGATTATAGGCATACGCCACCACACCCAGCTAATTTTTTGTATTTTAGTAGACACAGGGTTTCACCAAGTTACCCAGGCTAGTCTCGAACTCCTGAGCTCTGGCAATCCACCCACCTCGGTCTCCCAAAGTGTTAGGATTACAGGCGTGAGCCACCGCGCCTGGCTACTTATGCTTTCTTAACATGACCAAGTGAGCTAAGCAGCTGAGGAAGGATGATCAATTCTGAATATACTTTTATTTTGGAGGGGCAGAGTGGCAGCAGGTCGGGGTGGAGAGGCTTTACTTAAGAAAATAATCCATGTATTGAGCATAGTGCATTATAATTTGAAAATGTTTAAAGCCAGCTGTTGGAGAAGAAGCCTCTTTAATACTAAGAGGTTACAACCTAATATGGCTTCCCCCATTCTTCAGGAGCAACGGTTTCTTGAAATGCTTTTGGCTGAGTAAGCAGCAAAGTCAGCACATGGATTCACCAGGAGAAAACGGACTGCCTGAAAGTCAGGGCCTTCTCTCATCTCTTCAGAGCCTCAGGCACCACCAGGGGCTGGTAGAGCCCTCTTGGGGTCTAGAGCTCTGCAAATGCTCACTAAACGACCAGGCCTCCTCTACAGGAAAGGATAAGGCATGTGACCAAAACCATTCAATGAATTATTCCTTTCTGCTACCTGAGCCCAGGAGTTTGAGACCAGCCTGGGCAACGTGGCGAAACCCCGTCTGTACAAAAAATACAAAAATTAGCCGGGCGTGGGGGTGGAAGCCTGTAGTCCCAGCTATTTGAGAGACTGAGGTGGGAGGATAGCTTGAGCCCAGGAGGTGAAAGCTGCAGTGAGCCGAGATCGTGCCACTGCAGTCCAGCCTGTGCAGCAGAGTGAGACCTTGTCTCCAAAAAAATAAAATAAAATAAAAAAGGAGAAGAAGCATGTAGGTGAGTTGTCATGGTGGCCTACACTAGGATGATTGTGGCAGAAATGAGAAAAGTAAAAAAAAAAAAGTACTTTTTTGTAACGACAACATCACTAAACAGCTGAGATTTCCCAATTAACATATTGATCTCTTCTTTAAAATCTTGGTATTAGAAATGCACCTTCGCCTGTTCACATATTTTCTGAGCATCTAGTATGTGCCAGGCCCTGTGCTATATGTACTAGCTAGAGAGTAGGGAACAAACTACACATGGTTCCTACTTCAACTCACCATCTAAATGCACTAAACAAAAGCCTGAAGCTAACTGCCAAGAACATTGCAGAAACAGCTTTTATTGAAAATGTTTGCATTGTATGGACCCAAAACTTTAAATAAACCTGGCTTTGGCCGGGCGCGGTGGCTCACGCCTGTAATCCCAGCACTTTGGGAGGCCGAGGCGGGCGGATCACGAGGTCAGGAGATCGAGACCATCCTGGCTAACACGGTGAAACCCCGTCTCTACTAAAAAAATACAAAAAAAAATTAGCCGGGCGTGGTGGCGGGCGCCTGTAGTCCCAGCTACGCGGGAGGCTGAGGCAGGAGAATGGCGTGAACCCGGGAGGCGGAGCTTGCAGTGAGCCGAGATCGCGCCACTGCACTCCAGCCTGGGCGACAGAGCGAGACTCCGCCTCAAAAAAAAAAAAAAAAAAAAAAAACCTGGCTTTTGTTTCCTTCTAGTCCTTTGGTTTTACTGTTCTCTTCTGAGGATTAACTCAGAAAAAGACAAATCCATTATGATCAAGTTCCTTCGCTGTCACAGGAATCAACTACAGTGTTGAGAACATACCTCTGCTTCTCCAAGGAGGTGTCTGCTAAGGCTGTGGTAACTAAGCATGGAGATGAAAAAAAGCCAACATACTCTATTAAGTGGTCATCTGTCCTTTTCTGCCCCCAAGAACAACAAAATTGAACTTCCTTCTGCTTTTCCTATGTCCTGAAGAACTGTAAATTCTCTACCCAAAGACCAAGTTTCCTAAGGGTCACACTACAAATTTGTAAGCACACCCCCTCTTTTTTTTTTGATCTTTTAAAAAAAAATTTTAAGAAACAGGATCTTGCCATGTTGCCCAGGCTGGTCTTGAACCCCTGGCGTTAAGCAATACTCCTGTCTTGGCCTCCCAAGGTGTTGGGATTACAGACATGAGCCACCACACCTGGCCTCACAACTCTTTCAGCTAAAGCTAAGGCCAACAGAAATTCAAAAGTTACCAAAGATAAAGAGAAGGCTTATAAGTCCTTATTTAAAAATCTGTGGTGACGAAAAGAATAAAAACGTAGTTAGGTGCCCAGGCTATGGAGTCAGGCTGCCTAGGTTTGAACCCTAACTCTGACACCAACTAGCTGTTTGGCTGCAGGCAAGTGACATATCTGTGCCTGTTTCCTCAACTGTAAAATACATGGCTTTTTTTTTTTTTTGAGACAGAGTCTCGCTCTGTTGCCCAGGCTGGAGTACAGTGGTGTGATCTTGACTCACTGCAACCTCCACATCCCAGGTTCAATAGTTTCTCCTGCCTTAGCCTTTCAAGTGGCTGAGATTACAGGTGTGCGCCACCACATCCAGCTAAGTTTTATATTTTTAGTAGACATGGGCTTTTGCCATGTTGGCCAGGCTGGTCTCAAACCACTGCCCTCAAGTGTTCCGCCCACCTGGTCTCTCCCAAAGTGCTGGGATTAAAGGCGTGAGCCACTGCACCTGGCCAACATGGCATCGTTGAGAGGATTCAAGGAGACAATGCATGGAAAGCACTTGGCACAGGGTCCGGTCTCTAGTAAGTGCTTCAGAGTTGGTAGCTACTGAGCCTATTATTCTCACTACAGCCGATATTAGTTTAACTTCCAGTCTTACACCAAGAGGGTATTATTAGGTATTAGAAAATCCCTGATAGGATGATAGGGATTAGCCCCTAAGACCCAGAGTTAGCAATAAATAATACAACTCATGATACCAAGATAAAGGGTTCTAGCCCCATGGGGAAGAACATGCAGCAACCTGTTTCGCAGTCTCAGAAAAACATGTCAACTTGAACAACCTTCACTTGATCAAAAGACACAAGGGGAAGGATAGTGCAGATGTACAAGGAAAATTCATTCACAGTAAATATCCACAGTACTATCTGCACATATGAAGGGCAATACTTGTTATAGGGAACTGTGTGGGTTTATTAAACAGGTGACTGTGGTGGATTTATACGACTTCAGACTATTTCAAAAGCCTAAGCGCTCTTAAACATTTTTTTCCCAATCTATTTCTGGGTCTTTTCCTTTGTTACTTGCTTATTGCCCTAGTTGTTAAGTACAAACTGTAACAATACTGCTGTCATAGAATGTCTCACAAACAACCGCCTCCCTTCCCCACACCTTCATCCCACTCCTACTAGAAGAGGAACGCGTCCCTGGAATTAAAAGTGAGGGTGCCACACTCTTGCTTGTCATTTATGTCTAGCTATGTAACCCTGGGCAAACCACGTATCTCCCTCTGCAGTCACCCTCCTCATCTGTAAAACAAAGATAACAACACAGTTTCCGCAAGGGATTGTAGTGAGGATTAAATGAGACAAAGTGTATTGAACACTTAGCACAGTGAGTGATACAGAAGCCATCTATAAACGTTGGATATTATCATCATTATCCTTATTATTACATGTGCTACCAGACTGAAATGGCTTAAGGCACGATTTTCCCATGGTTTGCAAAGCTCCTTGGCACCCTTGGAAGGCTTTCTGACGGACAGTGAAAGGAGCTATTCAAGTGCTTTTCTGTTCTTAATGTCAACTTGTAAACTTTAAATCCAAAGGATAATTGAAACCTTTTAAATGTCTCCCTAAATGATGGGGTACTTTGTAAACATAAAACATAATAACTGTGTACTCTCTTGCAGACAGAACTCCACACTAAAGCTTCTCTCTGGAGATCACAGAACAGGTACACTTTTCCCCCATTAAAAAGAGAATGAGGCCGGGTGCAGTGGCTCACACCTGTAATCCCAGCACTTTGGGAGGCTGGGGCGGGCAGATCACCTGAGGTCCAGAGTTTGAGACCAGCCTGACCAACATGGAGAAACTCTGCCTCTACTGAAAATACAAAATTAGCCAGGCATGGTGGTGCATGCCTATAATCCCAGCTACTCCGGAGGCTGAGGCAGAATGGCTTGAACCCAGGAGGCGGAGGTTGCTGTGAGCTGAGATCGTGCCATTGCACTCCAGCCTGGGCAACAAGAGTGAAACTCCATCTCAAAAAAAAAAAAAAAAAAAAGAATGAAAGAAGTGGGGGTAATGGAAAAATAACAACATGGTGTTAACTTCAAAAAGTCTGGGAACCACTGCTTTTCTGGAATAGTTACCGCTTGTTTAAAAAAACAAACAGGCCGGGCATGATGGCTCACGCCTGTAATCCTAGCACTTTGGGAGACTGAGGCGGGTGGATCACAAGGTCAGGAGTTCGAGACCAGCCTGGCCAACATAGTGAAACTCCGTCTGCACTAAAAATACAAAAATTAGCCAGGCATGGTGGTGCATGCCTGTAGTCCCAGCTACTCAGGAGGTTGAGGCAGGAAAATCGCTTGAACCCGGGAGGCGGAGGTTGCAGTGAGCCGATACCACACCACTGCACTCCAGCCTGGGCGACAGAGCGAGAATTCGTCTCAAAAAGAAGCAAACAAAAAAAACACTAGATTTTTTTTTTTTTTTTTTGAGACGGAGTCTCACTCTTGCCACCCAGGCTGGAGTGCAGTGGTGTGATGTCAGCTTTCTGCAACCTCTGCCTCCTTGCAAAACCCTAAACTTCATACTCAATCTGATCTATAAAAAATCATGGGCATGGCCGGGCGCGGTGGCTCACGCCTGTAATCCCAGCACTTTGGGAGGCCGAGGCGGGTGGATCACGAGGTCAGGAGATCGAGACCATCCTGGCTAACAAGGTGAAACCCCGTCTCTACTAAAAATACAAAAAATTAGCCGGGCGCGGTGGCGGGCGCCTGTAGTCCCAGCTACTCAGGAGGCTGAGGCAGGAGAATGGCGTGAACCCGGGAAGCGGAGCTTGCAGTGAGCCGAGATTGCGCCACTGCAGTCCGCAGTCCGGCCTGGGCGACAGAGCGAGACTCCGTCTCAAAAAAAAAAAAAAATCATGGGCATGAGGCCAGGTGCAGTGGCTCAAAGCATCTATAATCCCAGCACTTTGGGAGGCCAAGGCAGGAGGATTGCTTGAGGCCAAGAGTAGCCTGGAAAACACAGCAAGATCTCATCTCTACCAAAAAAAAAAAAGTGTATACGTTATAATTGTATTTCTGCTAATGAATTTAGAAATACATCTAGAATTACAATTATATCTTAGAAGACATCTCAAGAATCTTAAGTGCAAAATGTTGTAAATCACACACAGCTACTATCATACAGTTTGAATACCACAGTTTCTGTGGCAAAGATATTTTTAATAAATTTAATAACTTTTACCTGTGCACTAAACTTTATCAGCACCATATATTGGTTGGGAGTAGAGTCTCTGATGATTTTCATTTGTTCAATTACTTCGTTAAATGGGGCAACAAACTTCATAAGGTCATGACTGGTCATTGCAGCAGGGACTGTGAGAATACACAGCATGGCACTGCGCCGCACATCTTCTTTTAAGGAGGTCATCTTACTAGCAAAAAAAAAATTAGAGTGTCTTGAATAGATGAGGTATGGTTAGTTTAAACAATACTAGACAACTTTTATGTCCAAGAAAACAGGAAAAAATAAAAATTGTAATATTTCATTAATGAATTGTTCTATATTATACCCCCCATTGGACTTTTTAATCTTCAGTTCAACATTTATTACGGTTATAAATCTGCATTCAGCAAATCTGCAGTGTTTTACTCTCATCAATGTTTGAATAATAATCTGTCACTGGTGGCCAGGCACAGTAGCTCATGCTCGTAATCTCAGCACTTTGGCAGGCCGAGGCGGGTGGATCACGAGGTCAGGAGATCGAGACCATCCTGGCTAACATGGTGAAACCCCATCTCTACTAAAAATACAAAAAAAATTAGCCGGGCATGGTGGCAGGTGCTTGTAGTCCCAGCTACTTGGGAGGCTGAGGCAGGAGAATGGTGTGAACCTGGGAGGCGGAGCTTGCAGTGAGCCAATATCGCGTCATTGCACTCCAGCCTGGGCCACAGAGCAAGACTCCATCTCAAAAAAAAAAAAAAAAATCTGTCACTGGTTAATTTAAAAGCACAACTCTGGCTATGGACCTCTCTTAAAAGGCCTAAAAAAACAGCTCTAAATATATGAGAGAATTCTGTCTTTTTTTTTTTCAGACAGTCTTGCTGCATGGTCTCGGCTCACTGCAACCTCTGCCTCCTGGGTTCAAGCAATTCTCCTGCTCAGCCTCCCAAGTAGCTGGGATTACAGACGCGTGCCACCACGCCGGGCTAATGTTTGTATTTTTAGTAGAGATGGGGTTTCACTATGTTGGCCAGGCTGGTTTCGAACTCCTGACCTCGTGATCCCCCGCCTCGGCCTCCCAAAGTACTGGGATTACAGGCGTGAGCCACCACGCCCGGCAAGAGAGAATTCTAAACCATGAGGATGTAACTGAGGATTACAGGAAGTGTTACCAAGTTGAGATGGCTGGAATAGAGAGGAAAGAAAATCCTCCCACAATGCAATTTGTTTTTTGAAATGCTGCAAACTCACTTGACAGCTGTGATCCAGAATGGCTACCTGTGCCGGGTGCAGTGACTCACACCTGTAATCCCAACAATTTGGGAGGCTGAGGTGGGCTGATCACTTGAGGTTAGGAGTTCGAGACCAGCCTAGCCAACATGATGAAACCCCATCTCTGCCAAAAAAAAAAAAAAATTAACTGGGCGTGGTGGTGTGCACCTGTGGTCCCAGCTACTTTGAGGTAGGAGAATTGCTTGAACCCGGGAGGGGAGGTTGCAGTGAGCCAGGATTGCACGACTGCACTCCAGCCTGAGTTATGGAGTGAGACCCTGTCTCAAAAACAAAACAAAACAAAACAAAAAATGGCTACCTGAATAGTCACTGTTTTCCCAGTAGAGATCTGGCAAATGAGTTAGCACAAGAACGGCCTTAAGGTATCAGCTACCATTACCCAAGAAGGTAGTGGCTGGGCTTGTGGATTATCTAGCCAAATGCTTCCTTTCCTTGGGGCTCTAGCAAGCTTTGTTTGAACCACAGAAAATGGTGAAAAAAGAGGTAATAAAATTGTAATGAGTTAACTGACTTCTTAGCAGCCTCTTCAGTAAAGATTTGGTGGGGACATGAGACTACAAAGATGCTGTGGATCATTTTCTTTGTCCTTTCAATTCCCCATCACCTTCCATGCCTATCTGCTAAGAAAACATTTTCCTGGCAGGGCGCAGTGGCTCACGCCTGTAATCCCAGCACTTTGGGAGGCTGAGGCGGGCGGATAACCTGACGTCGGAGTTCAAGACCAGCCTGGCCAACATGGTGAAACCCCATCTCTACTAAAAATACAAAAAATTAGCTAGGTGTGGTGGTGGGCACCTGTAATCCCAGCTACTTGGGAGGCTGAGGAAGGAGAATCACTTGAACTCAGGAGGCAGAAGATGCAGTGATCTGAGATCGCGCCATTGCACTCCAGCCTGGGCAACGAGACCGAAACTCCATTTCAAAAAAAAAAAAAGAAAACATTTTTCCCACATATTCTCTTAAGTGTATCCACAAGCATTTCTTTTATAACAAAAAGCTTTGACCCAATCCACAAGATTAATCAAATGTAAAACATCTGAGAATTCTCTAACATACAACAGACAAAAGTATTATTATTTTGAAGCTTAAAATACCCACTTTCCTTCAGGACAAGAGACTACGCTAAAGCAAAGCAAAAAAAAAAAAAAAAAAATTTACTAACCCCCAAGAAAAGAGGGTTTTCTTACTTTGTCTTATATAGGTGCATAATACCATGAACTATTTCAACTGATGGATTTCCACTGAAGAATGAAATCTGGTCTGGAAGCTGTTTGGACGGAGAATCTGGGGCAGCGTTTATGCATTCCTTACTGTGATCTTTACTTCTTTGCGCAGTGGGGGAGGCTTCTGAAGACTTCCTTTCTTCCACTGTAGTTTTTAGTTCATCTTTCACCAATTAAAAAATAGCAGATTATAAATGGATAGGACATATGCTGAAGGATTTGAACTAGATTAAAATTTCAAGTCAGAGGAATAAATTTTGATAGAGTAATTACAATGTAATGCATTAACAGCTATTATTTGTAGAATAGCTGAGTTTATGAGGGCATCATACTTTAAAGCTCTCTTTGCTCCATAAAAATCTCATTAACACCCTCAGAAACTCAAGGATGGCTATTACATTTGGCAATACCATAATGCAAGCAGGTATCTTCTATCACGAAATCCTAACTGGGACAAACATTCAGGGCTACTAAGTTTGAAATCCAAACCTGCCAGTTCTGACCACCTCCATGTTGGAGATGTAGTACTATCTACACATCCACTTCCACAGATAAAATGAGCTGGCTGGCCGGGTGCAGTGGCTCATGCCTGTAATCCCAGCACTTTGGGAGGTGAAGAGGTTGAGACCATCCTGGCTCACATGGTGAAACCCTGTCTCTACCAAAAATACAAAAATTAGCTGGGTGTAGTAGCGTGCACCTGTAGTCCCAGCTACTTGGGAGGCTGAGAGAGGAAGGAGAATTGCTTGAAACCAGGAGGTGGAGGTTGCAGTAAGCTGAGATCACGCCACTGCACTCCCACCTGGGGACAAAGTGAGACTCTGTCTCAAAAAAAAAAAAAAAGAAAAGAAAGAAAGAAAAAATGAGCTGGCAGAGCAGGGGAAGGCACGACATGTTTATTTGGACACATTAATGATCTGCCACTGAACTAGGTGGTAAGAAATTCTCCCTGGTAGCTGGGTGTGGTGGCTCACACCTGTAATTCCAGCACTTTGGGAGGCCGAGGCAGGCGGATCACTTGAGACCAGGAGTATGAGACCAGCCTGGCTAACATGGAGAAACCTTGTCTCTACTGAAAATACAAAAATTACCCAGGCGTGGTAGAGGGCATCTGTAATCCCAGCTACTTGGGAGGCTGAGGCGGGAAGATTGCTTCAGCCCAGGAGGCTGAGGTTGTAATGACCCGACATTGCACCACTGCACTCTAGCCTGGGCAACAGAGACCCTGCCTCAAAAAAAAAATAGTCCCCCCTGCCACTGAACTGAATTGTCAACTCCAACTGTTAGGATTAATTTGGAAGAAATATTTGGAAACACTAACATGTGGCTTAACAGTGTCATATAAAGCACACACGTAGTGAAAGACAAAAGTATGCCAGATGTTGAAATTGTAGGCTCATCAAACACTGTGTATAAAATAGGCAACCAGTGTTCACATTACAAAAGAGAGTCCAGGGTTTTAGAAAGCATACCTGGGTTGGACTTCATGGTCTCAATGATCACATCTGTCATTTCTCGACGGCCGAGATGCTGATGGATAATCGCTACTTTCTCTCCTGGTGACTTGCCTTCTAAACAGGCTACAGCTGAAGCTAGTGTCGTCTTTTTTATCTCCTCATCAGACATTTCCCCGGCTAAAGAACACATGAATGATTAATACAAGGTAATAAAACAAGCTCCCCTCTGTTCTCTATTCCTCTATCATTAGGTTTTCCTTTTCCTTCTCCTGCCTTCCGCCAAGATGATAAGAAGCCTTTGTAGTATCCATCTCACTCAACTCTGGGACCACTGCAGTACACAGCAAAGAGTCAATAAGCAGCCAGGACAATATACTCAGAAATGCAGGGCTGTTCTACTGAAATCATGCACTTTATTTTTATTTTTTGAGACAGAGTCTCACTCTGTCACCCAGGCTGGAGTGCAGTGGTGTGATCTTGGCTCACTGCAACCTCCACCTCCCAGGTTCAAATGATTCTCCTGCCCCAGCCTCCCGAGTAGCTGGGATTACAGGCACGCGCCACCACGCCCAACTCATTTTTGTACTTTCAGTAGAGATGGGGCTTCACCATGTTGGACAGGCTGGTCTCGAACCCCTGGGCCTCAAAGTGATCCGCCCGCCTTGACCTCCCAAAGTGCTGGAATTACAGGTTTGAGCCACTGCGCCTGGCCCAAAATCACGCACTTTAAAGCAAATCGCCAAAGGGGGAGCCTTAGAGAAGATGCAACAGTGATCATGCCCAGATGAGCTAACATTTTAGTAACACCTGATAAAATGAAATTGTGTTCAGCCCAAAATGAAGATATCAAGTCCATTAAAAAAACAAAATTTCAAAAACTTGTAGGGGTAGTCTTAAACATCCTGGCTTATGCTCATGCCATGAACCAAGCCATGAACATCTGTGATTACTGTCTTAAATCAATGAAACACATGAAAAGGGAAACGGAATTTGGAGACTTAACTGAAATATTCCTAATACATGCTCTGTCAGGGCAGGGACAAGGCCTGTTTTGCCCACCACTGTATTCCCAGCCCTTATACCACAGTGCCGAGCACACAGAGGAAGCCCTCTAAATGTTTGATGAATAAATGACTACATGACTGACCCATGCAGATGTCTACATGCGGCTAATATAAATTTAGCTGACTCTCAGAACTCAGAAGCCACTTTTAGCCTTTGGAAAGGTGCTCATAAGCTATAAAGTCATATTCAATCTTTAATTTGCAGCTCCAAAGGTCACGTCCTCAGGAAGTTCCCAATGACACCATCCCTACCTGCCCCCATCCCTCTCTCCAAACCAAACACATCTTCTTGTAATAGTTTCCCAAATTGTTTCTCCTTTCCTTCACAGCACTTACCACAGTTGTAATTCTACACATATTCTGCACTTATTTAATTCATCTGTTTCCTCCATGAAACTCCTGGTGCCATTAAAACAGAGACGCTGTCTGATTCAGCACACAAGGAAAGCTCCAGCAGATATGAGCGTAAGTTTTTGTTTTTTGTTTTTTTTTGAAATGGACTTTATCTCTTGTCGCCCAGGCTGGAGTGCAGTGCCATAATCTTGGCTCACCGCAACCTCCACCTCCCGGGTTCAAGCGATTCTCCTGCCTCAGCCTCCCCAGCAGCTGGGATTACAGGCACGTGTCACCACGCCCAGCTAATTTTTGTATTTTTAGTACAGACAGGGTTTCACCATGTTGGCCAGGCTGGTCTCGAACTCTCAACCTCAGGTGACCCGCCCGCCTCGGCCTCCCAAAGTGTTAGGATTACAGGCGTGAGCCACCGCGCCCGGCCAAGTATTTATTGAATGAATGTTAGTTAATTATCTGAGGACCAAGGAACAGAGCCAGAGCTGCATTCCCCACTAAGGAGCTTCCTTACTTGTGTTAATGGTGTAAAAAGCTCAGACTCAAGTCCAGCGCACTGAGTTAGAATCCCAGTTTCACCCATTACAGATAACCTTGGGCAAATCAATTAATCACTAAGCTTCAGTTTCCCAATGTGTAAGAGGTACATGTCACACCCATCTGCCTCTTAGGGCTGTTGCAAAGATAATTAAAGAATACAATACACAAAAGGTGCTTAGTACAGTGCTGGCATATAGGAAGTGTCCAAATTTTAGTTATGACTATGGTTAGGGGGCACTTCAATGGATATTGTTCCAAAAGGGAACAATTTAATTAACCCAGGGACCGTCCAGCGTTGCTGGGGACCCAGTCCCTGCCTTTACGAAGCCCATAGGGAAGCAAGTGAGACAAACACACCACTCGACTATCTCGAGAGGGAGACGCGCCAGGTATAAACTGAATGCCCTCAGACGGCACAGGGAGGGAGGTTCGGGCAGGGCTTCCCTGAGATAACAAACGGGAAGGCCTCTCAAAGGCGGATGGGAAAGAGAGGGATCCCGATCGCCTCTCCGTGTCTTCCTGAGGCAAGAGACCTCGCCGCGGGCTTTTCCCGGGCCAGTGCTTAGGGAAGGGAAGCCCTCCGGGCCCAGACCCGGCTACAGGGAATGCGGCGAGGCCGCGGGACTCACCCGCGGCGCTGAAGCCGAAGCCGGCGGGGACAGGCGAGTGTTCCGCGAGCTCCAATCGGATAACAACCAGTGACACACTCATAGGGCAGGCGCTGGCCGGCGCGGGCCCCGGCGGGCTCAGGCGAGGCTGGAAGGCGAGCCGAGAGGCCGAGCGGCCCGGGGCCGGCAGCGCCGCCACCGCCTCAATGCAGTTGCCGCCGCCTCAGCAGCAGCAGCTCCTCCAACAGCCCTCAGAGCCACAACAACCTCCACTTCCGCCTCCCGGCCGCCGTCGCTGACCTGCGATTTACGCATGCCCGCACGACCGCGCACAGCGATTGGGCGGCGTGGCAGGGGTCACCCACTGCTCTTCCGGACGCAATTTTGAGGAGGTCGGAGCTGAAGGACGTCGTGGCGATTGCTAGCGCTGGGGTGCCACACTTAGGCTGAGCTGCAGGTTTTCGCACAGCCGCGAGTTAACCTCTGCTTGCACCAGAGGCCTCGTCCTAATCCACCTCGGCTGACGGCGCGGGATCCCTGGCTCCGCGAGGTCTCCGAATTGTCCGAGCTATCTGCTATGCAGAACTTTGCCCCTTTTGTTGTGTTTGACTCCTGTCTCTAACCCTAGTCCGGATGGTTTTGTTTCTGTCCCACTTTACAGATAGGTACAACGAGGCTCAGAGAGGTGAAGTTCCTTCTAAGGGGCCGTAGAGAGTGGAGACTCGATCGCTGTTCAGATAGCGATCTGGCTGGGTGCGGTGGCTCACGCCTGTAATCCCAGCCCAGAGGCTTAGGCGGGCGAATCACCTCAGGTCAGCAGTTCGAGACCAATCTGGCCAACATGGTGAAACCTCGTCTCTACTAAAAATACAAAAAATTAGCCAGGCTTGGTGGCGCGCGTCTGTATTCCAAGCTACTTGGGAGGCTGAGACAGGAAAATCGCTTGAACCCGGGAGGCGGAGGTTGCAGTGAGTCGAGATAGTGCTAGTGCACTCCCGCCTGGGCAACAAGAGCGAAACTCCGTCTCAAAAAAAAGAGAGAAAAGATGGTGATCTGCTGGTTACGAGCACAGTGCTGCAGTTAGACCGGGGTCCTCCTCCCCACCCTGTCACTTCACAAATGTTTACTGAGAGTCTGGACACCCTTGGGATGCTTGAGATACGTTGGCGTGTAAGATAAACACAGTTCCTGTCCGTACTATGAGGTTGACCTACATCAGCAGTTGTGCAGTCTTGAACTAGTATAGTCATTGCATAAAGTTGGCATGATATCATGTCCTCATGCAGTTGTGAGGATGAAATGGAATTATGTATATGGAGATAACATTAGCTTTTCTGAGGCTCAGCATTCTTTCCAGTATGTCAGAGTGGCTTTTGTATGTAGATACTGACACAAGCAATGCATATGGGACACATACATGACAGGATGCTACTCTAGGTACATTGTATAATGATACGTATGTAAGTATATAGTACATTCTAGATGTGTGTGTGTGGACATAGTACGTTCTAGATGTGTGTGTATGTGGACTATGACATGACCACAAGATATATGCGTATATAGATCTTGTGACTACATCCTATGAAATACGTTTCCACATGCCCTGTTTAAATCAGGGTTTCTCAACTCTGCACTATTAACATTTTGGGTCCTGATTATTCTTTTTTGTTTTCGGCAAGGGGGCGGGGTGTCCTGAGCATTGTAGAGTGTTTAGAAACATCCCTGGCCTGACCCACTAGATGTAAGTAGCACCTCTCCCCAGGTGGTGACAACCAATAATGTCTCTGGACCTTTCCAGATGTCTCCTTGGGGTTAAAAAACATAACCCTGTTGAAGAATCACTGGGTTATGTGAAAGTGCATAAACCATACACACATACTGTATGCATAAAACCTATGAGACCTCTTGTGAACTTTTTTAGTATATTACTATAGTAGATAACATTTCAACATGTGCCAGGTACTAATTTGAGTGTTTCATATACCTTGTGTCATGCAATGTTCACAACAACTTTATGAAACTGGTACTATGTCCCTATTCTACAGAGGAGTAACCTGAGGCTTGGAGGAAGAGTAACTGGCTCAGGATTTCACAGGTAGTAGTGGCAGAGCTGGAACTGAAATCCAGGCAATCTGAATCCAGAACTAACATTCTTTATCTCTTTACCAAACAAACCTTTTTTTTTTTTTTTAATATTTTGAGACGGAGTCTCACTCTGTCGCCCAGGCTGGAGTGCAGTGGTGCGATCTCGGCTCACTGCAACCTCGGCTTCCTGGGTTCAAGCTTCCTGCCTCAGTCTCCCAAGTAGCTGGGACTACAGGCACACAGCACTGCACCCAGCTGATTTTTGTATTTTTTTTTAGAGATAGGGTTTCACCATGTTGGTCAGGCTTGTCTCGATCTCCTGACCTTGTGATCCTCCCACTTCGGCCTCCCAAAGTGCTGGGATGACAGGCGTGAGCCACTGCACCTGGCCCCAAGCATCTTCTTAATGTATGACAACACACTGTGTGTGTATATTTACGAGAGCATCATTTAGGTAGCAAGTCTGCATTATCATGCTAATGCCATTTTGAGTGTCAGGAAGAAGATAAATCTTTTTTTTTTTTTTTTTTTTTTTTTTGAGACAGAGTCTTGCTGTGTCGCCCAGGCTGGAGTGCAATGGCAGGATCTTGCTCACTGCAACTTCCACCTCCCAGGTTCAAGCGATTATCCTGCCTCAGCCTCCTGAGTAGTTGGGATTACAGGCACCTGCCACCACGCCCGGCTAATTTTTGTATTTTTGGTAGAGATGGGGTTTCGCCATGTTTGTCAGGCTGGTCTCGAACTCCTGATTTTAGGTGATCTGCCCTCCTTGGTCCCCCAAAGTGCTGGGATTACAGGCGTGAGCCACTGCGCCTAGCCTGACAAATCTTTATGGTAGATACCAGTAACACAGAACTAGAACCGTTAGCCAGAGTTGGGCAGGTTGGGAATGTCACAGCTCTTTGTGGCTGCCAAGGATTAAACCTTTCCCCAGCTTTTCCCTGTTTTCCAATATTTCCAGTTTATGCATCCTTCCAACTCATATGGAGCACCAGCTATGTGTCTAAAACCTGTACTAACTCCCAGGGGATGTATGTATACTAAGATGAATAAGATAGTCCTTGTTTTAAGGAGCTTATGAGTTCAGAAACACGTAGACGTGAAAACAGGCCGGGCACAGTGGCTCTTGCCTGTAATCCCAGCACTTTGGGAGGCTGAGATGGGAGGATCACTTGAGGTCAGGGGTTCAAGACCAGCCTGGTCAACATGGTGAAATCCCGACTGTACTAAAAAAAAATACAAAACCTTGTAATCCCAGCACTTTGGGAGGCCGAGGTGGGCGGATCACGAGGTCAGCAGATCGAGACCATCCTGGCTAACACGGTGAAACCCCGTCTCTACTAAAAATGCAAAAAATTAGCTGGGCGTGGTGGCAGGCGCCTGTAGTCCTAGCTACATGGGAGGCTGAGGCAGGAGAATTGCTTGAACCCGGGAAGCAGAGGCTTCAGTGAGCCAAGATTGCCCCACTGCCCTCCAGCCTGGGCATCAGAGCAAGACTCCTGTCTCAAAAAAAATGAAAACAGTTACTGTGTAATGGGGTAAGTGCTCTGCTGAAGATATGGAGAAGAGGCAATGGGAGTGAAAAAAAGAAGTCCCACACTCTACCTGGAAAAAGAAAAGAAAAGGCTCCCCAGAGGAGCTAAAACTGAGGTTGTGATGTCAAAGTGAATGGAAATTCACCTAACAGATAAAGCAGGGAAAGGTGTTCCAGTCAGTGAGCACAGCAGATACCAAGGCCTAGAGGTATGAGAAATGACAGCATTTCCTGCCTTGGGAAGTGGCTAGAGCAGAACAGTTGTCTGTAGTTGAAGGAATAAGCAGGCTGCTTGTGGGAGCATTGCCCACATGTCCATTAGTAGGACTATGTGGAGGACAGTGTCCTCCATAAGGATTAAAGTTGCCCCTTCAGGCCCCAAAGGAATTTTTCTTTTTTTTTCTGTTTTTTTTTTTTTTTTTTTTTTTTGAGATGGAGTCTCCCTCTGTCACCCAGCCTAGATTGCAGCGGCGCCATCTCGGCTCACTGCAAGCTCCGCCTCCCAGGTTCACGCCATTCTCCTGCCTCAGCCTCCCGAGTAGCTGGGACTACAGGCGCCCACCACCACGCCCGGCTAATTTTTTTATATTTTTAGTAGAGACGGGGTTTCACCATGTTAGCCAGGATGGTCTTGATCTCCTGACCTCGTGATCCTCCCGCCTCGACCTCCCAAAGTGCTGGGATTACAGGCGTGAGCCACTGCCCCCGGCCCCCCCAAAGGCATTTTTCATCTCTACTAAGCCCTCACACAAAATATACAAGTGTGTAAGTAAATTTCTCTTTCTATCATAAACATTGGCCTTGGCATAGGAACGTAAGTAAAACTGAAAATGCAAATGAACCTTGACATTTTTAGTTTCAAATATTGCCGCCAAATTCAGCAAATTTCCAATTACCGTCGTTGCATGGTGGTATCCTCAGCAGATGGGTGCAGGACCCCCTGCAGATGCCAAAATCTGTGAATGCTCAAGTTCCTGATATACAATGGTGTAGCATTTGTTTATAACCTATGCATACCCTCCTATATGCTTTAACCCATTTCCCATTTAGAAAAAACAGTACTTGACTGGGTGTGGTGGCTCACGCCTGCAATCCCAGCACTTTGGGAGACCGAGGCCGGTGGATCACTTGAGGTCAGGAGTTCGAGACCAGCCTGGCCAACATGGTTAACACCCGTCTCCACTATAAAAATACAAAAAATTAGCTGGATGTGGTGGCGAGCGCCTGTAGTCTCAGCTACTCAGGAGGCTGAGGCAAGAGAATAGCTTGAACCTGGGAGGCGGTTGCAGTGAGCCGAGATCACACCATTGCACTCCAGCCTGGGCGACAGAGCAAGACTCCGTCTCAAAACAAAAAAAAAAAAAGAAAGCAAAAAAAGTGCAGCTCGCTGCCAGCACGGTATTCTCAGGGCAAGCAAGATATGAGTTAAGTAATCCCTAGATTACTTATAATACTGGCTGGGCACGATGGCTCATGCCTGTAATCCCAGCACTTAGGGAGGCCGAGGTGGGTGGATAATGAAGTCAAGAGATCGAGACCATTCTGGCCAACATGGTGAAATCCCGTCTCCAGTAAAAACACAAAAATTAGCCAGGCGTGGTGGCATGCACCTGTAATCCCAGCTACTCGGGAGGCTGAGGCAGGAGAATCGCTTGAACCCAGGAGGTGGAGGTTGCAGTGAGCTCCAATCATGCCACCGCATTCCAGCCTGGTGACAGAGGGAGACTCCATATCAAAAAATATATATATTTAATATATATTATGTATATCAAATCATATCCATATCAAAATATATAAATATATATACATGCATATATATGTATGTATACCTAGAACAGTGTAAGTACTGTGTAAATAAATAGTTGTTAACCTGTATTTTTTGTTTGCATTTTTTATTGTTGCGTTGTTATTTTTGTTGGTTTTTGTTGGTTTTTGAGATGGAGTCTCACTCTATAACCCCGGCTGGAATGTGGAGTGCAGTGGTGCAATCTTGGTTCACTGCAACCTCCACTTCCCTGATTCAAGTGATTCTCATGTCCCAGCCTCCCGAGTATCTGGGATTACAGGTGTGCGCCACCACGCCTGGCTAATTTTTTTTCTGTATTTTTAGTAGAGACGGGGCCTCACAATGTTGACCAGGTTGGTCTCGAACTCTCTACCTCAGGTGATCCGCCTACATTAGCATCCCAAAGTTCTGGGATTACAGGCGTCAGTTACTGTGCCCTTACTGTGTGTGTTTGTTTTGTTTTGTTTTACTTCAAATATTTTCTTCTTTTTTTTTTTTTTTTTTTTTTGAGACGGAGTCTCTCACTCTGTTGCCCAGGCTGGAGTGCAGTGGCACCATCTCGGCTCACTGCAAGCTCCGCCTCCCCAGTTCACACCATTCTCCTGCCTCAGCCTCTTGAGTAGCTGGGACTACAGGCGCCCACCACCACGCCTGGCTAATTTTTTGTATTTTTAGTAGAGACGGGGTTTCACCGTGTTAGCCAGGATGGTCTCAATCTCCTGACTTCGTGATCCGCCCGCCTCGGCCTCCCAAAGTGCTGGGATTACAGGCGTGAGCCACTGCACCCGGCCTTACTTCGAATATTTTCTATTGTAGTTGGCTGAATCTGCAGATGTGGAACTCACAAATACAGAGGGCTGACTATAGATGAGAAACACATTATATTCAAGATTTACCACTTAAGAGTGCTTTCTCTAGGTGCTTATAGAGGTTGAGTATCCCTTGTCCCAAATGTTTGGAATCAGAAGTAGTTCAGATTTTGGATTTTGATACATCTGCGTATATATACTGAGATATCTTGGGGTTGGGACTCAAGGCTAAACATGAAATTCACTTATATATATATGTTTCATATATAATACACATAGCCTGATGGTAATTTTATACAATATTTTAAATAATTTTGTGCATGAAACAAAGTTTGTGTTAAGTACTTATGTGTGGAATTTTTCACTGTGGCATCGTGTGGGGACTCAAAAAGTTTTGGATTTTGGATCATTTCAAGTATCGGATATTTGGATTAGGGATGCTCAACCTCTACAGTTTTTTGAGTCCTAGCTGGGTGCCGTGACTCACACCTGTAATTCCAGCACTTTGGGAGGCTGAGGTAGGTGAATCACCTGAGGTCAGGAGTTTGATACCAACCTGACCAACATGGCGAAACCCCATCTCTACTAAAAATACAAAAATTAGCCAGGTATGGTGGTGCGTACCTGTAGTACCTGCTACTCGGGAGACTGAGGCGGGAGAATCACTTGAACCTGGGAGGCAGAGGTAGCAGTGAGCCAAATTCGTGCCACTACACTCCAGCCTGGGCAACAGAGTGAGACTCTCAAAAAAAAAAAAAAGAGTTTCTGATTTTGGAGCATTTCAGATGTCAGATATTTGGATTGGGGATGCTCAAACTGTATAGTTTTGGAGTCCTTTTGGCCCCACTGAAGTGACTCCTGTAAACTCAGATGCTGTCTTACCAACCTGTTTTGCACTCTCCTGATTTTTAGTAAGCTTTTTAACTGTAGAAATCACATAAAAAGCTTAAAGATTTTCATGAAGAAAATAGAATTTGCCTTCATTATTTTGTTTTTTTTCCCCATCTTTTTATTTCAAGCTTATAGAAAAGTCAAAAGAACTTACAGTGATCTCCCGTTATACCTTTCATCTAGACTCACTATTAATGTCTGGCCATGTTTGGTTTTCTCTATACACGAGTGTATATAGGTATGCATCTGTATACGTGTACATGTATGTATGTGTGTTGTGTGTGTCTTTTTTTTTTCTGAACCTTTTGAAAGTAAGTTTGAGGAACAGTTACCAGGCTGCTGCAGTGATCTGTAAGTGGAAATGATGGTGTTTTGTGGTGTGAGGGTGTCATTGTAAGTGCTAGGAGGAGGCGAGTACAGGACATCTTAGGTGCACACAGGAGAGACTCCTAATGAGTCTTTTCTGGTATCCCCAAGAGGCTTCATGAAGACAGTGACTGGTAAACTGCAACCCAAAGGACTGTTTGGAATTAGCCAGGCAACAGGTGGAACAGAGCATTGCAGAGGAGGAGAACATGCGTTTGAGGAAACTGCATGTAGATGTGTATGTCCAGATCATCCCAGGTTGAGGTGAAAAAATGGGGAGCTGCTGCAGAAAGGAATGATATTTTTTTTTTTTTTTTGAGATGGACTCTGGCTTTCTCACCCAGGCTGGAATGCAGTGGCACAATCTTGGCTCACTGCAACCTCTGCCTCCCAGGTTCAAGCAATTCTCCTACCTCAGCCTCCCAAGTAGCTGGATTACAGGCACCCAACACCATGCCCAGGTTATTTTTGTGTTTTTGAGTAGAGATGGGGTTTCGCCATGTTGGCCAGGCTGGTCTCCCAACTCCTGACCTCAGGTGTTCTGCCCATCTCAGCCTCCCTAAGTGTTGAGATTACAGGCATGTGCCACTGCGCCTGACGGGAGTAGATCTTTTAAGCCAGGCTTAGGAATTGAGAGTTTATTTTAAGGGAGCCATTGAAGGTGTTGTTTGTTTTTTGAGATGGAGTTTTGCTCTTGTTGCCCAGGCTGGAGTGCAATGGCACGATCTTGGCTCACTGCAACCTCTGCCTCCCGGGTTCAAGCGATTCTCCTGCCTCAGCCTCCTGAGTAGCTGGGATTACAGGCATGCGCCACCATGCCCAGCTAATTTTGTATTTTTAGTAGAGATGGGGTTTCTCCATGTTGGTCAGGCTGGTCTCGAACTCCCAACCTCAGGTGATCCACCCGCCTCGGCCTCCCATAGTGGTGGGATTACAGGAGTGAGCCACCACACCTGGCCCAGATTTACAATTTTTAAAAAATACTCTGACTGGAGGGTGAAGAAAGAATTGGAGAGAGGTCTGAGAAGAGGCAAGGCGGCCAGTTAGGATCCATGGGCAAGATGGTGGCAGTGAGAATGCAAAGAGGTAGATGAGATTTTCAGGAGAAAGACTTGACAGCACAGAACTAGATAGGGCGAGGTGAGGTAGAGATTGCAGAAAGTCAGAAGTGAGTCCCAGCTTTCTAGCTTGGGCAGCCGAGTGGGCGATGGAGCCCTTGACTAAGTAGCCAGGGAGGGAGGAGACACTGAGGTCAGTTGTGGGTGTGATTCGAAGTGCCTGTTGGAGATGGGTTAGAGATGTCTGGCTGGCCCCTCTGAGCTCCAGGATGGAGGCCTGGGTGGGAGGCAGTGCAGGCAAGTCACGCCCTGTGCCTTCTTCCCACACAGCCTCGGCCTCACCATGTGTGTCAGGAGCTGTTTCCAGTCCCCCCGTCTCCAGTGGGTGTGGAGGACAGCCTTCCTGAAACACACCCAGCGCAGGCACCAGGGGTCCCACCGATGGACGCACCTTGGAGGCAGCACCTACAGAGCGGTGATTTTCGACATGGGCGGAGTTCTCATTCCTTCTCCAGGGAGAGTCGCTGCAGGTGAGCTATTGATTCTGTTTCACTTTGTGGGACTAGAGTGGCGGTGGGAGAATGGAGGGTGATCGGGAAGGCAGAGGGGAACACTTGGGCAGCAGTGTGTCCCAGCAGGCCATGCTCTGGCTCTCGAGTCGAATTCCAAGCACCACTAGGGGGCTGAGTGTCTTGGGCGCATGATTCAGCTTCTCCAAATCTTACTTTCCTCATCATTAAATGAGCTAATGGTAGTGCCTTCCTCCTTGGGATTTGGTGGAGAGTTATCCGTGGGAAGCACTTGCTTAGCACAGTGATTGCTCAGTGCATCCTAAATTCTCAATCAATGATGAGCTGCCATGAATGCTGTGATTAGAATTTAACCACCAAGGCAGGGCGCAGTGGCTGAAGCCTGTAATCCCAGCACTTTGGGAGGCCGAGGTGAGAGGGTCGTTTGAGCCCAGGAGTTCAAAACCAGCCTGAGCAACATAGTGAGACCCCGTATCTGCAGAAATTTAAAAATTATCTGGGCATGATGACAGGCACCTGTAGTTCTAGCTACTCAGGAGGCTGAGGTCGGAGGATCACATGAATCCAGGTGGTTGAGGCTGTAGTCAGCCGTGATCATGCCACTGCACTCCAGCCTGGGTAACAGAGCAAGACCCTTACTCAAAAACAAACAAACAAAAAAACCCAAATAATTTAACCACTTCTTCTTGGGAACTGTTCTACTTCTGAAATCTAGAATGCTGAAATTCCCCTTTTGATTACAGCCTTCCTCCCTTCTACCCCACTCCCTCTAAACCTGCTTCTGGACTGACAGGGTAAGGGTCAGCCCTCTGGTCTCTGGTCTTCTCTTTACCAACCCCTTCCTGGTTTTACTTCTTTTCTACTCAGTTCAGTTTTTATTAGTTAAAGTCGTTTTGGCTTCAAGCAGTAGAAAACCTAACAAAACAGTTACTGAAACAAGCTAGAAGTTTCTTTCTCTTGCACATAAAAGCCCAGGTACATGGTCTGGGGCACTGTGTGATGCGACTCTGTGGTATCAGGGACTCCGACTCTTTCTAGCATGTTGCTCTGCTGTGACTTTTCATTTCCACTCTTACCTTGTGGTCTGTCTTGGCCGTGTCACCTCCTGCTATCATATTCTCATGCCAGCCAGCAGGAAGGACAAAGGGCCAGGCAGCCATCCCTCTCCTTTTGACCTTCTGTGGTGGCTGGTTGGCCAGTTCTCCATCCTAAATCAACCCAGGCACAGGTTTTCTATGCCTGCGTGTCTAGGCTTTCCAGCACTGCTGACCAAATTACTCAGCCGTGCGAACTGGCTGCACAAGCTGGTTTCTGAGCTCCAGCCTCAGTTGGGCCATTGGTGCTATGCCTGAGCCTCTCTGTTCCTTCACTCTTATCTCTCTGTTCCTTCACTCGTATCTCTGTCATGTTTACCTCAGGGGCTGTTCCAGACTGTCTACTCCCCCTTTGGGGGTGTTCCTTACCACCCCCAAATATTCTTGCTCTGCAGATAGCTGAATCTATTCTTTTACAAAGAACATAAAGACTAAACCTGAGCAACACAGTGAGACCCCATGGTGAGCTAGGATTGCACCACTGCACCCCAGACTGGCACAACAGGCTTTTTTAGAGAACCTATCTCTAAAAAAAAAGGCAACAGGGAAGAACATAAAGATCACTGGACAGAAAGTTTCTTGACTTTCTCTAGAATATCTTAAGAACCAATTCACTTCTCTCCATTGCCACTGCCTCCACCCTTGCCTTCTCTCACCCAAATGATGTCATCAGCCTCCTAACTCTTCCCCTGCCTCTGGCTCTCTGGATTTTACAAAATCTCCTCCCAGCTCCAGAATTACCTTTCTAAAACATGGATCGTGCTTCTGCGCTTAGCAGCTCACACCTGTAATCTCAGCACTTTAGGAGGCCGAGGTGGGCAGATCGCTTGAGCACAGGAGTTCAAGACCAGCCTGGCCAACCTGGTGAAACCTCGTCTCTACGAAAAATGCAAAAAGCGTACCTGGGCATGGTGGTGCATGGATGTAGTCCCAGCTACTTGAGGGGCTGCGGTGGGAGGAACTCTTTAGCCCAGGCGATTGAGGCTGCAGTGAGCTGAGATTGCACCACTGCACTCCAGCCTGGGTGACAAAGTGAGACCCTGTCACAAAATAATAAATAAATAAAATAAAAATAAAGCATAGATCTTGTTCCTTTCATCCCTGGCTTGAAAACCTTGAATGCCTGCATGTGGTCCCCTAGATTAAGTCTAGAAGCTTTCGCCTGGGATTCAGGGCTCCTCTCAGTTCTAGCTTTCCTGCTGTGGACTACCTGATGCTCCCCAGGCATGCCAGGCACATTTGCATGTTTGTGCCTTTGCAAGCTGTGTTTCCTCCCTGCCTCCACTGCCTGTTCAAATCCTACTGATGCTTTTAATGGCAAATTTAAGGGGATATTATTCAGCAATGACTGGAATCTTTTGAACACTCAGTAAATCTCATGGTTGTTACTAACTTCAAGAGTCCTCTTCTGTCAAGACTTCTCCAACCTCATTTGCAACCTGGGCAGAATGTTCCTGGATAGCCAATTCCCATTAAGTTTCACCTTCACCGAGATATTTTTGTTTGCAGTGGGATATGTTCATGTCTCCTCTATGGGGCTCTTGGATTCCAGGACCCCAGGTCTGGGATTTCTTCACTTCACTGTTGCAGTGTTAGCTCTGCAGGCTGGCTCAGTCATTCAGGAAATGTTTGATGGGTAGATGTGAACAAAATAGTGATGCCTTCTACTTTGTCTTTTGCTTGACTGGAGCTTCTAATGTTATTTATTTCAAATGAACCATATCAAGGGTCATTTGATAAGAATATACTAGAATTGGCCAGGTGCGGTGGCTCATGCCTTTAATCTCAGCACTTTGGGAGGACGAGATGGGCGGATCACTTGAGGTCATGAGTTTGAGACCAGCCTGGCCAACATGGCAAAATCCAGTCTCTACTAAAAATACAAAAATAAGCGGGGCATAGTGGTGGGCACCTGAAATTACAGCTACTCTGGAGGCTGAGCAGGGAGAACCACTTGAACCCAGGAAACAGAGGTTGCAGTGAGCTGAGATCATACCATTGCACTGCAGCTTGGGAGACAGAGCAAGACTCTGTCTCAAAAGAAAAAAAAGTATATATATATATATATATATATATATATATATATATACGTGTGTGTATATATATATACACATATATATGTATATATATACATATATATGTGTATATATGTATATATACACACACGTATATATATATATACACACACTAGAATTACTGTACTATACTATTTTTTTTTTTCTTGAGATGGGATCGCGCTCTGTCTCTTAGGCTGGAGTGCAGTGGTACAATCATGGCTCACTGCAGCCTGAAACTCCTGGGCTCAAGCAATCCTGCCTCAGGCTCCCAAGTAGCTGGGACTACAGGTGTTTGCCAGTATGCCTAATTTTTGTTTTTTATAGAGATGGGGTCTTGCTATGTTTCTCAAGCTAGTGTCGAACTCCTGGGCTCAAGTGATCCTCCTGCCTTGGCCTCTTGAGTCATTGGAATTACAGGTGTGAGTTACCATGCCTCACCTGCTGTCTGTTTTTGTATGGCCTGTCAGCCAAGAATGACTTTTATGTTTTGAAATACGTAATTGAAAAATATCAAAACAAGAATAATATTTTGTGGCATGTGAAAATTATGTGAAGTTCATATTTCAATGTCCATAAAAATGAAATTTTTTAGAAAACCATCTTGCCCATTTGTTTACATGTTGTCCATGACTGCTTTTGCCCTGTACTGGCAGAGTTGAGTAATTTCAACAGGGTCCGTAATGCTTTCAAAGCCTAAAATATTTACCATCTGGCCCTTTTCAGAAAAGCTTGATTTAAGCTGTTAGTTTACTATAAAATTAGTACGCGCAACAAAGAATTCAAAGTATAGCCCAAACATTTTAGTTTTTTTATTTTTTATTTTACTTTATTTTTCTCCAAAAATACATTTTCAGACCAAAGCTCAAACACTTTAAGATTGAATTTAGGCCGGGCACAGTAGCTCACGCCTGTAATCCCAGCATTTTGGGAGGCCAAGGCAGGTGGATCATGAGGTCAGGAGGTTGAAACCATCCTGGCTAACATGGTGAAACCCCGTCTCTACTAAAAATACAAAAAATTAGCCAGGCGTGGTGGCAGGTGCCTGTGGTCCCAGCTACTTGGGAGGCTGAGGCAGGAGAATGGCGTGCACCCAGGAGGCAGAGCTTGCAGTGAGCCTAGATGGCACCACTGCACTCCAGCCTGGGTGACAGATCAAGACTCCGTCTTGGGAGAAAAAAAAAAAATTGAATTCAGAGGGTATAATGATTTCGAAACTTCAAAATGTTTGACTTTAAAATTTTTGTTAGTGTGATAGATGAAAATTCCATCTTTGTGGTTTCTTTTCTTTTCCTTTTTTTTTTTTTTTTTTTGAGACAGAGCATCATTCCATTGCCCAGGCTAAAGTGCAGTGGCGTGATCTTGGCTCACTGCAACCTCCATCTCCCGGGTTCAAGCAATTCTCGTGCCTCAGCCTCCCAAGTAGCTGGTATTACAGGTGTGTGCCACCATGCTCGGCTAATTTTTCTATTTTCAGTAGAGACAGGGTTTCGCCATGTTGACCAGGTTGGTCTCTCTTTTTTTTTTTTTTTTTTTTGAGACAGAGTCTTGCTCTGTCGCCCAGGTTGGAGTACAGTGATGCTATCTCAGCTCACTGCAAACTTCGCCTCCCGGGTTCACACCATTCTCCTGCCTCAGCCTCCCGAAGTAGCTGGGACTACAGGCGTCCACCACCACGCCCCGCTAATTTTTTGTATTTTTATTAGAGACAGGTTTCACTGTGTTAGCCAGGATGATCTCAATCTCCTGATCTGGTGGTCCGCCCGCCTCGGCCTCCCAAAGTGCTGGGATTATAGGTGTAAGCCACTGGGCCTGGCCTTTTTTTTTTCTGTTATTTTAATGTTCATTTGCCTGATTGCAACTGAGGTTGCGCCTTTTTTTTTTTTTTTTTTTGAGTCGGAGTCTCACATTTGCCTGATTGCAACTGAGGTTGCGCCCTTTTTTTTTTTTTTTTTTTTTTTGAGTTGGAGTCTCACTCTGTCACCCAGGCTAGAGTGCAGTGCTGTGATCTCGGCTCACTGTAACCTCTGTCTCCCTGGTTCAAGCTATTCTCCTTCCTCAGCCTCTCGAGTAGCTGGGACTACAGGTGTGCACCACCACACCTAGCTAATTTTTTATATGTTTTTAGTAGAGATGGGGTTTCACCATGTTGGCCAGGCTGGTCTTGAACTCCTGACCTGAAGTGACTTGCCTGCCTCAGGGTTCCAAAGTGCTGGGATTATAGGCACAAGCCACTGCATCTGGCCATTTTTTTTTTTTTTTCAGAGAGCATCTTGCTGTATGGCCCAGGCTGTCAGGCTGGTCTCGAACTCCTAGTCTAAAGTGATTCTCCCGCCTCCTGAGTAGTGAGCCTTTTTTTTTTTTTTTTTTAATATTATTGGTCATTCAGTTTTTCCGTGAATTGCTCACTTTTCTTGTTGATTTTCAGTAAACCTTTTTTTTTTTGAGACAGACTTTTGCTCTTGTTGCCCAAGCTGGAATGTAATGGTGCAATCTTGGCTCACCACAACTTCTGCCTCCCAGGTTCAAGCGATTCTCCTGCCTCAGCCTCCTGAGTAGCTGGGATTACAGGCATGCACCACCACCCCTGGCTAATTTTGTATTTTTAGTAGAGACGGGGTTTCTCCACGTTGGTCAGGCTGCTCTCGAACTCCCTACCTTAGGTGATTGCCCGCCTTGGCCTCCCAAAATGCTGGGATTACAGGCATGAGCCACTGCGCCCGGCCGGTAATAACCGTTTATCTGTTACATCACTTGCAAATATTTTCTCCCTTTTATGCCTTGTCTTTTGATTTTATTGATAATGCTTTTAGTTGTACCGAAGTTTTCTTTTTCTTCCTTTCTTTTCGATATGGAATTTCACTCTGCCACTCAGGCTAAAGTGCAGTGGAGTGACCTCGGCTCACTGCAACCTCTGCCTCCCAGGCTCAAGCTATCCTCCCACCTCAGCCTCACAGGTAGCTGCACTATAGGCTCGCACCACCACACCTGGCTAATTTTTGTATTTTTTGTAGAGATGGGTTTTCACTGTGTTGCCCAGGCTGGCCTTGAACTTGGGAGCATAAACAATCTGCCCACCTCTGCCTCCGCCTCCCAAAGTGCTGGGATTTTAGCCATGAGTCACCACGCCCAGCCTTCTATATTATTTTCTAAGTTTTAGAATTTTGTTTTTCTGACTTGGATATTTACTGTATTGGGAATTTGTTTTGTGATGGCCTGAAAGATGATTTAACTTAATTTCTATTCCATATTGAAACCTAGTTATGCCAACCCCATTTATTGAATAGTCACTGCTAAAAGAGCATAAAATACAGAGAAAATTTCCTGTTGCCACCTCGACCCTTTCCCAGTTGGTTCCAGACTTAAGTGGTTATCATTGTGAAAAGTTTCTTGTTTATTTTCGAAAAACTGCCCGTGTGTGTTGGGGGCGGGGGGTGGGGGGGCATATACAAATTGGATCATATGCTGTAGACTGTTCCATAGCTTTTTTTTGACTCAGTATGATATTTTGCCATCTTTTTCATATCAGTTGGCATATGTCTAGGATCTAGTTTGGAGGTCAGTAAACTTTTTCTATAAAGGGCTAGACATGGTGGATGTGATAGCTTATGCCTACGATCCCAGCACTTTGGGAGGCCGAGGTGGGAGACTGTTTGAGGCCAGGAGTTTGAGACTAGCCTGGGCAACATAGTGAGATCCCCATTTCTACAAAAAATAAAAAAATTAGCTGGGCATGGTAGCACGCACCTGTAATCCCAGCTACTCAGGAGGCTAAGGCAGAAGGATCACTTGATCTTGGGAGCTTGAGGCTGCAGTGGGCCATGACTGTGCCACAGCTCCCGAGCCTGGGCAACAGCAAGACCCCATCTTAAAAAAAAAAATAAAGAAGGGCTAGATAGGCTTTGTGAGCCATACTCTCAGTCACAACTATTCACTTCTACCATTGCAGCAAGAAAGCAATAATAGACAATAGTAAACAAGTGTGGTTGTGTTCCAATAAGACTTTATTTACGAAAATAGGTAGAGCCAGGCATGCTGGTGTGTGCCTGTAGTTCCAGCTACTAGGGAGGCTGAGGTGAAGGTTCATTTGAGCCCAGGAGTTTGAGGCCAGCCTGGGCAACACAACAAGACCCCATCTCTTAAAAAAATAGATAGGAGACAGATTTGGCCCCAAGCCATATTTTGCTGACCTTTGGGCAAGTTTATATGTTTTAACATCTGTGCGGTATTCCGTTATACGAATATATCATAATTGATGTAATAAACACCTTATTAGTATACATTTAACTTTTCTAGTTCTTTTTATTATGAGCAATTCTGCACAAACAACCTTGTACATAACCTTTGCTTACTTTCATAAATATATATGGAAGAAATTTCTGAAAGTAGAATTACTACGTCAAATGTGTGTGCATTTCAGATTTTGACAGAAATTATCAAATTGCTGTCTGCAGAGGTTGTGCTTGTTTACGCTCCCGTCAACAGCATATGATGGTGCCGGTTTCCTCACATGCTTGCCAACTCCGAGACTGTGAAAAATGCTATATGCTTTAGCTCTAAAATTAAAGAAGTATTTTTTGGATTGAGTTTTAAAAGTCTTGTTATTTTCAAAGGACATATACCAGATTGTTAACATTGGTTATTTCTGAAAGATAGGATTGCTTGTCCTTTTACTTTCCTTCCTTACTTCCTTCCTTCCTCTTCTTTTTTTTTTTTTTTTTTTTTTTTAAGAGATGGGGTCTTGCTCTGTGTCCCTAGGCTGCAGTGCGGTGGCACCATCATAGCTCATTGCAGCCTCCAACTCCTAGGCTTAAGCGATCCTTCCACCTCAGTTTCCTGAGTAGCTAGAATTACAGGTGCAACCCATCACACCAAGCTAATTTTTAAATTTTTTCTAGAGACAGGGTTTAATCATGTGGCCCAGGCTGGTATCAGACTCCTAGCCTCAAGCGATCCTCCCATTTTGGCCTCCCAAAGTGCCGGGATTATAGGTGTGAGCTACTGCACTCAGCCTACTTTCTTTTGCATAGTTTTCTATGAAATATATTGTCTGAAAAATTTTCAATGCACAGACACTACTTTATCAGAAAAAAACAACAAAGGTGTTTTAATTCTAAAACAAAAGCTATATGTAAAGTGCATTTTGTCTTAGATATATAATTATGAATGTTGTATGTATATATTTGCCCCCGGCATCTGTATTATAGACAGAAAAAGCAACTGTGGATGAGGAGAAACAGTCCTTGCACAAATGTTCTCAGTATTCTACAGATGCTGATGCTGATCCATCCACTGCCTTAGCTCTTTGTGGACAGAAATTTCCTTCTTGGCCAGGCACAGTGGCTCACACCTGTAATCCCAGTACCTTGGGAGGCCCGAGGCGGGCAGATCACCTGAGGTCAGGAGTTTGAGATCAGCGTGGCCAACATGGCAAAACCCTGTCTCTACTGAAAATACAGAAATTAGCCAGGCTTGGTGGCGCACGCCTATAATCTCAGCTACTTGGGGGGCTGAGGCACGAGAATCAGTTGAACCTGTGAGGTGGAGGTTGCAATGAGCTGAGATTGTACCACTGCACTCTAGCCTGGGTGACTGAGTGAGGCTTTTTCTGAAAAAAAGAAGAAATTTGCTTCCTTATCCACAAAGGCAGCATTTCAGGCGAACATTTCAGTGTACTCACTCCATGCTGTGAAGAATTACTATAGCCTATAGAAGGAAGGGCATGTTCTAGGGGCCACCAGGATCTGGCTTATTCCTTCATGTGCTTCCATAGTCTCTGCCAGGTCCAGGTAAGTGACCTAACATATGGTCCAGTGAATATGAGACTAAGGAAGAAAATTCATCATGCAGTGCCCGGAGTCCTCTCAAGCAACCACTGAGGATCTGATGCTTCACAGCAGTGTGCTCTCTGTTGTACACATTAGCATTGCTCTTCCTCTGGGGGTCTAAGGTTGAGATTTTGCATTTTGTGAATGTCTGCAAATTTCCAACAGCATCCACCCTGGCAGTACAGCGAGGCCGTAGGAACTGGTATGGTAATTTTCCTGAGCTCCCTAAACCCCAGCATGTATCAATGTATTCCACTTTTGCATATTTTGCTTCCTATAGAATGGGAGGTACAGAATCGTATCCCTTCTGGAACTATATTAAAGGCCTTGATGGAAGGTGGTGAAAATGGGCCCTGGATGAGATTTATGAGAGCAGAAATAACAGCAGAGGGTTTTTTACGAGAATTTGGGAGACTTTGCTCTGAAATGGTGAGTGGTAAACATACCTACATTTCCATATTTTTCTTTTTGCCTTGAGTAGTGGTTGCAACATTCATGTATAAGTTAGTTAAACTGAAAATAAAGTGAAACCTAATAACCCATTACATGTTTTAAAGTTATTTCCTAGGCCAGGTGCAGTGGCTCATGCCTATAATCCCAGAACTTTGGGAGGCCCAGGGGGTGGATCACCTGAGGTCAGGAGTTTGAGACCAGCCTGACTAACATGGTGAAACCCCGTTTCTACTAAAAATACAAAAAATTAGCTGGCTGTGGTGGTGCACACCTGTAATCCCAGCTATTTGGGAGGCTGAGGCAGGAGAATTGCTTGAACCTCAGGGGTGGAGGTTGCAGTGAGCTGAGATCATGTCATTGCACTCCAACTTGAGCAACAAGAGCGAAACTGTCTCAAAAAAAAAATAATAAAGTTATTTCTTTCACCCCTAGGTGTTCAATGTTCAATTCATATATGAATAAGTAAAAATATTCTTAGCCAGGCGTGGTGGCTAACGCCTGTAACTTCAGCACTTTGGGAGGCTGAGACAGGAGAAGTGTTTGAACTCTGGAGTTTGAGACCAGCTTAGGCAACATAGCCAGACCTTGTCTCTACTAAAAATCAAAAAAATTAGCCAGGCATGGTGGTGCACACCTGTGGTCCCAGCTATTCAGGAGGCTGAGGCTTGAGCCCTAGGGATTGAGACTTCAGTGAACCATGACCGTGCCACTGCACTCCAGCTTGGGCAACATAACAAGACTCTGTCTCAAAAAAAAAAAAAAAAAAAAAATTCTTTACTAAGTTCCTCCAGCATATATTTTTTTAATGTTTTCTGGTGTATTATAAAGGATGTTATGAAGGATACGAATGAACAGCCAGATGACAAGATACCTGGGGGCAAAGGTTTTAGAGCCACTGTGCCCTTTCCAGGCCTGCCACCCTCCTCCCAGCACCTCCATGCATTCAGCAACCTGAAAGCTCCCCTCTAATAGATACTAAAACAGGAGCTGTCTACATAATGGCTTTGATAAAAAAGCTTTTTTAAAGCAATAATAATATTGAACATTTTTTCTGTACTGTGCACTGTTCTAAGCTCTTTATATAACTCATGTAACCGCAATAGCTCTACTAAAATATAACTTAAAATATAGTAAGAAAAGTTCTGTAGGTAGATGGTGGTGATGGTGATAGTTGCACGACAACACGACTGTACTTAATGCCACTGCACTGTGTACTTAAAAATGGTCGAGTGCAGTGGCTCACACCTGTAATCCCAGCATTTTGGGAGGCCAAGGAGGGCGGATCACCTGAGGTCAGGAGTTCAAGACAAGCCCGGCCAACATGGTGAAACCCCATCTCTACTAAAAATACAAAATTTAGCCAGGCGTGGTGGTGGGCATCTGTAATCCCAGCTACTTGGGAGGCTAAGGCAGGAGAATTGCTTGAATCTGGGAGGCAGAGGTTACAGTGAGCCGGGATCAAGATCACACCACTGCACTCCAGCCTGGGTGACAGAGTGAGACTCCATCTCAAAAACAAAAACAAAGGTTAAAATGGTAAATTTTGTGTTACATATATTTTTCACAATTTATATATATATATATGTATAAACATATATGTGTATATGTAATAGTAAACTTTGAAAACATTATGCAAAGTGAAAGAAGCCAGTCAAAAAAGAATGCATGGTGTATGATTCCATCTGTGTGAAATGTCCAGAATAGGCAAACCCATAGAGATAGAAAGTAGATTGGTGGTTTTCTAGTACAAGGAGACTTTGGGGGAAATGAGGAGTGACTGTTAATGGGTACGGTTTACTTTTTTTTTTTTGAGACAGAGTCTCACTCTGTCGCTCAGGCTGGAGTGCAGTGGAGCAATCTCGGCTCACTGCAGCCTCTGCCTCCTGGGTTCAAGCGATTCTCCTGCCTCAGCCTCCCGAGTAACTGGGACTACAGGCGTGTGCCACCAGCTCCAGCTAATTTTTGTATTTTTAGTAGAGACAGGGTTTCACCATGTTGGCCAGGATGGTCTCGATCTCTTGACCTTGTGATCCGCCCACCTTGGCCTCCCAAAGTGCTGGGATTACAGGCGTGAGCCACCACGCCTGGCTGGTTTGCTCTTTAGAGTAATGAAAATGTCCTAAAATTGATGGCAGTGATGGTTGCACAACTTTGTAAAGATATTAAGAACCATTGAATTGTACTCTTTAAATAGGTGACTTGCATGGCATGTGAATTATAGTTCAGTAAAGCTGTTCTAAAATCTGTGTGTGTATATGTATATATAAAATAGCAGACTTGCCTTTGCAGATTTTGAAATGTGATAATATAAGAGTTTTCTTTCTTTCTTTTTCTTTTTTTTTTCCTGAGACGGAGTCTTGCTCTGTTGCCCAGGCTGGAGTGCAGTGGCATGATCTCGGCTCTCTGCAACCTCCGTCTCCTGGGTTCAAGCAATTCTCCTGCCTCAGCCTCCCCAGTAGCTGGGACTACAGGTGCGTGCCACCACGCCTGGCTAATTTTTTGCATTTTTAGTAGATATGGGGTTTCACCATGTTAGCCAGGATGGTCTCGATCTCCTGACCTCGTGATCCGCCTGCCTCAGCCTCCCAAAGTGCTGGGATTACAGGTGTGAGCCACTGCGCCCGGCCTTATAAGAGTTTTCAAAACCCACACAGATTGAATTTAAAAACAGGAAAAAAATTGATCAGAAACTAAAGTTCATAATGGTGATACTGAGGCAATACAAAAAGCATTAAATGACTTCTCAATCATTAAAAATTAAATTACATATACTTCATATACTTTTAGAGTTCACTGTATCCTCTTATGATATGCTGTTTTTTTTTCAACTAGCAATCCATGAGCAGAATAAAGAACTCATTTAATTGTAATATTGATATAAAAAGCTCCATTCCCTACTGTGTTGCTCAGGCTAGAGTGCAATGGCTTGATCATAGCTCACTGCAGCTCCAGTCTCCCAGGCTCAAGCCATCCTTCCACCTCAGCCTCCTGAGTAGCTGGGACCACAGGTATGTGCCACCAAGCCTGGCTAAGTTAAAAAAAAATTTGTTTTAGATCTCACTTTGTTGCCCAGGCTGGTGTCAAAATCCTGAGCTCAAGCAGTCCTCCCACCTCAGCCTCCCAAAGTGCTGGGATTACAGGTGTGAGCCACTGTGCCCAGCCTGTAACTCTAGTCCTAGATAACTTTTAAAAACCTTATATGAGAGTTCAGCACAGGGGCTGAGGAACACAGTTCCTGCAGGCAGCAAGCTATGAGCCTGGGCACTTGTAGCCAGAGAGCAGAAGGACGCCAGGAATAAGCTTTTTTTTTTTTTTTTTCTGTTGGCCATGAGTGTTTGTCACTCTTAATGATTGCTGTTCTCCTGTGCCCTTTCCTGTTCTTAGTTAAAGACCTCCGTGCCTGTGGACTCATTTTTCTCTCTGCTGACCAGTGAGCGAGTGGCAAAGCAGTTCCCAGTGATGACTGAGGCCATAACTCAAATTCGGGCAAAAGGTCTTCAGACTGCAGTCTTGAGCAATAATTTTTATCTTCCCAACCAGAAAAGCTTTTTGCCCCTGGACCGGAAACAGTTTGATGTGGTAAGCTTGAGCTAATTGAAAACCATTGGAACAGAATCTGTGCCCTCGCTTCAGGGTGCAACGTTAAATGCTGTCTTCTAGCAGGTCTTGAGTGAGGGAGTTTTTCCTTCAGACACTTGACTAAGTTAGGTTTAAATGCAATAGGTTGAAAACAGACCCTTTAAGATATCACTGTGTTCTTAGCAAGGTCAGACATTTATGGCATTTGATTACTGGTTGACACTTCAGCTTTACATTCTAAATTCGAACCTTAGTCTTCATATAACATAAGCATCTCTATCAGCCCTCATATCGTAATGGATCCTTTGGCCTTTTCTAAGACCAACTATGTTGCCTTCTATTTCTGTGACGTTAGTTCCTAGACCAGTGCTGTCCAATAAAACTTTACTGCCTTCCTCGGACTGATTTACTTCCATACTAAATCCATCTGCTCCATGTGTGTACCCCAACCTGTCATGTGATAAACCTATCGTTTTGACATGCTTGGCTATATTTGGGTACTTTACCTATTTATTTATTTTTATTTTTTTATTTTGAGATGGAGTCTCACTCTGTAACCCAGGCTGGAGTGCAGTGGCACAATCTCAGCTCACTGCAACCTCTGCTTCCCAGGTTCAAGTGATTCTCATGCCTTAGCCTCCTGAGTAGCTGGAATTACAGATGTGTGCCACCATGCCTGGCTAATTTTTATATTTTTAGTAGAGACGGGGTTTCACCATGTTGGCCAGGCTGGTCTCAAACTCCCAACCTCAAGTGATCCACCCACCTCAGCCTCTCAAAGTGCTGGGATTACAAGTATGAGCCACCGTGCCTGGCCTATTTATTTACATAGATATATATATAGATATATATATATATAGATATATATATAGATATATATATATATAGATATATATATATATATATTTTTTTTTTTTTTTGAGACCATCTCGCTCTGTTGCCCAGGCTAAAGTACAGTGGCACCATCTCGGCTCACTGCAGCCTCCACCTTCCAGGCTCAAGCAGTTCTCCTGCCTCAGCCTCCTGAGTAGCTGTGATTACAGGCATGCACCACCACCCCTGAATTTTTAGTAGAGACAGGGTTTCACCGTGTCGGCCAGGCTAGTCTCCAACTCCTGACCTCAAGTGATCTGCCCACCTCAGCCTCCCAAAGTGCTGAGATTATAGGCATGAGCCATCGTGCCTGGCCCCTATTTGGGTACTCTCTTTTTTTTTCCTTGAGAGAAGGTCTCTCTCTGTCGCCCAGGTTGGAGTTCAGTGGCGCAATCTCAGCTCATTGCATCCTCCACCTCCCGGGCTCAAGCAATTCTTGTGCCTCAGCCTCCTAGTAGCTGAGACTACAGGTGCATGCCACCATGCCTGGCTAGTTTTTGTGTTTTTTATGAATATTAGAGACTGGGTTTCACCGTGTTGGCCAGGGTGGTCTCAAACTTCAGACCTCAAGTGATCAACCCACCTCAGCCTCCCAAAGTGCTGAGATTACAGGCATGAGCCACTGTGCCTGGCCCTATTTGGATACTTTAAAAATGTTTGTTTTTGTCTTATAGCCAACAGCAGTGATAATTCCCTTTAGAAACTCCAAAGCCCAGATTGGCAGTTGATCTTCCAGCACCTTTTAGAGTTGTGATGGATCAGAAGGACCCTTCCCCTGGCCCATTCCTCCAAGGATATTCTGAGTCAGTGCAAAAGGGAACAGCTCATGAAATATAGTGAGAGTCATGGTAGCCTCTGGAACACATCGGATTAAATTTCTCTGATAACTCAAGTATTGGACATTTTGCTACCAGAGCCCCTTTCTGATTCTTTCCATCTCTGGAAGAGCTACTTTTGCTGGACTCCAGGAAGTGGCGTATTACCTTAGCCCTACATCTGCCTATGCCTGGGTGTATTTGTACCCTTCGTTGGGCCAGTGAGATTAAAGATTTTCAGCTCTGCCTACACATCACATGACCTGGGAGTTTGTAAAGATGCTGGGTCTGTTTCCCTGGAGGCTTTCATTGAGTATGTCTAGCTGGGATCCAGGCATGTGTATTTCAAAAAAGCTCCACAGGTGATTCTGCCTTGCAGCTGGGGTGAGATACCCCAAGATGCAGTGAGGGACTTCAGATTCTGTCCATGCTTTTCTCTTATCACACAGCCTCTGTCATGCTTACCTTGAGAAGGAGGCTTCCCCTCCATCTTCCTGGGATAGAGCCTTGATAAATAAAATCATTTTTATCTGATCTACATTTGGAAAAACACTGACCTTGTTCCCACAGTTCCTGCTTTGCCAAGAAAGTAATAGAAGCCCTGAATAAGTTCATGCTATCATGTGCAAAATAAGAAAGAGAAGGCTAGAGATCTTATCAAATAAATCTTAAGAATTTATTTTACTTCCCCCAGATGTAATTCACCTAGTGAGAGGAGCCGAATGCTTCCTGGAACTTTGCCCCATCCCCCCCGCAATTCCCTCCACTCTCCTATCTCTTGTCTCAGCCAGTACAGCTCTGCCGCTTCCATCTGGTACGTTACATCAACTGGTGTCTGAAACACCCTGCTTCTGTACTTCTCACTATTGATGTTTTCTTTAGGGTAGCTTCTTAGACTTTCTTTTTAGCTCATTCAGGTCCTTAGGAGACAAGAGAAAGTAGAAAAGTCCAGTTTATTCCAGACATTTATTTACCTGAAAGGGCAGTTCTCACCCAACCCAGAATGCAAGTGTAGGGTAGAGAGAGGGGCCACTGGGTTTGTCCTTGGCCTTGGAGAGCTTGGGTCATTCCAAGTGGCAAGTCAGAGATTTAGTTCTGTTCTTAGGGCAGATCAGAGGGTATTGGTTATAGGCTATGTGGCTATAGGAGATTGGGCCCACTCTATAGGAGATTAAGCCCTGGGGACACTGTAAAAGGACTTTCCGGGAATCAGTGGATCAGAGACAGCCTGACACTGAGAAGGCTTTCCCGTGTTCTCCTGAACTCTCACCAGCACCCTCCACCCATTACGGATCAGATATGTGGCTGAAGCAAGGTCGTCAGAGTACAGGAGCCTCTTAGCATGTCAGGAACAGTGTCAGCCCTCCCATGGAATTTCTGTCTAAATGGAGTATGGATGGGTTTTTAACCTCTGAAATAAACACTAAGTTCGTATTTATTTTATACCTGTAATAGTGTCTTCTTTCTGAAAAAAAAAAATGGTGAAATACTTTCCGTCAAACTGACATGTACAGCTTTTCTTCTGCTCTGTTTAGCCCCAAGATGTGACATTAGCCAAATGCTTTGTCATTTTGGAACTCACTTAAGTTTCATTTAAGTTTCACAACTTACTGAGCTAAGATAGGTAAGATGACTATTAATATTATTCCCATTTTATTGATGATGGCACTGAGGCCCATTATGGCTTTGCTCGTTTGCACAGGGTCACAGTGTCTGAAACAGACACTTTGGTTTCTTGAGTTTGCCCCCACGTTGTAACCCAGTATTGTCAAATTACTCAATGTAAGAAGGCAACATCATTTTATATCATAACACTCTTAAATTACTTGTTATAATAAATCTCAACTGTCCTTCTTATGCTTTTCCTCTCAAAAAGTTTACCAGTATGCATGTGGGAGCTCCACCTTTCGGGACATTCATCTCTCATTCCTGTCCCTCCATCAGATCGTGGAGTCCTGCATGGAAGGGATCTGTAAGCCAGACCCTAGGATCTACAAGCTGTGCTTGGAGCGGCTCGGCCTGCAGCCCTCTGAGTCCATCTTTCTTGATGACCTTGGACCAAATCTAAAAGAAGCTGCCAGACTTGGTATTCACACCATTAAGGTAATAGTCACTAATTTTTGAACTCCCTCCCATGCACCAGCCGCTAATGCAATGTTTCTCTGTAATCTTTTTACATTTGTAGCTCTAGCTTTCCTTAGGTTTTCCCCCTATGTTTCCATAGTCATCTTATTTTGTGTTAATTATGAAATCTATGTGACTAGCTGCTTGTGTTTTCAATGGGAAGCAAGACAAACAGGTACTGCGAAGGCAGGTGAGAAAGAGATGGGAAAGGAGGTGAATGGCAGGCTTAAGACCTTTGTGGGGGTGTTCACACTGTCCTCATGATCCAGTGATGCTGCCTTAAGTGGGGAGCCAGCGGCCACCAGCCATGCAGGCCATGCAGCTCACTGCTGTAAAGCACGAGAAGCCATGTGAGGGGGTCTCATGCCAACTTTTTTCTATTCTTTTTTTTTTTTTTCTCATACAGGGTCTTGTTATGTCAGCCAGGCTGGAGTGCAGTGGTGCAATCATAGCTCACTGTAGCCTCAACCTCCTGGGCTTAAGTGATCCTCCTACCTCAGTCTCCTGAGTAGCTGACCAGAGGCATACACCACCACACCCGACTAATTTTTGTATTTTTTGTAGAGACAGGGTTTTGCCGTGTTGCCCAAGCTGGTCTCGAACTCCTGGGCTTAAGCAATCTACCCACCTTACCCTCCCAAAGTGGTGAGATTACAGGTGTGAGCCACCATGCCTGGCTTCTATTCTTCTATGTTTGGGTTTTCATTGTGGAGCTGATGGGCCTATAGGGCAAGAGCAAACATTGTAGCATAATCTTCTTTCTTCTTGGCACAAGAGGGTATTGTGAAATTTTTTTTTTTTTTTTTTGAAACAGAGTTTCACTTTGTCACCCAGGCTGGAATACAGTGGCATGATCTTGGCTCACTGTAACCTCTGCCTCCCTGGTTCAAGCAATTCTCGTGTGTCAGCCCCCTGAGTAGCTGGGACTATAGGGGCACGCCACCATGACCGGTTAATTTTTTGTATTTTAGTAAAGACAGGGTTTCACCATGTTGCCCAAGCTGGTCTCAAACTCCTAAGCTCAGGAAGTCTGCCCGCCTCGCCTCCCAAAGATTCACGGCCTCACCACGCCCAGCCGTGCATCTTTTTTGAGATGAGGTCTTGCTAGGTTGCCCAGGGCTTTGAACTCCTGGACTCCAGCAGTCCTCCCACCTCAAGCTTCCCAAGTGGCTGGAACTGTGGGTGCACACCATCATGACTAGCTGTTTTGTGAACCGTTGACCGGTGCTTCTCTCTGCAGGATAGAAAGTTCAGTGTGGTTAGGAGTTAAATGGGAAGAGGAAACGCATTCTACTGCTCCCTCATTAGCTAAATATCCTGGGTTCGAAGGCCTTCCTCAGAGTACTGACTTCTTTGATAATTTCCCTCTAAAGGACTACCCTTTGTAAAAAATAAAGTAGAGGTTCTTCTTTAAAGACTTTCCTTATTATTTAATTAGGAATAAATAGTAACTTCTTTTAGAAGCAAAATTTATTTAAAGATCTGTGCTAAATTTTTGTTGTTGTTGTTGTTGAGACAGAGTCTCATTCTGTCGCCCAGGCTGGAGTGCAGTGGTGCAGTCTTGGCTCACTGCAAGCTCCACCTCCTGGGTTCACGCCATTCTCCTGCCTCAGCCTCCCAAGTAGCTGGGACTACAGGCACCCACCACCACGCCCAGCTAATTTTTTTGTATTTTTAGTAGAGACAGGGTTTCACTGTGTTAGCTAGGATGGTCTCGATCTCTCGATCTCCTGACCTCGTGATATGCCTGCCTCGGCCTCCCAAAGTACTGGGATTACAGGCTGACCTGTGCTAAAATTTTTTTTTTTTTTTTTTTGAGATGGAGTCTTGCTCTTTCGCCCAGTCCAGACTGCAGTGGTGCTATCTCGGCTCACTGCAAGCTCCATCTCCTGGGTTCTCTTGCCTCAGCCTCCCAAGTAGCTGGGACTACAGGCGCCTGGCTAATTTTTTGTATTTTTAGTAGAGACGGGGTTTCACTGTGTTAGCCAGGATGATCTTGATCTCCTGGCCTCGTGATCCACCCGCCTCGGCCTCCCAAAGTGCTGGGATTACAGGCGTGAGCCACCGCGCCCAGCTATGCTAACATTTTTAAATATTTGCTAGCTGCGATAAATAAATTAATGTATTTTATGTTTTTAGTTCCTGCAATTTAGTCTAAATATTTGCCTTGGCCTGCTAATACTGGTCCAAGCAAGTATTGGGTTATAGCTTGTTCCTCTTCTTTATTTGAAGGTGTTTTTATTTTTCTCAGCATTTTACAAGTTACTTCCTTCTTCCTTTGTTTTCCTCTACCTTTGCCTCTTTTAAAAAGTTTTAAGTTGCTAGCCAATTAGGACAAATACAGAATGTAAAGTCTCATTCCAGCCAATGGAAACTGGACACAGCAGTAGGGTGGACGCGTCAGGTTATAAATAACCCTGTCTCCTTTGTTCGTTAATACCTTCGTGGCAAAACTGCTGGCGAGGGTACCCTTTTTGCAGGAAGTAAAAATAGCCTTACTGAGTAAATTAAATTTGTGTTCAAGTGCTATTAGGACCTACCAGCCAGATGGCCTAGAAAAATAAAATAGCTTTAAATGTAATATTAGCAAAAAACAGCCGGGTGCAGTGGTTCACGCCTGTAATCCCAGCACTTTGGGAAGCTGAGGCAGGCGGACCACAAGGTCAGGAGATTGAGCCCATCTGGCTAACACAGTGAAACCCTGTCTCTACTAAAAAAAAAATACAAAAAATTAACCGGGCGTGGTGGTGGGCACCTGTAGTCCCAGCTACTCGGGAGGCTGATGCAGGAGAATGGCGTGAACCCAGGAGGCGGAGCTTGCTGTGAGCCGAGATCGCGCCACTGCACTCCAGCCTGGATGACAGAGTGAGACTCCGTCTCAAATAATAATAATGATACTGGCAAAAAAAAATGTTTGTTTCATAATTAAAACTCAATGTTGAACCTTCGTTCCTAGTAATACTGCCCCTGATGGACTATAACAAAAGTGCTACAGGATTAACAGCCCTATCTGATAAACTTGTGAAAAATTCTAAAATAAATAACCCATTTTCTAAAATAATAAAACACTGGTTCAGTGGATAAAAAGAAGTTTTAACTTCAGTTCTCACCTCGTTTGCTCTTGTTATTGGTGTACTTATTGGCTCTTGTTATTGGTGTTATTGGTGTACTTATTCTTGTTGGCTGTTATATTATTCCCTGCCTTCAAAGTTTTTTTGTTTGTTTGTTTGTTTTGAGATGGAGTCTCACTCTGTTGCCTAGGCTGGAGTGCAGTGGCTCAATCTCGGCTCACTGCAACCTCTGCCTCCCAGGTTCAAGTGATTCTCCTGCCTCAGCCTCCTGAGTAGCTGGGATTACAGTTGCACACCACCATGCCCGGTTAATTTTTTTGTATTTTTAGTAGTGACGGGGTTTCACCATGTTGGTCAGGCTGGTCTTGAACTCCTGACCTGATGATCTGCCCACCTCAGCCTCCCAAAGTGCTGGGATTACAGGCATGAGCCACCGTGCCCGGCCTTCGAAGTTTTATACAAAATCTTGTCTCTGCCACACTTACAGAGTTAACTCCTAACTCTCCTCCACCCTATTTGGAAAAATTACTTCTATTAGAGGGACAAACAAAGCAATTAAGTCAAAACATATTAAACAAGTTTGAAGAGAAATTATGAAATAAAAAGAGGGGGAATTGTAAAAAGTAAAGTGGAGGTTCCTCTTCAAAGACTTTCCTCCCCATTTAATTAGGAATAAATAGTAACTTCTCTTAGAAGCAAATTTTATTTGAAGACCTGTGCTAACATTCTTAAAATCTGCTAGCCGTGATAAAGAAATCAATGTACTTTATGTTCTTAGCTCTCACAATTTAGCCTAAATATTTGCCCTGGCATGCTTATACTGGTTCAAGCAAGCATTAGGTCATAGCGTGTTCCTCTTCCTTATTTGAAGGTGCTTTTACCTTTCTCAGCATTCCACAAGTTACTTCCTCCTTCCTTTGTTCTCCTCTACCTTTGCCTCTTTTAAAAAGTTGTAAGTTGCTAGCCAATCAGGACAAATACAGAATGTAAAGTCCCATTCCAGCCAATGGAAACTGGACACAGCAGTAGGGTGGATGCGTCAGCTCATAAATGACCCTGTCTCCTTTGTTTGGTGTACTGTTGTGGCAAAACTGCTGGTGAGTGTACCCTTTCTGCAGGAAGTAAAAATGGCCTTGCTGAGTAAATTAAATTTATGTTCAAGTGCTATGTCTTTATGGCACCGGGGAACAAACATTTCAGACACCTCCTAGGAAACAGATAGGAGCCCCTGAGGCCAGGATTGACTGCTGGCACCTGTTCAATATATATTCTCTGCACCTGTACTACCGTGAATTGTAAAATTAAAAATATATACGTGTATATATTCTCAACATTCTGTGAAAGGAAGGGAAAAATAACAACAACAAAAAATATACATCTACATATTCTCTCTGAAACCAGGTTAATGACCCAGAGACTGCAGTAAAGGAATTAGAAGCTCTCTTGGGTTTTACATTGAGAGTAGGTGTTCCAAGCACTCGGCCTGTGAAAAAGACGATGGAAATTCCAAAAGATTCCTTGCAGAAGTACCTCAAAGACTTACTGGGTATCCAGACCACAGGTATGTGGGCTTCTTTCATGTTTTGGTAGCTCTCTCCAAGGCGAAGGTTTTGGTCTGTTTCTCACTTTTCAACCCTAATGGAATGGGCTGGAGACAAAGAAGCTTTACAGTGAGGAAAATAGCCATTGGGCCTGGTGCATCGGAGCACTGCTTTCAGTTTTGCTTGGGAAAAAGCATTAACTTCCCTATTTATGCATCTCCAAAAGTGTACCTATCCCACTCTTACACCTGAGAGTGTGGTATGGCAGTGGTTGCCTGCTTTCAACAGGGAGAGGAACTTGGGGACTGCAGTATGTGCTCAGAGGATTTTACAGTTTCTAATGCTTTGAGACGACAGCCCATTTTGTGAAGACGACTTAGAAGTTACATTGGCAGGCTGGGTGCGGTGGCTCATGCTTGTAATCCCAGCACTTTAGGAGGCCAAGGCAGGTGGATCGCGAGGTCAGGAGTTCGAGACCAGCCTGGCCAACTTGGTGAAACCCTGTCTCTACTAAAAATACAAAAATTAGCTGGGTGTGGTGGTGGGTGCCTGTAATCCCAGATACTCAGGAGGCTGAGGCAGGAGAATTGCTTGAACCCGGGAGGTGGAGGTTGCAGTCAGCCGAGATCATGCTACTGCACTCCAGCCTGGGTGACAGAGCAAGATTCCATCTCGGGGGGAAAAAAAAAAAATAATTTGCATTGCTGACCAGGGCGTAGTGGCTCACTTCTGTAATTCCAGCATTTTGGGAGGCCGAGGCAGGTGGATCACATGAGGCCAGGAGTTCGAGACCAGGCTGACCAACATGGCAAAACCTTGACTCTACTAAAAATACAAAAATTAGCTGGGTGTGGTGGTGCACAACTATAGTCCCAGCTGCTCTGGAGACTGAGGCACAACAATCGCTTGAACCTGGGAGGCAGAGGTTGCAGTGAGCCAAGATTGTGCCACTGCACTCCAGCCTGGGTAACAGAGTGAGACTCCATCTCAAAAAAAAAAAAGGAAAAGAAAAAAAAAAAAGGGCTGGGCGCAGTGGCTCATGCCTGTAATCCCAGCACTTTGGGAGGCTGAGGCAGGCGGATCACCTGAAGTCAGGAGTTTGAGGTCAGCCTGGCCAACATGGCGAAACCCCATCTCTACTAAAAATATAAAAATTAGCTAGGTGTTTTGGCGGGCGCCTGTAATCCCAGCTACTTGGGAGGCTGAAGCAGGAGAATCGCTTGAACCCGGGAGACTGAGGTTACAGTGAGCTGAGATAGTGCCACTGCAGGCCTGGGCGACAGAGCAAGACTCCGTCCCAAAAAAAAAAAAAAAAGGAAAAATAATGTTGCTGGGTGTGGTAGCTCACCCCTGTAATCCCAGTACTTTGGGAGGCCGAGATGGGTGGATCATCTGAGGTCAGGAGTTTGAGAGCAGCCTGGCCAATATGGCGAAACCCCATCTCTACTAAAAATACAAAAATTAGCCGGGCATGGTGGCACATGCCTTTAGCCCCAGCTACTTGGGAGGCTAAGACAGGAGAATCACTTGAACCCGGGAGGTGGAGGTTGCAGTGAGCTGAGATCGTGCCACTGCACTGCAGCCTGGGCAGCAGAGCAAGGCTCTGTCTCCAAAAAAAAAAAAAAAAAAAAAAAAAAAAAAAAATTTGCATGATTTTAAAACGCAACAAATTGTCTCCATTTCTTGGAGACAAGTTTTCTCTTTCCTCCTTCACATTCCCCCCTCAGAAAACCAGGTGCCTTGTGTGCTTTAGAGGACACTTTTGGGCCAGGGGTGGTGGCTCATGCCTGTAATCCTACCACTTTGGGAGGCTGAGGTGGGCAGATCACTTGAGGCCAGGAGTTTGAGACCAGCCTGGTCAACATGGCGAAACTCCATCTCTACTAAAAATACAAAAATTAGCTGAGTGTGGTGGCGCATGCCTGTAGTCCCAGCTACTGGGGAGCCTAAGGCAGAATCGCTTGATCCCAGGAAGCAGAGGTTGCGGTGAGCTGAGATCACGCCACTGCACTCCAGCCTGGACGACAGAGGGAGAGTCCATCTCAAAAACAAAAGAAAACAAAAAAGAAGACTTAAAAAATTTTTTAAATTAAATTAAATTAAATTTTTTTTTGAGATGGAGTTTTGCCCTTGTTGCCCAGGCTGGAGTGCAATGGCATGATCTCAGCTCACTGCAACCTCCGCCTCTTGGGTTCTAGTGATTCTCCTGCCTCAGCCTCCTGAGTAGCTGGGATTACAGGCACCCACTACCATGCCTGGCTAATTTTTGTATTTTTAGTAGTAGAGACAGGGTTTCACCACGTTGGTCAGGCTGGTCTCAAACTCCTAATCTCAGGTGATCTACCCGCCTTGGCCTCCCAAAGTGCTGGGATTACATGAGCCTCCGCACCTGGCCAAAGAAGACATTTTTCCCAGGTAATAAAGGCTTCACCCACTTGCTCCGTGAAAAAGGCTTTTATTGATGGAGTTTCATGTTAGGATGTTTTCCAGCAATTGGATTATTGGTAGTGGCCTCTGCACAGCTGAGGCGCCCACTCTGGCCAGCCAGAAGAACTCAGGCCGAGTTCTGTTGCTTGCCTACTCTTCTAACCAAGTGAAATCAGTCTATACCCAGGGTTCAGTCTTCTTATGGAGCTGAGAATGAATTAGTTTCACCTCAGCCAGGATACTGCAAGGGAGCCACAGAATTCAGCCTAGTGCAGTGGGAAATTGCATCTCATGAAAGCAGCTTTGGGTCAGGCCGAAGGCCTCTGTGTCACTCCTTTCAGCTGTCCCGGCAGTGTCAGGCAGAGGGACGTGCAAGGGCACCTTTCATCCTCAGGCTTAAAGCATTCCATTTGGCAAGATGGGTTGCCATGGCTGCGTTTGTGCTTGATAAACAGAATGAACATGTTTTTATTCATGGAGCAGGAGCTGGCAGGAAGGACAAAATTGGACACCTGCACAAACTGAGAAGATTACTGTGGTATAAAATGAATGGCCTTTGATAAACTGTAGTGGCATGTGATCCTGGACCTGAGTTGGCGGAGTGTAGACCTGGGACTCAGTCACTCCTAGTAGGCAGAGAAGAGGTGCTTTTCTTGCACTGCATGGCAGATGAGGATATTTTGAAGCCCAAATGCAGAACTCATTAGAAAGAAAGAATGTCTGCTCAGATCTGTCCTCCAGGGCTGGTTTGAGTTTTCTTTGTTTTCAAACTTGCAGGCCCACTGGAACTACTTCAGTTTGATCACGGGCAGTCAAATCCAACTTACTACATCAGGCTGGCTAATCGTGATCTAGTTCTGAGGAAGAAGCCCCCAGGGACACTCCTTCCATCTGCCCATGCCATAGAGAGGGAGTTCAGGTAAGTTTTCAGGGCCAGGGGAGCACTTGCCCACTAGCCTCCACTGTGCACAAGCTCAGCCCTAAACTGAAAAGTCAGCACTCCATAAAAACACCCCATGACATTTAAAACTACAATTATGGGCCAGGCTTGGTGGGTCACACCTATAATCCCAGTGCCTTGGGAGACCGAGGCAGGAGGATCATTGAGCCCAAGAGGTCAAGACCAGCCTAGGCAATGCAGCAAGACCCTGTTTCTACCCGCCCCCTCCAAAAAAAAGCCTGGGTGTGCTGGCACGAAACTATAGTCACACCTATTCAGGAGGCTGAGGTGGGAGGATTGCTTGAGCTGGGAGGTTAAGGCTACAGTGAGTTACTGTGGCATCATTGCACTCCCACCTGGGAGACATTGTGAGACCCTGCTCCAATCCCCCAAAAAGCCAAATGTAAATTAGAACTATTCTGGAAAACAATATGATATAATTTATTAAAAGCCTCAGCGTTTTCATACTTTCAGACCTAATAATTCCAATTCTGGGGCTCTGTCTTAAAGAAATAATTCTAAGTAGGGGGAAACAGCTTTATGTATTAATATGCTCACCATAAAGTTGTTTAATAATAAGAATTTGGAAGGCCAGGAGCAGTAGCTAACATAGTCCCAGCACTTTGGGAGGCTGAGGCAGGTGGATCACTTGAACTCAGGAATTCAAGACCAGCCTGGAAAACATAGTGAAAACCTGTCTCTACCAAAAATACAAAAAATTAGTTGGGTGTGGTGGCACATACCTGTAGTTCCATCTACTCAGGAGGCTGAGGTGGGAGGATCTCTTGAACCTGGGAGGTGGAGGCTGCACTGAGCCGAGGTGGGCACCACTGCACTCCAGCCTGGGTGACAGAGCGAGACTGTGTCTCAAGAAACAAACAAAAGAGTTTGGAAACTACTTAAATGTACTGTAATCTGTACCATAATCAGGAAATAATTAAGTAAACCTTGGTATATATACTTGTCGCAATGACAGTAATAGTAATAGCTAACATTTATCGAATGGTTAATATGTGCCAGGCACTAAAATAAATGCTTCGAATGTCTGTTACTGCAGAGCATCCTCACAACTCTATGATATGTTACAGTTATAGTCCTCATTTACAACTGGGAAAAGTAAGCCTTAAAGAAACCAAGGCAGGCAGATTTGCTTTGAGCTCAGGCATTCGAGCCCAGCCTGGGCAACATGGTGAAACCCTGACTCTACAAAAAATACAAAAATTAGCCGGGTGTTGGTGACTTGCACCTGTAGTCCCAGTTACATGGGAGGCTGAGGCTGGAGAATCACTTGAACCCAGGAAGCAGAGGTTGTAGTGAGCTGAGATCGTACCGCTGCACTCAAAGTGAGACCCTGTCTCAAAAAAAAAAAAAAAAAAAATTAACCAGCATACCCAGGGTCATAAAACTAGTAAGCAAGTGCTAGAGTCTGGCTTTATAGCCAGTCTGTGAGATTTCATAGCTCACCTTTAATGATTATGCTGTTATTGCAGCTAATAAAAGTATGCCTATAATAACAAATGTGTATGATAAAATTTTAAGATAGTAAAGGCAGATACAAACTGCATATATAGTATTAGCTGATTTTTTTTTTTTTTTAGGCAGAGTGTCACTATTGCCCAGGCTGGAGTACAGTGGTGTGATGATACCTCACTATAATCTCGAACTCCTGGGCTCAAGTGATTCTCCGCCTCAGCCTCCCAAATACTACAGGCACATGCCATCATGCCTGGCTAGTTTTAAAAATTTTTTTGTAGAGATGGGGCCTCACTATATTGCCTGAACTCTTGGCCTCAAGCAATCCTCCCACCTTGGCCTCCCAAAGTATTGGGGATTACAGGCATGAGCCAGCGTGCCTGGCCAAGGTTTTTGATTATTAATTCAATTTAACAAAAATGTTGTTACTCAGATATTTTATTTCATCTTGTTGTAGTTTTGGTAAGTTGTAATTTCTAAGGAGTCTGTTCATATCACCTAAGCTGTTGAATTTATGATTTATAATATTCCCTTACTATCTTTTTAATATACATAGGATCTATAGTGATATCCTTTTTTTTTTTTTTTTTTTTTTTTTTGTTGTTGAAATGGAGTCTTGCTGTGTCATCCAGGCTGGAGTGCAGTGGCATGATCTTGGCTCATTGCCACCTCCATCTCCCAGGTCCAAGTGATTCTCCTGCCTTAGCCTCCCAAGTAACAGGGATTACAGTCACACGCCACCATGTCCAGCTAATTTACTATTTTTAGTAGAGATGGGGTTTCCCCATGTTGACCAGGCTGGTCTACAACCCCTGATCTCAAGTGATTCACCTGCCTCGGCCTCCCAAAGTGCTGGGATTACAGGCGTGAGCCACTATGCCCACCCTAGTGATATCCTTTCTTTATCACTGCTGGTATTGATTGATAATTTGTATTCTCTCTCTCTTGTTAGTCTAGCTAGGGATTTATCAATTACATTGATCTGGGAACCACAGTTTGGTTTTGTTACTTTTTTCTATTGTTTGTTTTGTTTTGAGGCGGAGTTTTTGCTCTGTCACCCAGGCTGGAGTGCAGTGGCGCAATCTTGGCTCACTGCAACCTCTGCCTCCCAGGTTCAAGTGATTCTCCTGTCTCAGCCTCCTGAGTAGCTGGGATTACAGGCATGCGCCACCATACCCAGATAATTTTTGTATTTTTAGTAGAGATAGGGTTTCACCATGTTGGTCAGGCTGGTCCGAACTCTTGACCTCGGGTGATCCGCCTGCCTTGGCTTCCCAAAGTGCTGGGACTACAGGTATGAGCCTCTGCGCCTGGCCTGTTTTTCTTTTCTAATACAAGCATTTAAATATATAACTTTTAAGGCTGGGCACAGTGGCTCCTGCTTGTAATCCCAGCACTTTGGGAGGCCGAGCCAGGTGGATCACCTGAGGTCAGGAGTTCAAGACCAGTCTTGCCGACATGGTGAAACCCTGTCTTTACTAAAAATACAAAAGTAAGCCAAGTGTGGTGGTGCACACCTATAGTCCCAGCCAATCTCGAGGCTGAGGCAGGAGAATCTCTTGAACCCAGAAGGCAGAGATTGCAGTGAGCGGAGATTGCAGTGAGCCAAGATTGTGCCATGGCACTCCAGCCTGGGCAACATAATGAGACTCTGTCTCAAAAAAAAAAGAAAAGAAAAAAAGAAGTGCATTGTTTAATTTTCAGATATTTGGGGGTTTTTTCTTGATATTATATGTGAATGAATTCTAGTTTGATTCCATTGAAGTCTGACAAATACCCTGCAAGATTTCAATTTTTTGGTTTTTTTTGAGATGGGGTCTTGGTCTGTCACCCAGGCCGTAGTGCAGTGGTGCGATCTTGGCTCACTGCAATCTCCACCTCCTGGATTCAAGCAATTCTCCTCCCTCAGCCTCCTCAGTAGCTCGGACTACAGGCACATACCACCATGCCTGGCTAATTTTTGTATTTTTAGTAGATATGGGGTTTCACCACGTTGGCCAGGATGGTCTCAATCTCCTGACCTCATGATCCACCTGCCTCGGCCTCCCGAAGTGCTGGGATTACAGGCATGAGTCACTGCGCCCGGCCTTTTGTTTGTTATTTTTTGAGATACAGTTTTGCTCTTGTCGCCCAGGCTGCAGTGCAGTGGCATGATCTTGGTTCATTGCAACCTCCGCCTCCTGGGTTCAAGTGATTCTCCTGCCTCAGCCTCCTGAGTAGGTAGAATTACAGGCATGAGGCACCATGCCCGGCTAATTTTTGTATTATTTTTATTATTTTTTGAGACAGAGTCTCGCTCTGTTGCCCAGGCTGGAGCGCAGTGGCACGATCTCGGCCCACTGCAAGCTCCGCCTCCCAGGTTCATGCCATTCTCCTGCCTCAGCCTCCCGAGTAGATGGGACTACAGGTGCCCACCACCACTCCTGGCTAATTTTTTGTATTTTTAGTAGAGACGGAGTTTCACCATGTTAGCTAGGATGGTCTTGATCTCCTGACCTCGTGATCCACCCGCCTCAGCCGCCCAAAGTGCTGAGATTGCAGGCATGAGCCACCAAGCCCGGCCCTAATTTTTGTATTTTTAATAGAAATGGGGTTTCACCGTATTGGCCAGGCTGGTATTGAACTCCTGACCTCAGGTGACCCGCCCGCCTTGGCCTCCCAAAGTGCTGGGATTATAGGCATGAGCTAGTGTGCTGGGCTAGATTTTAATTTTTATTGAAATTTTTTGAGATTTATTTTATGGACCAGCACATGACTTATCTTGGCGAACATATTGTGTTTACTTGAAATAATGTGTATTTTGCAATATCTGAGTGAGTGGTATACAAATGTCCATCAGATCAATTTGGTAGTGGGTTCAGATATATGTCTTTAGATAAATCTATTTTTGTCTAATTCTATCATTACTGAGGAAGGAGTGTTAAAAGCTCAACTAAAACTTGTGGATTTCTCCGTTTTTTTCTCTTTAATTTTGATCATTTTTACTTGATGTATTTCGAAGCTCTGTTGTTTAGCACATACATACTTATGATTGTAATATCTTTCTGATGAACTTGCAGTTGTATCATTTTCAAATGTCCCTCTTTATCTCTGGTGGTACACTGTCATAAAGGCTGCTTTATTTGATATTAAAGTAGCCTCACCAGCTTTCTTATGCTTAGTGATTGCATAATGCTTCCATTTCCATCCTTGTTTTTGCAACCTATCTATGTTTATATATTCAGCGCATATCTCTTGTAGACATCATATAATTAGGTCATGTTTTTCTGTCCAGGCCGAAAACATCTGTCTTTTATTTTTATTTTATTTCTTTTTTTATTTTATTTTATTTTATTTTTTGAGATGGAGTCTCGCTCTGTCACCCAGGCCGGAGCACAGTGGAGCGATCTTGGCTCATTGCAACCTCCGCCTCCTGGGTTCAAGCGATTCTCATGCTTCAGCCACCCAAGTAGCTGGGATTACAGGCACGTGCCACCATGCCTGGCTAATTTTTGTATTTTTAGTTGAGACAGGGTTTTACCATGTTGGCCAGGGTGGTCTTGAACTCTTAGGCTCAAGCAGTCCTCCCCCTCAGCCTCCCAAAGTGCTGGGATTACAGGCAGGAGCCACCATGCATGGCCAACTTCTGTCTTTTAATTGGAATCTATTCATCTTTTGAGTTTAATGTAATTATTGATATGTTTGATTTAGGTCTACAATTTCACCATTGGTTTTTTGTTTGTCCCATCAGTTTTTTTGTTCTTACCTACTTTTGGGTCAATTGAATATTTTTTAGAATTTCATTTTAATTTATGTACCATTTTTAATTCAGAAAAGTAATTTCAGGCCAGGCACAATGGCTTATGCCTGTAATCCCAGGACTTTGGGAGGCCGAGGCAGGTGGATCACCTGAGGTCAGGAATTTGAGACCAGCCTGGCCAACATGGTGAAACCGCGTCTCTACTACAAATATAAAAATTAGCTGGGTGTGGTGGTGCACATCTGTAATCCCAGCTACTCAGGAGGCTGAGGCCTGAGAATGGCTTGAACCTAGGAAGTAGAGGTTGCAGTGAGCCAAGATCGCGCCACTGCACTCCAGCCTGGGTAACAGAGCGAGACTGTGTCTCAAAAAACAAAACAAACAAACAAACAAAAAACAAAGAAAAGTAACTTCAAGAAAATCTCATCAATTCAGCCAGCAATTTTGTTTATTTTCATTTGTCCTTGCAGGATTATGAAAGCCCTTGCAAATGCTGGAGTACCTGTCCCTAACGTTCTTGATCTCTGTGAAGATTCAAGGTAAAGTTCAGATGTTTTTGCTATTGCACTTTCAAGCTACAGGAGAGAAAAGCCCATATGCTAACACAAATTCCAATTTGTTAAAGACAAATAAAATTTGGGTAGGAGGGAAAAGAAACTTTATCACAACCTCTCCCAGAAGTTCTCAGATATTTAAGTTATCCTGCAAGATAAGTATATGCCTGCTTTGGGGATAATTGGTAGAAAACATCTTTTTTAACATTCAAAAAATGCATATTTATCTAGTTTCATGTTGCTTGTCTTTTTTTTTTTTAATCAGAGTCTTTCTAAACTGTTTTGTTTTGTTTTTTTGAGACGGAGTCTCATTCTGTCACCCAGACTGGAGTCCAGTGGCCTAATCTCGTTTCACTGCAACCTCTGCCTCCTGGGTTCAAGTGATTCTGCTGCGTCAGTCTCCTGAGTAGCTGGGATTACAGGCACCCCCTACTATGCCCAGCTAGTTTTTGTAATTTTTGAGTAGAGACAGGGTTTCGCCATGTTGGCCATGCTAGTCTCCAAGTCCTGACCTCAGGTGATCCACCCACTTTGGCCTCCCATGATGCTGGGATTACAAGTGTAAGCCACCGTGCCCGACCCTAAACTATTTTAAACAGCTTTATAACATGCTTTTTGAGTGTCTCTTCTTTCCTAATGTTTTAATTATGTAACATTTGAAACCTTCAGAAAAGGTGAAAGAAGAAAAACTAATACAATGAATACCTGTTTACACTTCATCTAGATCAAAAATTAAAACATCGTTAACATTTTGCCACATTTATTTTCTGTGTGTGTGTGTATACATGTATACTTTTAACATGTAGATAATGATTTTTTTTGGCTGAACCTTTTGAAATAAGTTTCAGACAGCATGCATCTCTCAAGAATAAAGACATCGACCGGGCATAGTGGCTCACTCCTGTAATCCCAGCACTTAAGGAGGCTGAGGCAGGTAGATCACTTGAGCCCAGGAGTTTGAGACCAGCCAGGGCAACATGGCAAAACCCCATCTCTACAAAAACAAACAAAAAATTAGCCAGGCGTGGAGGTGCACACCTGTAGTCCTACCTACTTACCCGGAAGATTGTGGTGGGAGGATCACCTGAGCCTGGGAGGTGGAGGCTGCAGTGAGCTGTGATCACATCACTGCACTCCAGGCTGGATGATAGAGTGAGACCCTGTCTTTTTTTTTTTTTCCTTTCTTTTCTTCTTCTTCTTTTTTTTTTTTGAGATGGAGTCTCACTCTGTTGCCCAGGCTGGAGTGAAATGGCGCGGTCTGGGCACACTGCAACGTCTGCCTCCTGGATTCAAGCAATTCTCCTGCCTTAGCCTCCCAAGTAGCTGGGATTACAGGCATGTGCCACCACACCTGGCTAATTTTTGTATTTTTAATGGAGACGGGGTTTCGCCTTGTTGGCCAGGCTGGTCTCAAACTCTTGACCTCAAGTGATCCATCCGCCTCGGCCTCCCAAAGTGCTGGATTACAGGTGTGAGCCACTGCACCCGGCCGACATTGTCTTTCATAACCACAACACCAGTATACCTAACTAACAATTATTTAATAATAATACTGAATATCTAACCCACGTTCAAGTTTCCCCAATCCAAAACATCTTTTGTAATAGTTTTTCAACTTGAAACATTTGTAATGGTAGGATTTTCAAAACAATTTTTTAGAGTAGTAAACTGGAGGCTGAGGCAGATGGATCACTTGAAGCCAGGAGTTTGAGACCAGCCTGGCCAACATGGTGAAACCCCGTCTCTACTGAAAATACAAAAATTAGCTGGGCATGGTGGCGCGCACCTGGAGTCCCAGCTACTTGGGAGGCTGAAGCAGGAGAATCGTTTGAACCCGAGAGGTAGAGTTTGCAGTAGGCCGAGATCGCACCACTGCACTCCAGCCTAGGTGATAGAGTGAGACTCCATCTCAAAAATAAATAAATAAATAAATAGAGTAGTAAACTGATTGCTAGTAATGACCAAAAGATGGATTAGTGACATGTCATTGGGTCACCTTAGTACTGCTGGGTGGTATATACACCACTCATACCACCAAAAAATGATAAAAATAACCTCAATAACAAGAAGGGATACTTATTGAATCCTTATTGGAACCAGAGACCATGCCAGGCACTCTGTATGTTTGTTCCCTAATTCATTTCTTTTTTTAAGTAACAAGTACCCTGGAAGCTCCCTTAATTCTTGCAATTACCGTTTGAAGTGTGTATGTTTTACAGATTAAAAAACAACAACATGGCTGGGTGCAGTGGCTCACGCCTGTAATCCCAGCACTTTGGGAGGCTGAGGCGGGTGGATTATGAGGTCAGGAGATTGAGACCATCCTGGCTAACACAGTGAAACACCGTCTCTACTAAAAATACAAAAAATTAGCTGGTTGTGGTGGCACATACCTGTAGTTCCAGCTATTCGGGATGCTGAGGCAGGAGAATCACTTGAACCCGGGAGGCGGAGGTTGCAGTGAGCCAAGATCGTGCCACTGCACTTCAGCCTAGGTGACAGAGCGAGACTCCATATCAACAACAAAGCTCAGAGAGGTTTAATAAGTCTCTCAGGGTCACTCTTCAAGTAAGGGCAGAGTTGGGATTTAAACCTGGTTCCAACCAGGTGCAGTGGCTCACACCCGTAATCCCAACACTTTGGGAGGCTGAGGCAGTCAGATTACCTGAGGTCAGGAGTTTGAGACCAGCCTGGCCAATATGGTGAAACCCCATCTCTACTAAAAATACAAAAATTAGTCAGGCATGGTGGCATGCACCTGGAGTCCCAACTATTTGGGAGGCTGAGGCAGGATAGTCGCTTGAACCCAGGAGAAGGAGGTTTCAGTAAGCCAAGATCGCGCCACTGCACTCCAGCCTGGGCGACAGAGCAAGACTCCATCTCAGAAAAATAAATAGGCCGGGAGCAGTGGCTCAAGCCTATAATCCCACCACTTTGGGAGGCCAAGGCGGGCGGATCACGAGGTCAGGAGATCAAGACCATCCTGGCTAACACGGTGAAATCCTGTCTCTACTAAAAATACAAAAAATTAGCCGGGCGTGGTGGTGGGTGCCTGTAGTCCCAGCTACTCAGGAGGCTGAGGCAGGAGAATGGTATGAACCTGGGAGGCGGAGCTTGCAGTGAGCCGAGATCGCGCCACTGCACTCCAGCCTGGGCGACAGAGCGAGACTCCGTCTCAAAAATAAAAAATAAAAAATAATAATAATAAATAATTAAAAAATAAAAACCTGGTTCGGTGTGACTCCAGAGGTCCTTCTCTGAGCCTTGCTGCTTGCTACATTATTACACTTTGAATCCATTCCTGTGGCTTACACAAATGAACCAGGGAGAAGAGAAAAGCATGCTGTCCAAGAAGCATAGATGGGTGTGCATGTGTGTGTGTGCACGTGTGTATGTATATGTGTGTGTGCATGTATGTGGATCGATCCGTTGCAAGAGAGGATACTTCTAATGCACTGTGCTTATGTGAAAGGAAAAAGGAAGTATCCAGTGCTCTGGGTCTGAACTCTTCACCAGCTCTCAACCTGTATACCCAGGGAAAGTGACAAAGAATAGGGTCATGACTAACAGCCTGCCACATTATGACTCTGATCCCTGAAACCCCTTCTGTGTTCCTCCCAGTGTCATTGGCACCCCCTTCTATGTGATGGAGTACTGCCCAGGTCTCATCTACAAAGACCCTTCCCTGCCAGGCTTGGAGCCCAGCCACAGGCGAGCCATATACACTGCCATGAACACAGTCCTGTGCAAAATTCACAGTGTGGATCTGCAGGCTGTGGGACTTGAAGACTATGGGAAGCAAGGTGAGCAAGAGGCCACGTCTCCCATGCTGGTTGTTTCATCACTAGTGCTTCTGCTTTTAGGATCTGAATCGTTTTGGGTCGTTTTGAGTATTAGCACACCAAGCGTAAGGCAGACTTAGCTTCTTCCTTGGAAATCCAGTTTAGTTTTAATGGAGGTGTTGCTGACTTAAGCATTTGGGCCTTCAATAAATCCCTTTATGAACTACACAGTCTTTCTTCCCTGCAACTTTTTTTTTCATTTTTTCTTTTTTTCCCTTAAATATTCTGCTATCCAATTCCCTGCAACTTTTATCTCACTAGACCATTTAAATTTTTTTTCTGATACTGACCATAGGTATTTAAAATGTATTTTTCTCCGTTTTTTACCCTTTCCCCTAAATATTCTTTTCAACAGGAATATATGTATTTTTTGAGATGGGGGTCTCACTGTGTTGCCCAGGCTGGTCTCAAACTTCTGGGCTCAAGCCATCCTCCTGTCTCAGCCTCCCAAGTAGTTGGGACTCTGGGCATGTGCCACCGTGTCCAGTTTCAACAGGGATAGTTTTTTTGTTTGTTTTTTTTTGAGACAGGGTCTCTCTCTGTCGCCCACACTGGAGTGTAGTGGTGTGATCTCGGCTCACTGCAGCCTCAACCTCTTGGGCTCAAGCAATCCTCCCGCCTCTCCGTCTTGAGTAGCTGGGACTACAGGTACGCACCACCATGCCCAGCTAATTTTTGTATTTTTAGCAGAGACAGGTTTTCGCCATGTTGCCCAGGCTCTACCCAAACTCCTGCGCTCAAGTGATTTGGCCTCCCAAAGTGTTGGGATTACAGGCATGAGCCTCTGCAGCCAGCCCTCATGTAGTTCTTACCACATGCCAAGAATAGTTCTAAGGGCTTTACATATTTTATTCTCCCAACAGCTCTATGAGGACCATCTCAAGATGAGGAAACTAAAGCATAGAGATGTTAAGTAACCTGCCTGAGATCACAGAGCTAGAGAACAATAGAGCTGGGTTTCATAGCCTGGCAGTCTGGCTCCAGGGTTCATGTGCTCAGCTAACCACTGTTGTTTAGCCAAAAAGTGATTTATGAAAGGCTATTAGGAAGCACAGAAGATCTTTTTTTTTTGAGATGGAGTTTTGCTCTTGTCACCCAGGCTGGAGTGCAATGGCACAATCTCGGCTCACTTCAACCTCCGCCTCCCGGGTTCAAGCGATTTTACTGCCTCAGCCTCCCAAGTAGCTGGGATCACAGGCACCCACCACCACACCTGGCTAATTTTTGTATTTTTCAGTAGAGATGCGCTTTCGCCATATTGGACAGGCCAGTCTCGAACTCCTGACCTCGTGATCTGCCTGCGTTGGCCTCCCAAAGTGCTGGGATTACAGGTGTGAGCCACCATGCCCGGCCACAAGGTCTTTAAGAGGACCAGAGATCATACTTGGAGACCATACAGCTAGGAACAGCACCCAGACCACACTAATCCAGCCAAAGAGCTGGTGACTTCCAGTTTGGGGCAGCAGGAGCATCATGTGGGAAATTCTCCAGTCATAGGAACGTGTTCAAAGACACTGCACCACCCAGTGCAGAGCATGACAAAGGGTTTCACTGCACTGGTTTTTTTTTCCGCTACTTTCAGAGGTTGCTGAAATTGCACACCAAGTTCTAATCCTGTTTCCCGCAGGGGACTATATTCCACGCCAGGTACGAACCTGGGTTAAGCAGTATCGAGCTTCCGAAACTAGCACCATCCCAGCCATGGAGAGGCTGATCGAATGGCTGCCCCTCCATCTTCCCCGTCAGCAGAGGACCACAGTGGTGCACGGGGACTTCAGGTAGATGTTGTGGCAGGGAGAGCTGAAAAATGACAGCATGGATGCTCCAAGGGGGAATTGAGCAATTGGTCTTGGTGCAATTTACAGCTGGGAATTATTCCTATTACAAAGCACCTGTCTGTGTGTGGCCTTTTCAGGCAGGGTTTCTCAGCTCTGGCACTGTGACATGTTGAATTGGATAAGTTTTTGTGGTGGGAGCTACTGTGCATTGCAGGATGTCAGGCATCATCCCTGGCCTCAACCCACTCAATGACAGTAGCACCCCTCCCCACAGAGTGTGACAACCAAAAATCTTCGCAGACCTGGTCCAGTGTTCCCAGGGAGAGCAGCATTCCTCTGTTGAGACCCACTGTTTGAAAGTAAGGCAGAGTCTATGGCCATACCACCCCGAACAGGCCCGATCTTATCTGAAAGTAAGGCAGAGTGAGGGTGCCACTCACCTCCCAAGAGGCCTGGGGATGGACATTCTCACTGGGTGTAGTGAAAGGATTGAAAGAGAGTGACAGGGTCTCTGGGGGTATGTGATGAGTCTGTAGCATGGCTAAAATGGGAACTTCAGTATGCCTGGCGTCTGGCGGCAGTGTCTAGCTTTATCTTATCATCTCTTGCTGTGAAAACTGCCCATTAGGTACTTTTATAGGGTAGTGTTTATAGTGTTTTCTGCTTCGCAGCACCTGGAGACCTGCTTTTGATGCAAGCATGCCTTATTTGGTTTGTCTTCTTGCCCATCTGGGGACTCAGGCCTTTTATTAAACAAGGCTAGACAGTCAAGGCTAATTTTAAAGACATTTCCGTTTCTTTTTTTTTTTTAGACATCGTCTCACTCAGTCGCCCAGGCTGGAGTGCAGTGGCGTGATCTCAGCTCACTGCCTACCCCACCTCCTGGGTTCAAGCAATTCTCCCACCCCAGCCTCCCGAGCAGCTGGGATTACAGGTGTGCGCCACCATGTGCGGCTAACTTTTGTATTTTTGGTAATCCAAAAATACAATACATTTTTAGTAATACAAAAATGTGAGATGGGGTTTCATCATGTTGATCAGGCTGGTCTCAAACTCCTGCCCTCAAGTGATCTGCCCACTTTGGCCTCCCAGAGTGCTGGGATTATAGGCATGAGCCACCATGCCCAGCCGTAAAGACATTTCTTTGCCTTCCAAATTTGATTGGCCTCTCTTCATTGGCTTGACCGGTGTCCCTCGCTCCCGGCTTCTTCCGTTAGCCAGCCACCTTTGGGGATCCCCCTGGGTCTGAGAGTGGACAGCTGAGCTTTCTTTGTCATGTGGTCATCACGGGAGCTTGAGGAACCTGCTTCTGCATCAGAGACTGATGGGGCCAAGTGCTTCCCCCACACTGCCTTGAACTTGGCATGCAGTTGGGCTGCATTTGACCCCCTCCTCCATCTTCTTTCTCCACTTGGGATTCTAGAGCACTTGCCTGACAACACTTTCCTTGCCAGCCATTGCCATGTATTTCCTTTGGCGGGGAAGACCTCAGGTGGCCTTTGTGTCACCAGCCCACAACAGCTGCTCCGTGGACCTTGTCTTTGCTTCTCTTGGCACCTCAACAATCCACGAATGTGATCAAGTATACAGCAGGCAGGAGATATCCAGTGCAGTCTGAGCACCCCCTCCCCTAGCTATAGTGAAGTATGATGATCATTTAGGATGTTGCCTCCAGGAAAGGCATCCTCTGATTTTAGAGAGCGTGCTGCTGCTTATTGATCAACACAGTCAGAGATAGTTCTGTCTTTTGATGGATGGAAGAACATTTCTTGCTAGTGGAGTGAATCAGTGGTGGTGGGAGCATAAACTGCTACAGCTACTTTGAAAAGTAGTAGGCAGTGGCCAGGCACGGTGACTCACGCATGTAATCCCAGCACTTTGGGAGGCCAAAGCGGGCAGATCACTTGAGGTCAGGAGTTCAAGACTAGCCTGGCCAACATGCCAAAATCCCATGTCTACTAAAAATATAAAAATTACCCGAGTGTGGTGGTGCCCCTGTAATCCCAGCTACTTGGGAGGGTGAGGCAGGAGAATCACTTGAACCCGGGAGGCAGAGGTTGCAGTGAGCCAAGACCACGCCACTGCACTCCAGCCTGGGTGACAGAGTGAGACTCCATCTCAAAAAACAACAAAAAAAGAAAAGTAATGGGCAGTAACATGGAAGATGGGAATATGCTACAACCCATCGTTTCTTGTAAAGAAGCATCCGCTGCAGCTTTGCACCAAGAGACTCAGGCGAAGATGTTTGTTTTGGTCATGCTTGTAATTATAATACATGATAAATAAAGTGTAGTTTGGCCATATGTTGGAATTCTATTTAGTGAGTAAAATAAACCAATTTGCTGTACATAAGTCATAAGTCTCAAAAAAGATAATCTAAGAAAAAAGTTTCAAAAGGGTAATATATCATTTATGAAAATTTAAAAATAATTGAAAGAACACTATATGTGGTATATAGGTACAGGTATAGATAAGAGAAATAAAGAAATGTCTGAGACTGATATATACCAACTTCAGGGTAGCAGTAAATCTCATTTTTTAAAAATCTGAAGCAAATATAACAAAAAAGCAGGTACAATATCTGTTAAATCTGGAAGATGGACACATGAGTTCTGTCATTATGTCATTCTCTGTATTTTTCTGCATGCTTGATGTTTACTTTTTCTTTTAAATAAAGCATGCATTACAGACAGCCCTGGTAGGAAACAGAAAGCATGAAAGAGGCTATCTGGGGAGAGTTCAATATAGGGTTGTTTAGTTCAATATAGCGTGGTTTAGAGGAACCACTGAAGAACAGCGTGGAGTCCCGGGGCCAATAACAGTGAGGGGTCAGTCTGACAGGGCAAGCATGTGCTGTGGTTATTGCTACTCTACAACAAACTTTGTCAGAACTGAGTGGCTGTCAACAACGACAGCAGTCATTTTGCTTATGAATCTTTGCAGTCTGGGGACAGGACAGCTTATTTCAAAGTAGGGCGGCTGTCGGGTGGGGCTGAATCTTCTGAAGACTTGCTAGCATGCCGGCCCTGGGCAGAGAAGATATGCCGGGGTCCTTGGGCCTCTCTTTCTGTCTCTTTGTGGTTCCCACATGGTCTCTCCAGCATGGCAACTTCTGGGTAACTGGACTTTTTTTTTTGAGACAGGATCTTGCACTGTCACCCAGGCTGGAGTGTAGTGGCAATTCATAGGCTGGAACATAACTCACTGCAGCCACCAACTCCTGGGCTCAGTGATGCTCCCACCTTAGCCTCCTGAGTAGCTGGGACTACAGGCGTGCACTACCACGCTCAGCTAATTTTTAAATTTTTTTTGTAGAGATAGGATCTTGCTATGTTGCCCGGGCTGGTCTTGAACTCCTGAGCTTAAGCGGTCCTCCAAAAATGTGGGGATTACAGGCATGAGCCATTGCTCTCAGCCGTGGACTTCTTACCTGGGGGCTCAGGGCTCCAAAATAGTGTGTTTCAAGAGACAGAGGGCTGGGCAGAAGCTGTATCACGTTTTCTGACCTAGTCTAGTTTCAGGAATCCCTCAGCATCACTTCCACGTGTCTTATATCTGTTAGAAGCAAGATGCTTCACTGGGCCAAGCATTAGCCTCTACCTTTTGTGGGAGGAGTGTCAAAGGATTTACAGATCTGTTTTAAAACCATCACAGGGAGGGAGTAATTCCCTGAACCCAGAGAGGCTAGCTCTCTGGGGAAGGCTGCAGAGAAGGAGCTGGGGAAATAAATAACCAGGCCCCTTCCCATCTCCTGCTTTTGATTGGCTGAGTCCAGCTGGAAGCCAGAGGGCAAGGGAGCCTTTGGAGCACACAGCCCAGGGAGCTCAGGCACCCGGGCACAGAGGGGATGGGAGGGTGGGGAGCCAAGCCTGAAGGGCAAACAGACCATGCAGAATCCACCCTAGCCGGCAGTTTTCTTAGTGCTGTCTCTATTCCTCCTGCGACTTTTCAGGCTCGACAACCTGGTGTTTCATCCAGAAGAGCCAGAGGTGCTTGCTGTCCTTGACTGGGAACTTTCTACCTTGGGCGACCCCCTTGCCGATGTGGCCTACAGCTGCCTGGCTCATTACCTGCCGTCCAGTTTTCCCGTGCTGAGAGGTAGGAACTGCTGCTGGAGGATAGTGGGGGAGCAAGCCAGTTCTCAAAGCATTTGGGAGCAAACTCAGCTGAAGTAGTCTGTGATTGGGCGGGGGAAGTGAAAGTGAGGTCCTGGTGGTTCTGGTGGGAAACATAACTGGAATGCAGTCCTGTCACATTTACGGGAAAGTAGATATAGGATGTGTTTTAAGTAAAAAGTATGCCTGTATAGGTACCGCTTATGCTTTTACACAGCTAACTTCTATTTAGGGTTTTAAATTAAAAACACATTCATTGTGGCTGGGTATGGTGGCTCATGCCTGTAATCCCAGCACTTTGGGAGGCCAAGGCGGGTGGATCACAAGGTCAGGAGTTCCAGACCAGCCTGGCCAACATGGTGAACCCCATCTCTACTAAAAATACAAAATTAGCTGGACGTGGTGGCGTGTGCCTGTAACCCCAGCTACTCGGGAGGCTGAGGCAGGAGAATTGTTTGAACCTGGGAGGCAGAGGTTGCAGTCAGCTGAGATCATGCCATTGCACTCCAGCCTGGGCAACAGGGCGAGACTCCATCTCAAAAAAAACAAAAACAAACCACATTTATTGTGAAAATACTAGAGCCAACAGATAGCAACAACAACAAAACAGTTAAAATCATTAGTAGTCCCAGAGATAACCATTTGCTGACATTTCAGTATCTATCCATGTCATCTTTTCTTCTGTGTGTATATGTACATTTCCTAAAACAAAACAAAAATGTAACATGATCTAATGACATGCTTTTTTTCACTTCATTGTATACTGTAGACATGTTTTCATGACATTAAGTATTTCTTCTATAGCATAATTTTTAATGAGAGCATATAATTTTATTGTATAGAATTAAGGGAAGACGGCCGGGTGCGGTGGCCCACACCTGTAATCCCAGCACTTTGGGAGGCCGAGACGGGTGGATCACGAGGTCAGGAGATCAAGACCATCCTGGCTAACATGGTGAAACCCCGTCTCTACTAAAAATACAAAAAAATTAACTGGGTGTGGTGGTGGGCACCTGTAGTCCCAGCTACTCGGGAGGCTGAGGTAGGAGAATGGTGTGAACCTGGGAGGCGGAGCTTGCAGTGAGCTGAGATGGCGCCACTGCACTCCAGCCTAGGCAAAGAGTGAGACTCCATCTCAAAAAAAAAAAAAGAATTAAGGGAAGACATTTGGGTTAATTCCTATTTAGATATTTAATTTGTTTCCAATTTTTTAATATTACTTCCCCTACCTCCATGAAAAAAAGGCAGTGAACATCCTTGTAGTAATATATTTGCCTATATATAAGGTATACTCCTAAGATTAATACCTAGGAATGGAATATATTATATGCTTCTAAATCATGAAAATGTCACAAATGGAGGAAATAAGTGAATTTTTTTTTTTTTTTTTTTTTTGAGACGGAGTCTCGCTCTGTCACCCAGGTTGGAGTGCAGTGGCGTGATCTCAGCTCACTGCAAGCTCCACCTCCCAGGTTCACACCATTCTCCTGCCTCAGCCTCCTAAGTTAGCTGGGGCTACAGGCACCCACCACCACACCCGGCTAAATTTTTGTTTTTGTAGTAGACATGGGATTTCACTGTGTTAGCCAGGATGGTCTTGATTTCCTGACCTCATGATCCGCCCGCCTCGGCCTCCCAAAGTGCTAGGATTACAGGCGTGAGCCACTGCGCCTGGCCCGTGAAATGATTTTATTTGCTATAATTATCATTTTCATAATTTGGTGAGATCTTTTTGTTTATTTTTATATTTATTTATTTGCTTATTTGTTTATTTATTTTTGAGATGGAGTCTCCCTCTGTCACTCGTTTATTTATTTTTGAGATGGAGTCTCACTCTGTCGCCCAGGCTGGACCACAGTGGCGCGATCTCGGCTCACTGCAACCTCTGCCTCCCGGGTTCAAGCAATTCTCCGGCCTCGGCCTCCTGAGTAGCTGGGATTACAGGTGTGTGCCACAATGCCTGGCTAATTTTTGTATTTTTAGTAGAGACAGGGTCTTCACCATGTTGGCCAGGCTGGTGTCGACCTCCTGACCTCAAATGATCTGCCCTCCTCAGCCTCCTAAAGTGCTGGGATTAGAGGCATGAGCCACTGCACCCAGCCAATTTTTTTTTTTTTTTTTTTTTTTTTTTTTTGAGATGGAGTCTTGCTCTGTCACCCAGGCTGGAGTGCAGTGGCGTGATCTCAGCTCACTGCAACCTCTGCCTCCTGGATTCATGCAATTCTCCTGTCTCAGCCTCCCTCCCAGGTAGCTGGGATTACAGGTGTACGCCACCATGCCTGGCTAATTTTTGTATTTTTAGTAGAGACAGGGTTTCACCATATTGGTCAGGCCGGTCTTGAACTCCTGACCTCAGGTGATCCACCTAACTCGGCCTCCCAAAGTGCTGGGATTACAGGCATGAGCCACTGTGCTCGGCCTGAGATCGCTCTTTCCACATCATTTTTGATCAAATGACTGGTTGAAGATAATATGCATCCACCCTTAACTGTGGCCAGATGGAATTGGAAGCTCCCATTCCTTCCTTTACTGCCAATCGAGTCTGAAGCCTGTAAGAGCCAATTTGTGAGTAATGACTTCATGCCTGGATCCCCAGCCATCTAAGGGAGCAAGAGCCAATGCAGGAATAAGCTAACCCATGGAACTAGTCGTGAAACTAATTTGCAAGGGACATGGCGATTTTCAGAATTTAAATATTTGCCAGCCATAGGGACGTGTCACGTCAGTGACTACCCATGAATGGCTCTGTCTTTCTCGCAGGTATTAATGACTGTGACTTGACACAGCTGGGAATCCCTGCTGCAGAGGAGTATTTCAGGATGTACTGTCTCCAAATGGGGCTCCCTCCCACTGAGAACTGGAACTTCTATATGGCTTTTTCCTTTTTCCGTGTGGCTGCAATCCTACAGGGAGTCTACAAGCGATCACTCACAGGTAATGGGATGGCTGCCCTGAAGAGCCACTGGGGGGTGAGTCACAGCAAGGACCGTGCCTCCACCTGGGAACCCTCTCAGGGCCACAGAGGCTTTGGAGAGACCGGTTTGGCCAGGATTCTCTGAGAATCAGTTAATCTAACCATTTGTCCATAAATATTTTCTTTACAATATTTATTTATTTATTATTTGTTTTTGAGACAGGGTCTTACTTTGTCACCCTGGCTGGAGTCCAGTGGTTCAATCCTGGCTCACTGTAATCTCTACCTTCTGGGTTCAAGCGATTCTCCTGCCTCAGCCTCCAGGGTAGCTGGGACTACAGGCCTGCGCCACCACGACTGGCTAATTTTTTTTTGTATTTTTAGTAGAGATGAAGTTTCACCATGTTGGCCAAGCTGGTCTCGAACTCCGGGCCTCAAGTGATCCGTCTGCCTTGGCCTCCCAAAGTGCTGGGATTACAGGTGTGAGCCACCATGCCCAGCCTCTTTACAATATTTAAACTTGTTTTTTAATTATTAAAGTAATGCACAAAGAAATTTTTCTAGTTAAAGCATTCATGCACATGATCAAAATTTGGTCATATAGAATTATGTAAAATTGTATCTCACCCTTTTCAACACCATTCGTCAAAGATAAATGTTACTGTTAAGAGTTTCCTGGGCCCTCCAGTTTTTCTGTTTATCTGTCTTCTCTCTCTCCTCCTACTTTTACACAAATGTGATCATCCTACGTGTATTTTTCGGTACTTTGATTTTAAAATTTTGTAAGCTTAAGAATTTCTGTGAAATATGTGTGTGACCATTTGCATATTTAACAACTATATGAGGCAAATTTCTTGGGGGGTGTGTGTGTGTGTGTGTGTGTGTGTGTGTGTGTTGAGACAGTTTCTCACTCTGTTGCCCAGGCTGGAGTGCAGTGGTGCGATCGTGGCTCACTGCAACCTCCACCTCACCAGCTCAAGCAATTCTCATGCCTCAGCCTCCCAAGAAGCTGGGATTATAGGCACATGCCACCATACCCGGGTCATTTTTTGTTTTGTTTTTAGTAGAGACGGGGTTTTGCCATGTTGGCCAGGCTGGTTTCGAACTCCTGACCTCAGATGATCCATCCACCTCGGCCTCCCAAAGTGCTGGGATTACAGGCATGAGCCACTGAGCCCGGCCAGTCCCCAAGTCTTTAGGTAAAACCCTTGTGGTCTTTGACAACTTCCTCACTCGCTAGTATGACAAAATGTTCCAGGTTCATCTTGTCTATCCAGCCTACCCAACATGGTGAAACTGTGTCTCTACTAAAAATACAAAAATTAGCCGGGCGTGATGGCGGGTGCCTGTAATCCCAGCTACTTGGGAGACTGAAGCAGGAGACTCACTTGAACCTGGGATGGGGAGGTTGCAGTGAGCCGAGATCGTGCCACTACACTCCAGCCTGGGCGACAAGAATGAGACTCTTGTCTCAAAAAAAAAAAAAAAAAAGACTTGGGAGCCAACCTGAACAGGCTCCCGCTTGCTAACAATAGGAAACTTTGGGCATCACCAAGGATGATAGCTGAAATGGATGAAACGCATCAGGTATGTTTAAATCCATGAGTAGTAGCCGGGCATGGTGGCTCAGGCCTGTAATCCCAGCACTTTGGGAGGCCAAGATGAGCAGATCACTTGAGGTTAGGGATTCAAGACCAGCCTGGCCAACATAGTGAAACCCCATCTCTACTAAAAATACAAAAATTAGCCAGGTGTGATGGCGGGTGCCTAAAATCCCAGCTACTCAGGGGACTGAGGCAGGAGAGAGAATCACTTGAACCCAGGGGGCAGAGGTTGCAGTGAGCTGAGATCGCGCCTGTGCACTGCAGCCTGGGTGACTGAGCAAGACACTGTCCCCCAAAAAATAAAAATTAAATAAATAAGTCCATGAGTAGTGATACAAAAACAAAGAGACAAAGTCTCATTGATGACCTCAGAGGATGCCAGGAAAGCAACTTATTATTCTGAAAATTGGAAAATGGGGTTGGGGGGTGGGGAATCAAGCATTTGTCCTGTCTTTCCTGTAAAAATGATACTGCAGGCTATCCAAATAATCAATGAGGGAATGTTTCTCTCTAGAGAAGTATCCTGGACAGAATAATATAGAATTTGCATATCACCAATTTGCAACTCCTAATGCATTAATGGATGTGGGCAATAAGCTTCAATGAAAGCCAACACCACTGAGAGCCAGCCAGCCAGACATTATATACCTCCTGATGCTTCCCTCAAAAGTCACACCGACTCTGCCCAGGTCTCCAGTGCTAGCTGCCAACTCATGGGAAACACAGGGTTCAGAGGGACATGTTCAGCAGCACCCTGGGCACAGCACTCACAAAATCCAGATTCTGGAAAACATCACAGGGCAAACAACTCAGTTTTTTCAAACACTTACATTTCAAGGGGAGGAAAAGGGTGAAAAAGGAACCTGTAGATTGAGAGAGACTTAAAAGAAACATCAGGCTGGGCGTGGTGGCTCATGCCTGTAATCCCAGCACTGTGGGAAACCGAGGTGGGTGGATCACCTGAGGTCAGGAGTTTGAGACCAGCCTGGCCAACATGGGGAAACCCTGTCTCTACTAAAAAATACAAAAATTAGCCAGGCCTGGTGGCGGGCACCTGTAATCCCAGCTACTTGGGAGGCTGAGATGGGAGAATTGCTTGAACCCAGGAGGCGGAGGTTGCGGCGAGCCATGATTGCATCACTGCAGTCTAGCCTGGGCAACAAAGTGAGACTGTCTCAGAAAAAAAAAAAGGTGGGGGGGTGTGCGGGGAGAGACTTAAAAGATACGTTAGCCATTTACAGTGTTGGGACCTTATTTGGATCCTTTCTTGAACAAATAATTTGGAAAAAATTTTGATGATAGTCACTGAAACTTGAATTCTGAGTGGATAGTCGATGATATGAAGAAGTTAACAGTTAACGATTTTTTAAGGGTGATAATAGTATTGTGGGTTTTTAAAAAAGTACTTGTTTTTAGAGTTTTGAAAGAATCCTAGATGAGATATTTGGGATTTACTCCAAAAAGTCCAGGACAGTGGGAGTGGGGATGGCAGGGAGTGAAACCAGATTGGGCCGGCGTCGATCATTGCGGAAGGCGAGCAGTAGAACCCGTAGGCTCGTTATTCTCTCCTCTCTACTCCTGTGTGTCTTTGAAATTTTCCAAAAGGAGGCCAGTCATGATGGCTCACGCCGGTAATCCTAGCACATTGGGAGGCTGAAGTAGGTGGATCACCTGAGGTCGGGAGTTTGAGACCCCTGGCCAACATGGTGAAACCCCATCTCCACTAAAAATACAAAAATTGCCCGGGTGTGGTGATACCGCCTATAATCCCAGCTACATGGGAGGCTGAGGCAGGAGAATCACTTGAACCCGGGAGGCAGAGGTTGCAGTGAGCAGAGATCGTGCCACTACACTCCAGCCTGGGTGACAGAGCAAGACTCCATCTCAAAAAAAAAAAAAGGCCTGGTGCGGTGGCTCATGCCTGTAATCCCAGCACTTTGTGAGGCCGAGGCGGGGGGGATCACGAAGTCAGGAGATCAAGACCATCCTGGCCAACATAATGAAACCCCGTCTCTACTAAAAATACAAAAATTAGCTGGGCTTGGTGGTGTGTGCCTGTAATCCCAGCTACTAGGTGCCTGTAATCCCAGCTACTAGGGAGGCTGAGGCAGATGAATAGCTTGAACCAGGGAGTCAGAGGTTGCAGTGAGCCGAGATTGCGCCACTGTTCACTCCAGCCTGGTGACAGAGCGAGACTCCATCTCAAAAAAAAAAAGAAAAGAAAAAGAAATTTTCCAAAAGCAAAACTTAAAAACAAAAGGCAAGGAGAAAGAAGGAGAAAGGAATTCATCATGGGATTTGCTAGTGCTGATGTAGTGTTTAGCTTTGCAGTCAGTGACACCCCAAGCTTGCTGGCAGCCTGTGTTCTCAGCCAGGTTGCCAGAGTCTTCTGAGAGAAGCAGTTGCAGTAGGGGAATTGATCATTCATTCCCAAGTATATGAGCCTCTACTAAAAGCCAGCACTGTGCTAGGTGGTCCTGGAGATAACACAGTCGTGAGAAAAACTGTCTGGAGAAAAACCAGTACCCAGTTGTTTCTAGTTTAACTGTACCTGGTCTGATAAGCAGGGGATGCTGGAAGCAGGAATTTCTGGAAACAATATTTTCCCTCTTTTGGGAAAATACAGTATCAGCTGTAAGCCACTATTTCCCTTTTTTTTTTTATGGTTTTCCAATAAACACTAACCAGAAATATTTACTTAAACAGAATGGCTGCTAAGTCCTTATGGTGATGAATAGGCCTGGTCGCCTCTGACATTTCCTAGCCGGCTGCCAAGTTTTCTCCCTGCTCTGCTCCAGTGACCTGGGAAAAGCTTAATAGACTGCCCATTTTAGAGTCTCCACACTGAGTGTCCTCAGCCTGTCTCTCAGGAAGCCCTTTGACATGTTTTTAAGATCCTGTGAGCCATCGTTGTGGCTTCTGGTTTCTCTCGGCCCAGAGCTAAAACACCCCACCTGTTTGCCACCAGACAGAAAAATGTCTGTTTGTTCAGGCCTTTATTCCTCTTATCTTACTGTGCACTCCTTTCCCTCCCTCTGGGAAGCCAGCCAGACACACTGAGGAAATGGCTTAGTTTTCTCACATAAAAACAACAAAATCCATTTTTTGAAAGAATAATATAAAAACGTATGATGAATGGGGAAAAAACCCAACTATACAAGCATAAATATTACTTCTGTACATTTGTCTTCTACAATTAGCTTTAAAATCATTTTTGTTTGAACAGCTGAGATATTTGGTACTGGCCAGGAAAACTGGAGCTTAGAGAAGGGGTATCTGTTTCCAAGACATTCTCTCTATGGTGTCATTTACAAAAGACTTCAAATCAACATTAGATTGGGAAGGGGATGAGAGAGACCAGAGCCCAGTGAGCAGAAGATTAACAGTATGTACCTGCCCAGCCCATGTGTCCTTCTCCTTCCTTAATAAGTGGGTGCAGAAATTAGATTTCTGGTAGATGGCCACTGAAATTCTATAAAGTGCTTATGACTGCAAGTTAAGTGGACACCAGTGATGTGGTCTCTTCTGCTGGAACTACATTTGGAAAATATACCAGAAGCAATAGATCTAAATCAATCCAAGCTTATACAAGTGACTTTTTCAGAGACAAAGTAGCAGTCTCAGAGTGGGAGCCAACCAAATAGAAGAAAATTAAGAATACACCTCTTACTCTGTTAGAAGAAGAAAATCCTTATGATTTTCTTATATGGAAATATAATAAGGAACATAAGGGAGTATCTTTCCCTTCAATGTGCTGTGTGCAGTCCGAGGAATAAGGAATAAGCCCCCACTGTGTTTCTGCAAAGAAGGGGCTATCTGGTTTCTGACTGACTTCCCTGGGTTAGGTTCATACCTAGTACCCAGAAGGTCCTCAGTAGAGACCTATTGAGGTCCAGTGGGCTAACTCTCTGCAGGGTAGCAAAGAATTTGCTCTGAGTTTGTTCCTAACTCCGTAAGGAATAGTTTAAACTATCTTTAACACCAAAGCTGCATGAAAATGGCTGTCTCAGCTGGGCATGGTGGCTCATGCCTGTAATCCCAGCAGTTTGGTAGACTGAGACAGGAGGATTGTTTGAGGCCAGAAGTTCAAGACCAGTTTGGGCAACGTAGTAAGGCCCCATCTCTTATTTAAAAATAAATAAAATATTTATTTTTTTGAGACGGAATTTTGCTCTTGTCACCCAGGCTGGAGTGCAATGGCATGATCTCGGCCCACGGCAACCTCCACCTCCTGGGTTCAAGCGATTCTCCTGCCTCAGCCTCCCCGGTAGCTAAGATTACAGGCATGCATCACCACACCTGGCTAAATTTTGTACTTTTAGTAGAGACAGGGTTTCACCATGTTGCCCAGGCTGGTCTCGAACTCCTGACCTCCAGTAATCCACCCGCCTCAGCCTCCCAAAGTGCTGGGGTTGCAGACGTGAGCCAACGCACCCAGCCTAAAATGAAATCATTTAAAAAAAGAAAATGGCTGTCTCTTTAGAACTATCAATTTATCCATTTATTGGGTACAGTCTCTTGGGGACATGGAAGTGCTAGAAGTAATCCAGGAGAGCTGGCTGTGAAAAAGTACACTGTGAGGAGACATTGTACATATAGCAATCTGGATGTGTCTCAGATGCAGGGCTCTGAGTGATGGAGGCCATACTGAAAAGGCCACATGCTGAGTGACATATGTATTTATGGGACATCCTGGAAGAGACAGACTACAGGAACAGAGATCAGTGGGTGCTGGGGATCAGGGGGGCAGGGGTTGAGTACAAAAGTACACTGGGGAAATTTCCAGATGATGGAAATATTCTGTTTGTTTTTTTTTTTTTTTGAAATGGAGTCTTGCTCCGTTGCCCAGGCAACCTCCGCCTCTCAGGTTCAAGTGATTCTCCTACCTCAGGCTCCCAAGTAGCTGGGACTACAGGCATGTGCCACCATGCCTGGCTAATTTTTGTATTTTTAGTAGAGACAGGTTTCACCATGTTGCCCAGGCTGGTCTCAAACTCCTGACCTCCGGTGATCCACCCACCTCAGCCTCCAAAGTGCTGAGATTACAGGTGTGAGCCATTGCGCCTGGCCGAAGTATTCTGTATCTTGATGGCAATGGTAGTTACCCAACTATGGATTTGTTAAGACTTGCAGAGTTCTACATTAAGGAGGTGTATGTACACCACACCTTAATTTTTTCATTTTTATTTATTTATTTTTTTGAGATGGGTGCCTCACTCTCACCCAGGCTGGAGTGCAATGGCACGATCTCGGCTCACTGCAACCTCTGCCTCCCAGGTTCAAGCGATTCTCCTGCCTTAGCCTCCTGAGTAGCTGAGATTACAGGCACACACCTGTAATCAAATTAGCACATGCCTGGCTAATTTTTGTATTTTTAGTAGAGATGGGGTTTCTCCATGTTGGCCAGGCTGGTTTTGAACTCCCGACCTCAAGTGATCCGCCCACCTCAGCCTCCCAAAGTGCTGAGATTACAGGTGTGAGCCACCGCACCTGGCCACCTTAATTTTTTTTAATGGGGAAGAATGTGTTTGTAAAAAAAGTCTTGATGCACATTTTACAAGAAGAAAGAGACGCTGTGAGAGCCAAATAGTGAGTTGAGTGATGCTGGTGTTGATTCCCTCCAGAGACAGTGGTGTCTAGAAATTGGCTCTTCCTTTAGTTAGTTGTGGCATTGCTGTTATCAATTTTGTAGCAAGGGTGGTCTAGGATGCAGGACTTCTTATAGCCCACTGGCAACGGCAGAGGTGATCTGGGGTGTTACTGATTAAATGTAGTCTTTTAGGAAAGCAGAGATCAAGAGCAGGGAGCAGGCAGACCTAAGTTGGACTCTGGCCCCCAGCCCCCTAAATTCCAGCTCGTCCAAGTCACCTCCTTCTCTAAGACTCAGTTTTCTTGCCTGCAAAGTGCAGGTGAAAGCAGTTGTATTGCTCTGGGGATTCAGTGAGCTGTAGTGGCTCTTAGCACAGTGTTTGGTACTTAGCAAGTGCTCAGCAAATGGCAATAGCTGCTGAAGTGACAGTGTCATCACATGTTAACATCCCTGTGATGGTTCGTGTGGGAGTAATCACTGTTTTTCTTTGATTCTGCTTAGGGCAAGCAAGCTCCACATATGCGGAACAAACTGGAAAGCTGACCGAATTTGTGTCTAACCTGGCGTGGGATTTCGCAGTCAAAGAAGGGTTCCGGGTTTTCAAAGAGATGGCCTTCACAAATCCGTTAACAAGGTCCTACCACATGTGGGCCAGGCCCCAGTCCCAGTGGTGCCCCACAGGCAGCAGGAGTTATAGCTCCGTTCCAGAAGCTTCCCCAGCTCATACCTCAAGGGGAGGTCTGGTTATCTCTCCAGAGAGCCTCTCTCCACCTGTCAGAGAGCTGTATCACCGGCTGAAGCACTTCATGGAGCAACGTGTGTACCCTGCGGAGCCAGAGCTGCAGAGTCACCAGGCCTCAGCAGCCAGGTGGAGCCCCTCCCCACTGATCGAAGACCTCAAGGTAAAGCAGCCATGGTGAGGTGGTAAGACCCCAATACCATGGCATACCCTCCCCGACCCCACCGGGCTCACCTGAACCATCCCAGGCAGTGAAGATACAGGAGCTCCGAGTTGAATGATCTTTGCTTCCATCGTCTCAGAAAGAGCCAGCTCTTCATGACTCAGTTTCCATCTCTTGCTCTTGCTGTGCCTGTGTCACAGGCAGATGGCTCAGGTGTGACTGCACAGCCCAGGCAGTGGAATGCTTGGCCTTAGAAAGCCAGGGCAGGTTGGGCCTATCTGATGGGTATTTGAATTATGTAAATTTGAAACAGTGCTGTATCAGCTAATAAATCTCTCTCTAGAGAACCCGTAATATCACAGCTAGAGGGCCAAATCCACTGTGAGCTGAGTTTCTGCGTTGTCTCCCAGTGCTGTCACTTCAGCTGATAAACAGAAACACCCGCTGTTCCTTATCACGTGAACCTTGGATTGTGTTAGTTTTGAAATTACTTGAGATCTTCAGGAGCATAATGCAATCATCATCTACTTTTCTTTTTTTCTCTTTTTTTTTGAGACAGAGTCTTGCTCTGTGCAACTTCCGCCTCCCAGGTTCAAGCGATTCTCCTGCCTCAGCCTCCCGAGTAACTGGGATTATAGGCACATGCCACCATGCCCAGCTAATTTTTGTATTTTTAGTGGAGATGGGGTTTCACCATGTTGTTCAGGCTGGTCTTGAACTCCTGACCTTGTGATCCGCCCGCCTCGGCCTCCCAAAGTGCTGGGATTACAGGCGTGAGCCACCATCTCTCTCTCTCTCTTTTTTTTTTTTTTTTTGAGACAGGGTCTCGCTTTGTCACCCAGGGTGGAGTGCAGTGGTGTGATCATAGCTCACTGCAGTCTCAACCTCCTGGGCTCATGGGATCCTCCCACCTCAACCTCCTGTGTAGCTGGCTGGGACCACAGGCACAGCCACCATGCCCAGCTCCTCATATCATTTTTTTGGGCACACATGCATGTTTGGTTGTCTGCCTTGTTTCCTCCAATCCCTTTCATTGTTTTCCATGGTTCAAAATAAAATGAAATCTTCCACTGTGGTTTCCTGACTTATTTTCCCCATGATAGGAGAAAGCCAAAGCTGAAGGACTTTGGAACCTTTTCCTACCCTTAGAGGCTGATCCCGAGAAAAAATACGGAGCAGGACTGACCAATGTGGAATATGCACATCTGTGTGAGCTCATGGGAACGTCCCTGTATGCCCCCGAGGTACCTTCTTTAAAGTTTTCCTCAGTGTGTGGGAACATCCTGATCTTCATAAGAACTCAGTCCTAAACAGATAAACCAGATTCAGAAGCACGGGCATGAACTTGAACTTTTTTTTTTTTTTTTTAGATGGAGTCTCGCTGTGTCACCCAGGCTGGAGTGTAGTGGCGAAATCTTGGCGCGCTGCAACCCCTGCCTCCTGGGTTCAAGTGGTTCTCCTGCCTCAGCTTCCCAAGTAGCTGGGACTACAGGCACGTGCCACCACACCTGGCTAATTTTTGTATTTTTAGTAGATACAGGGTTTTACCATGTTGGCCAAACTGGTCTCGAACTCCTGACCTCAGGTGATCCACCTACCCTGGCCTCACAAAGTGCTGGGATTACAGGCATGAGCCACCATGCCCATCCAATTTGAAGCTTGAAATATTGATGTGAGAAGGCCAGGCATTGTGGCTCACACCTGTAATCCCAGTACTTTTGGAGGCCGAAGTGTGGGGGATCACTTGAGGCCAGGAGTTCGACACCAGCATGTGCAACATAGTGAGAACCCTGTATGTACAAAAAAATAAAAAATTAATCGGGTGTGGTGGTGCATACCTGTAGTCTCAGCTGCTTGGGAAGCTGAGGCATGGGAGGATGGCTTGAGCTGAGGAAGTCGAGGCTGCAGTGAGCCATGATCGTGCCACGATACTCCAGCCTGGGTGACAGAGCTTGACTCTGTTTTTTTTTAGAAGAGGACATGACAGTCATGGTCATGCTCCTTTTCCTTCTCAGGTATGTAACTGCTCTGCACCTGACACGGGCAACATGGAGCTGCTGGTGAGGTATGGCACTGAAGTGCAGAAGGCTCGCTGGCTGATTCCTCTGCTGGAGGGGAAAGCCCGCTCCTGTTTTGCTATGACCGAGCCCCAGGTACTTCGCCTGGGCTGCCACCTACTTGCCTGGCCCTGTTGTTGGCCCCACAGGGAACACGGGCTGTCTGCTGGCGGCTCTGACTGGAATATGCTTCCCACTCAGGTTGCCTCTTCAGATGCCACCAACATTGAGGCTTCCATCAGAGAGGAGGACAGCTTCTATGTCATAAACGGTCACAAATGGTGGATCACAGGTATTTGGCCTAAAATGCACTTTTCAAATGCACATCAGGGGGTCTGTGCTGTTAGACGCGTCTCTCAATGCCTGCGAGGAGCCTCTGCTTTTTCAAGTTGACACAAAGGAGATTCTGTCACTTGGCGCCCCCAGCAGAGGCAGCTGGGAGAATAGGAGGGTACTCCGTGGAGCACACTGTTCTCAGAGGTGGCGCTTCACAGGGCAGGGACGTCCCCCGGTGCCCACACATGGACGGATGCCTCCCTGCACATGTGACCCCAGGAATCTCTCCACTTCCTGCTGTTCATTCTGCTTTGGGCAGCTCCCCTTCCTTGGTGGCTTCCTGGCTTCTCGATCAGGTGTGTTACATCCTAAGGGCTAATGACAATCCTGACTTTTAGGGATTGTCCAGTGTTACTTCTGCAGGGCCCCTACAAGTAGCCGTGGAGCTTACCTCCCGGAGCCCATACCTCCCTGGACATTAAGAATGAGCATCACCATTTTGCAAAGGAGGAAACCGCACTCAGACTTAGGTCCCTTGCCTGGGGTATGAGCCCCCAGCCAGCAAGTAGAGAACCCAGAGTCAAAGGTTCACCTGATTCCAAGGCCCGGGCCCAGAGCCGTTATGTGTGCACCACCTGTGGCAGCCGAGCCAGCTGGCAGGGATCAAGTAGTGGTTTTCATCCTCTTGTCTCTAAATTATATTTTCTACTCTATGTGATGCTTTTAAAAACTTGCTCTTATGATGTTGGATTCATTCCTCACTGGGACAAAACCCAATTTGCTCTTATTTCTGGTCAGCAGTCTGCAGATGCTCATCTGATTACCTGGAGCCTTAAAGAGCTCTGTCTGCTTCCTTACTGTGCCTTTCTTGGGCCAGGACCACGTGTGTAGAGATTTGATGGCCCTGGTGTCAGATGATGGGGTCTGTCTCTCTCCTTTCCTGGCAGGCATCCTGGATCCTCGTTGCCAACTCTGTGTGTTTATGGGAAAAACAGACCCACATGCACCAAGACACCGGCAGCAGTCTGTGCTCTTGGTTCCCATGGATACCCCAGGGATAAAAATCATCCGGCCTCTGACGGTGTATGGACTGGAAGATGCACCAGGTGAGACCTCCAGGGGCGGGTCACCCCTGGGTGTGGGTCTGGTCCCCAGGAAACACCACTGAGGGGCCCCTGCTCTTGTTCAGGACTTGCCACATCCCACGTCTGAGGGTATGATGACATTTGGAGTCACATGCTCCTGCATTTCATTTCCATACATGAATATCAACCATGCAGGCGGATTTCAGACAGGCATTTATGGATTTTTTTCCCTCTTCTAAACTTAGAAGGTAATCAGGAGTCTGTGACACAGGAAGCCATACAGGGCAGACGCAGGAAGTGGACCCCAAACCTACTCTTCCAGGCCCCAATGTGAACAGCTGACCTCTAGGCCACAGCCCTGGTTTGGTCCGCTCCCAGTCTGGTTCTCTGCTAATAGTGTTCACATTTTTACTTTCAGTGTTTTCATAGGATCACTACATTGTCACAAACCACTAGGAGCTTCAGCTTAAGGTGGCATTATTATGTTTTTATAAAAGGAATCACAGAATAGTCATTTGCCATTATAAATTAGTGATTCATTTTCTGTGTTTAACAGGCTGTTTCCTGCCGTCCTTTTCCCTTTAACCATGTCCCAGTAAGAAGGCTAAATAAAGGGCAGGGACATTGCCAGCAGATAACCCAGACTGAGGTGAGGAATAAACACATCCAAGGAAAATGACTATGGCGATTGCTCACGGTGATCGTTTGGGTCTTTCAGGTGGCCATGGTGAAGTCCGATTTGAGCACGTGCGTGTGCCCAAAGAGAACATGGTCCTGGGCCCTGGCCGAGGCTTTGAGATCGCCCAGGGCAGACTGGGCCCCGGCAGGATCCATCACTGCATGAGGCTGATTGGGTTCTCAGAGAGGGCCCTGGCACTCATGAAGGCCCGCGTGAGTGCTTCCCCCCACACCCAGCACTGACTCAGAACTACCACCTTCTGCTTTGCTGTCGGACTTCAATTCCTACCTGTTTTCTGAGTGCAGTCCTAGCAGGTGAAGCAAGGTGATGTCCTTGCCAAGAAGTTGCGTTCCTGTCTGCTTTGCATCTGCTACTTTGCTACAGTTTGGATTCAGAGCAGAATGGACCCCACTCTGTCGAGGTGACCTGAAGGGAAAGGCCAGGCTCTGTAGCAGCAGAGGGCAAGGTTCCAAGGTGTAAAGGTCATGCTGCTAGCACATTATTAAAAATCAGTCTGGGTGCAGTGGCTCACGGCTATAATCCCAGTACTTTGGGAGGTCTAGGTAGGAGGGTTGCTTGAAGCCAACCATTTGAGACCAGCCTAGGCGAAAAAGAGAGACTCAGTCTCTACAAAAAAAAAGAAATTTTTTTTTTTTTTTTTTTTGAGATGGAGTCTTGCTCTGTCACCAGGCTGGAGTTCAGTGGTGTGATCTCGGCTCACTGCAACCTCCACCTCCCGGGTTCAAGCCATTCTCCTGCCTTAGCCTCCCAAGTAGCTGGGACTACAGGCACGTGCCACCACGCCCAGCTAATTTTTGTATTTTTAGTAGAGACAGGGTTTCACCATGTTGGCCAGGAAGGTCTCGATCTCTTGACCTCGTGATCTGCCTGCCTCGGGCTCCCAAAGTTCTGGGATTACAGGTGTGAGCCACCATGCCCGGCAAAAAAAAGGAAAAGTTTTTTTTTTTTTTTTTTTTTTTTTTGAGACGGTATCTCACTCTGTTGCCTAGGCTGGAGTGCAGTGGCGCGATCTTGGCTCACTGCAACCTCTGCCTACCGGGTTCACACCATTCTCTTGCCTCAGCCTCCCGAGTAGCTGGGACTACAGGCACCCGCCACCATGCTTGGCTAATTTTTTGTATTTAGTAGAGATGGGGTTTCACCGTGTTAGCCAGGATGGTTTTGATCTCACCGTGTTAGCCAGGATGGTCTCGATCTCCTGACCTCATGATCCGCCCACCTCAGCCTCCCAATGTGCTGGGATTACCGGCGTGAGCCACCGTGCCTGGCCAAAAAGAAAAAGTTTTAAGTGCCAGGCATGGTGGCATGTGTCTCTAGTCCCAGCTACTCAGGAGGCTGAGGCAGAAGGATCGCTTGAGCCCAGGAGTTTAGGGCTGCAGTGAGCAGTGATCACACCACTGCACTCCAGCCTGGGTGACAGAGTGAGACCCTGTCTCTTTAAAAATAAATAAATAAATAAAAATCAGACACCAGGGAGATCCCATGTTGCTTGTTTTTGTCCCTAGGCTTCCATCATCTGGCCTGTACCACCCTCCTCCACAGCACATCCAGAAAACTTTATTCCACCATGACCCCACCACCCCCAAAGTTTGGAAACCTAGGTTAAAAGACAGCTGCTTCCAGGACAGGAATTCAAATGGGTGATTATCGATTTCAGAAAGGTGACGCAAACCCTGAGACCAAAACCAGTGTCTCACAAGAACTGCTAGTGAAAGAACAGAGGCAGTCTGAATTTTTGATTACTGAGCAAACCTGTGATTTACACCCTTTTGAGTTAAGACTGACCAGTTATTTTTTCTTTCTAAGTAAAACGCTCCTGTCTATGGACTCAGGTATGGTGCTTCAGCCCCACATGGAATTAAATTCAGCCTTCTGGCAGAATAATTGGACTGAATGAGTCAGACAGAAGTCTCCAGAAAGTGCATAGCATGAACATGGCACCTCCACTGAAGACTTGGTTGGAGTAATTAGGAATCTACAAAAGATTTGCTACAAGGAGGTTCACCACAGTGCTCATTCAAATCGCAAAATTCTGAACAACCTATAAGGCTAACAATGACTGTTGGCCAAGTAAAACACAAGATGGCATACAGTGAGACTTTAAATGATGCTGTGGAAATCTATTCCTTAACATGGAGAAATTGCTCACTATATACACTTAAATTAAAAAAAAAAGACTGTGGCCAGGTGTGGTGACACTCCCAGCACTCTGAGAGGCCGAGGCAGGCAGATTGCTTGAGCCCAGGAATTTGAAACTAGCCTGGGCAATACGGCAAAACCTCATCTCTATAAAAAATAAGGCCGGGCGTGGTGGCTAATGCCTGTAATCTCAGCACTTTGGGAGGCTGAGGTGGGCGGATCACTTCAGGTTAGGAGTTTAAGACCAGCCTCACCAACATGGTGATACCCCGTCTCTACTAAAGATACAGAAGTTAGCTGGGCATGGTGGCACATGCCTGTAATGCCAGCTACTTGGGAGGCTGAGGCAGGAGGATCACTTGAATCCAGGAGGCGGAGGTTGCAGTGAGCTGAGATTGCACCACTGCACTCTAGCCGGAGTGACAAAGCAAGACTCCATCTCAAAAAAAAAAAATTTAAATTAAAAAATTAAAAATAGTAGCCAGGTGGGGTTGGGTGTGGTGGCTCATACCTGTAATTTCAGCACTTTGGGAGGCCGAGGTGGGCAGATCACCTGAGGTCGGGAGTTCGAGTCCAACCTGACCAACATGGAGAAACCCTGTCTCTACTAAAAATATAAAATTAGTCGGACATGGTGGCACATGCCTGTAATCCCAGCTACTTGGGAGGCTGAGGCAGGAGAATCGCCTGAACCCGGGAGGTGGAGGTTGCGGTGAGCCGAGATCGCACCATTGCACTCCAGCCTGGGCAACAAGAGCGATACTCTGTCTCAAAAAAAAAAAAAAAAAAAATTAGCCAGGTGTGGTGGCACGCATTTATAGTCCTAGCTACTCAGGAGGCTGAGGTGGGAGGATCTCCTGAGCCTGGGAGGTCGAGGCTGCAGCGACCTGTGAGTGTGCCATTGCACTGCAGCCTGGGTAACAGAGCAACACCCTGTCTGGGAAAACAAAAAACAAAAAAACAGAAACAAAAACAGGCTGTTAGCTTTGATGCAAAATAATGTTTTGTTGTTGTTGCTGTTGTTGTTGTTGTTGTTGTTGTTGTTGTTGTTGTTGTTGTTTTAAGCAGGCTGGCCGGGTGCTGTGGCTCATGCCTGTAATCCCAGCACTTTGAGAGGCCAAGGCAGGCAGATCACCTGAGGTCAGGAGTTCAAGACCAGTCAGGCCAAAATTATGAAACACCCCATCTCTATAAAAAAAATACAAAAATTAGCCAGATGTGGTGGCAGGCACCTGTAATCCCAGCTACTTGGGAGGCTGAAGCAGGAGAATCACTTGAACCCGGGAGGCAGAGGTTGCAGTGAGCCGAGATCGCACCACTGCACTCCAGCCTGGGCAACAAAAGCGAAACTCTGTCTTAAACAAACAAACAAAAAGGCTACAAAACAATATATAGAGTGTGGCTCCCGTTTTTGGAAAAAATAAGTATATATTAAAAAAAGTATAGAAGGATAGAGGAGAATATCCACCAAATATTAACTAGAGATGACTAGATGGTGGGATTCTAGGTGCTCTTACTGTCTTCTCTTTTTTTGTTCTGAAAACAGGTAGTTTTTCTGCCATGAGATAAATTATTTGTGTAGATTGTTTTTAGTGAAAAAAGAAAAAAAACTAGGCTGGGTTTGGTGGTTCATGCCTGTAATCCCAACACTTGGGGAGACCAAGGCAGGAGGATTGCCTGAGTCTAAGAGTTTGAGACCAGTCTGGGCAATGTAGTAAGACCCTGTCTCTACAAAAAATTGAAAAGTTAGCTAGATGTGATGGTTCTTGCCTGTGGTCCCAGCTACTCAGGAGGCTGAGGTAGGAAGATTGCTTGAGCCCGGGAGGCGGAGGTTGCAGTGAGCCAAGATCACGCCACTGCACTCCAGCCTGCGCAACAAAGTGAGACTCTGTCTCCAAAAAAATAATAAAAAAAAGAAGGAAAAAGAATAAATAAAACAAGAAAAAAAAGGAATACTTAGAACCTTTTCTGATGCCTTGTGACTTTCAGAATTTAAAATCCCCATTGCAGATAAGGCCACCCACGGCGGAAGGCCGGGAGTGAGACGGGGGGCTGAGGGGACCTTGCTCCCATTGGAGCTGCAGGGCAGGAAGGGGTGCTGTGGTCAGCAGAGGGCACCCTTCGCCTGCGCCGTGTGCAGTGCCTGCAGTCACTCCCTCATTCCCAGGAGTAGCCTTGGCGCAGATGCTGGCTCAGATCTATAACTGCTCCTGTCTGGTAGCCAGGCCTGCCCAGATGTGCAATGGCTGGAATAAAGGGTTCTTGGAAGCAATTTGTTACAGGCACCCTGTGGGCTGTGGCTGGCTGTGGCGCACGTGAAGGTTGTGTGTCAGACCTACTCCCTGGACATGGCGCATGGCTGCACACAGGCACCTTGGCTGAGAAGATGCACAGTCCTGCTTTCACTCTCCTCCCCTGCCCTGTCCTGTCTGCTTCCACCCAGCTCTGCAGGCCACCAGCCCCCGCCTCTCGTGGCCACCCCCAGCCCAGCATGTCCTCAGCCACACATCTCCTGTGTTGACAGGTGAAGTCCCGCGTGGCTTTTGGGAAGCCCCTGGTGGAGCAGGGCACAGTGCTGGCGGACATTGCGCAGTCGCGTGTGGAGATTGAGCAGGCACGGCTGCTGGTGCTGAGAGCTGCCCACCTCATGGACCTGGCAGGAAACAAGGTAGGGGCAGGGGCACGAGGGGGCCTCCCAGAGGCAGAGATTCTTCCTCCTCACTCAGCAAAGCATGAGAGCCTGGCTTCTTGACATTAGAAACTTTATTTCACCTCTACTTGGAGCTGTTTGGGCAGTTTTTCAAAAATTGGAAAGGCACAAGAAGAGAGGACTGGCCTTTGTGTTTTACTGACCTGGTGAGCTGCTTAGTCCAAGGCAGTGGGTCTGATGGGGCCACAGGGCCCCTGGGTGGCCCTGGACTCCCAGGGCCATTGGTGGAGGTGTTGGGCAACCTAAGAGTAAGGCAGGGAAAAGGGACCCTCTGCTGGCGTTCATCTGAATATTGAATTAACAAAAATAGAAGCTTATTTTCAAGTGTGACATTAGTCATTCACTAAGGCTCTTTTTAACCTTTTATTTATTTATTTTTTGAGACAGGGCCTTGCTCTGTAGCCAGGCTGGAATGCAGTGGTACATCATGGCTCACTGAAGCCTCAGCCTCCCAAGTAGCTGGGACTCCAGGCGCATACCTCCATGCCCAGCTAATTCTTTACTTTTTGTAGAGACCGGCTCTCACCATGTTGCCCAGGCTAACTAAGGCTCTTTCTAAGTGCCTGTGATGATCAAGCACAATGCCATGTTGACCTTGCTTTGTCCAGCTTTCTGTGGGGCAGCCTCCAACCCCGCCCAAGACCCTCAGCCGTCAGGGACCAACCCATGCTCACAGTTCCTGGTTCTTTGACGCTGGTGTGCTAGATATGGTGGAGGCTGCTGGGTGTCTCCCTTGAACACCCTGCCCCAGGGCAGATCACTGTAGCTCAGTTTCCCAGAGCCCTGAGTGGCCTTGGTCCACTGCTGCTTGGAGGCAGAGCTGGCCATGACCCTGAGCAAAGCACAGGACCCTCCCCTTATCCCTTCAGTGTGTGCTGGCTGTGTTCCCCGTCATCTGGGAAGACAGCCACATTCTGCCAGCACTTGCTTTGCATCTTGTGACATAAGATAGTAGTTGCCAACATGGCGCCCTTCATCCCTGGGTGCTGTCAAGCCGTACACCAGGCAGGGGCAGCCTCACCCAGCTCACATCAGCGAGACCTTGGGGCCTCTGTTTTGGACCATGGTGTTTGACTTCCTGCTGGGAATCTGATCATTCTTCCAGGCTTTCTGCCTTCGGGTCTTTTTTGTGGTTTAGTTTTTTGTTTTGTTTTTGAGAGACAGAGTGTCACTCGGTGGCCCAGGCTGGAGTAGAGTGGCACAATATTGGCTCACTGCAACCTCCGCCTCCCGGGTTCAAGCAGCTCTCTTGCCTCAGTTTCCCAAGTAGCTGGGACTACAGGTGTGCACCACCACACCCAGCTAATTTTTGTACTTTTTAGTAGAGACTGGGTTTCACTATACGTTGGCCAGGTTGGTCTCAAACTCCTGACCTCAGGTGATCTGCCCGCCTCGGCCTCCCAAAGTGCTGGAATCACAGGCCTGAACCACCGTGCCTGGCCTGTTGTTTGTTTTTGAGAGGGGGTCTCACTCTGTTGTCCAGGCTTGAGTGCAGTGTTGCAATCTCAGCTTACCGCAGCCCCGACTTCCCAGACTCAAACAATCCTCTCACCTCAGCCTCCTGAGTAGCTGGGACTACAAGCACATGCCATCACACCCTGCTAGTTTTTGTATTTTTAGTAGAGATAGGGGGCGGGGGTCTCACTCTGCCACCCAGGCTGCCCTCGGGTCTTTTATAATCGCATCTCCTCCTGCTTACAGGCTGCAGCCTTGGATATAGCCATGATTAAAATGGTCGCCCCGTCCATGGCTTCCCGAGTGATTGATCGTGCGATTCAGGTGAGCACAGACCAGACAGTTGGCTTATTTGAACCATCAATACCAGATGCCAAACTCTCCTGTCTTCAGCCGCCCAGCCTCCCATAGACCCTGGCAGATGCCCTGTGTCACCCACTCACCACGCATGCAACTTTCCTTTTCCTCTTCAGAATGACCCAGCAAGGTGGGGGGTGCCATCCTACCCCCATTTTGAATGTGAGGAAACGGGCACAGAAAAGTGAAGTGACTTGCCCAGGTCACTGAGCTTGCAAGTAGCTGACCTCAAATTCACATGAACTTGGGTTTTCATAAGCCCAGAGCCCAGGCTCTTTCCCATGCAGGGTGGCCGCCTCCTTAGATCCTAACCCCCGGCCCCAGCACAGGGCAGAAGGCACCTGCAGAGTGGGCCTGGGGAGTCTGGAGGCCGTGGGATGGCAGGTGTGGCCCCATGGAAGCCCTCTGGAATATTAGTGATTGTATCACATAGGTGCCACAGGGACCGGGAAGATGGTTGTTATGGGCCATCAAGAGCAGGCTATCATTCCTGGGGCTGTTGGAGACAAGGGCTGACCCAGGGCTGCCTCCCTCCACCCTGTGTCTGCCAGGCCTTTGGAGCAGCAGGCCTGAGCAGCGACTACCCACTGGCTCAGTTCTTCACCTGGGCCCGAGCCCTGCGCTTTGCCGACGGCCCTGACGAGGTGCACCGGGCCACGGTGGCCAAGCTAGAGCTGAAGCACCGCATTTAGAGCCTTGGGGCTGCAGTGGCTCAATGTCCTGGCTGGACCAGCTGTGCCCAGATCTGTCACTGATGTGCCTTGAAAGATCCGGTGTTTGTGGCTCCTGCACCCTGCTCAGCAGCTCTGTCCCGGGACAGTCAGGGTGGACTCAAGCTTTCTGGTTCTCCACAGAAGACGTCTCTGCAAGAAGCCTGGAGTCTGTTTCAGGCCAGGAGGAGGGGATTTGCTGAGGGCCAAGGGGGGTTCTGGGACAGAGTCTGGAAAGCTGGTCTTCAGGCTCTCAGTCCCAGGCTGGGCAGGCACGGTCACTTCACTTCAGCCTTTCAGTCCCTCTCTCTGCCTGTGGGAATCTGGACACATTTTGGGAGGCCTCCCGAGGCTGTGGGACATGCTTGCTCTGGCAGCTGCAGGGTTCCTGTCTGGCCTCCCTGGTGAGCAGAGGGGCGGCCACGACGGGCGGTGGCCTAGAGACCCAGGACCTGGGCGCCTGGGAAAATGGAATGCAACCCACATTGTAAAGCCACTGGCATCTGATTATCTCCATTTGAACACACAGCACAGAACAATCATTTAAATATTATTTTGGAAAGGGGTTTTGGGGACACAGAAGAATAAGAAAACACATCTCAGAGGCTTTGTGGACTTTCTGTGTTATACAAAGAGAATCGAGTGGAGAGGTTCCCTTCAGTGCCTTCATGCCTCCTCCCGCCTGTGTTTCCTCGAGGTCCAGGCCATCATCTCAGCCCCATACATGCTGGGAGCACAGAGGCCACGGGTCCGATAAGTCCCGAGTTGGCTGCCTTCCCTCACTATGTAGCCCGGGGCTCTGTGCTCATACATACTTTACCCAGGAGCTGGCATGTGAGGCCCCTGCAGCCTCCACCTGCTCCATAGTCAGAATATCTGGGGGAAGGGGAGGTGGTGGCCCATTTGCCATTACACTTTGGAGCGCAATCTCTCTTCTCTGAGGAGAGTGGAAATGCTTACTCACTTGCAGTCTGAGCTCCTTGAGAAACCCAGCGACATGCAGAGGTGAGCCAGGGGCAGTGAGGACCCAGCCTGCTCATCTCATAACTCGTGGTAGGGTAGCCAAAACTCGTCTCAGGTTAGACCAGACGGGCAGGAACCATCCCCCCCGGCTGCCACCTTGCAGAGGTGACCCTGTGGGAACTGCCTTCCCTGAGAATGGCCAGCCAGGATCAGCACCACGAGGGGCCCGTGAATGGGCTCCTCAGACCCACGTGCCCAGGGGTCTGGGGAGGCAGGTCCCCCTTCACCACACTTGAGAAACTGCTTGTTGCTCAAGGAAGTTAAACCCCAAACAAATGCCTGTCACAATGCCAGCCACACTGGCCAGGAGCCCACTGCCAAGCTGGCAGGAGCGCAGCAGCTGAGTGCTCTCTCAGGCTCCGGGAGGAGAGGTTTTCTTCAAAAAAAAAGGAAGTGGTCGTGGCCTGGCCTATCTCGTGGGCCTAAGAATGTCTTTCGTGGCCTCTGAGGTTAACCTTGCCTGTTCAGTAACGCAGCTGCAGAGAGGAAAATGGGAGTCAGGCTGTGGGTACCCCCATAACTCCCTCAGATCCTCTGCCTTGAGGGCTAGAGGCCCCGGGGGCCCCAGGAATGCTGCCTGCAGACAGGCAGGTCCCCCCCAGGCCCTCCACCTCTGCTAGATCATTCTGCCCACCACTGTCGAGGGAGCCTTGGCTCTGAGCCCGGCAGGAGTCCAGGCCTTGGGGAATGTGCAAGTAAACAAAACAGGACAACTGCTGGCCTTTGGGGGTTTGCATCTCAAGTAGGGGATGGCGGTTAGTGCCCCAGAGGCCTGGGCGTGTGATGGGGCAAGCACTGCTGGGGCTGGAGGCTGAGGGGAGGACTCTTTCCAGAAGAGGTGTCTCAGCCAAACCTGCCTGACAAGAAGAAAGGGCAGGCTGGGTGCCGCGGGTCACACACATAATGCCAGCACTTCGGGAGGCCAGATGGTGTCTGGATGCCAAGACCTGTGCTCGCCAAGGCCTGATTTCAGATACCGTCAGATCATTCCACAACAATCCTACAGAGGCTGCAAAGAGACACTTCCAGGCAACTTGTCTGGGCAGGGCCCCTTCAAGATGGCAGCTGGGAGTGACACCAAAAGAACAGGCTCCAGTGATCTCTGCTGCTTGTACCCATTGTCAGTCCCCCAGGGTTGTCGGTCACCACCCAGGGCTTCAGAGTTCCCCAGGGATGCCTCGGGCGTGCCAAGGCTGTCACTCAGAGACCCCTCTTGTTGGTATTTCTGCTGCCCTCCCTGCTGCGACATAGGTACAGATTTCTCCCCTTCGTCCATTTTACCAAAATGGATGCGCGTTGGGACAGGTGAGTCCCGGACTCCAGCGGCCTGGGGCCCACACCTGCAAGTAACCTGGGACAGGGTTCCTTTTAATCAAGTTGACTGAGTGGAGAAATGGCCCAGGGGATTTTCTGTCCTATCAGTGTTAGACGGATGACACAGTGGTGAAGAGCTGTCAGAGGTAAAGGCGGACACTAAAGTGGTAGGGACAGGTTTTATTTATTTTTCTGAGACAGAGTCTCACTCTGTTGCCCAGGCTGGAGTGCATTGGTGCCATCTTGGCTCACTGCAACCTCCACCTCCTGGGTTTAAGCAGTTCTCCTACCTCAGCCTTCCGAGTAGCTGGGATTACAAGCATGCACCACCATGCCTGGCTAATTTTTGTATTTTTAGTAGAGACAGGGTTTTGCCATGTTGACCAGGCTGGTCTTGAACTCCCGATTTCAAGTGATCTGCCTGCCTCAACCTCCCAAAGTGCTGGGATTATAGGCGTGAGCCACCGTGCCCAGCAGGGACAGGTTTTAATCAGTCATAAGCCATTGCCTTAGAGAGCAGGGCCCAGTGGGAACTGAGCTCCACTTGGATTTGTGCGGAGGTGATGGGAGGGGTGGTGGTTGGGAGGGGGGCTCAAGAGTCAGGAAGGGGAACTAGAGAGAGCAGGAAGGAGCGTGGTTGGCGTGACACCCGTCTGGGTTTGCTAACTGGCGCTTAGGGTTAGGCTCCTGCCCTCCCTCGGAGGCTGGGGGACAGGGTCCATCTTCTAGTGTTGCTGGAACAAACAGTAATTTCTTTCAGCAGTTTTGGGCTTTCTCAGGCAGGTATGGGCATCCCACGGATGTGGTCTTGAGATGTTGGACACCATGTAACTGTTAAGTCTTTTCATGGGAATATGGGGGTGTGGACTTAAGCATTTGTGCTGAAAGTCTGCAGTTTTTATATGCCAAGTTTGAGGTCTAGTGGAGATGGGAGCTCAGAGGGAGGCTGGCGAGAGTGTGCTCAAGGAGAGAATATTTGTCAGGACTGTGGCTCTAGATTCAAATGGCCCAAATTCAAATGGGTTTAAATCCTGGCTCTGTGACAGAGTAGCTGGGCAACCTTGGGAAATGTTCCTTCATCTTAGAGACTTAGATCTCTCGTTTTATTTATTTATTTACTTAAATTTTTTTTAGAGACGGAGGTCTCACCATGTTGGCCAGGCTGGTCTCAAACTCCTGAGCTCAAGCAATCCTCCTACCTCAGCCTCTCAAAGTGCTGGGATTATAAGCATGCGCCACCACACCCGACCACATTTCTCATTTGAAAAATGAGTAGACCAGTTCTTGCCTCCCAGAATCACCTGAGGATTAAATGGGATGATGTGTGGCTTACCATAAGCCACAGCACACACCAGCTGTTCGTGTGTGGCTGGAGTCAGGAGTGGGACCGGCTAAAGAGGAGGCGGCTGTGCTCACATTGGGGTGCAAGAATGTGGGGCCTCATCTGGGCTGAGGACTAGCCTGGACCACATAAGATGCCATGCTTCTCACACTCAACTAGCAAAGGAATGCCCCTGCGATCGGGTTAAAATGCAGAGCGTGGTGCGGTGGGCCTGCCTTCCTAACACACTTGCAGGTCATGCTCCTTGTTATGGGACCCACTTTGAGAAGCGAGGGTGAGAAGGGCTTGACTTCCCTAACCTGATCCCCAGGGGAGGCAGAATGAGCGGACACCGCCTGGCTAGAATCATAAGAGCTACTGGGTATTTAGTACATACCAGGTGCCAAGAACTATCTGTATATTATTATTATTATTATTGTTGTTTTTTGAGACAGAGTCTCACTCTGTTGTGCAGGCTGGAGTGCAGTGGTATGATCTCAGCTCACTGCAGCCTCTGCCTCCCGGGTTCAAGTGATTTTCATGTCTCAGCTTCCTGAGTAGCTGGGACTACAGGCACGCACCACCACACCTGGCTAATTTTTGTAATTTTAATAGAGACGGTTTCACCATGTTGGCCAGGCTTGTCTTGAACTCCTGACAGGTGATTGATCCACCTCAGCCTCCTAAAGTGCTGGGATTACAGGCGTCGCCACTGCGCCTGGCCAGTTATTTTGAACCCTATAACAATTGGCAGATCCTTTTATTCTGCCCCTGCTAGAGATGAGGAGACAGAGGTTCAAAGGAGTTGCGCAACTTGCTTAAGATCACACAGCTTGTCAGTGAATTCAAACCTAAATTCAGAAGATCCCAGAGCTCTTTCTACTCCATGGCATGGATCGTTAAGATCACCTCTGAGAGGTACTGGCCTCCTCACCTAGGAAAGGAGGAAGATGATGAGGCTCATGTCACCAAGGAGAGTATGCTGTGCCCTCAAGAAGTGCATGAGCTTCTGATGCTTCCAGAATAATCTCCGGGATGCCCCCCCGACTGCCTCTTAGGGGGTCAGGCTCCATGATGGGGGTGTCTGCCCTGTGGCCCTGGCTGCCTGTGGGGTGTCAAGCCAGCTGTGTGTCCGAGAGAGAGAGAGAGAGACTGTGTGTGTGTGTGTGTGTGTGTGTGTGTGTGTGTGTACATATGCAAACAAGGAGGGCAGAGCTGGGGCTCAGGGCTGACCATATTTTTCCTCCTACCTGTGAGGGCAGATGTCTTACTCTGTTTTGTTTTGTTTTGCTTTTGAGACGGAGTTTTGCTCTTGTTGCCCAGGCTGGAGTGCAATGGCATTATCTCAGCTCACCGCAACTTCCGCCTCTCGGGTTAAAGCGATTCTCCTTCCTCAGCCTCCCAAGTAGCTGGGATTACAGGCATGCACCATTACACCTGGCTAATTTTGTATTTTTAGTAGAGATGGGGTTTCTCCATGTTGGTCAGGCTGGTCTAGAACTCCCAACTTCAGATGATCCGCCCGCCTCAGCCTCAAAGTGTTGGATTACAGGCTGAGCCACTGCCCCCAGCCAGATGTCTTCCTGTTAAAATGGGGCTTTAAATTCCTCACCTAACATCATTGTTTGCAACAACAGCAACAAAGAGCTTCCATAGACAGAGTCAGTGTCCCAGAACGGGGACTAACCAACCAAACATCTAGAATCTCACCAGTCAGTGACCCTGAAGGAGACCTCAGTCACCACCTTTCTTGGAGAGCAAGTGGAACTAGGGTTTTTTAAAGCCTGAAAGCACATCAGTTGTGCCCTAACAATGAAAGGTTTCCGAGTAGTTGAAAGCTAGGAATTTGAATATCTTAGAGGAAGTTAAGTGGCTTGAGGTGCTTCCACAGAAGGTCTCAGCACCATGAGAATGCCTGTGCTTCTGCCGGCCCCATTCCTGCCAGTGAGCCCACAGACAAGGGGCGATAAAGAACCAGGAAACAGATGGAAAGAAACGTGGAAGAGAGGAAAGCCTCAGACTGTCAGGGCGAAATCTAGGTTGAGAGTTAAGTTTTAGTTCATGCTTTGGAGAGACTGAGCCACAAGGAGCCATAATTACAGTAGCGTTTCAGCACATCCAGGTGATCTTGGTCTGCAGTATTTGGTTGAGGACTGTGTGAAAGCAGCTGAGGCCGAATGTGGTGGCTCACACCTGTAATCCCAGCATTTTGGGAGGCTGACTTGGGTGGATCACTTGAGGCCAGGAGTTTGAGACCAGCCTGGCTAATATGGTGAAACCCTGTCTCCACTAAAAATACAAACATTAACCAGGCGTGGTGGTGCATACCTGTAATCCCAGCTACTTGGGAGGCTTGAGGCAGGAGAATCGCTTGAACCCAGGAGGCAGAGGTTGCAGTGAACTGAGATGGTACCACTGCACTGCAGCTTGGGCAACAGAGAGAGACTCCGTCTCAAAAAAAAAAAAAGAAAAAGCAGCTAAGGAAGGCTACTATGGTCACAAAAGACTTCCCAGAAGATGGGACTTGGGCTGGATCTTGATAGGGAAGATTTCCATAAGGAGAGAGGGCAGGACATGGGTGGAACAGGTGCACCAACAGTAGGGCACCAGGGATGAGAGAGCTGCTGGTTAGGATTATGGTGAGCACCACAGACCACAGATAAACCAGAATAAACGAACCTGTGGACCAGCATGTCCTGCACTGAGACACACACCACGCACACCAGCAGGGACGAAGCACGTTGCCCACATGGTATCGATGTATGTGAATGTGGATAAGTCAGCTCATTTTCTCCTTCCCCTCCCCACAACCAAGTTTACTGCTGCTCCTGGCTCCCCCATCCTGGGGAACAGCACATGGTAAGAACCTCAGCACCCCCTCCACTCCTCTCTCGCCCTCATCTCCACACAGCTACCTGTCAATTCCACCTTCACACTCTCTCTGCCAACTGAGCCCTCCTCATCTCTCTGCCTCTGGCCTGCCTCCCCACTACAACTGAGTTTCCATGCAGTTCTCAGAGGAATCCCTTGAAGGCACATGTGCAACCTCATCACTTCCAGGCTGAAAGATCTTGGTTGAGAGAAATATTAGTACAAGCTATTAAGACTTAGGAGACGGCTGGGCATGGTGGCACATGCCTGTAGTCTCAGCATTTTGGGAGGCCAAGGTGGGCTGACTGCTTGAGCCCAGGAGTTCAAGACCAGCATGGGCAACATAAAGAGACCCTATCTCTACCAAAAAAAAAAAAAAAAAATTAGCTGGTTCCTTAGTCCGTTTTCATGCTGCTGATAAAGACATACCTGAGACTGGGCAATTTACAAAAGAGGTTTAGGCCAGGTGCGGTGGCTCATGCCTGTAATCCCAGCACTTTGGGAGGCCAAGGCAGGTGGATCACCTGAGGTCAGGAGTTCGAGATTAGCCTGGCCAACATGTTGAAACCCCATCTCTACTAAAAAATACAAAAATTAGCCAGTCGTGGTGGCACGTCTGTAATCCTAGCTACTTGGAAGGCTGAGGAAGGAGAATCGCTTGAATCTGGGAGGCGGAGGTTGCAGTGAGCCAAGATAGCACCACTGCACTGCAGCCTGAGTGACAGAGCTAGACTGTGTCTCAAAAAAAAAAAAAAAGAAAAGAAGTTTAATGGACTTATAGTTCCACATAGCTGGGGAGGCCTCACAATCACGGCAGAAGGCAAGGAGGAGCAAGTCACGTCTTACATAAATGGCCGCAGGCAGAAAAAGAGCTTGTGCAGGGAAACTCCCGTTTTTAAAACCATCAGATCTCGTGAGACTCATTCACTATCAAAAGAACAGTGCAGTAAAGACCTGCCCCCATAATTCAGTCACCTCCCACCAGGTTCTTCCCATAACATGTGGGAATTGTGGGAGTTACAATTCTAGATGAGATTTGGGTAGGGATGCAGTGAAACCATATCAGTCAGGCATGGTGGCATGCACCTGTAATCACAACTACTCAGGAGGCTGAGGTGGGAGGATCAATTGAGCCTGGGAGGTCGAGGCTGCAGTGAGCCGTGATTGTACTACTGCACTCCAGCCTGGGTGACAGCGAGACCCTGGTCTTGGGGGAAAAAAACAAGAAGACTTAGGAGAAAGCTACAGTGATGAAAACAGTGTCATACTGGCACATGCATACAGAGATCAATGACACAGAATATACAGTAGTTCAGAAATAGCTACTTACAGTTACTTAGTAGTAAAAAGATGACTGGCAGGATGTATTTGTGCCGTATATGATAGACAAAATGTTAATTGCCTGGATACATATAAAGCACCTACAAATCAATTTCAGAAAGACCAACAATCCAATAGAAAAGTGAGCCAGAGACATGAGCAGCTAGTTCATAGCAGAGGAAACATGCATGACTTCATCTAGGCAGAGATGCTCAAGCTCACTCGTAAAAGAGAAGCAAATTAATGTGGTAGTGAAATGCCACTTTTTCGTCTCTCAGATTAGCAAAGCAAAAAAAAAAAAATCCTGAAACTTCTACTGGTGGGTGTAAGGAAACTCAGACATGACAGGTAGTGGGGCATAAATTAAACTTCTTTGGAGGGTAATATATCTGTATTTAAATTGTAAATATTATTTGTTCCATTTCTACTAATTTCTCTTTTCTTTCTTTTTCTTTTTCTTTTTTTTCTTTTTTTTTTTTTTTTTTTGAGACATAGTCTCACTCTATCACCCAGGCTGGAGTTCAGTGGCACGATCTCAGCTCTTGGCTCACTGCAACCTCTGTCTCCCAGATTCAAGCAATCTCCTGCCTCGCCTTCTGGAGTAGCTGGGATTACAGGCACTGCGACCATTCCTGGCTAATTGTGTGTGTGTGTGTGTGTGTGTGTGTGTGTGTGTGTGTGTGTGTGTTTAGTAGAGACGGGGTTTCACCATGTTGGCCAGGCTGGTCTCGAACTCCTGACCTCAAGTGATCTACCCGCCTCAGCTTCCCCCCCAGAGTGCTGAGATTACAGGCACGAGTCATGGTGCCAGCCTCATTTCTATTAATTTCTTAAGCAAATCAAGAACATACATTGTGGCATTGTTTGTAGTGGCAAAAGATTGGAAACAACCTAAATGTCCATCATAGGAAATTCATGAAATAAAACTACCTCATGTATCCAGAGGAATACCATGAAACTGTTGAAGAGAATGGGGACATAGTCCTTGTGTGCTGTGACAAAACGATCTCCACACACAGTATTAAGGGAAAAAAAGTACCTGGCACGGTGGCTCACGCCTGTAATCCCAGAACTTTGGGAGGCCGAGGTGGGCAGATCACCTAAGGTCAGGAGTTCGAGACCAGCTTGACCAATATGATGAAACCCCATCTCTACTAAAAATACAAAAATTAACCAAGTGTGGTGGCATGCGCCTGTAATCCCAGCCACTCGGGAGGCTGAGACAGGAGAATCGCTAGAACCTGGGAGGTGGAAGTTGCAGTGAGCCCACATGGTGCCAGCCTGGGCAACAAGAGTGAAACCCCATCTAAAAAAAAAAAGCAAGGCGCCATTGGGAAGGGGAAGTGGGGCCTGCATGGCTGAATTCAGAGAAGGAAGGGAGTCTTGGTTATCAGATTATCTCTGCAGCTGATCTCCAAACCTATTTCCCTTCTTCCTGGCACAGGGGCCACTCATTTCCCAGACTCTTTTGCATGGAGGCATGGTTGTGTGATTGAAATCCAGCCAGGCGAGCAGGCTCAGCCCACAGAAACCTCCCATGGGCCACCCCCATGCCTTTTCTTCCTCTGGTTTGTGTGGTATGGTGCTGAGCCCCCAGGGCGACTTTGGTGGAATCTGGTGTTGAAATCAGAGTCCCACCGCCGGGCGCGGTGGCTCACGCCTGTAATCCCAGCACTTTGGGAGGCCGAGGCAGGCGGATCACGAGGTCAGGAGATCGAGACCATCCTGGCTAACACGGTGAAACCCCGTCTCTACTGAAAATACAAAAAATCAGTCGGGCGTGGTGGCAGGCGCATGTGGTCCCAGCTACTCCGAAGGCTGAGGCAGGAGACTGGTGTGAACCTGGGAGGCAGAGCTTGCAGTGAGCCGAGATCGTGCCACTGCACTCCAGCCTAGGCGACACAGTGAGACTCCGTCTCAAAAAAAAAAAAAAAAAAAAAAAAAGAATAAGCAACTCATGCAAATCATCCTGTTCTAAACTCTGAACCGCTGCTTCCAAGACCCTCCCTGCCCTGGCCCTGGCCGCCTCTCTCCTTGTTAACTGGGCTCCATTCATTCTTTCCATTTCTCTAACACGTGCCAGGTGGCCCCATCTCCTGGCCTTTGCCCTTGCTGTTGCCTGTCATCATTCAGGTCTCACTTGTCATTTCCTGACCATGGTACTTACAAAAGCAGTGCCGTCTGCCCCATCCATGTCACCTCGTTCATCTCCTTCACCTCCGAAATGATCTCGCTTTTGGGTTTACGGCCGGTCTCTTCACCTGGAGCATCAGCCGGGGAGGTCAGGGTCGCCCTGGCTCGGGCCTGTTCACATTGGGGTCAAAGGCACACATTGGGGACTCAACCAAGGCGAGCTGCGTTCGCGGGGCCGGGTCTTTCCGCACAGGCGGAGGGCGGTGGCGGGCGCGGAGGCGTCGCGCGAGCCAGGGGGCAGCCACGGGCTGGGGGTACCTAGCGCCACCCGCTTCGCCTGCATCAGCTGCGCGCCCAGCCCGAGGATGGGTAGAGGCGGCCCCGCCCCCAGCCCGCCCCCGCCTTTCCATTGGCGGCCGCGCGGGGCGGGGAGCGGGGTCGGCTCAGTGGCCCTGAGCCCCTAGCTCTGCACTCGGTCCGCTCGCTGTCCGCTAGCCAGCTGCGATGTTGCGCGCTGCCGCCCGCTTCGGGCCCCGCCTGGGCCGCCGCCTCTTGTCAGCCGCCGCCACCCAGGCCGTGCCTGCCCCCAATCAGCAGCCCGAGGTCTTCTGCAACCAGGTGAGCCCACCGGCCGGGCTCGCGCTTTGTTCTCCGGTCCGAGTCCCCGCAGGCCCCTAGGAAGGCCCCGCGCCGCCGTGGGCCTTAGTGTACTCATCTGGGGCTCGAGGGGTTTGCAGAGGCTGACCTGGAAGCACATCTGCCCCTTCCTCTCCTGCAAGCATTTTAGCCCCTTCGCCGCCTCTGACAGTCCCCGTCCCATTTCCCCGTGACTTGGGCCCCCTCTCCGTCTTCGCCCAGCCTCGGTCTGTTTTCCAGGGCCAACTCTCGGGGTTCCGTTCTCCCCATGGTCCTTGCTTTCGGGTCTCCGCAGGGTCCCCACCCTCACCCACTCAGAAGACGCGACCAAGTCCGTCCCTCTTTGCAGGAACTTTTCTGTCTTTTCCTTAGTCATCCCCTTTACCCCCTGACTCATGCCCTCATCCAAGGAGTTCAAAAGGAAAAACCAGGAAAGAGGTGATTTGCAGCCACGTTCTCCAGTTCACCATGGGTGAGGCCACGCTCGGCTGCTTCCATTGCTGGGAGTAGGGAATCCTGGAGGACCTTCGGCCCCAGGGGGCCGACCCCAAGGGGTGTCTGCGGCTTCCAACGCCGGCTTCGACCAAACCAAGGAGGAGCCTTCCAGGATAAAACTGATTCCCGTGGTCCATTTATTGATTGCTCAATCAGTAATACTTTGGAATATTTTTTGTTTTGATCTTTGAGTTTGGTTAAAGTTCTAGACTTCACAGAGGCTGAAATTGGTTATGAAAGAGTTTGTTTTGTTTGTGCCAGTGCATGTTGGCTGCCTTCTCTGACTTAAGCTTTTTCTCCTATAAATGGAAAGGCGCTCTGAGGGTTAGGTTCACACAGGCCCTCATCAACCAGTCACTTCATAGTTAATCACAGCTCCTGTCCTGCCTGCACAGCCTTTGTGCCTGGCACTGTTCAAAGCGTCTACCTGTTTTGCAATTTAAGGTAATTTTTACAACAGCCTCAGTAGGAAGGGACTGTAATTCTCCATTTTACAGATGAAGAGACTGAGTCACAAAGAGGTTGTGACTCACCTAAAGACCAAAGTCAGTGGCATAGTTGGGGTTCACAGCTGAACTTCCAGGAGTAAGCCCCTAACCAGAACATTCCATGGTAGGTTGTGACTCTGGGTGGGAACAAAGGGACCACCGATCCTCTGGGACTATTGCTGATTTGGGATGCTGTAGAGCTGGCTCCTAGCCAGCTGCTTTCAACAGCACACCTGCTGGTCTGGCCCTGAGTGTGGCTGCAAATCTGGATATAGGTGATGGGTAAAGGCACATGCGTGTGATTTTAGGGGATGTTACAAAGGTCATTTGCAAGGGAATTTTTAAAAGGATAAAATAAAATGTCTTTTGCATAACACAAGCTAAAAAGGCAGCAGCTATGGCTCCCTTGGCAGCCTGTGCAAGTTCATGCTTGGAAGACTTGAGCATCAAAAGATCTAGCAGAGGCCAGGTGCAGTAGCTCATGCCTGTAAATCCCAGCATTTTGGGAGGCCGAGGTGGGATGATCCCTTGAGCCTAGGATTTCGAGACCAGCCTGGGCAACACAGCAAGACCCTGTCTCTAGTCTCTACTAAAAAAGTAAATTAGTCAGGTGCGGTGGCACATGCCTGTAGTCCCAGCTATATGGGAGGCTGAGGTGGGATGATCCCTTGAGCCTAGGATTTCGAGACCAGCCTGGGCAACATCATAGCAAGACCCTGTCTCTAGTCTCTACTAAAAAAGTAAATTAGTCGGGTGCGGTGGCACATGCCTGTAGTCCCAGCTATATGGGAGGCTGAGGTGGGAGGATCACTTGAGCCTAGGAGTTCAAGGCTGCAGTGAGCTATGATTGGGTCACTACACTTAGTCTGAGCAACAGAACAAGACCCTGTCTCAGAAATGTCCTCAAGGAACAGCCATCACCCTAGGAACCCTTCTGGCCACAGGATCTGATTAAAATCTTTATCCTTCATCACATGCAGGTGAGGCAGCTGGGTCCAGATGTGCACCCAGGCCCATAGGTAACATGTCCTGTTCTCCAGATTTACTCTGTGGGTGTAGGCTGGAGGAGCCGAGTCAATTCCCTGTGGCTGCTTTTCTTTATCAGACTTTTTGAGATCATTAAAGTAACACATGCCCACTGTATAAAATTGCAGAGGACTGACTTACAACTCTCTGGACACGGTCAGTCAAGGTGATTCATGCCTGTAATCCCAGCACTTTGGGATGCCAAGGTGGGAAGATCGCTTGAGATTAGATGTAAGGCTGCAGTGAACTATGATTGTGCCACTGCACTCCAGCCTGGGCAACGGAGCAAGAACCCATCTCTTAAAAAATAAATAAATAAATAAACCTCTCTGGATACCCCATTTTACTCCCTCCAAGAGCACTGTGAACAGGTGGGTGTGTCTCTTGTAGACATTTTGTTTGCATTTACAAGTGCCTGCAGCGAGAGAGAGAGAGAGAATGCAAGCACACCAGACTTTTTTTTTTTTTTAACGTAAATGAGATGCAACCACTTATATTCTGAAGCTCCCCGTCTCACTGAACAATGTACCTAGGTTATCATTCTATGTTCAGATCTTATTTAACCCTTTCCAAGGACTGCAGAGCATTCCACTCTGGTGGCGCCGTGCTGGAACTGGACCTCTTAGAGCTCCCTGGGCTGTTTGCAGTGTGGCCTTATTGCTGACTCAGCAGGGAAGAGGGACGGTGCATACAGCAGTGGACTCTGCACCTCAGCTGCCTCATCTGTAAAATGGGGTAAAATGGCTGGGTGCAGTGGCTCACACCTGTAATCCCAGCATTTTGCAAGGCTGAGGCAGGCGGATCATGAGGTCAGGAGTTCGAGACTAGCCTGGCCAACATAGTGAAACCCTGTCTCTACTGAAAATACAAAAATTAGCTGGGCATGGTGGTGCGCACCTGTAATCCCAGCTACTTGGGAGGCTGAGGCAGGAGCATCACTTGAACCTGGGAGGCAGAGGTTGCAGTGAGCCGAGATCACACTACTGCATTCCAGCCTGGGTGACAGAGCAAGACTCCATCTCAAAAAAAAAAAAAAAAAAAAAAATGTGGGGGGTAAAATTCCATCTGCATCACCGAACTGCTGTGAGGACCAAATGGGGTGAGGCTTCTGCAGCCACAGGCAGTGCTGGCTTCATGGCCACTGGTGCCTCCATATTGACTGCAGCCTTAAGCAGGAGCTGGGATAACAGTGACGCTGTGGACTTGCAGTGTCTTGATGATCAAACTCCATTTGATATGGATGCTGTTGTATTTGCAGTTTGTTTCCTGAAGGGGTGAGCTAGGTTGTGGTAAAGTAGAATGGGAGTTTGGGGTGAATTAAAACTTGCATCTTTATTCTTACCCTCTCTTTCTGTTTTTATTTTTGTTTTGAGACAGGGTCTCTCACTGTTGCCCAGGCTGGAGTGTAATAGTGCTCACTGCAGCCTCAACCTCCCAGGCTCAGTCAACAAGTTATCCTCCTACTTCAGTCTTCCAAGTAGCTGAGACTACAGGCATACCCCACCACACCTGACTAATTTTTGTATTTTTTATTTTATTTTATTTTATTTTATTTTATTTATTTGAGACAGAATCTTGCTCTGTTGCCCGGGGTGGAGTGCAGTGGTGTGATCTTGGCTCACTGCAACCTCCACCTCCTGGGTTCAAGCGATTCTCCTGCTTGAGCCTCCTGAGTAGCTAGGATTACAGGTGCCCACCACCACGCCTGGCTAATTTTTTTGTATTCTTAGTAGAGACGAGGTTTTGCCATGTTGGCCAGGCTCGCTGGTCTTGAACTCCTGACCTCAGGTGATCCACCTGCCCTGGCCTCCCAAAGTGCTGGGATTAAGGCATGAGCCACTGCAGCCAGCCAATTTTTTATAATTTTTATAGAGATGGGGTTTTGCCATGTTGCCCAGGCTGGGTCTTGAACTTCTAGGCTCAAGCAATCTTCCCTCCTTGGCCTCCCAAAGTGCTGGGATTACAGGCATGAAGCACTGAACTAAAGAGAGAACCGACAGGCAATTAAGGATGGATTTCCCAAGGCTAGGTGTGGTGGCTCACAGCTGTAATCCCAGCACTTTCAGAGGCCAAGGTGGGAAGATTGCTTAACCCCAGGAGTTCAAGACCAGCCTGGGCAACATAACAAAACTCCATCTCTACAAAAGCTTAAAAAAATTAGCTGGACATGGTGGTGAGCACCTGTAGTCACAGCTACTTGGGAGGCTGAGGCAGGAGGATTGCTTGAGCCAAGGAGTTTGAGGCTTCAGTGAGCCTTGATCTTGCCACTGCACTCCGTCCTGGGCAACACTGCAAGTATACATAGGCACCGTACAGAAATGTTCATTGCAACTTCTTTTATGTCAGTAAAAGCTTAGGAAATAGGCCAGCTCGAGCTCCATTGGGAAATAGATGGACACCTATGTTACAGTTATAGGAGGAAATAATCCTCTGCATGTAGCAGTTACAAATCATTGGCTCAACCTGTACAGATAATGTATCTCAAAAACAATATGTCAAGGAGGAAAAATGTCCAGCACTCTACACCATATGAAACCATGAAAACTGTACAAAACAAAACTTTATATTGTATGTCGATAGACAGATCTCCATAAAAAATGTGTAAGAATGTGCTGGAAGGAAAATTCTCCTTGGTGTGAAGGTGGTTACTGCCTGAGTGGGCAGGACAGGATAAGGGTAGTGATGAACGAGGACTCTGGCTTCATTTAAATGTTTGATTTCTTTAAAAATTGGCCAGGCACGGTGGCTCACGCCTGTAATCTCAGCACTTTGGGAGGCTGAGGCGGGCAGATTGCTTGAGCACAGGAGTTCGAGACCAGCCTGACCAACATGGTGAAACCCTGACTCTACTAAAAATACAAAAATTAGCTAGGCCTGGTAGCCCACGCTTGTAATCCCAGCTACTCCGGAGGCTGAGGCATGAGAATCACTTTAACCTGGGAGGCAGAGGTTGCAGTGAGCCGAGATCGCACCACTGTACTCCAGCCTGGGTGACAGAGTGACACTTCGTCTGAAAAAAAACTCCCCAAAAAACAAAAAAAAAATAATGCCCCGTGAGCAGATATTAAAAGAAAAAAGAAAAAATATAATGGTCCCCTGATGTGCCACCCCTGCAGATAATCACTGTTAACAGTATATCTGAAGCAGAAATTTGCTTTTTCTTGTTTGCCTGGGAGATTCTTACAGAATGAGCCAAAACCTGTGTTTTGGAGTGACTTTGTGCTGACTGAATCTCCCTATTGATTGTACAGGTTGATGACTTCTTTAGGAGTGTCCTTTGTTTTCGTTTTTGTTTTTGAGATGTAGTCTCACTCTGTCGCCCGGGCTGGAGTGCAGTGGCACGATCACGGCTCACTGCAACCTCTGCCTGCCGGGTTCAAGCGATTCTCCTGCCTCAGCCTCCTGAGTAGCTGGGATTACGGGTGCCGCCATCATGCCCAGCTAATTTTGTATTTTTAGTAGAGTTGGGGTTTCACCATGTTGGCCAGGCTAGTCTCAAACTCCTGACCTTGTGATCCACCCGCCTTGGCCTCCCAAAGTGCTGGGATTACAGGTGTGAGCCACTGTGCCTGGCCTCTTTTTTTTTTTGTTTTTTTTTTTTTTTTTTGAGACAGGGTCTTGCTCTGTTGCCCAGGCTGGAGTGCAGTGGCATGATCATAACACACTGCAACCTCAAACTCTTGGGCTGAAGCGATCCTCCTGTGTCAGCCGCTAGAGGCACTGGGATTATAGGCATGGGCCACAACTTCCAGCTAGGAGTTTTAAGAGCCTCTATAGAAATAGATTTAGGTGGCTGGGCATGGCGGCTCACGCCCTGGCATAAGAGTGAGGCCTAGTGACAGAGTAAGACTCCGTCTCAAAAAAAAAAACAAAAAGAAATAGATTTAGGCAGGCTGGGTGTGGTGGCTCATGCCTGTAATCCCAGCACCTTGGGAGGCCGAGGCGGGCGGATCACCTCAGGTCGAGACCAGCCTGACCAATATGATGAAACCCCGTCTCTACTAAAAATACAAAAATTGGCCGGTGTGGTGGCATGTACCTGTAATCCCAGCTACCTGGGAGGCTGAGACAGGAGAAACGCTTGAACCCGGGAGGCAGAGGTTGTGGTGGGGCCCAGTGACACCGCTCGCCTCAGCCTCCCAAAGTGCTGGGATTACAGGCATGAGCCACGTGGCCGGCCCGTGTTTTTAATCAGAGAACACAAATGGGCATTCAATACTTCCTGCCTGCCCAGAATCTGTGGGACACACTTGAGTTTCAGGTGACGGGGCTATAATAATGTTTGTGTTCCTGAGGTCAAGTTGAGTTGAGAATTTACATGTTGTGGACATGTGTATGTATTCTCTGCTCCAGTAATCATGATTATTCATCACCTATTTTCCATCAGGCCCTCTACTGAGGACTTCTACCTGCATTTCACCCTTCATCCTACCCGTAACTCTATAAGCCTGGTAGTATTGCTGTCCCGTCTTGTGGGTGAGGAAACTGAGGCTCAGGGAGGTCAAGTTCACATTAAGTATAACTAAGGGCATGTGTGTGAAGGTTGGGCAGGGCAGAATTTGAAGCCCACTTTCAAACTTATAACTTAATGTGAACTTGACCTCCCTGAATAATGATCAGACCATAAGAATGTATTAATAAACATTTAAGGGACAATTGAATAGAATTTTAAAATCAGAGAGGAGGAGCCATGTTTGTATTGTTCACTTTTGCATTCCTGGCACCTAGCACCTTGGCATAGGATCACTGTTGGGTAAATATTTATTGAATAATGAATGGTTGCCATTTACGAAACCATGTTTACAGTTTTGTGCTCCAGAAGTGAGGTAAAGGGTTGCTTAATGGGAACCCAGTATTTCTACTCAAAAGGGCCTTATTGCAAAGTATTTGGAAGTTTAAAAGAGTGGGAACATGGGGATGCATAGGGAGTGGTGAAACTGGCCCAGGGAAAGTCCATTGCAGCAAGACAGAGGTTGCCAAACCGTAAGCAGAACAAGTTGAAACCGCGCCTGTCTGGCAAACAGTCCAGAGTGGAATTGAACCTCCCATCTTTGAAGTGGTGAAAAAAGACCCTGGGGTGGGGGAGTGGGGCAGAGGGCTGGCATCGTCTGCCTGGGTTAGTCTTGGTTCGGGAGTGTCCCGAGCAAGCCTGGGGAGATGACTGCCCCTCACCTTGATCCCCAACTAACCTGGGGTTCTGGATTATGTGTGGGGAAGAGGGAATGTGTGTGGCATTCCGTGTTTGTCTTGAACTTTACTCCCTGGAATCTTGTAATACAAGCAATGGCATCTGCTTTCCATCGGACATAATCACCTAACCACAGATTAGCAAGTGAAAGAGCACATGCCGTTGGGATCATCCCAGGCTGCAAAACCGCACCATTAGCTTGCTCACTCTTTGGGAAAATACGGTGTCCCAGGGACGGGGATTTCCTAGGTAACATGCCCAGTTCTCTCATGCATCAAAGCTTGAACTGAAATCTTTCTAGAATGTATCCTGCCTCCTTAAATCAGAACTACTGAACACAGTTTAGCCTTTCATTGGAGACCCTGGGCAGATGATTACTGAACACAGTTTAGCCTTTCATTGGAGACCCTGGGCAGATGATAACCACCCATTGTCATGAGGTCTGGGGGTGGTGGCCAGAATTTCATTCTCTCCTGGCCTTGGTCTGACCTCCGCCCCCAAGGTCCAGTTGTCCTGCTCTGGGCACTGACCCTGCCCCAGCTCCTGAGCCCCTCGACCACCACAATCACCACTAAGTCTCTGCCTGGCATGGAGAACAAGATAGCCAAGGTGAAGAGGGATCCTGTTACCCTCTAACTCAGTAGTTCTAATTTCTAGACAGTAATCTGCCCCATGTTTGGAAAAACGCATGTGAAAGGGTTTGCCGCAGCTGTTGCTGGAATGGCGATCACTTGTCCTGAAAGTGCATTTGTAGGAAATCGTTAAATAAACCATGGCCTGACCGTGTTGAGGAACGCTGTGTGGCTTAACATGAGGCAGAGCTGCCTGTGGAATAACGTCCAAGAGAAACTGAGAAAAGCGAGTTAGCAAACAGCAAGTCTATTACCCCCACTTAGAAAGGACACGGCAGTGTCCCGGTTCTCTGGTCTCCTGGGTCCTCCCAGCATCAAGTGCAGATCCTGGCACACAGCGGGTAGAATCGCGAGCCCCCCGCTCTCCCCTCACCTACACCCTGCAGCCATTCCTCCTGTCCCCAGGCTCTTCCTAGCAGTCACCCTTCAGACCCCTCAGCTGGCCAAGCCTCCTCCTGCTTCTCACTTGCTTGGTTTTGCTTGTTTCCTGCGCCCTCTCCTCACCAGGACGTTAGCTCCCAGAAGCCAGGACTTGGCTCTTGGACTCCCTGTGCTGGAGTGGCCAGGGCTGTCAGCGAAAGCTTATGGAATGCGTGGGTGAATGAATCCAACTTTTACAAAACAAAGTGAGATGTATTTATTAAAATATGTAGGAATTAGAGCATTTTGATAGAAAATCTTTATGTTTTGCCTACAGTCTAGATTGAAAATGTCAACTCCAGACATCACTGTGCTTCTGGAAACTATAAAGAGGAAGTGGGAGCTAGGACATGCCCCCACCACGCCCCGCCCAAGAGCATCTGGGTTAAGTGTGTTATGTAAGTCGAGCTTTGGGTTTCTGGTCAGGAGGTTATAAAGCATTTGGCCCAGAGTCTGGCCTGGTGTTTATTCAGGAAAACTGCTCCTCACTTGAAGCAGAACTTTGGCAGAAACTCAGTGTGAGAACAGTTCCTACCCAGCCCCCCACTGGGGAGGGAAGCCACTGAGTCTGGCTCTGGGAGAAGGGAAATGGGAAATGTAAACCAGAGGAGGTTTCCATCGTCCTACAGCAGACCCAGGTTTATCTTATCAGTGGAGAAGGGAGGATGGCTTGTTGAAAATGCAGCCTGGTTCAAGTGAAGGGTGACTGAGAACATTCTGGGCTTTGAAAGGCAAACAAGCCAGGGAGTGGTCTTTACAGGATCCTAATCTAAATCAGAGGGGCCAGCCCAGCAAGGAAGGGGTGGGGCTGGTGGGGTTTTAGCCAGACTGGCCCACCTCTCCCCTTCCTACTTCCTGATCTTTGCAAAATAAAGTTTAAAATCCAGGACAATTTAGTATGCTTTGGTGCAGGGAACAACATAAAGAGTATAGACCTGGCCCTCGCTCCTAAGAATCTTTAAGCTACGAGAGAGCTGCAGGATCTAGAACACTGCAGGACCCACTGCGGGCAAGGTCCTAGCTTAGGAACTGTACACTCGTTCTTGCATTTAACCTTCACATCAGCCCCCAGAAGTACTTGATGAGGCATCTGGGAAGTGAAGGGATTTGCCCAGGGTCAAATCTGTGAGGGATGGAGTCAGAATTCAAACCCAGGCTGGGCATGGTGGCTCACAGCTGTAATCCCAGCACTTTAGGAGTCCAAGGCAGGAGGATCACTTGAGCACAGGAGTTTGGGACCAGCCTGGCCAACATGGTGAAAGCCCATCTTTACAAAAAATACAAAAAAAAATCCCACCTTTATTTAAGAAAAAAAATTCAAACCCAGATCTGTTTGGCTTTGAGGTTGGTGCTGTTTACAACATGCAGAATAAAATTTTTTTTTTTTTTGAGACTCTGTTGCCCAGGCTGGAGTACAGTGGTACAATCTTGGTTCACTGCAACCTCCATCTCCTAGGTTCAAGCAATTCTCCTGCCTCAGCCTGTCGAGTAGCTGGGATTACAGGCAAGTGACACCACGCCCAGCTAATTTTTGCATTTTTAGTAGAGACAGGGTTTCACCATGTTGTCCAGGCTGGTCTCGAACTCCTGACCGCAAATGATCCACCTGCCTTGGCCTCCCAAAGTGCTGGGATTACAGGGATGAGCCACTGTGCCTGGCTTAGAATCAAAATTTGAAATCAACCTGTGTTGAGTCAGTAAGTAAACCATAAAGATGGAGATTTGGGAATCAGAATTCCAACCTCCTTGAAGGCAGACCTGGGCTATGGCTGGAGGTTGGCGTTGGAAGAACTGAGGGAAAAACACAGGCCTTGGAGTCCCAAAGACCTGGCTTCAAAGCCTGGCTCTGCCTTTGCTGCTGTGTGACCTAGAGCCAAGTGGCTGGACTCTTCTGTGCCCAGCATCCTCTGCTGTGAAGTGGAGAGGATGAAGTTCACCTCCTAGGTTTGCTATGAGGTTTAAATGGGAACAATCCAAGTACACAGAACCACTGGTGTGGGGCTGGTTCTTGAGGGGTAGCTAGTGAATGTTAGCCATGTCCATGACACGCAGAGGGCTGAGTGGACTTCCTCCCTGGGTGGGGGAGGAAGGAGAAGCTTGGGGATAGTACAAGGCCAACCAGACCTACTTCCACCCAGCCCAGCCTAGTGCTTCTCTGTACTCTCCTAACCCTGCTGACCTAAGTGCTTTGCTGCGAGGCAGTTGTGTGTGAGGCGTGAACCCTGAGCCTGTGCTACAGGGGGAAGGAGAGAAGCATGCTCACCCAATGGCTGCAGGCTGCCTGCCCGCCCCCCATGCCTGTGAGCCCCCATCTTCCAGCAGGCAGACCCGGGAACTCCCTTCTCCTCCACAGGCACCCCGAGGAGGAGCTGACTTTCAGAGTCGGGGAGTAAACACCCAGGGCCTGCTGCCCAGGCATGGCATAGTCCAACTTGAACTTAGGTCTGGTAGTCTCCTGGCTTTGAACCTGAGCTCTTTATTGCCACACCTGTCCCCACACTGGAAACGACCCAGCCCTCCCGTGGAAAGAAAGAAGGGTGCCATTTCCCTAAAAATTAACGATTGACTAACTAATATGAAACCACACAAGCACGCCTCCAGAACCCTGGTTAATGTTTACCCATGTTCTTCTCCGGTGCCAAGAGCCCTTCCTGTGGGTGCACAGCTGCGGATGCCACCATAGAGATTATGTGGGACAAATTTCAGCCTGGGAATATGATTCCTGCTAGGCCCTTACCTGAACGACTCCTTCCTGGGGCACTCTTTTTCCACCCTGCCATCGTCATGGCATTGGGCATTCACTCCATGCTTGGTGCAGAGACTTCAGACCCTCACACGGCTTTATAAAAAGGGGGCTCTAGGGTGATTCCCACCCTACAGATGAGGAAACAAAGACACAGGGGTGAGGTGCTTGTCCCATGTGACAAAATCAGGAGCAAAATAGCCCATATTCGGCCAGGCGCAGTGGCTCACGCCTGTAATCCCAGCACTTTGGGAGGCCGAGGTGGGTGGATCACCTGAGGTCAGGAGTTGGATACCAGCCTGGCCAACATGGTGAAACCCCGTCTCTACTAGAAATACAAAAATTAGCCGGGCATGGTGGCAGGCATCTGTAATCCCAGCTACTCAGGAGGCTGAGGCAGGAGAATTGCTTGAACCTGAAAGGCGGAGGTTGCAGTGAGCCGGGATCGCTCCATTGCACTCCAGCCTGGGGGACAAGAGCCAGACTTTGTCTAAAAAAAAAAAAAAAAAAAAACCCTCACACCTGTAATCCCAGCACTTTGGGAGGCCGAGACGGGCGGATCACGAGGTCAGGAGATTGAGACCATCTTGGCTAACTTGGTGAAACCCCGTCTCTACTAAAAACACAGAAAAATTAGCCGGGCATGGTGGCAGGCACCTATAGTCCCAGCTACTTGGGAGGCTGAGGCAGGAGAATGGTGTGAACCTGGGAGTCGGAGCTTGCAGTGAGCTGAGATTGCGCCACTGCACTCCAGCCTGGGCAACAGAATGAGACTCTGTCTCAGGAAAAAAAAAAAAAGCCCATATTCGTCCAGGTTCTTTTTTTTTTTTTTTTAAGAGTCTTTTTCTGTCACCCAGGCTGGAGTGCAGTGATGCAATCACGGCTTACTACAGCCTCAACCTCCCAGGCTCAAGTGGTCCTCCCACCTCAGCCTCCTGAGTAGCTGAGACTATAGGCACGCAACCACACCTGGCTAATTTTTCATTTTTTGTGGAGAGAGGGTCTCACTGTTGCCCATGTTGGTTTCGAACTCCTGAGCTCAAGCAATCCTCCTGCCTTGGCCTCCCAAATTGTCAGGATTACAGGCGTGAGCCACTGTGCCCGGCCACCCAGATTCTTGTCTTGAACCTCTGCTCCTTTTTATGTTTTCTTTTTTGAGAGAGGGTCTTGCTCTGTCACCCAGGCTGGAGGCAGTGGTGTGATCATGGCTCACTGCAGCCTCAACCTCCCAGACTCAAGCAAGTGATCCATCCATCTCAGCCTCCTAAGTAGCTGGGATTACAGGCGCATGCGACCACACTTGGCTAATTTTTCATTTTTTGTAGAGATGGAGGTCTCACTATGTTACTCAGGTTGGTCTCAAATTCCTGAGCTCAAGCAATTCTCATGCCTTGGCCTCCAAAAGTGCTGGGACTACAGGTGTGAGCCACTGTGCCAGGCCAAATGTCTGCTTTTGACCAGTGAGCCTGGCCACCCCTCCCCAGCCCTGTTGTGAGCCTCGCTCCAGGCTTTGCTTGGCAGCTCGGTATTCTTTATAGTCCGAGACTCTGGCCCAGAGTGACCATGGATGTCTCACTGGAGTTCTAGGCCAGGGCCAGGACATGCAGGGATGCTGGGGCCAAAGGGACCCCCAAGGAAGGCAGGCAGAGAGGCAGATGTCTTTGCCTTCATGTCACCTGTAGCCTTCGCCTCAGCACTGGCGAGGTGACCATGGACCCTGCCAGGAGACTGGTTTACCAAGCCCGAAGGGAACAGCTTGCTGGGAGATGTCTTCTCTGCACTCCCCAAGACCATCGCCTGGTGCCTGGAAAGCAGAGGGCGAACTCTGGCACTTTATGTATGTATTTATTTTTATTTTTTGAGACGGAGTTTCACTCTCGTTGCCCAGGCTGGAGTGCAATGGCGTGATGTTGGCTCACTGCAACCTTTGCCTCCTGGGTTCAAGCGATTCTCCTGCCTCAGCCTCCCAAGTAGCTGGAACTACAGGCACCTGCCACCACACCTGGCTAATTTTTTGTATTTTTAGTAGAGATGGGGTTTCACCGTGTTGGCCAGACTGGTCTCAAACTCCGGACCTAAGGTGATCCGCCCACCCCAGCCTCCCAAAGTGCTGGGATTACAGGCATGAACACCGCACGCAGACTTGCACTTTAATAGGTGACTTTAGGTAATAAGTAAAGACCCTTCCTCTGAGCAAATGGAGGGGCTTTGGCTCTCTGACATTGGCCTCATGAGGAAGGAAGTCTTTCCCCCAGATGTGGCTTGGTTGGGTGATGGCCTGGTCTGAATTACATTCTAGAGGCGGAACCGTCTTGGGACCCGCCCTCCTCCCTGACCCTGTTTTTTATCACTTCCTTTCTGGTTCACCAGTAACTCTGGCCACCTTTGCTTTTTCTCAAATCTACCAGACTTATTCCTGCCCTGGGGCCTTTGCACTTGCTATTCCACAGCCTGGACTGCTGGTCCTCCGGCTCTTCCTGTGGACCCCTCCTTTTCATCATTCCGGACTCGGTCAAATGTCCGCTCCTCAGGGTGACCTGCCCCTACCACCACGGCCGGAGTTCTCCACCCCCCACCTTAGTCACCTTCTCTGGATCCTCTTCTTCCCTTCGCCTTCATCTGTACAGTCTGAGGTGGTCTTCTGTGTTTCATTGCCTCTTTATTTCCTGGGCACCATGAGAGCATGGTCTTTGTTGGCTTTTGGCTGTACTGTGTCCTCAGCCCTAGAACTGTGCCTGGCCCATCGCAGGTGTTCATTAAGTGTTTGCTGAGTGAGTGAAGTAATAATCTAGGGCTGGGCATGGTGACTCACACCTGCAATCCCAGGACCTTGGGTGGCTGAGGAGGGAGTATCGCTTGAGTCCAGCCTGGGGAACATAGAGGGACCTCATCTCTACAAGAAATACAAAAATTAGCCAGGCGTAGTGCCGTGTGCCTGTGGTCCCAGCTACTCAGGAGGCGGAGGCAGGAGGATCACTTGAGCTTAAGAGGAAGAGGCTACAGGGAGCCATGATCGCGCCACTGCACTCCAGCCTGGGCAATGGAGTGAGACCCTGTCTCAAAAAAGAAAAAAAAACAATAAAAAGAATAATCTAATTTAGTTCTCACAACAAATTTGTGTGGGAGTGGAATAGAATGAAGGTGGTTGCAAATTGTTTGCCGTTCCTTCTAGGGAGAAGGGGAGGCTCTCTCCTCAACCTGGGACTCTGGACTGAGCCGGTGACTCACTTTGACCAACAGAATTTGGTGGCAGAAATGAGGCCAAGTGACTTCTGAAGCTAGATCTTAGGAAGCCTTTCAGCTTCCACCTGGGTCTCTAGGAACACTGTCTCAGGGGAAGCCAGCTGCCATGTGGGAAGTCGGACTAGCTTGAGCCAGCCATGCAGTCAGGAAGCCCAAGCAGCCATGTGGTGCCAGACGAGTAAGTGCAGAAGCCATCTTGCACATCCAGCCTCAGAGGTGGATGACTGTTGGCCCCAGCTGTCCTCACACTGTAGCCACACAAGGGAACTCTGCCCAGATGAGCCCAACCAGGGGACTCTACTGTGGGAGATAAGAAATCATTTTAAGCCACCAAGTTTTAGGGTGCTTTGTTACACAGCAATGGATAACTAGAACAAGTATGAACATTCTCTTCATTTTTTAAAGAAACCAAGGCACTGAAAAGTCAACTGACTTACCCAAGGTCACTTGGCAGAGTGAGCATTCTGGCCTAGATTGTCTGCAAGGCCTGTGCTTTTCATTTGTAGGCTACACCACTCTGAAATTAATTCATATTTGCTTTTTCTTTTTTTTTTTTTCTTACAATACTGGTAGTCAGTATTAGATTGACAGCTGGTCCTGAGAACTTCTTTCCTTCTCATTGTAGATTTTCATAAACAATGAATGGCACGATGCCGTCAGCAGGAAAACATTCCCCACCGTCAATCCGTCCACTGGAGAGGTCATCTGTCAGGTAGCTGAAGGGGACAAGGTGAGAACTGGTGACTTACCTTGGGGGAGGGATGGATTCGTCTTCTATTTTATACGTTTTTGTGTGGTGAAAGCTTTACCATATATGTGTATTACTTTCACAAGTAACAGATACCAATGAAAAATTCCGAGTAAATTAATCAATAGAAACTTGCCTGCAGACAACGGTGTTAATTCACTTAGTGTAGAACTATAGACTTGGAAGTGAATTCGGCAAATATCTAATACAGTGTCTCCTTTCCAGACCTGGAAGTTGAAGGTCAGAGATGGAAACCTTGCTGGGTAGAATTTGGGTCTCCTAAGATCTAGCTCCTGTGGAGGTTTGAATTGTATAGACTGTAGGAACCAATCGAAACTGATAATATTCATTTAAAATTTTTAAATTAGACTCTTAGTAAAAATATTTTGTGTTTTTGGCCGGGCGCAGTGGCGCAGGCCTGTAATCCCAGCACTTTGGGAGGCTGAGGTGGGAGGATCACTTGAGCCCAGGAATTTGAGACCAGCCCGGGGAAACATAGTGAGATACTATCTCTAAAGTAAACAAAGAAACAAATAAATAATTTAAAACTAAGAAAATACAGGCCAGGCGCGGTGGCTCATGCCTGTAATCCCAGCACTTTGGGAGGCTGAGGTGGGCAGATCATGAGGTCAGGAGTTTGAGACCAGCCTGACCAGCATGGTGAAACCCCGTCTCTACTAAAAATACAAAAATTAGCCAGGTGTGGTGGCATCTCTTGAGCAATCCCAGCTACTCAAGAGGCTGAGGTAGGATAATTGCTTGAACCCGGGAGGCGGAGGTTGCAGTGAGCCGAGATTGCGCCACTATACTCCAGCCTGGGCGACAGAGCGAGATTTCGTCACAAAAAAAAAAACAAAAAAAAAAAGAAAAAAAGAAAATACAGAAATTATCCGGATTCTCATTCCCACCAGGACTTCATGAAAGGAGGGGAAGGTCATGTTATTCAACCCCATTGCTGAAGTCTGGTGCTCATCAGGGCTCTGCCGGGCTAGGAGCATTGTTTACGGGGCAGGTTTTCTGTGCAGCGATATGCTGATGACGGATGTGTTTGTATTCGGAGCTGGTTATTACTAAGAAGACCTGAGTTTTCCAGGAAGGCTTGAGTTTTCCTGTGTTTTCTAGGAAGATGTGGACAAGGCAGTGAAGGCCGCCCAGGCCGCCTTCCAGCTGGGCTCACCTTGGCGCCGCATGGACGCATCACACAGGGGCCGGCTGCTGAACCGCCTGGCCGATCTGATCGAGCGGGACCGGACCTACCTGGCGGTGAGTCCTCAGCCCTTCTCCCCCTCAGATCACATGTGGTGAATGGGCTCGCAGCATCCTGTGAACAGCCAGGAACCAAGCATCCTGTGAACAGCCAGGGGCCACACATCTGACATGGGACTGATGGGAATGGCATAGGATGGACACCTTTAGGGGGCACCTCTGTACTAACCAGAGGAGCCTTTCAGTGTCTCCTTTGTTTTTTTGTTTTGTTTTGTTTTGCTTTTTTGAGATGGAGTCTCACTCTGTCGCCTAGGCTGGAGTGCAGTGGCGACATCTCGGCTCACTGCAACCTCCACCTCCTGGGTTCAAGTGATTCTTCTGCCTCAGCCTCCCAAGTAGCTGGAATTACAGGCACAAGCCACCACGCACAGCTAATTTGTGTATTTTTAGTAGAGACAAGGTTTCACCATGTTGGCCAGGCTGGTCTCCAACTCCTGGACTCAAGTAATCCACCTGCCTCAGCCTCCCAAAGTGCTGGGATTACAGGCGTGAGCCACCGCACCTGGCCTTTGATGCAGCGGGTTTGGCTAAGCAAGAAGGATCTGGGGGAGGGGAGAGGAGCTGTGTCAGGGAGTCCTTCCCAGGAGAGAGACCCCTGGGAATGGACACCTCTCCCTGGGCCACTCCATGGTGGGCCTTCTCCCTGGCTGCAAGAGGAGAAGAAACCAGGAGGCAATCTCCCAGCCACAATTGATTCTGCACACAGAAGCCAGAGCAAACCTTCCAGAAGGCAGATTATACATGGCACTCTGCTCTTATCCCTGCATGGCATGTGGTGTCCTTAGGATAAAATCCTCAACATGGTCTGTAAGACCAGCCTGTAACATGGCAAGATCCTGTCTCTATAAAAAGTTAAAAAACTAGCTGAGTATGGTGGCATATGCCTGTAGTCCTAGCTACATGGGAGGCTGAGGCAGGAGGATTGCTTGAGCCCAGGAGTTCAAGGCTGCAGTGAGCTGTCGTGGAGCCACTGCGCTCCAGCCTGGGCAACAGAGTCAGATCCTGTCTCAAAAAAAAAAATGACCCAGCATGTTCTAGTTCCATCATCTGAGTCATGCTGCACTGCAGTCCTCACATTCACATGTGCTCCCGAGCCTGGGCTCCCATGCTTGATGGCCAAGCCTCTTTGAGCATCAGCGCTTGCACCTGCCTGGGATGCTCTTCGCCCTGCTGCCATCTGTACCATCCCCTTTGCCCAGTTGCCCCCTACATATCATTCAGGTTCTAGCCTAAAGGGCTCATCTCTGGCTGATGTTTCTAGACAGGGCTGGGCAGCCTGGCTCCCTGCTTTCTATTTTTTAGCATTCTTTTATTATTATTATTATTATTTTTTGAGATGGAGTCTCACTCTTCACCCAGGCTGGAGTGCAGTGGCACAATCTCGGCTCACTGCAACCTCTACCTCCCAAGTTCAAGCAATTCTCCTGCCTCAGCCTCCCCACTAGCTGGGATTACAGGTGTGCACCACCATGCCCAGCTAATTTTGTATTTTTGATAAAGTCAAGGTTTCACTGTTTTGGTCAGGCTGGTCTCGAACACCTGCCTCGGCCTCCCAAAGTGCTGGGATTATAGGTGCAAGTCACTACATCCGGCCTCTAGCACTCTTAACACATGTGACTGAGGACTTGTGTCATTATGCACAGTCTCTTTGCTCTGTAAGCTCCACGCTGGTCTCTATCCCAGCACCTGGATATGGTAGAGAGCAGAAGCTAAAAGAGTGTGTTTGTGAAATCACTGAGTGAGAAATTGGTGGCTCATCCTGCCTGGCCCCCTTCCTCCTCCTCCCTGCCTTTGGAGAGACCATGGCAATAGTCCAGAGATGCTAGTGACATTTGGCGGCACAAAGCAGACTCTCACCCTGGGCTTGCACCAGCCCTTCTCAGTCCCAGCCTTGGTGCCCTCTGTCAGCCCTTTGTTTTCCTCTCATTCTTGCACCCATGTCTCTGCTGACCTTGTTTTCTTCTCAGGCCTTGGAGACCCTGGACAATGGCAAGCCCTATGTCATCTCCTACCTGGTGGATTTGGACATGGTCCTCAAATGTCTCCGGTATGGGCTCAGCTTTCCTGTTCTTTGTTCTGGCAGGGGAAAAGGGGAGGCAACGTTGTTAGGAGGTAAAAATTAAATTACAAAAATTCAAAAGGGGCAGAGCGCGGTATCTCATGCCTATAATCCCAGCACTTTGGGAGGCTGAGCCAGGTGGATTACGTGAGGTCAAGAGTTTGAGACCAGCCTGGTCAACATGATGAAACCCCATCTCTACTAAAAATACAAAAATTAGCTGGGCATGGTGGCGCACACCTGTAATACCAGCTACTCAGGAGGCTAAGGTAGAAGAATCTGTTGATCCCTGGAAGTGGAGGTCACAGTGAGCCAAGATCACGCCACTGCATTCCAGCCTGGGTGACAGAGTGAGACTCTGTCTCAAAAACAAAAACAAAAAATGAATAAATTACAAAAATTCAAAAGGATCACAGGAGTCAGAGAAGGCTACTCTATTTAGACTCCAGCTCATGGGAAAATCCTTCAATATCACAAATTGTGATTAGTCATAAATGCTTTCTTTTGTTCTTGGGTCACTTTTGGTACTTTCTGTGTTACTTGGAACTTGTCCATTTTATCGAGGTTATCTAATTTGTTGGTGTACAGTTGTTCACAGTATTCTCTTATAATCCTTTTTATCTCTGTAAGATCTGTAGTGTTGTCTTCATTTTCAGTTTTACTTATTTGGGTCTTCTCTCTGTTTCTTAGCCTAGCTAAAGGTTTGTCCATTTTGTAAATGTTTTCAAAGAACCAAACTTTTGGTTTTGTTGATTTTATTATTTTTCTATTCAAGAAAATATTCTCTTTTGTCTGTCTCCGTTTCAGTCTTTATTTCCTTCCTTTTACTAGCTTTGGGTTTGGTTTAATCAAAAATGTTTGATTGATTGATTGATTGATTGATTATTATTATTTTTTGAGATGGAGTCTCGCTCTGTCGCCCAGGCTGGAGTGCAGTGGTGCGATCTCAGCTCACTGCAAGCTCCGCCTCCCGGGTTCATGCCATTCTCCTGCCTCAGCCTCCTGAGTAGCTGGGACTACAGGCGCCCGCCACCACGCCCAGCTGATTTTTTGTATTTTTAGTGGAGATGGGGTTTCACCGTGTTAGCCAGGATGGTCTCAATGTCCTGACCTTGTGATCCACCCTCCTTGGCTTCCCAAAGTGCTGAGATTAGAGGCGTGAGCCACCACGCCTGGCGATTGATTGATAATTTTAATTTTTTTTTTGAGGCAGGGTGTCACTCTGTTGCCCAGGCTGGAGTGCAGTGGCACAATCATAGTTCACTGCAGCGTGGACCTTCTGGGCTCAAGCAATCTTCCCACCTCAGCCTCCTAAGTAGTTGGGACCACAGGCATGCACCACCACGCCTGGATACTTTTTAAATTTTTTGTAGAGACGGGGGTCTTGCTATGTTGCCCAGGCTGGTTTTGGACTCCTGGGCTCAAGTGATCCTCCCACCTCGGCCTCCCAAAGTGCTGGGATTACAGGCATGAGTTACTATGCCCAGCAATCATAAACATTTCAATGACCAAGGAACAAGAGCTTTGTTAAAGCCCATGTGTTGGAGCTGCCAAAAATTCACTGAGGCCAGGCACAGTGGCTCACACCTGCAATCCTAGCACTTTGGGAGGCTGAGGCGGGTGGATCATTTGAGGTCAGGAGTCCAAGAGGAGCCTGGCCAACATGGTGAAACCCCATCTCTACTAAATATACAAAAATTAACCAGGCAGTAGTGGCGCATGCCTGTAATCCCAGCTACTCAGGAGGCTGAGGCACGAGAATCACTTGAACCCAGGAGGTGGAGGTTACAGTGAGCCGAGATCGTGCCATTGCAGTCCAGTCTGGGTGACAGACTGAGGCTCCATCTCAACAAAAAAAAGAAAGAAAGAAATTCACTGAGCCCAACTTAAACGATAGAGTCAAGGGGTCTCTAATGCAAAAGGCCATTGAGTCTCACTCACCTCCCTGCTTGCTTCATTCTCCTCAGCTACACTGGCTTTGGGGGCCAGTTTTTACACTGGGACCTGGTAGCCCACACCACCTGTTCTTGTACCGCCGTGCCTGATTCCAGCCAGGCTAAGCTGTCATCTTTTAGTTGTAATGCCATATTCCTGAGGGAGGACCCTGAGTGGCTGGCCTTGGTTCTGGCCAGCTGTGGCCAAGGGTGGACAGATCATTTGTGTACATAATGGCTGCCTCCCTATGACATATAAACAGAGGTGGTGGGGAGGAAGCAGTGCCAGAAGAGTAGAGGTTGGACAAGAAAACAGTTGGGCCGGGCGCAGTGGCTCACCCCATAATCCCAGCAGTTTGGGAGGCCGAGCCGGGTGGATCACCTGAGGTCAGGAGTTCGAGACCAGCCTGGCCAACATGATGAAACCCCGTCTCTACTAAAAATACAAAACTTAGGCTGGGCGCAGTGGCTCATGCCTGTAATCCCAGCACTTTGGGAGGTCACGGCGGGCGGATCACGAGGTCAGGAAATCGAGACCATCCTGGCTAACACGGTGAAACCCCATCTCTACTAAAAATATATATAAATAAAAAATTAGCTGGGCTTGGTGGCGGGCGCCTATAGTCCCAGCTACTCGGGAGGCTAAGGCAGGAGAATGGCGTGAACCTGGGAGGCGGAGCTTGCAGTGAGATGAGATCGCGCCACTGCACTCCAGCCTGGGCAACAGAGCGAGACTCTGTCTCAGAAAAAAAAATAAAAAATAAAAAAATAAAAACTTAGATGGGCGTGGTGGCAGGCATGCTACTTGGGAGTCTGAGGCAGGAGAATCGCTTGAACCTGGGAGGCGGAGGTTGCAGTGAGCTGAGATCGCGCCACTGCACTCCAGCCTGGGAGACAAGAGTGAGACTACGTCTCAAAAAAAAGAAAACATTCGGCATCCTTCACAACAGGTGCACACAGCCAGGGCAATCACGCCTCCCCGGGGACACTGGGCAATGTCCAGAGACATTTTTGGCAGCCTCGACTGCGAGGGGAAGGGTACTACTGGCATCTAGTGGATAGAGGTCAGAGATGCTGCTCAACATTGTACAATGCCCAGGACAGTCCCACAACAAAGAATTTTCCAGCCCCAAATGTCAGCAGTGCCAAGGCTGAAAAACTCCCTCTGCAAGGACACCCCAGAGAGAGCAGCCTGGTACATCTCAGTTGGGGCCACATGCTTTCCTGAATCTTGGCATTCTGCTTTTGTGCTGATGAAATAACTTCTGGGGCTTGCAAAACACATGTCATGTAGACTGTGTTTGTATAGATCTGGGGGAGGGAAGCTGCAATGCCTGGGCTTGCATAGATTGGCAACCCCCTAGCTAGCTTTCTTCCAGGGTCACAAACCCATGTTCAAACCCAGGTCACTAGCCAGGTGCTAATGGCTCGAGCCTGTAATCCCAGCACTTTGGGAGGCCAAGGCAGGAGGATCACTTGAGCTCAGGAGTTTGAGAGCAGCCTGGGCAATATAGGGAGACCCACATCTCTACAAAAAATTTAAAAACATTAGCCAGGCATGTTGACATGTGCCTGTAGTCTCAGCTACTCAGGAGGCTAAGGTGGGAGGATCACTTGAGCCCAGGAGGTCAAGGCTACAGTGAGTTATGATCGTGCCACTGCACTCCAGTCTGGGCAACTGAGCAAGACCCTGTTTCTTTCTTTTTCTTTTTTTCTTTTCTTTTTTTCTTTTTTTTGAGACAGAGTCTCGCTCTGTTGCCCAGGCTGGAGTACAGTGGCGTGATCTCGGCTCACTGCAACCTCTGCCTCCCAGGTTTAAGCCATTCTTCTGCCTCAGCCTCCCGAGGTGCTGGGATTACAGGCACCCACCACCACGCCCAGCTAATTTTTTGTATTTTTAGTAGAGACGGGGTTTCACCACCTTGGCCAGGCTGGTCTCGAACTCCTGACCTCGTGATCTGCTCACCTAGGCCTCCCAAAGTGCTGGGATTACAAGTGTGAGCCACCACACCCAGCAAGACCCTGTTTCTTAAAAAAAACAAAGATGGTCAGGCATGGTGGCAGGTGCCTGTAATCCCAGCTACTCGGGAGGCTGAGGTAGAGAATCGCTTGAACCTGGGGGGCCGAGGTTGCAGTGAGCCCAGATCACAGCACTGCACTCCATCCTGGGTGACAGAGCGAGATGCTGTCTCAAAAAAAAAAAAAAAAAGAAAGAAAAGAAAGAAAGAAAAAAAGTCTAATTCCTGGGCATGAGCCCCAGAGAGTGGGATTGAGTAGATTGGAAATGGACTCCTGGGATCTGGTGTTTTTTACAAGAACCCCAGGCGATTCTGAGGCTTAGGGGTTAGCTACCTAGAGTAGATTTTCGTGACCTTTGCAGTCACTTGTCTTTCTCTGAATAAGCCAAAAGCAAAGGCAGTTTTCAGAAAGACTCAGCTGGACCAGTCTGAGTCTTCTCTTTCTGCCGGGGTTTGCAGGGGTCCCTGACAATCATTGATTCCAGCTTGAACGTTTCTTTGTTTGAAGGTATTATGCCGGCTGGGCTGATAAGTACCATGGGAAAACCATTCCCATTGACGGAGACTTCTTCAGCTACACACGCCATGAACCTGTGGGGGTGTGCGGGCAGATCATTCCGGTAAGTCCAGCCTCCCTGGAGTTTCTTCAGAGTGCCCTGAGATTTGGCAGTCTGCCAGGCTCATTGCAGAGGTTCTGGGGGTGGTGTCGGAAGGCAGCCTGGGTGGCAGGTAAGAAGATGGGCTCTGACAAAGCCAATCCGGTTTGAGTCTCAGCCCTGCCACTCGTGAATTCTGTAACCTTGGGCAAGTCACTTATCCCCCAAGCCTCAGTTTCCCCATCTGAAAAGTGGAAATGAACATAGTGCCTGTCTTAGGGAGGTAATTAGGGCTTAGCATGGTGTCACAGACATAAAAGCACGGATAAATGTGAGTCTGTCATCCTTGTGCACCGCCTGCCTCGTCCATCCATCTTAAAACCACGATGGATGGAGTTAGGGGAGGACATGCAGGGTTCAGAGAACTCGGTGCTGCTTCTGCCCTCTGGGGTTGCCACCTTTTGCTGCCCAGTGTAGTTCTCTGAGGAAGCTTGGATTTCGAAGGCTGCTGTTGTTTGTTGCAGTGGAATTTCCCGCTCCTGATGCAAGCATGGAAGCTGGGCCCAGCCTTGGCGACTGGAAACGTGGTTGTGATGAAGGTAGCTGAGCAGACACCCCTCACCGCCCTCTATGTGGCCAACCTGATCAAGGAGGTGCGTGGCTTGTCCAGGTCTTAACCTCTAAATGCCCTTGTTGAGGCTTGTTCTAAAGGAGTTCTGAGAAGGGTCTCAGGGGTCCCTAAACAGGGAGGCATGTTTGTGGAGCCCCCATCATCTTGTGAACCAGAGTGGCTCCCTCTTAGCTTTTTTCCACATTGGACTTCACTGCAAGATCCCCTTTGAAGAATTAAAAATATTGCTCCAGGCCAGGCTTGGTGGCTCACGCCTGCAATCCCAGCACTTTGGGTGGCCAAAGCAGGAGGATTGCTTGAGTTCAGGAGTTTGAGACCAGCCTGAGCAACATAGCAAGACCCCCATCTCTACAAAAAATTAAAAATCAGCTGGGTGGCATGCACCTGTAGTCTCAACTACTTGGGAGGTTAAGGCAGGAGGATCACTTGAGCCGAGGAGTTTGAGGCTGCAGTGAGCTGTGATCACACCACTGCACTCCAGCCTGGGTGCCAGAGAGAGACTAGGTCTCAAAAAACAAACAAAAACCCACTATTGTTCTAAGTGAATGCTGTCAGGGGAGGGGCAAAGACACAGGGAACCCCAGCGAACAGACTCCTTCTCCGTCCCATTTAGAATTCCCATGTAGTGCCCCATACAACTAGCTTCTGACCACATGTGTCCTTGGCAGACTGTCCCACCCTCTCTGAGAAAGGATGTGTCTTCCCCTGGTCGAGCCCTTCAGAATAGGAGGGTGACTCCCAATGTCCCCTGGCTGTTTGCTCACAGGCCGGCTTTCCCCCTGGTGTGGTCAACATTGTGCCTGGATTTGGCCCCACGGCTGGGGCCGCCATTGCCTCCCACGAGGATGTGGACAAAGTGGCATTCACAGGCTCCACTGAGGTAAGGTGACCCTGGCCTCAAGCTTGCAGCCTCCTTGGCCCAAGCTCCCCCTGTCCTCAGTGGACAACATGCTCAAGGTGAGCTCCCGGCTGTCAAGCGGAGGTCTCTTCCTCCAGGACGACCCTGTAGGTACCAGGAGGGGTGGGGCAGGGTTGAGCCCTTCGTGGTCTGGTTGCCACACTAGCTGCCCTTGGGAGGGGCCGGTGTCCCATGTGGACTAAGGAAGCCAGGCCTGGCCAGACTCCACACAGCCCAGAGCTGATCGCTTGCCCCACATCAAAGCACCTTGGCCAGGTCAGACTCCTTGACCAGGACTGCCATTGTGGTTAAAAATTAGCCTTGTGTGGTGGTGTGTGCGTGTGGCCCCAGCTACTCGGAAGGCCGAGGCAGGAGGGTTGCCAGAGCCTGAGAGGTCAAGGCTGCAGTGAGCTGAGATCACGCCACTGCACTCCAGCCTAGGTGACAGAGCGAGACCCTGTCCAAAAGAAAAAAAAAAGTGAACGTCTATTTGGTGAAATTCTCTAGGTCTCTCGTGGTCCAGTTGCTCGCTCAAGCTGTGGGGGACTCTGTTCTGTGTCTATAGAGTGCTGGACTCTTTCTCCCTGCACTGAGAGCTTGTTCCTGTCTTTCTGTCCCCACAGATTGGCCGCGTAATCCAGGTTGCTGCTGGGAGCAGCAACCTCAAGAGAGTGACCCTGGAGCTGGGGGGGAAGAGCCCCAACATCATCATGTCAGATGCCGATAGTGAGTTTCCAGCTGGAGAAGGCCTGGCCTTGAAGGCAGCCCTGGCCGCCTGTGTTGTGGCTCCAGCCGATCCTGTCACCCCCCCAGTGCCCAATGGCGTTGGTTGCTGTCCCTCGGGCCTCAGGATAAGATGCCAGCGCAGGGCCTGCATGGCCTGGCCTTGGCCTGTCCCCAGCCTCTCCCTGGCTGCTCTCTGCATCATCAGGCTAGGCCATGCCCCTGCTATCTGACTCATCCACTTGCCGCCATCACGCCCTTTGTCCTGGTTGGCAGTGGGCTCCCAGATCGCCCCTCTTCTCCCTGTATCTGTCTCTGGCACCCAGCAGGCATCAACCCTGACAGTGGTGGGAACAGGCTCCATTGGGCAGGCGGCCACCAGGGCCAGGGTCCTCCTCCTCACTGTCACCTTTCTGTCTCCTGCCCACTTCCCGCAGTGGATTGGGCCGTGGAACAGGCCCACTTCGCCCTGTTCTTCAACCAGGGCCAGTGCTGCTGTGCCGGCTCCCGGACCTTCGTGCAGGAGGACATCTATGATGAGTTTGTGGAGCGGAGCGTTGCCCGGGCCAAGTCTCGGGTGGTCGGGAACCCCTTTGATAGCAAGACCGAGCAGGGGCCGCAGGTGAGCCAGGCAGTGCAGCAGGGTCTGGGTGTCCAGAGCCAGCATGAGAAGCAGAGAGGGCATCGGGCTCAGATCAGCTGGGACTGGGTTCAGGTCTCAGCTCTACCACACAGCAGCTGTGTGCCTTTGGGAAGCTATGTTCCCTCCCTCAGCCTTCATTTCCCCATCCCGAGCCGTGCCCTGCCTCATTCACAGGGTGGCTGTGATGTAGAAATTAATCCTGGGAAGCACTTTGTAAATTGCATATATGTAACAAATACCAGGAGTGTCTGCAAAAGGGAGTGTGTGTTTCCAAGACCTTGGTCATCAGTAGAAGTGTATCCAGAAGATACACAGCTCTGTGAACCTTCGTGTCTGAGAGCCATGGTATGGCTAGTGTAGGGACTTTATTTCACTTCATGTTTTGAGCTGTTTGATTTTATTTATTTATTTATTTACCTATTTATATTTTAGAGACAAGGTCTCTCTTTGTTGCCCAGGCTGGAGTGTAGTGGTGCAATCATACCTCACCTCAGCCTTGAATTCCTGGGCTCAAGGAGTCCTCCTGCTTTGGCCTCTCAAAGTGCTGGGATTACAGACATGAACCACCACACCTGGCCTGGATTTTACTTTTGAGCAGTTGTAGGTTTATAGAAAAATAGAGCTGAACGTACAGAGGGTGCCCATATATTCCTTTGCACCTCCCTGTTCCACCAGTTTCCCCTTTATTCACATCCTGCATGAGTGTGGTTCATCTGTTAGTACTGATGAGCCAATACTGGTACCTTATTATTCACTTAGGTCTGTAGTGTATTTTCGGGTTTTTTTTTTTTTTTTTTTTTTTGGAGACAGAGTTTTGTTCTGTCTCCCAGGCTGCAGTGCAGTGGCACGATCTCGACTCATGCCTCCCGTGTTCAAGCAATTCTTGTGCCTCAGCCTCCTGAGTAGCTGGGACTACAGGTGCGCACCACCACGCCTGGCTAATTTTTTGTATTTTAGTAGAGACAGGGTTTCACTCTGTTGCCCAGGCTGGTCTCGAACTCCTGAGCTCAGGCAATCTGCCATCAGGCACCCAGCCTCGGGGTCATTTTTTGTGTTGTACTTACTATGGGCCTAGACAAATGTATCATAATGTGTATGATACCATCATTCTAGTATCATATAAATATATTTGTGCCCTGAAACCCCCGTCCTCCACCTATTCTTCCCTCTTTTCCTCCCCTGAGCCCTGGCAGGCAACCACTGATTTTTTTTTTTTTTTTTTTTTTTTTGAGACAGAGTCTCGCTCTGTCACCAGGCTGGAGTGCAGTGGCGTGATCTCGGCTCGCTGCAACCTGTACCTCCTGGGCTCAAGTGATTCTCCTGCCCCAGCCTCCTGAGTAGCTGGGACTTACAGGTGCATGCCACCATGCCCAGCTAATTTTTGTATTTTTAGTAGAGACAGGGTTTCACCATGTTGGCCAGGATGGTCTCGATCTCCTGACCTCGTGATCCACCTACCTCAGCCTTCCAAAGTGCTGGGATTACAGGCGTGAGCCATTGTGCCTGGCCGATCTTTTTATTGTCTCTATAGTTTTGCCTTTTCCAGATTGTCTTATACGAATCATACAGTAGGTAGCCTTCTCAGACTGGCTTCTTTCTTTTAGCAGTTTGCATTTCTGATTCCTCAGTGGGGAGCCACAGCCATGTCTGAGGATGGACTGGCCTTGCCATGGGACAGGGTTATGTGCCCAACATCCTCCTCTTTGATTTTTTTTAGAGACAGGGTCTTGTTCTGTTGCCCAGGCTGGAATGCAGTGGTGTGATCATGGCTCACTGCAGGCTTAACCTCCTGGCCTCAAGTGATCCTCCTGCTTCAGCCTCCCAAGTAGGTGGGACTACAGGCACACGTCACCACACCTGGCTAATATTCGTATTTTGTATAGAGATGAGGTCTTGCTATGTTACCCAGGCTGGTCTTGAATTGCTGGGCTCAAGCAATCCTCCCACCTCAGCCTCCCAAAGTCCTGGGATTGCAGGTGTGAGCCACTGTGCCTGGCCTCCAACATCTCTATCTTTAATAGCTTTATTGAGATATAATTCACGTAGCATAAAATGCACCATTTTAGTGTACGATTCAGTGATTTTTAGTATATTCACAACTTTGTGCAACCATCACCACTAATTCTATAATATTGTCATCGCCTCCCCTAAATATCCTGTACCCATTAGCAGTCACTCCCCATTCCTCCCCCTACCAGGCCCAGGCAACCACCAATCTATGTTCTGCCTATAGATTTATCTATTTTGGACATTTTATACAAATGGAATCCTACACTACATGGTTCTTTGTGTCTGGCTTCTTCCAAGTAGCCATGTTTTAAAGGTTCATCCATGTTGTAACAAGAATGTATCAGAACGTAAAAGGCCAAGTAATATTCCATTGTGTGGATAGACCACATTTTGATTTTTCCATTAATCTGTTGACAGACTCTTGATTGTTTCCACCTTTTGGTTACTGTGAATAGTGCAGCTAGGGGCACTAACATTTCTTTCTTTCTTTTGAGACCGTCTCGCTCTGTCACCCAGGCTGGAGTGCAGTGGCATCATCTCAGCTCACTGCAACCTCCACCTCCTAGGTTCAAACAATTCTCCTGTCTCAGCCTCCTGAGTAGGTGGGACTTCAAGTGCACGCCACCACGCCCTGCTAATTTTTGTATTTTTAGTAGAGACAGGGTTTCACCAAGATGGTCAGGCTGGTCTTGAACTCCTGACCTCAGGTGATCCACCTGCCTCAGCCTCCCAAAGTGCTGAGATTACAGGTGTGAGCCACCGCACCTGTCCTAACATTTCTTTTCTTTTTTTTTTTTTTTTTTTGAGACAGAGTCTTGCTCTGTCTCCAGGCTGGAGTACAGTGGCATGATCTTGGCTCACTGCAACCTCCGTCTCCCAGGTTTGAATGATTCTCCTGCCTCAGTCTCCCGAGTAGCTGAGATTACAGGCGCCCACCACCATGCCCAGCTAATTTTTTGTATCTTTAGTAGAGACAGGGTTTCACCATGTTGGCCAGGCTGGTCTTGAACTCCTGACCTTGTGATCTGCCCACCTCAGCCTCCCAAAGTGCTGCTGAGATTACAGGCATGAGCCACTGCACCCGTCCTAACATTTCTTTTTGTCTCATTTCTCTTTGTGGCTAATTATTAAGATAATATAAACTTGCATTAATAAATTTAATGAGAAAGTGTTTAGGCTATGTGTGGCAACTCACATCTGTAACCCCAACACTTTGGGAGGCTGAGGCAGGAGAATCTCTTGAGCCCAGGATTTCGAGATCAGCCTGGGCACTACAGCAAGACCTCATCTCTACTAAAAAAAAAAAAAAAAAAAAATGCAAATCATGACCAGCCTGGCCAACATGGTGAAACCTCATCTCTACTAAAAATACAAAAACTATTCAGGCGTGGTGGTGGGTGCCTATAATCCCAGCTACTCGGGAGGCTGAGGCAGGAGAATCACTTGAACCCGGGAGGCGCAGGTTGTGGGGAGCCAAAATCGTGCCACTGCACTGCAGCCTGGGTGACAGAGTGAGACTCCGCCTCAAAAAATAAATAATTTTTTTTTAAAAAAAAAGCAAAAAAAAATTAGCCAGATGTAGTGATGCATGCCTATACTCTCAGCTACTTGGGAGGCTGAGGTGGGAGCCCAGGAGGTCAAGGCTGCAGTGAGCAGTGATCACACCACTGCACTGCTGCCTGAGTGGCAGAGTGAGACCCTGACTCTTTTTTAAAAAAGGTATTTAATGTAAAAAATAAGACTTTGTTGCATTTCTTTTATTCTCCATTGGTAACCACTCATGCACACACAGTTATGTTGTTGTATGTTTATTTTTTAAAAAATAGGCTGGGTGTGGTGGCTAACCCCTGTAGTCCTAACACTTGGGAGGGAGGCCAAGGTGAGTCAATTACTTGAGCCCAGGAGTTAGATACTAGCCTGGGCAACATAGCAAAACCCCGTCCCTACTAAAAATATAAAAATTACCCAGGTGTGGTGGCACACACCTGTGGTCCCAGCTACTCGGGAGACTGAGATGAGAAGATACCTGAGCTCAGGGAGGTTGAAGTTGCAGTGAGCCGTGATTGTGCCACTGCTCTTCAGACTGGGCAATAAAGTGAGACCCTGTCGCCCTTCTCCCCTACCCCATAAAGGAGTATATAGTGCATATTGTTCTACAAGCTTTCCTTCTTTTTTTTTTTTTTTTTGAGACGAAGTCTCTGTTGCCAGAGCTGGAGTGCAATAGCACGATCTTGGCTTACTGCAATCTCCACCTCCCTGGTTCAAGCGATTCTCCTGCCTCAGCATGTGCCACCATGCCCAGCTAATTTTTGTATTTTTAGTAGAGACGGGGGTTTCACTATGTTGGCCAGGCTGGTCTTGAACTCCTGACCTCATGATCCGCCTGCCTCGGCCTCCCGAAGTGCGGAGATTACAGGCATGAGCCACTGCACCCAGCCCAAGCTTTCCTTCTTTTTACAGAATATCTTGGGCCATCTTTCTGTGTCAGTTAGTTCACAGATCTATTAGTGATGACAATATACTGGATGCACTGTAATAATTTTAACCAACCCCTCTACTGATTTATACTTAGAATTGTTTCCATCTTTTGCCTTTACAAAATGCTCCCCCAGCCTGGGCTACAAGGCAAAACCCTGTCTCTACTAAAAATACAAAAATTAGCCCAGCATAGGGGTGCATGCCTATAGTCCCAGCTACTCGGGAGGCTGAGGTGGGAGGATCATTTGAGCGTGAGAGGCAGAGGTTACAGTGAGTGGAGATCGCACCACTGCACTCCAGCCTGGGTGACAGAGTGAGACCCCATCTCAAAAACAAAAACACACACACACACAAAAAATACTCCCTAGTGAATATCCTTGTTCATTTCTCTTTGTGCATATGTGGAATGAATTCCTAGAAGTTAAATAGCTGGGCCAAAGGATCTGAGTATATAATTTTTGAGCAATATTAATAAACCACTTGCTCTAAAGGCTGTACCAGTCTGTCATCCTTCTAACAGTGTATGTAACGGTCTCTTGCTATCAGTGTATTTTCTTCCTAAACTTTTTGGTAATCTTATAGTTGAAAAGTAAAGATTGATTTGATGTCCTTTTCTCCGGTAGGCTGAGGAAGTCGGGTCTTTTTTGTGTTTTCTGCTATTGGCCCTGTGTGTTTCCTCTTCTGATCTTGCTTACTTATGACCTTGGTCCATTTCCCAGCTGTCTTGTTGCCTGCATAATTCTAAGCCTGAAGCCTAGGAGAGGTCTGAATCCGATGTCTCCATAACTCTGGGTTCCTTCTCCCACAGGTGGATGAAACTCAGTTTAAGAAGATCCTCGGCTACATCAACACGGGGAAACAAGAGGGGGCGAAGCTGCTGTGTGGTGGGGGCATTGCTGCTGACCGTGGTTACTTCATCCAGCCCACTGTGTTTGGAGATGTGCTGGATGGCATGACCATCGCCAAGGAGGAGGTGAGCACTTGGGGCCAGTGCTCTGGAAACATTCTTGGCGGGAGGTGAGGTAAACAGTTCAGCCTGGCATCCTGATGCTGTCACCCATCTGCTGGCTTGGGGCCCGATCTCAAGTTATACCCAGAACCCGTGCCCATAACACGCTATTCATAGTATGTATCTGATCTTGTCCCTCCTCTTCAGCTTGTACCCTCTGTCTGGGAGATCGTCTGCATTCCTCAGCATGGCCTGCAGGCCTTGGTGTCCTGGCCCTCAGAGCCAGGAGTCTAGGAATGACATTGTCTGCTCCTTCCCATGACCTTTTTTCTTTCAGTCAGAGTCTTGCTCTATTGCCCAGGCTGGAGTGCAGTGGCATAATCATGGCTCCTTATAGCCTTGAACTCTTGGGTTCAAATGATCCTCCCACCTCAGCCTTCTGAGTAGCTGGGACTACAGGTGCTCACCACCATGCCTGGCTAATTTAAAAACAATTTTTTAGTACAGGTTGGGTGCAGTTGCTCATGCCTGTAATCCCAACACTTTGGGAGGCCAAAGTGGGTGGATCACCTGAGGTCATGAGTTCAAGACCAGCCTGGCCAACATGGCAAAGCCCTGTCTGTATTAAAAATAAGAAAAAATTAGCCCTGCGTGGTGGCGCTTGCTTGAAATCCCAGCTACTCTGGAGGCTGAGGCAGGAGAATCGCTTGAACCTGGGAGGCAGAGGTTTCAGTGAGCTGAGATCGCGCCACTGCACTCCAGCCTAGGCAACAGAGCGGGACTCTGTCTCCAATTTTAGCCACGCCTGGCTAATTTTTGTATTTTTAGTAAAGACAGGGTTTCACCATGTTGATCAGGCTAGTCTCGAACTCCTGACTTCGTGATCTGCCTGCCTCGGCCTCCCAAAGTGCTGGGATTACAGGCATGAGCCACCACGCCCGGCTTATTTTTTCTCTTCTCGTTTTGAGATGGAGTCTCACTCTGTCGCCAGGCTGGAGTGCAGTGGCGCAATCTCAGCTCACTGCAACCTCTGCCTCCCGGGTTCAAGCGATTCTCCTGCCTCAGCCCCTATTAGTAGCTGGGATTACAGGTGCCCATCACCATGCCCAGCTAATTTTTCTTATTTTTAGTAGAGATGGGGTTTCACCATGTTGGCCAGGCTGGTCTCCAACTCCTGACCTCAGGTGATCCACCTGCCTCAGCCTCCCAAAATGCTGGGATTATAGGTGTGAGCCATCGTGCCTGGCCAAAAAAAATTTTTTTTTTTGAGTAAAGACAAGTTCTCTCTGTGTTTGCCAGGCTGGACTCGAACTCCTAGTCTCAAGCAGTTCTCCCACCTTGGCCTCCCAAAGTGCTGGGATTACAGGCATGAGCCACAATGCCCAGCTGACTTAAATTCTTTGACACTAAATCTACGTGTCACGTGTGAATAACATACCTGGCAGGATTGTTTAGAAATGGGATACTGTATGTAAAGCCCGGGGCGCACAGGAGGAAGTTGGCCCCTGTTAGCTCCATTCCCTCAGTGTTCTGCTGAGCTTGATGGCTGTTGTCTTCCCCTGGAACTGTTAGAGCATGACTGGGGGCTTATCCCCCAATCTGGAATCATCTGTTCTGCTCTGAGAGAGGTCGATGGCAGGTGCCTCCGTGTTGCCGAACCCCCTACGCTGCTCTCTCACTCCAGATCTTCGGGCCAGTGATGCAGATCCTGAAGTTCAAGACCATAGAGGAGGTTGTTGGGAGAGCCAACAATTCCACGTACGGGCTGGCCGCAGCTGTCTTCACAAAGGATTTGGACAAGGCCAATTACCTGTCCCAGGCCCTCCAGGCGGGCACTGTGTGGTAAGAGCCTCCCAGCAGCCCCTCACAACCCAACAGAGATTCCTCAAAGCCAGGGCCTACTGGAATCTGGTGGTCACCATCCTGGAATTTGGGGAGCTGGGCTCAGTTTCTCCTGGGTCAGGGTGTGATGTCGATTTGAGAGGTCCTGCTACCTCACCTCCAAAGGATCAAGCTTCTCTGCGGTGCAAAGGCCCTGCACCTGAACTTGGCAGGCAGCGGAGTGGTGGGGCTCCTCCACAGCTGCCTCAGGGCAGGAGACCAGAGCAGAGGGACCCATGATTGTGACACTGATCCTAAAAGCTTAGCCTCTGCTTCACACTTAGCCCCCACTAGAATGGCTATGTTTTTATTATTTATTTATTTTTAGTTTTATTTTTTCAGACAGAAAAAAATATTCTACCCAGGCTGAAGTGCTGTGGGGTGCGATTATAACTCACTGCAGCCTTGAACTCCTGGGCTCAAGCAATCCTCCCACCTCTGCCTCCCGAGTAGCTGGGACCACAGGTGTGTACCACCACACCTGGACAATTAAAAAAAATTTTTATTTTTTGTAGAGATGAGATCTCGCCATGTTGCCCGGGCTGGGCTATATGTATATATTTTTTAAAGTATTGATAAGGATGTGGAGAAATCGGAACCCTCCTATGTTGCTGATGGGAATGGAAAATGGCACACTCATTGTGGAAAATAATTTGGGAGCTCCTCAAAAAGTTAAACATGAAGCCCCCATATGACCCAGCAATTCCACTCCTAGGTATTTATCCAAGAGAAAGAAAATGTGCTCCCACATAAAAACGTGTATATGAATCTTCACAGCAGCATTATTTGTAACAACCAAAAGGTGAACACAACCCAAATGTCCGTCAGTAGATGAATGGATGCAGAATGTGATCTGTCCCTGCAATGAAATGTGGCTCAGCCACAGAAAGGAATGAAGTACTGTATGAGTCTGTTCTCACACTGCTGGTAAAGACATTGCAGAGACCGGGTAATTTATAAAGGAAAGAGGTTTAATGGACTCACACAGTTCCACGTGGCTGGGGAGGCCTCACAATCATGGTGAAAGGTGAAAAGCATGTCTCACGTGGTGGCAGACAAGAGAAGAGAACTTGTGCAGGGAAACTCCCCTTTATAAAACCATCAGATCTTGTGAGCCTTACTCACTGTCACAAGAATAGCGTGGGAAAGACCTGGCCCCATGATTCAATTACCTCCCATAACACGTGGGAATTGTGGGAGCTACAATTCAAGATGAGATTTGGGTGGGGACACAGCCAAGCCATATCAGTAGCCATGCATGCAATAGCATGGATTAATCTTGAACATAACATTGAGTGAAAGAACCCAGACTGTCTGGGTGCGGTGGCTCACGCCTATAATCCCAGCACTTTGGGAAGCCGAGGTGGGTAGGTCACTTGAGGTCAGGAGTTTGAGACCAGCCTGGCCAACATGGTGAAACCTTATCTCTACTAAAAACACAAAACTTAGCTGGCTGTGGTGGCAGGTGCCTGTAGTCCCAGCTACTCGGGAGGCTGAGGCAGGAGAATCGCTTGAACCTGGGAGGTGGAGATTGCAGTGAGTGGAGATCATGCCACTGCACTCCAGCCTGAGCGATAGAGTGAGACTCCAAAAAAAAAAAAAACCCAGGCACAAAAGGCCACATGCTGTGTGATTCCATTTACAGTATTATAAATATCTAGAATAGGCGAATCCATAGAGACAGAAAGTACGTTAGTGGTTGCCAGGGGCTGGGGGAGGGAGGAATGGAGAGTGCCTGCCTCCTGGGCATAGGGCTTCTTTCAGTGTGATAGAAATGTTCTGCAATTAGACAGTGGTGATGGCCACACAACACTGTGAATATGCTGTCAACCAGTGATTGTACACTTTAAAATGGTGAATTTTAGGCTGGGTGCAGTGGCTCACCCCTGTAATCCCAGCACTTTGGGAGGCCAAGGTAGACGGATCACGAGATCAGGAGATCGAGACCATCTTGGCCAACGTGGTGAAACCCCGTCTCTACTAAAAATACAAAAATTAGGCCTGGGCGTGGTGGCTCACACCTGTAATCCCAGCACTTTGGGAGTCCGAAGTAGGTGGAACATGATGTCAGGAGTTCAAGAGCAGCCTGACCAACATGGTGAAACCCCGTTTCTACTAAAAATACACAAATTAGACGGGTGTGGTGGCATGCACCTGTAATCCCAGCTACTTGGGAGGATGAGGCAGGAGAATCGCTTGAACCCGGGAGGCAGAGGTTGCAGTGAGTTGAGATCATGCCATTGCACTCCAGCCTGGGTGACAGAGCAAGACTCTGTCTCAAAAAAAAAAAAAAAAAATTAGCCGGGTGCAGCGGTAGGCACCTGTAATCCCAGCTACTCAGGAGGCTGAGGCAGGAGAATCACTTGAACCTTAGAGGCAGAAGTTGCAGTGAGCCGAGATCGCACCACTGCACTCCAGCTTGGCAACAGAGTGAGACTCTGTCTCAAAAAAAGAAAAGAAAAAGGGCAGGGCACTGTGGTTCACGCCTGTAATCCCAGCACGTTGGGAGGTCAAGGCGGGCGGATCATGAGGTCAGGAGATCAAGACCATCCTGGCTAACACAGTGAAACCCCGTTTCTACTAAAAATACAAAAATTTAGCCGGGTGTGGTGGCGGGCACCTGTAGTCCCAGCTACTCGGGAGGCTGAGGCAGGAGAATCGCTTGAACCTGGGAGGTGGAGATTGCAGTGAGTGGAGATCATGCCACTGCACTCCAGCCTGAGCGATAGAGTGAGACTCCAAAAAAAAAAAAAACCCAGGCACAAAAGGCCACATGCTGTGTGATTCCATTTACAGTATTATAAATATCTAGAATAGGCGAATCCATAGAGACAGAAAGTACGTTAGTGGTTGCCAGGGGCTGGGGGAGGGAGGAATGGAGAGTGCCTGCCTCCTGGGCATAGGGCTTCTTTCAGTGTGATAGAAATGTTCTGCAATTAGACAGTGGTGATGGCCACACAACACTGTGAATATGCTGTCAACCAGTGATTGTACACTTTAAAATGGTGAATTTTAGGCTGGGTGCAGTGGCTCACCCCTGTAATCCCAGCACTTTGGGAGGCCAAGGTAGACGGATCACGAGATCAGGAGATCGAGACCATCTTGGCCAACGTGGTGAAACCCCGTCTCTACTAAAAATACAAAAATTAGGCCTGGGCGTGGTGGCTCACACCTGTAATCCCAGCACTTTGGGAGTCCGAAGTAGGTGGAACATGATGTCAGGAGTTCAAGAGCAGCCTGACCAACATGGTGAAACCCCGTTTCTACTAAAAATACACAAATTAGACGGGTGTGGTGGCATGCACCTGTAATCCCAGCTACTTGGGAGGATGAGGCAGGAGAATCGCTTGAACCCGGGAGGCAGAGGTTGCAGTGAGTTGAGATCATGCCATTGCACTCCAGCCTGGGTGACAGAGCAAGACTCTGTCTCAAAAAAAAAAAAAAAAAATTAGCCGGGTGCAGCGGTAGGCACCTGTAATCCCAGCTACTCAGGAGGCTGAGGCAGGAGAATCACTTGAACCTTAGAGGCAGAAGTTGCAGTGAGCCGAGATCGCACCACTGCACTCCAGCTTGGCAACAGAGTGAGACTCTGTCTCAAAAAAAGAAAAGAAAAAGGGCAGGGCACTGTGGTTCACGCCTGTAATCCCAGCACGTTGGGAGGTCAAGGCGGGCGGATCATGAGGTCAGGAGATCAAGACCATCCTGGCTAACACAGTGAAACCCCGTTTCTACTAAAAATACAAAAATTTAGCCGGGTGTGGTGGCGGGCACCTGTAGTCCCAGCTACTCGGGAGGCTGAGGCAGGAGAATCGCTTGAACCTGGGAGGCGGAGCTTGCGGTGAGCCGAGATCGCACCACTGCACTCCAGCCAGGGCGACAGAGCGAGACTCTGTCTCAAAAAAAAAAAAAAAAGAAAAGAAAATGTAAAATAGGCCGAGCGTGGTGGCTCACACCTGTAATCCCAGCATTTTGGGAGGCCAAGGCAGGCATATCACGAAGTCAAGAGTTTGAGACCAGCCTGACCAACATGGTGAAACCCTGTCTCTACTAAAAATAGAAAAATTAGCTGGGCATGGTAGCACGCACCTGTAATCCCAGCTACTCAGGAGGCTGGAGATTCGCTTGAACCTGGGAGGCGGAGGTTGCAGTGAGCTGAGATCTCACCACTGCACTCCAGCCTGGGCAACAGAGCGAAACTCCATCTCAAAAAATAATAATAATAAATAAAAATAAATAAATAAATAAATGGTAAATTTCAAATTCAAATAAAATTTAATAATTTTTTTAAATTGCAAAAAAAAAAAAAATGAAAGAAAAGAAAAGAAAGCCATCCAGGTGCAGTGGCTCATACCAGTAATCCCAGTGCTTTGGGAGCCTGAGGCAGGAGAATTACTTGAGGCCAGGAGTTCGAGACCAGCCTGGGCAACATAGTGAGACCCCATCTCTACAAAAAATAAAAGATAAAAAAATTAGCCAGGCATAGTGGCACATACTTGTTATCTTAACTACTTGGGAGGCTGAGGCAGGAGGGTCACTGGAGGCCAGGAGTTGGAGACCAGCCTGGGTAACATAGTCAGACCCCATCTCTTAAAAAAAAATTTATTGCCAGGCGTGGTTGCACATGCCTGTAGTCCAGCTACTCAGGAAGCTGAGGCAGGAGAATCTCTTGAACCCCAGATGTGGAGGTTGCAGCAAGCCAAGATCATGCCATGGCAACTCCAGCCTGGGCAACAGAGAAAGATTCTATCTCAAAAAAAAAAACATTTTTTTTTAAGTTAAAAATAAAATAAAGACTTTGGGGCAATACAGGGGGTCCTGGGAATGTAACCCATAACCCCCAAGAGTGATTTCTGCAATCTCATTTCAAATTACAGGGTCAACTGCTATGATGTGTTTGGAGCCCAGTCACCCTTTGGTGGCTACAAGATGTCGGGGAGTGGCCGGGAGCTGGGCGAGTACGGCCTGCAGGCATACACTGAAGTGAAAACTGTGAGTGTGGGACCTGCTGGGGGCTCAGGGCCTGTTGGGGGTTCAGGGTCTGCTGTGGCTCAGAGCCTGCTGGGGGCTCAGGGCCTGTTGGGGGTTCAGGGTCTGCTGTGGCTCAGAGCCTGCTGGGGGATCGGGGTCTGTTGGGGGCTCGGGGCCTGCCGGAGGTTCAGGACCTGCCGGGGACTCAGGGCCTGCTGCAAGTTCAGGACCTGCTGGGGATTCAGGGCCTGCTGGGGGCTCAGGGCCTGCCAGGGATTTAGGGTCTGCTGGGCGGGCCACCTTTTGGCCTCTCCCTCATGCTTGAGGCCATCAGTGTTTCCTACTAATTTCCCATTTTAAGCCTGAGAAATGACAAGAGAGGGTAAAGACCCAGCCTCTGCTCTGTCCCGTGAGAAATACTGAGGGACGTGCCCCCACCAGGCCTATGCGGTCATTTGCTGGGCTTCGTTATACGCCAAGGCCTGTAGAGCCTGAGAAGAGGGAGAGACTTCAGCAAGCGGAGCCGAGAGGAAAAGCTTCTAGTAAGAATCTTTTCAGATTTTCACCAGGCGCGGTGGCTTTTCACCGGGCACGGTGGCTCTCACCTGTAATCCCAGCACTTTGGGAGGCCGAGGTGGGTGGATCACAAATGAGGTCAGGAGTTTGAGACCAGCTTGACCAACATGGTGAAACCTTGTCTCTACTAAAATACAAAAATTAGCCAGGCGTGGTGGCGTGTGCCTGTAATCCCAGCTACTCAGGAGGCTGAGGCAGGAGAATTGCTTGAATACGGGAGGCGGAGGTTGCAGTGAGCCGAGATTGTGCCATTGCACTCCAGCCTGGGCAACAGAGCGAGACTCCGTCTCAAAAAAAAAAAAAAAAGAATTAGCTATTAGGTTGGAATGGAGCAATTCCCACAGTAATAAAAATATTTAAAAATAAATAATACAAACATAAGCTATTAGGCATGAGATATCAAGGCCCATAACCATATGCATCTCCTTTGATTTGCAACTTCATCAATGACTGGAATATAGCCTGAAGGACCCATCAGAAATACAAAGAAAGCGTTCCTTCCATAAATGTTCATCACTGCTTTATCTCTAAGAGGGGAAAATCAGATGTAACCTTAATGCCCAATAAATTATGGAACACCCCAATCAAGGAGTAGCAGGTATCTGTTACAAATGTTTTTGTAGAATATTTGATATGAAAAATGCTTAGCCTTTAAAGTAAAAGCAGTATACAAACTAATATATCATCAATATAAGCCCAATTTTTGAAATTTATGTATATAGGTAGATACTCAGATACATTTACTTATAAATAAAAAAAAGACAGGAAAAACTGGAGCGTGGTGTTGCATGCCTGTAGTCCCAGCTACTCAGGAGGCCAAGGTGGGAGGATCGCTTGAGCCACAAGTTTGAAGCTAGCCTGGAAAATGGGTTGAGCAGGCCTTTCCAGGATTGGAATCACCAGGCTGGAGTGTACTGGTGCCATCACAGCTCACTGCAGCCTCCACCTCCTGGGCTGAAGTGATCCTCGCATCTCAGTCTCCCGAGTAGCTGGGACTACAGGTGCACATCACCATTCCTGACTAATTTTTGTATTTCTTGTAGAGATGGGGTCTCACTATGTTATCCAGGCTGGTCTCAATCTCCTGGGCTCAAGTGATTCTCCTGCCTTGGTCCCAAAGTTCTGGGATTATAGGCATGAGCTACCACACCCAGCCTGGCTCTCAGTTTTGTAAGTCAAAAAACTTGGACAGGCCAAATTGAAGAGTCATATTCGCCAATTTCATAAACGATTAATTTGGCAATGTAGCAAGATACCATCTTATTAAAAACAAAATGGCCGGGCGCAGTGGCTCATGCGTATAATCCCAGCACTTTTGGAGGCTGAGGCGGGTGGATCACAAGGTCAAGAGATCGAGACCATCCTGGCCAACATGGTGAAACCCTGTCTCTACTAAAAATACAAAAATTAGCTGGGCGTGGCAGCATGTGCCTGTAGTCCCAGCTACTTGGGAGGCTGAGGCAGGAGAATTGCTTGAACCCAGGAGGTGGAGGTTGCAGTGAGCCAAGATTGCACCACTGCACTCCAGCCTGGCGACAGAGTGAGACTCAAAAAAAAAAACAAAACAGGCCGGGCGCAGTGGCTCACACCTGTAATCCTAGCACTTTTGGAGGCTGAGGTGGGCAGATCACGAGGTCAGGAGATCGAGACCATCCTGGCTAACATGGTGAAACCTCGTCTCTACTAAAAATACAAAAACAAAATTAGCCAGGTGTGGTGGCAGGTGCCTGTAGTCCCAGCTACTCAGGAGGCTGAGGCGGGAGAATGGCGTGAACCCAGGGGGTGGAGCTTGCAGTGAGCCAAGATCGCACCACTGCACTCCAGCCTGGGCGACAGAGCGAGACTCCGTCTCAGAAAAAAAAAAAAAGAAAAAAAAAAAACCAGGGAAATATACACTGAAGTGAAAATGATTTACTGTGAATACTAATTATAGTTTAACCAGAAAACATAAACACAAGTGATGTTTAAGGAAGAGGCAAATGGGTTGAGCTAGCCTTTCCAGGATTGGAAAAGAGGAGGCTCAGGGCAAGGCTGCCAGCTGTGGAGCAGGTGAGAAAAGGCAAACGGGACTCATTCAGGGCCACAGTGCCAAGCTTGAGACTGGAGAGGCCGAGGACACAACCTGTGTTCCTGGATAGCTCACTGGAATCAACTAAACGTGTTTACTCGTTTAGCGTGGAAACTTTCCAATCTATGCAAAGAATAGGTATAATGGTAGAATAAGGCCAGGAGTGGTGGCTCATGCCTGTAATCCCGGCATTTTGGGAGGCCGAGATGGGCGGATCACTTGAGGTCAGGAGTTCGAGACCAGCCTGGTCAACATGGTGAAACCCCATCTCTACTAAAAATGCAAAAATTGGCCAGGCTGGTGGCATGTGTCTGTGGTCCCAGCTACTTGGGGGGCTGAGACAAGAGTTGCCTGAACCCGGGAGGCAGAGGTTGCAGTGAGCTGAGATTGCACCACTGTACTCCAGCCTGGGCAACAGAGCAAGACTCTGTCTCAAAAAACAAACAAACAGACCGGGCATAGTGCCTCACGCCTGTAATCCCAGCACTTTGGGAGGCCGAGGTGGGCGAATCACAAGGTCGGAAGATCCAGACCATCCTGGCTACGGTGAAACCCCGTCTCTACTAAAAATACAAAAAATTAGCCAGGCGTGATGGTGAGTGCCTGTAATCCCAGCTACTTGGGAGGCTGAGGCAGGAGAATGGCGTGAACTCGGGAGGCGGAGCTTGCAGTGAGCCAAGATGGTGCCATTGCACTCCAGCCTGGGCGACAGAGCGAGACTCTGTCTCAAAAACAAAACAAAACAAAACAAAACGAAAAAAAAAAAACAGTAGAATGAGCCTCTGTATCCCCACCATAAAGCTATGACAAAGATCAGCTCACAGCCAGTATTGTTTCCTGTATACCCCACCCACTTCCCAGTGGGTACACTTCATCCACTGCCTGAGCAGAGTCCACAACAGCAGGAGGTGGCCATGTGGGTGGACAGCCTGTGCTGGGCTTTGAGTTATGACATTGGATAAAAGGTCCAACTTCAGTTGGTGAGTCTTAAATCTTGGCACATGACTAGTGTTAAGGAGGCGATGTCCAGGATGGCCACGTGACAGGGTGGTATCTAAGCTGATATACCTGAAGGATGAGTGGAAGTAGAGATGGTGAGGGGAGGAAGAGAAGAACGTACTAAACAAAGAGCATAGCTTCTGGAAAGCTGTGATGGTGAGAAATATGGCTCTTCCAGGAACTGCAGGAAGGTTGCTGGTGGTGGAAGATGTAGTGGTTAGTGGGGAGAGAGCAAGGCCAGAATGCACAGGCCCTTGTTGGCCATGATGTGGGGTTTGATGTCTTTGATAATGGAGTTTGATCTCAGCTATGGGAGCATTTTAAGTAGAAGAATTAGGTGGCTCAATTTTTTTTTTTTTTTCTGAGACAGAGTCTTGCTCTGTTGCCCAGGCTGGAGTGCAGTGGTGTGATCTTGGCTCACTGCAACCTCCGCCTCCCGGGCTCAAGCGATTCTCATGCCTCAGCCACTTGACTAGCTGGGATTACAGGTGCCTGCCACCACACCTGGCTAATTTTTTGTATTTGTAGAGATGAGGTTTCACCATGTTGGCCAGGCTGATCTCGAACTCCTGGCCTCAAGTAATCTACCTGCCTCGGCCTCCCAAAGTTCTGGGATTACAGGTGTGAACCACTGTGCCTGGCCCACTCAATTTGTATTTTTAAAAGATTGCTCTGCTTAATCTATAGAGACAGAAACTTATTACTGGTCATCTAGGGCATGGGGAATGGGTAGTGGCTGTTCATGGGTGCAAGATTGCTTTTGGAGATGATGCAGATGTTCTAAAACTGGAGTATGGTGATGATTGCACAACTTAAAATATTCTAAAAGCAATTACACTTGATTATGCATAAATCATATCTCAAGAAAGTTGTTTAAAAATTTAAGAAAGCTGCCAGGCGCGGTGGCTCACGCCTGTAATCCCAGCACTTTGGGACACTGAGGCAGGTGAATCACCTGAGGTCAGGAGTTTGAGACCAGCCTGACCAACAAGGTGAAATCCCGTCTCTACTAAAAACACAAAAATTAGCAAGGCTTGGTTGCAGGTGCCTGTCGTCCCACCTACTCGGGAGGCTGAGACAGGAGAATTGCTTGAACCTGGGAGGCAGAGGTTGCAGTGAGCCAAGATTGCGCCACTGCACTCCAGCCTGGGCAACAGAGTAAGACTCCGTCTCAAAAAAAAAAAAAATTTAAGAAACCTCACTCTGCTTGCCATAGGGAGAATGGACCATCCGGTATGAGGAGGGATGAGGGAGCTGTCAGGAGACTGCTCCAAGGAGAAAGATGGTGGTTTGGATTGGAGTGGTGCAGTGCAGGTGGAGAAAAGAGGGTATATGTGACAGGAAGCCAGGAGTAGGATTGGCGACTCTGGATATAGAGAGGAAAAGCAAAACTAGGAATCAAAGATGGCACCCAGGTTTCCAAGGAGGGGTTGAGTGGTGACGCCAGTCCTGATAGGGAACACTGAATGAAGTACTGTCGTTCTTTTTAGGGTTGTGTTTGGGGTACCTGTCCAAACCCAAGAGGTGATGTGGAGAACACATCTAGGGAGATGGGCTTGGAGCTCCAGGGGCAAGACCCAGATGTGAAATAGAAATTCTGACATCATTGGCCTATAACTGTTCATCAAAATCATAGTTACAGGCCACGTGCCATGGCTCACGCCTGTAATCTCAGCACTTTGGGAGGCCCAGATAGGCGGAACGCTCGAGCCCAGGAGTTCAAGACAAGCCTGGGCAACATAGTGAGACCCCATCTCTAATAAAAATACAAAAAGTTAGCTGGGTGTTATGGTGCACGCCTGTAGTCCCAGCTACTTGGGAGGCTGAGGTGGGAGGATCGCTTGAGCCAGGAGGTCAAGGCGGTAGAGTGAGCTGTAATTGCACCCCTGTACTCCAGTCTGGGGAAAAATAAAGAAAAGCCCTTTCTGCTCACACTTAGTCAGCTCCTAGCTGAGGGCACCTACAGATCACAGGGAAGCAGGAAGATCTAACGGCTTCTCTGTCCCCCTTACAGGTCACAGTCAAAGTGCCTCAGAAGAACTCATAAGAACCATGCAACCTTCCTCCCTCAGCCACTGATGGAAAGTTCAGCAAGATCAGCAACAAAACCAAGAAAAATGATCCTTGCGTGCTGAATATCTGAAAAGAGAAATTTTTCCTACAAAAATCTCTTGGGTCAAGAAAGTTCTAGAATTTGAATTGATAAATATGGTGGGTTGGCTGAGGGTAAGAGTATATGAGGAAACTTTTAAACGACAACAATACTGCTAGCTTTCAGGCTGATTTTTAAAAAATAGATTCAAATGTCTTATCCTCTCTCCGAAACGCTTCCTATAACTCGAGTTTATAGGGGAAGAAAAAGCTATTGTTTACAATTATATCACCATCAAGGCAACTGCTACACCCTGCTTTGTATTCTGGGCTAAGATTCATTAAAAACGAGCTGCTCTTAACTTACTGGGTAACTCTTTGTCCATCTCAATAACCAAAGGAAGGTGGGCGTGGTGGCTCACGCCTGTAATCCCAGCACTTTGGGAAGCCGAGGCGGGTGGATCACTTGAGGTCAGGAGTTTGAGACCAGCCTGGCCAACGTAGTGAAACCCTGTCTCTCGCTAAAAATACACAAATTAGGCAGTCATGGTGGCTGGCACCTGTAATCCCAGCTACTTGGGAGGCTGAGGCAGGAAAATTGGTTGAACCTGGGAGGTGGAGGTTGCAGTGAGTGGAGATCACGCCACTGCACTCCAGCCTGGGAGTCAGAGCGAGACTCCATCTCAAAAAAAGTAAATAAATAAAATAGCCTAAGGAAATGCTGGCAGGCAGCACTGATATGGCACACTGGATATGATTTCTGCCCCTCCTCTGCTGTGGGTAAACAGCTTCTGTTTCATGCATTTACTTTTTTATTTTAATTACACCAATAAGAATGTGCTTGAATGTTTCATGCATTTAATTTGTTTCATGCATTTAACGTCTGGCCTGTTTACCTGTAGCAGGCTCTGAGATGTGCTCTAGAGACAGAACTTAAACATGATGCCCAAGAGAGGCGAGAGATACTGAATGTCCAATGTTCTCAAATGTTTTTTTTTTTTTTTTTTTTGAGACAGGGTCTTGCTCTGCCATCCAGGCTGGAGTGCAGTGGCACGATCATAGCTCACTGCTGCCTCGACCTCCTGGGCTCAAATGATCCTCCTGCTTCAGCTTCCTGGGCTAATGTTTGTATTTTTTGTGGAGATGGGATTTTGTTATGTTGCCCAGGCTGTTTTCAAACTCCTGGACTCAAGTGATCCTCCCGCCTTAGCCTCCTAAGGTGCTGGGATTACAGGTGTGAGCCACTGTGCCCAATTCAGTTCTCAGTAAAAACTTGATCAGGCCAAATAAAAGTGCCAATTTCATAATAGATTGATTTGGAAACCAGATGTCAATTTACTTACTTTAAGTGAGATCTGTATCTTCAGTAACCAGACCTCTTGAGTCTCCCACCCAGAACACTATCTTCCTCTAGTCAAGATACCTGGCAAAGGCCGGGCACAGTGGCTCACGCCTATAATTCCAGCACTTTGGGAGGCGAAGGTGGGCGGGTCACCTGAGGTTGGGAGTTCGAGACCAGCCTGACCAACAGGGAGAAACCCCATCTCTACTGAAAATACAAAAAAAAAAAAAAAAAAAAAAAACTAGCTGGGCATGGTGGCTCATGCCTGTAATCCCAGTTACTCAGGAGGCTGAGGCAGGAGAATTACTTGAACCTGGGAGGCAGAGGTTGCAGTGAGCCAAGATTGCTCCATTGTACTCCAACCTGGGCAACAAGAGCGAAACTCCGTCTCAAAATATAAATAAATAAGAAAAAGAAGAAATGGAAGCTGGGTTCAAGAGGGCAATTAGCAGTCTCTACCATCATGTGAAACACCACTCTGTGATTTGAGTCTTGACAATGTATTTTCTTTTTTTTTTTTTTCTTTTTTTTTTGAGACTGAGTCTCGGTCTGTCGCCCAGGCTGGAGTGCAGTGACGTGATCTTGGCTCATTGCAACCTCTGCCTCCTGGGTTGGAGCAATTCTCCTGCCTCAGCCTCCTGAGTAGCTGGGATTACAGGTGTGCGCCACCATGCCTGGCTAATTTTTGTATTTTTAGTAGAGACGGGGTTTTGCCATGTTGGCCAGGCTGGTGTTGAAGGCCTGACCTCAGGTAATCCACCCACCTCTGCCTCCCAGAGTACTGGGATTACAAATGTGAGCCACCATGCCCGGCCAACTGTAGGGACCAGCCCCACAGGGTCGGTGGGTTTTTCTCCCCATGTGCGGAGACGAGAGATTGTAGAAATAAAGACACAAGACAAAGAGGTAAAAGAAAAGACAGCTGGGCCCAGGGGACCACTACCACCAAGAGGCAGAGACCGGTAGAGGCCCTGAATGTCTGGCTGCACTGTTATTTATTGGATACAAAGCAAAAGGGGCAGGGTAAAGAGTGTGAGTCATCTCCAATGACAGGTAAGGTCACGTGGGTCACGTGTCCACTGGACAGGGGGCCCTTCCCTGCCTGGCAGCCAAGGCAGAGAGAGAGAGGGAGAGAGAGAGACAGCTTACGCCATTATTTCTGCATATCAGAGACTTTTAGTACTTTCACTAATTTTGCTACTGTTATCTAAAAGGCAGAGCCAGGTGTACAGGATGGAACATGAAGGCAGACTAGGAGCGTGACCACTGAAGCACAGCACCACAGGGAGACGGTTAGGCCTCCGGATAACTAATGATTAATGATATTCATATATAATCATGTCTGTGATCTAGATCTAGTATAACTCTTGTTGTTTTATATATTTTATTATACTGGAACAGCTCGTGCCCTCGGTCTCTTGCCTCGGCACCTGGATGGCTTGCCGCCCACAGCCAACAATGTGTTTTCAATATGCCCCCCAAACTACAGCAAACTCCTCTTAACTCGGGATTTAGGGTGATGCCCTACTTATGCCTAACTTTATCACCAGCTTAACCCTCATCTCATTATATAGGATGATATTACTTCTAGGAAGATTTTCTATGTGTGGAGGGTGCATCATTTAAGAATATTTTAGGCCAGGCACTGTGGCTCATGCCTGTAATCCCAGCACTTTGGGAAGCTGAGGTGGGTGATTTGCTTCAGCCCACGAGTTCAAGATCAGCCTGGCAAATATGGTGAAACCCCATCTCTACAAAAACATACAAAAATTAGCTGAGCGTGGTGATGTGTGCCTGTGGTCCCAGTTACTCTGGAGGCTGATGTGGGAGGATCACTTGAGCCCAGGAGGTCAAGGCTGCAGTGAGCTGTGATTGCGCCACTTCACTCCAGCCCAGAGTGAGACCCCATCTCTGAAAAAAACACAAAAAACAAGAAAAGAATACTGCAAAGAACCTTGGTAGGGGTGAATTGGAAAAAGTAGAGAAATGTAATATTTCTTTCCTGCTGTACTCACTGTAACTGTGAGAGGATCGGCTCTTTTAACCAACAGATAAGAAAGGAAATATTAGCTATGAAGAAGTGTCTATCATGTTGATTTTGACAACCTAGACACATTAATCTCCTTGCACTTTTAGTGACAGGAACCCATTAGAACCTTAAGCAGCTGTCTGAAGTAAAAACAAAGCTCTCAGGTGATGAACCACCTAATCTCCCTGGGTATTCGGATGTGGGTCAGTCACAGGAGTATTAGGTGTAAAGCCGCTGCTTCTGGGTAGAGCCTCCACTTGTGGCTGCACAGAGGGCACAGAGAGCTTTTCCTTCAGCCTGGAGAAGCTTCCTAAGTGTGGGCGTCACCTTGTGGGACGTACATTGAACTACGACGCTATTTCTCCAAGAATTAACAGGACAGTCCCTCCCACCGGTGTCCTTCCAACGATGTTGCATACAATTTGGCTGTACATTTGGCAGGCAGTGTAATGAGGGAATCAAAGACCAGGATCACAGACTGGAAAGAATTGAAAACAGGGACTCCCAACAAAAACTTGTACACGAACGTTCACAGCAGCACTATTATTCACGACAGCTCAAAGATGGAATCAACCCAAATATCCGTCAATAGATGAATGGACAGACAAAATGTGACATATCCATGCAGTGGAATATTATTTAGCCATAAAAAGGAAGGAAGTGCTGATGCATGTTGCGATGTGGATGAACCTTGAAAACATGATGCTGAGTGAAAGAAGCCAGACACAAAAGGAGGAGGACTGTATGATTTCACTTATAGGAAATATCCAGAACAGGCAAATCTATATAGAGAGAAGGTCGATTGCTGGGGGCCCTGGGAAGGGACCAAGGGGGAGTGACTTCTAATGGTGGTGTGCCCTTTTGGGGTGATGAAAATCGACCCACGGGCATTCAGCTCTCTATGAAAAGGAGCCTGGCATCTCTCTTGCTCCCTCCTGCCATGGGATATGCCAGCTCCCCCTTTGCCTTCTGACAGGCTTTCTAAGCTTCCTGAGGCTTCACCGGAAACAGAACAGATGCTAGTGCTGTGCTTGTACAGCCTGCAGAACCATGAGCCAAATCAATCTCGTTTCTTTATAAATTACTCCGCTTCACAGCTGGGCATGGTGGCTCACACCTGTAATCCCAGCACTTTGGGAGGCCGAGGTAGGTGGATTACTGAGGTCAAGAGTTCGAGACCAGCCTGACCAACATGGTGTAACCCCATCTCTAATAAAAATACAAAAATTAGCCAGGCATGGTAGGGCATGCCTGTAATCCCAGCTACCCAGGAGGCTGAGGCATGAGAATTGCTTGAACCCAGGAGGCAGAGGTTGCAGTGGGCCAAGATCGTGCCACTGCACTCCAGCCTAGGCAACAGAGCCAGACCCTGTCTCAAAAAAAAAAAAATTACCCAGCTTCAGGTATTCTTTTATAGCAATGCAAAACAGACTAACACACTGTCTTTTTTTCTCAGCTGTAAAGTGAGAATAATCATTGTGAAATGAGATATTAAAATTCTTTGGAATCGTGCCTCCTCAGCAGCTTTACAAGGCTACCATGTGGAGTTGTTGTTCAGTGGGTATAGAGTTTCAGTTTTGCAACATGAAAAAGTTCTTGAGACTGGCTGCACAACAGTGTGGATATACTTAACGTTACTGAATTGTACTCTTAGAAATCGTTAGGATGAAGCTGGGCACGGTGGCTTATGCCTGTAATCCCAGTACTTTGGGAGGCAGACGAGGGTGGATCATCTGAGGTCAGGAGTTTGATACCAGCCTGGTCAACAAGGTGAAACCCCGTCTCTACTAAAAATACAAAAAATTACTCGGGCATGGTGGTGGGTGCCTGTAATCCCAGCTACTCAGGAGGCTGAGGCAGGAGAGTCGCTTGAACCCAGGAGGCGGAGGTTGCAGTGAGCCGAGATTGCACCATTGCACGCCAGCCTAGGTGACAGAGCAAGACTCCTTCTCAAAGAAAAAAGAAATGGTTAGGCTGGTACATTTTATGCTATGCATTGTTTCTCAGAATAACAAAATTTTTAAGGAAATGACCACCACGTGAGATACCTAAAAAGCTGTCCCAGGAGAGGGATGATATTTATTCTGTGAGCTCTGAGAGGGGAGACAGGAGCCAGTCAGCAACCACTGAGTGCTCCAGCCGGCCCACAAAGCCCCAGCATGGGTGCTGCACCTGAGTGAGGCTGGCCTTGGAGACCTCTGGGCCCCTTCCAGCTCAGAGGTCTGAAGGATTTGAGCTGAGTCAGGTCAGCAGATGCTAGAACTTTCCATTCACAGACTGTCCAGTTTTGCTATATTTGAGGAACAGAAACAGGTCAGAAACCAGGGCATGCTCTCATACTACTAGGAAAACATAATGTGATACAACCTTTATTATTATTTATATTATTATTTTTAAATTTTGTTATTTATGTATTATTATTATTATTATTTTTTGAGATGGATTTTCCCTCTTGTTGCCCCAGCTGGAGTGCACTTGCACAATCTCGGCTCACTGCAACCTCTGCCTCCCAGTTTCAAATGATTCTTCTGCCTCAGCCTCCTGAGTAGCTGGGACTACAGGCGTGCACCACCATGCCCAGCTAATTTTTGTATTTTTAGTAGAGATGGGGTTTCTGCATGTTGGCCAGGCTGGTCTCAAACTCCTGACCTCAGGTGATCCACCCGCCTCGGCCTCCCAAAGTGCTGGGATTACAAGCGTGAGCCACCGTGCCCAATCTTTTTATTTATTTTATTGAGATAAGGTCTTGCTATGTTACTCAGGCTGGTCTTGAACTCCTGGCCTTCCAGAGTGCTGAGATTACAGGTGTGAGCCAAGGTGCCCAGAAGGCACAACCTTTCTGGCAGGCATTCACAACTAAGAACTTAATCCAAGAGCACAATTGGCCAAACGTGTGACATTAGAGAAGAGCACTGTTGTTGTGAACTTCAACCAATGAAGATGGCCTGAGAAAAACCTGTGACAGCTTGGCAGCATTCAGAAGGATGAGCCATCACTCCAACTGAGCCACGAAAATACGGTCTGGAGGCAGGGAACATAAGCCCAATTCACACTTCAGCTATGACAGGAAATATCCTCTCCATTTACATAGGGCTTACACCGAGTAAATGACTTTGTAACTTTACTTCATTCTCTTCTTTTACATAGGGCGTATACTGAGTAAATGACCTTGTAACTTTACTTCATCCTCTTTATTTACATATGGCGTACACCGAGTAAATGACTTTGTAGCTCTACTTCATCCTCTTCATTTATGTAGGACATATACCAAGGAACTGATGGAAACTTCTGGAGGGTATTTAAACCCCAAAACATTCTGTAATGGGGCCCTTGAGCCCCTATGCTCAGCCTGCTACCACACTGTGGAGTATACTTTCATTTTCAATAATTTTCTTCATTTATTTCCTTGCTTTGTGCGTTTTGTCCAATTTTTTGTTCAAGACACCAAGAACCTGGACACCCTCCACCAGTAACACAACCATCAGGCAATAGGGGTACGCCTGGGAAGGACAAGGGACAGTTAGTGCAGTGAGGAATGGGAGGCAGGGCCGAGTCTCTCTGAGCTGGGAGGCTGCTCCTTCTGGCCTCTCCAAAGCCTCACTGCTTCCATTTCCCGAGGCAGATAAGGACTGCCTCAGCCTGGGACAAAACGACCTCTCTGTGTCCACAGCCACCCACAATTGGCATAATGTTCCAGTCTCACTTCCCAGGAGCCTCTGAAGGGCCCAGCTTGGGTCAGATGGCCATTCCTGGGCCAGTCAGCTATGGCCAGGGGATGGGGTCACATGGCACCCACACGAAGCAAGGCCTATCCCTTAAGTAGGGGCTGTTGAGTGACAGGCACTGTGGAGGTGTTGACACCCGCTCTTCAAAGTATGGTCCTAGACCGAGCAGCAGCATCTACATCACTCGGCAGCTTCTTAGCAATGCAGAATCTCAGGCCCCACCCCACACCTAAGGAATCAGAATCTGCTTATTTATTTATTTATTTTGATGATAGGTGCATGCCACCACACTCAGCTAATTTTTGTATTTTTAGTGGAGTCGGGATTTCTCCACGTTGGCCAAGCTGATCTCAAACTCCTGACCTCAAGTGATCCACCCGCCTCAGCCTGCCAAAGTGCTGGAATTACAGGCATGAGCCACCGCACCCAGCCTGTAGCCCACATATTGATCCTGTCTGTTCTTTTTTTCTTTTTATTATTATTATTATTATTATTATTATTATTATTATACTTTAAGTTTCAGGGTACATGTGCACAATGTGCAGGTTAGTTACATATGTATACATGTGCCATGCTGGTGTGCTGCACCCATTAACTCATCATTTAGCATTAGGTATATCTCCTAATGCTATCCCTCCCCCGTCCCCCACCCCACAACAGTCCCCAGAGTGTGATGTTCCCCTTCCTGTGTCCATGTGTTCTCATTGTTCAATTGCCATCTATGAGTGAGAACATGCGGTGTTTGGTTTTCTGTCCTTGCGATAGTTTACTGAGAATGATGATTTCCAATTTCATCCATGTCCCTACAAAGGACATGAACTCATCATTTTTTATGGTTGCATAGTATTCCATGGTGTATATGTGCCACATTTTCTTAATCCAGTCTATCATTGTTGGACATTTGCGTTGGTTCCAAGTCTTTGCTATTGTGAATAGTGCCACAATAAACATACGTGTGCATGTGTCTTTATAGCAGCATGATTTATAGTCCTTTGGGTATATACCCAGTAATGGGATGGCTGGGTCAAATGGTATTTCTAGTTCTAGACCCCTGAGGAATCGCCACACTGACTTCCACAATGGTTGAACTAGTTTACAGTCCCACCAACAGTGTAAACATGTTCCTATTTCTCCACATCCTCTCCAGCACCTGTTGTTTCCTGACTTTTTAATGATTGCCATTCTAACTGGTGTGAGATGGTATCTCGTTGTGGTTTTGATTTGCATTTCTCTGATGGCCAGTGATGATGAGCATTTTTTCATGTGTCTTTTGGCTGCATAAATGTCTTCTTTTGAGAAGTGTCTGTTCATATCCTTTGCCCACTTTTTGATGGGATTGTTTGTTTTTTTCTTGTAAATTTGTTTGAGTTCATTGTAGATTCTGGATATTAGCCTTTTGTCAGATGAGTAGGTTGCGAAAATTTTCTCCCATTTTGTAGGTTGCCTGTTCACTCTGATGGTAGTTTCTTTTGCTGTGCAGAAGCTCTTTAGTTTAATTAGATCCCATTTGTCAATTTTGGCTTTTGTTGCCATTGCTTTTGGTGTTTTAGACATGAAGTCCTTGCCCATGCCTGTGTCCTGAATGGTAATGCCTAGGTTTTCTTCTAGGGTTTTTATGGTTTTAGGTCTAATGTTTAAGTCTTTAACCCAGCTTTAATTAATTTTTGTATAAGGTGTAAGGAAGGGATCCAGTTTCAGCTTTCTACATATGGCTAGCCAGTTTTCCCAGCACCATTTATTAAATAGGGAATCCTTTCCCCATTGCTTGTTTTTCTCAGGTTTGTCAAAGATCAGATAGTTGTAGATATGCGGCGTTATTTCTGAGGGCTTTGTCCTGTTCCATTGATCTATATCTCTGTTTTGGTACCAGTACCATGCTGTTTTGGTTACTGTAGCCTTGTAGTATAGTTTGAAGTCAGGTAGCGTGATGCCTCCAGCTTTGTTCTTTTGGCTTAGGATTGACTTGGCAATGCGGGCCCTTTTTTGGTTCCATATGAACTTTAAAGTAGTTTTTTCCAATTCTGTGAAGAAAGTCATTGGTAGCTTGATGGGGATGGCATTGAATCTATAAATTACCTTGGGCAGTATGGCCATTTTCATGATATTGATTCTTCCTATCCATGAGCATGGAATGTTCTTCCATTTGTTTGTATCCTCTTTTATTTCATTGAGCAGTGGTTTGTAGTTCTCTTTGAAGAGGTCCTTCACATCCCTTGTAAGTTGGATTCCTAAGTATTTTATTCTCTTTGAAGCAATTGTGAATGGGAGTTCACTCATGAGTTGGCTCTCTGTTTGTCTGTTATTGGTGTATAACAATGCTTGTGATTTTTGTACATTGATTTTGTATCTTGAGACTTTGCTGAAGTTGCTTATCAGCTTAAGGACATTTTGGGCTAAGACAATGGGGTTTTCTAGATATACAATCATGTCGTCTGCAAACAGGGACAATTTGACTTCCTCTTTTCCTAATTGAATACCCTTTATTTCCTTCTCCTGCCTAATTGCCCTGGCCAGAACTTCGAACACTATGTTGAATAGGAGTGGTGAGAGAGGGCATCCCTGTCTTTTGCCAGTTTTCAAGGGGAATGCTTCCAGTTTTTGCCCATTCAGTATGATATTGGCTGTGGGTTTGTCATAGATAGCTCTTATTATTTTGAGATACGTCCCATCAATACCTAATTTATTGAGAGTTTTTAGCATGAAGGGTTGTTGAATTTTGTCAAAGGCCTTTTCTGCATCTATTGAGATAATCATGTGGTTTTTGTCTTTAGTTCTGTTTATATGCTGGATTACATTTATTGATTTGCATATATTGAATCAGCCTTCTATCCCAGGGATGAAGCCCACTTGATCATGGTGGATAAGCTTTTTGATTTGCTGCTGGATTCGGTTTGCTAGTATTTTATTGAGGATTTTTGCATCAATGTTCATCAAGGATATTGGTCTAAAATTCTCTTTTTTGGTTGTGTCTCTGCCCGGCTTTGGTATCAGGATGATGCTGGCCTCATAAAATGAGTTAGGGAAGATTCCCTCTTTTTCTATTGATTGGAATAGTTTCAGAAGGAATGGTATCAGTTCCTCCTTGTACCTCTGGGTAGAAGTCGGCTGTGAATCCATCTGGTCCTGGACTCTTTTTGGTTGGTAAGCTATTGATTATTGCCACAATTTCAGATCCAGTTATTGGTCTATTCAGAGACTCAACTTCTTCCTGGTTTAGTCTTGGGAGAGTGTATGTGTCAAGGAATTTATCCATTTCTTCTAGATTTTCTAGTTTATTTGCGTAGAGGTGTTTGTAGTATTCTCTGATGGTAGTTTGTATTTCTGTGGGATTGGTGGTGATATCTCCTTTATCATTTTTTATTGCGTCTATTTGATTCTTCTCTCTTTTTTTCTTTATTAGTCTTGCTAGCGGTCTATCGATTTTGTTGATCCTTTCAAAAAACCAGCTCCTGGATTCATTAATTTTTTGAAGGGTTTTTGTGTCTCTATTTCCTTCAGTTCTGCTCTGATTTTAGTTGTTTCTTGCCTTCTGCTAGCTTTTGAATGTGTTTGCTCTTGCTTTTCTAGTTCTTTTAATTGTGATGTTAGGGTGTCAATTTTGGATCTTTCCTGCTTTCTCTCGTGGGCGTTTAGTGCTATAAATTTCCCTCCACACACTGCTTTGAATGTGTCCCAGAGATTCTGGTATGTTGTGTCTTTGTTCTCGTTGGTTTCAAAGAACATCTTTATTTCTGCCTTCATTTCGTTATGTACCCAGTAGTCATTCAGGAGCAGGTTGTTCAGTTTCCATGTAGTTGAGCAGTTTTGAGTGAGTTTCTTAATGCTGAGTTCTAGTTTGATTGCACTGTGGTCTGAGAGACAGTTTGTTATAATTTCTGTTCTTTTACATTTGCTGAGGGGAGCTTTACTTCCAACTATGTGGTCAATTTTGGAATAGGTGTGGTGTGGTGCTGAAAAAAAATGTATATTCTGTTGATTTGGGGTGGAGAGTTCTGTAGATGTCTATTAGGTCCGCTTGGTGCAGAGCTGAGTTCAATTCCTGGGTATCCTTGTTAACTTTCTGTCTTGTTGATCTGTCTAATGTTGACAGTGGGGTGTTAAACTCTCCCATTATTATTACTTGGGAGTCTAAGTCTCTTTGTAGGTCACTCAGGACTTGCTTTATGAATCTGGGTGCTCCTGTATTGGGTGCATATATATTTAGGATAGTTAGCTCTTCTTGTTGAATTGATCCCTTTACCATTATGTAATGGCCTTCTTTGTCTCTTTTGATCTTTGTTGGTTTAAAGTCTGTTTTATCAGAGACTAGGATTGCAACCCCTGCCTTTTTTTGTTTTCCATTTGTTTGGCAGATCTTCCTCCATCCTTTTATTTTGAGCCTATGTGTGTCTCTGCACGTGAGATGGGTTTCCTGAATACAGCACACTGATGGGTCTTGACTCTTTATCAAACTTGCCAGTCTGTGTCTTTTAATTGGAGCATTTAGTCCATTTACATTTAAAGTTCATATTATTATGTGTGAATTTGATCCTGTCATTGCGATGTTAGCTGGTTATTTTGCTCGTTAATTGATGCAGTTTCTTCCTAGTCTCGATGGTCTTTACATTTTGGCATGATTTTGCAGTGGCTGGTACCAGTTGTTCCTTTCCATGTTTAGTGCTTCCTTCGGGAGCTCTTTTAGGGCAGGCCTGGTGGTGACAAAATCTCTCAGCATTTGCTTGTCTGTAAAGGATTTTATTTCTCCTTCGCTTATGAAGCTTAGTTTGGCTGGATATGAAATTCTGGGTTGAAAATTCTTTTCTTTAAGAATGTTGAATATTGGCCCCCACTCTCTTCTGACTTGTAGAGTTTCTGCCAAGAGATCCGCTGTTAGTCTGATGGGCTTCCCTTTGTGGGTAACCCGACCTTTCTCTCTGGCTGCCCTTAACATTTTTTCCTTCATTTCAACTTTGGTGAATCTGACAATTATGTGTCTGGGAGTTGCTCTTCTCGAGGAGTATCTTTGTGGCATTCTCTGCATTTCCTGAATCTGAATGTTGGCCTGCCTTGCTAGATTGGGGAAGTTCTCCTGGGTAATATCCTGCAGAGTGTTTTCCAACTTGGTTCCATTCTCCCCGTCACTTTCAGATACACCAGTCAGACGCAGATTTGGTCTTTTCACATAGTCCCATATTTCTTGGAGGCTTTGTTCGTTTCTTTTTATTCTTTTTTCTCTAAACTTCCCTTCTCGCTTCGTTTCATTTATTTCATCTTCCATCACTGATACGCTTTCTTCCAGTTGATCGCATCAGCTCCTGAGGCTTCTGCATTCTTCACGTAGTTCTCGAGCCTTGGCTTTCAGCTCCATCAGCTCCTTTAAGCACTTCTCTGTATTGGTTATTCTAGTTAGACATTCGTCTAAAATTTTTTCAAAGTTTTCAACTTCTTTGCCTTTGGTTTGAATTTCCTCCTGTAGCTCGGAGTAGTTTGATCATCTGAAGCCTTCTTCTCTCAACTCGTCAAAGTTATTCTCTGTCCAGCTTTGTTCCGTTGCTGGTGAGGAACTGCGTTCCTTTGGAGGAGGAGAGGTGCTCTGCTTTTTAGAGTTTCCAGTTTTTCTGCTCTGTTTTTTCCCCCATCTTTGTGGTTTTATCTACTTTTGGTCTTTGATGATGGTGATGTACAGATGGGTTTTTGGTATGGATGTCCTTTCTGTTTGTTAGTTTTCCTTCTAACAGACAGGACCCTCAGCTGCAGTTCTGTTGGAGTTTGCTAGAGGTCCACTCCAGACCCTGTTTGCCTGGGTATCAGCAGCGCTGTCTGCAGAACCGTGGATTTTCATGATCCGCGAATGCTGTTGTCTGATCGTTCCTCTGGAAGTTTTGTCTCAGAGGAGTACCCGGCCGTGTGAGGTGTCAGTCTGCCCCTACTGGGGGGTGCCTCCCAGTTAGGCTGCTTGGGGGTTAGGGGTCAGGGACCCACTTGAGGAGGCAGTCTGCCCCTTCTCAGATCTCCAGCTGCGTGCTGGGAGAACCACTGCTCTCCTCAAAGCTGTCAGACAGGGACATTTAAGTCTGCAGAGGTTACTGCTGTCTTTTTGTCTGTGCCCTGCCCCCAGAGGTGGAGCCTACAGGGGCAGGCAGGCCTCCTTGAGCTGTGGTGGGCTCCACCCAGTTCGAGCTTCCCTGCTGCTCTGTTTACCTAAGTAAGCCTGGGCAATGGCGGGTGCCCCTCCCCCAGCCTCCCTGCCGCCTTGCAGTTTGATCTCAGACTGCTGTGCTAGCAATCAGCGAGACTCCGTGGGCATAGGACCCTCCGAGCCCGGGATACAATCTCCTGGTGCGCCGTTTCCTAAGCCCATCGGAAAAGCGCAATATTCGGGTGGGAGTGGCCTGATTTTCCAGGTGCTGTCTGTCGCCGCTTTCCTTGACCAGGAAAGGGAACTCCCTGACCCCTTGTGCTTCCCGAGTGAGGCAATGCCTCTCCCTGCTTCGGCTGGTGCACAGTGCACTACACCCACTGTCCTGTGCCCACTGTCTGGCACTCCCTAGTGAGATGAACCCAGTACCTCAGATGGAAATGCAGAAATCACCCGTCTTCTGCGTCGCTCATGCTGGGAGCTGTAGACCGGAGCTGTTCCCATTCGGCCATCTTGGCTCCTCCTCCCCGTCTGTTCTTTTTTTGTTGAGACAGAGTCTTGCCCTGTCACCCAGGCTGGAGTGCAATGGTGTGATCTCAGCTCACTGCAACCTCTGCCTCCCGTGTTCAAGCAATTCTCCTGCCTCAGCCTCCCGAGTAGCTGGGATTACAGGCACGCACTACTGAGAGGTGACAGTGTGCTGGCAGCCCTTGCAGCCCTTGCTCACTCTTGGCGCCTCCTCTGCCTGGGCTCCCACTTTGGTGGCACTTGAGGAGCCCTTCAGCCCACCACTGCACTGTGGGAGCCCCTTTCTGGGCTGGCCAAAGCTGGAGCTGGCTCCCTCAGCTTTCAGGGAGGTGTGGAGGGAGAGGCGCGAGCGGGAACCCAGGCTGCACGTGGGGCTTGCGGGCCAGCTGGAGTTCCAGGTGGGCGTGGGCTTGGTGGGCCCCGCACTCAGAGCGGCCGGCCAGCCCTGCCGGCCCAAGCAATGAGGGGCTTAGCACACGGGCCAGTGGCTGCAGAGGGTGTGCTGGGTCCCCCACCAGTGCTGCGCTCGATTTCTCGAGGGGCCTTAGCTGCCTCCCGTCGGGGCAGGGCTCTGGACCTGCAGCCCCCCATGCCTGAGCCTCCCTCCACTCCCTGGGCTCCTGTGCAGCCTGAGCCTCCCCGATGAGCACCACCCCCTGCTCCACGGCACCCAGTCCCATCAGCCACCCAAGGGCTGAGGAGTGCGGGCGCACGGCACTGGACTGGCAGGCAGCTCCACCTGTGGCCCGGGTGTGGGATCCACTGGGTGAAGCCAGCTGGGCTCCTGACTGGTGGGGACTTGGAGAACCTTTATGTCTAGCTAGGGGATTGTAAATACACCAATTGGCACTCTGTATCTAGCTCAAGGTTTGTAAACACACCAATCAGCACCCTGTGTCTAGCTCAGGGTTTGTGAATGCACCAATTGACACTCTGTATCTAGCTGCTCTGGTGGGGACTTGGAGAACCTTTGTGTGGACACTTTGTATCTAGCTAATCTAGTGGAGATGTGGAGAACCTTTGTGTCTAGCTCAGGGATTGTAAACGCACCAATCAGCACCCTGTCAAAACAGACCACTCGGCTCTCTGTAAAATGGACCAATCAGCAGGATGTGGGTGGGGCCAGATAAGAGAATAAAAGCAGGCTGCCCAAGCCAGCAGTGGCAACCCGCTGGGGTCCCCTTCTACACTGTGGAAGCTTTGTTCTTTTGCTCTTTGCAATAAATCTTGTTGCTGCTCACTCTTTGGGTCCACAGTGCCTTTATGAGCTGTAACACTCATGGCGAAGGTCTGCAGCTTCACTCCTGAAGCGAGAGAGACCACAAACCCACCAGAAGGAAGAAACTCGGAACACATCCGAACATCAGAAGGAACAAACTCCAGACACGCCGCCTTTAAGAACTGTAACACACTGTGAGGGTCCGCGGCTTCATTCTTGAAGTCAGTGAGACCAAGAATCCACCAATTCCGGACACACTACCATGCCTGAGTAATCATATTTTTAGTAGAGACGGGGTTTCACCATATTGGCCAGGCCAGTCTTGAACTCCTGACCTCGTGATCCACCCATCTTGACCTCCCAAAGTGCTGGGATTACAGGCGTGAGCCACGGTGCCCAACCTTATTTATTTTTAATTTTTTAATTTTAAAAATTTTTTTGGAGACAGTCTTGCTCTGTCGCCCAGACTGGAGTGCAGTGGTGTGATCTTGGCTCACTGCAACCTCTGCTTCCCGGGTTCAAGCGATTCTCCTGCCTCAGCCTCCTGAGTAGCTGGGATTACAGGCAGGCGCCATCACGCCCGGCTAATTTTTGTACTTTTAGTAGAGATGGGGTTTCACCATATTGGTCAGACTGGTCTTAAACTCCTGGCCTCAAGTGATCCACCCACCTCGGCCTCCCAAAGTGCTGGGATTACAGGCGTGAACCACTGTGCCTGGCCAAATTTAGTACTTTAAAAGACATTTAAAAATCTGTTTCTGTGGGTCGGGAGTTTGGGTATGGCTTGGCTGGGTGCGCCTGGCATAGTCTCTCGCGGGGCCACGATCAAGTTGTGGGCTGGGGATGCCGTCAGCTAAAGGCTCAATTTGGTGAGTATCCTTTCTAAGCTCATGTATGTGTTGGTAGTCGTTAGGTACTCACTGGCAGCTGGTAAGAGACGTTAGTTCCTTGCCATGTCTGTAATGGACTGAATAGTATATTGCCCCAAAATTCATGTTTGCACAGAAGCTCAGAATGTGACCTTATTTGGAAATAGGGTCTTTACAGATGTAATTAAGATGAGATCGTGCTGGATGATGTTGGGCCCTAAATCCAACGACTGTTTTATTAAGAGGAGAGGACACAGAGAGACACACAGGAAAGGCCATGTGAAGACAGAGGAAGAGCCTGGAGTGATACAGCCAAAGAATGCCAAGGACTGTCTGGAGCCACCAGAAGGAAGGAGTCTTCCCTGTAGCCTTCAGAGGGAAACATGGCTTTGTTGACACTTTTTTTTTTTTTTTTTTTGAGACAGTCTCACACTGTCGCCCAGGCTGGAGTGCAGTGGCGTGATCTTGACTCACTGCAAGCTGTGCCTGTCGGGTTCACGCCATTCTCCTGCCTCAGCCTCCTGAGTAGCTGGGACTACAGGAGTCCGCCACCCGACCTGGCTATTTTTCTCTATTTTTAGTAGAGATGGGGGGTTTCACCGTGTTAGCCGAGACGGTCTAGATCTCCTGACCTCATGATCTGCCCAACTCGGCCTCCCAAAGTGCTGGGATTACAGGCATGAGCCACCGTGCCCCACCACTTTTTTTTTTTTTTTTTTTTTTTTTGAGATAGTCTCGCTCTGTTGCCCAGACTGGAGTGCACAGGTGCGGTCTCAGTTCACTGCAACCTCTCTGCCTCCCGGGTTCAGGTGATTCTCCTGGCTCAGCCTCCAAAGTAGCTGGGATTACAGGTGCCTGCCACCACCACTGGCTAATTTTTTTATTTTTATTTTTAGTAGAGACGGGGTTTCACCATGTTGGCCAGGCTGGTCTTGAACTCCTGACCTCAAGTGATCTGCCCACTTTGGCCTCCCAAAGTGCTGGGAGTACAGGAGTGAGCCACAGTGCTCGGCCTCTGCTGACACATTCATTACAGACTTCTAGCATCTGGAGCTGTGAGGATAGACTTCTGTTGTTTTAAGCCACCCAATTTGTGATACTTTGTTACAGCAGCCTTAGGAACCAAGTGAGCTGGCTTCCCTAAGAGCAGATGAGTAAAAGAGTCAGAGAGGGCCCCAATGGAAGCCAGAGTTTTTCTGTTACCTAATCTTGAACATGACATCTGTTCACCAAAAGCAAACCACTTGATCCAGACCACATGCAGGGCAAGAGGACTACGTAAGATCTTAAATACCAAGATGTGAGCATCACTGGAGGCTGTGAACCAGGGCTGCCTCACCAGCAAAAAACGGAGGAATTTCATTGGAAGAAACCGCTTTCTTCAGGGTCCTGCCTTCTCCATTCATTGATTCCTTCGACAAATAAATTTATTAAGTACCTACAATGGACTGGGTATTAGGGACATATGACCAATAAGACAAATAAGATTCTTTCCCTTGTTGAGATTATTTAGTTACAGGATAATAGGAAGATCTGATTTAGATTAGGAAAGGAGGGTATGGGCAAGGCATGCCTTTCTGAAAAAACATTATCAAGAATTGGCCAGGTGTGGTGGCTCACGCCTGTAATCCCAGCACTCTAGGAGGCTGACGTGGGCGGATCACCTAAGGTCAGAAGTTCGAGACCAGCCTGGCCAACATGGTGAAACCCTGTCTCTACTAAAAATACAAAAATTAGCCGGGCGTGGTGGCGGGTGCCTGTAATCCCAGCAACTCGGGAGGCTGAGGCAGAAGAATCACTTGAACTCAGGAGGCGGCGGTTGCAGTGAGCCGAGATCGCACCACTGCACTCCAGCCTGGGGGACACAGTAAGCCTCCACCTCAAAGAAGAATAAAGTTGAAGAATGAGTAGAAACTAGGCTGTGTGTGTATGTGTGTGTGTTATGAGGGAAGCATGAGTTTCTAGGTAGTGGGAAAGCATGTGCAAATAAGTCAGTAAGTTGAACAGCTAGACTAAAAGCTGCTTGGGAGCAGGGACCTTGTCTCCTCATTGCTGCATCTCTATTATACGACATCATCTCTGCGTCTCTATTACAAGACATAGAGCCTGGCAGACAGAAATTCTTACTGGATGAAATGAATGAATAAATCCAAGGCATCTTCTATAGGTTAGTGCAAAAATGACTGCAGTTTTTGCCATTACTTTTAAATGGCAAAAACCACAATTACTTTTGCACGAATATTTCCGGTTACAGATGTCAATTCAAGTCATTTAAAAATTTTCTCCCAAAGTTCATCACGGGATCATTGCTCTTATTCATATTAGGTAGATAGGCAAAGCTGCTAGAACAAAAGACTCAAAGTAAGTAAACGGTCAACACAAGTTTATTTATTCTCACATAACAATACTGAGTGGATATTTAGGTCAGTAAGGCACAGTTCTCCTCCACTTAGGAATCTCCCATCTTCAGGCCTTGCCTTCTCCATAGCCTGGTCACCATTTGCTTCCAGTTGGCAGAACGAGTAAGAGCACAGGGGAGCACCTGTTGGAGGTCTGTATGGGCCAGGCCTGGAAACTGCACACCTCTTCTGCTCACTTTCCACTGGGGAGAGCATAGGCACAGAGCCACACTTAAATTTTACTTTGAGTAATGCAGCGTAGGTGTATGTCCGACAAAGAAAACAATAATTCGGTAGACAACTAAGTCTCCACTCCAATATTCAATTACTTACTTAACTTATGCTCTGGTATGTCTCAAATTAACCTAGATAGAAACGAACTCTGAATCTTCCACTTCCATCAAGTTTTTCACTCACTCAGTGGCATCATTATCCATCCAGTTGCTTAAGCATACATTTGGAAGTTATCCTTGGTCTGTTTCTTATCCTTCTCTTCCACATCTAATCCTTCAGGAAGTCCTGACAATGTTACCTCCAAAACATGTCTTAAATCCATCTTCTCAGCCAGGCACGGTGGCGCATGCCTGTAATCCCAGTACTTTGGGAGGCCAAGGGAGGTGAATCACTTGAGCTCAGGGGTTGGACAGCAGCCGGGGCAATGTGGAGAGACCCAATCTCTACAAAAAAAATACAAAAAATTAGCCAGGCATGGTGGCATGCGCCTATAGTCCCAGCTACTCAGGATGCTGAGGTGGGAGGATCGCCTGAGCCCAGGAGGTCTAGGTTGCAGTGAGCTGTGATCACACCACTGCACTCTAGACAGTGGGACCGTTTCAAAAAAAAAAAAAAAAAAAATCCATCTTCTCTACACTTTTACCGCCACCTCCTTAGTTCAGACAGTGTAATAATCTCTCATCTGCATTATTCTCCAATAGCCTCCTAATAGCTCTGTTTCCATTCTTGCTTTCCTATATTCTATTATCTACAAAGCAGAGTGATCTTTTAAAACAAATTTGATCACATCACTCTTTACTTTAAAACCTTACAATAGCTTAGAATAAAATCCAAAGTCCTGATTATGACCCCCAAAGGCCACATATGATGCAGCCCCTGCCCACATCTCCAACCTCATCCTTTTTATACTTTTTTTTTTTCTTTTTTTGAAATAGAGACGGGGTTTCGCCATGTTGGCCAGGCCGGTCTCGAACTCCTGACTTCAAGTGATCTGCCCGCCTTGGCCTCCCGAAGTGCTGGGATTACAGGCGTGACCCACCGCGCCCAGCCTCCAACCTCACCCTTTATCAGTCTCCTCCTACTCGATCTACTCCAGCTACAATGACCTTCTTGCTGATCCTTGAACATATTTAGCTTATTTCCACCTTAAAATTTCTACCCATCTGCCCAGAAATCTTTCCTTGGATTTCCAATAGCCAGCCCTTTCTCATTCCTCAGGGGTCTCAGCTTAAATGTTACCTCCTGAGATTCCTTCCTTAATCATCTAATACGAAGAAGTCCCCACATCCAGTTATTCTCTTACCTCAGCATCCTGTTTATGTTCTTCTTAGCATCAGACTCGGGCTTTTTCCTGTTTATTACCTACTTCGTTTTCCTGAAAGATCCATGTGCCGGTACCATGTGTTGTTCCTACTGTTTCTCCAATGTCTAGTAGATTTGGCACATACTGATGTGCAATTAATACGTGAATGAAGAACCATTGACAGACGATTAGTCAAAAGCTCTTGCAAAGCCCTTTGATAGGTTATCGGTGGAGAGTAGGGAGCACAAACCTGGGGTCCCATTCTAGCTTGACCACTTCTCGGCTATGCACAAACTAGTCTAGCTCTCCTGAGCCTCAGTTACCTATTTTGCAAATTAGGGATGGGAACATCCATACCTCACAACGCCAAACGGCTACCTTGTAAAGACGAAAGGAGGAAATGCAGGAAATAACTCCACGTAAGGTTAATGCTCCGTAGACAGAGCTGCTACTGCTATTATATATTCTATACAATCCTGCGCCCTTACGGCAGGACCCTTTCAGTGCTTCAGTCCTGTCTTCTCTCTCCTGGGTTGACCTCCACAGATCCTCTCAGAAGCGCGTTTTCCAGGCGTGAATCTCCGCAGAGTGGAGATAAAGGCTGAGGTCCCAACGCACGCGCACTCACGCGAGTCCGGGCCTATGACGTCATTAGCGCAGCGCCATCGCCGCGGAAGGCCCAGGGGCCTGTCCTGTATGCGGCGTGTCTTAGGGAGGCCCAGGCGGGCGCCTGCAAGTCGGGTGCGCGGCTCGGGGGCGGCTCGGAAACCCCAGCGGAAGGCAGCAAGGGGCGCGTGGGGCCGTGGAGTCACGAAGCTGGGCGGCAGGAGGGGCGGTCTGGAGCTCCCGCGGGGCACAGCGCGTGCGTGAGGGCGGCCGGCGGGGCTGCCCGGCGCGGGTGTCCCGGCGATGTGTGGCGCTGAGGCGGCGGCGGGAGCAGCGGCGCCGAGCTCTGCTTCGGCTTCGGCTTCGGCTTCGCGGCGGTGCAGGCGGCGGAGGCGGAGGCGCAGGCTCCTCTTTAGGACCTGGCGAGCCCGGGTTTAAGCGGCGGCCCCGCGAGGCCCTTGCACAGCGCCCCGGGTCGAGGACCTCCCCGCCTCGCCCTACCCCGGGAGCCTGCCTCCCAAGCTGGGGATGAGGCTAGGAGGCGGCCGCGCGGGGCCCAGCACAAAGACTTGTCCCCAGGGGCCGCCGCCTCCGCCGCTGCTGCTGCCGCCAGCCTAGAGCCGCCCGCCGAAGCAGAGCCGGCGCCGGGGTCCTCATCCCCACCGGTCCCGAGGGGCGGCTGCTGCCCGTCGCCACGAGGCCCAGGGGCCGGAGTGCCGAGCCCTTTGCTCCCTCGGCCGCGCGGGGACAGGGCGGCTGAGCAGCCTCCGCCTCTCCCGGCTGTGGGGGCCCCACTGAGTATGTCGGAGGAGAGCGACATGGAGAAAGCCATCAAGGTAAGGGGGAGATGCCCCCTCTTCCCCCGCGTTGTCCTGTGGCGTTCTTCTCGGCTCTATAGTCTCAAAAAGCAGGGAGATTTTGCAGTGAGAGGTTCCATCGACTACCGGGTTTCGGCCTCCCCCGGATTCCGTGGATCGCGCTTTACAGCCCTGGGGCCAAGGGTATGGGTGTGGGTGTAGGTGTGTGTCCGACTCCCTCCAGCTTCCCTGGTGAGTGTGATTTGTGCTCAGCTAGAACAGAGGTGAGTGGCCTGGAGACACTATTAAGTGTCAATGAATGGGACGAAGAGAGCCCTACTACTACTACTACTACACGTTTCGATCACTCCCCAAGGCCGCCAGCATTTGCTTCCGGATGGTCTACAGCACTTGGAGAGTTGGAATTTATCCATCCCTCCCGATTTGTTTGAAATCAGCCTTCTGGAAATCTGCAGTTGGAAGAAGGTGGTTCGCCGTACAAAACCTGTCCTTTGGGGAATAGGTTGTCCTCACTTTTCCGTGTATTCTCCCCTTTTTCTTTTTCCTCTTCTTTCTCCTAGGAAGCATTGAGTTTACTTAGGAAAAGTTAACAGTTCCTGTGACTTAACTGCACTTAACCAAAAGAAAAGCAAATGTGTGTTCGAAAATTACACAAATAAAATAAGCTTTCTAAAACCTGTTTTTAACTTTTTTTTTTTTTAAAGGCACATTTTGCCCACTCAGGGCCAGTTATCTGTCTTGACAGCTGTAGCTAAGAAATTAGTCTCATGAAAATTAAACATTGACGCTTAAAGTTTGATGTATTATTTACTTATTTGTAGTGTTAAGTCAACCCACTGCATTGAATAATTTCATTTTATCTTGAAGGACAGGCATCTATTGGCAGCTTGGGGTTATTTTCCCCTTCAAGACAGTTACTAGTAATGATTAAGAATTTACACTTCTACCAGTTCTTTAGGGGGTGTATATAGTTTCTCAGAATCATCAAGTCATTCCAGAGAAACTTAACCCTTTAAAGGAGGCATCAACATATAACATATACATTAAGGAAGACCAGGTTTTTTGTTTGTTTTTGAGACGGAGTCTCACTCTGTCGCCCACGCTGGAGTGCAGTGGCCCGATCTTGGCTCACTGCAAGTTCCGCCTCCTGGGTTCACGCCATTCTCCTGCCTCAGCCTCCCGAGTAGCTGGGATTACAGGCGCCCACCCACCAAGCCCTGCTAATTTTTTCTTTTGTTTGTATTTTTAGTAGAGACGGGGTTTCACCGTAATAGACAGGATGGGCTCGATCTCCTGACCTCGTGATCTGCCCGCCTTGGCCTCCCAAAGTGGTGGGATTACAGGCGTAAGCCACCGTGCCTGGCCCAAGGAAGACCAGGTTTTAAATCATAAAAATAAAGATTCTAAAAGACTGCCTTGAGATATCCTTCTTTTGTTTTGGGTTTTTTTTTTTTTTTTGAGTCGGAGTCTGGCTTTGTCGTCCAGGCTGGAGTGCAGTGGGATGCTCTTGGCTCACTGCAACCTCCACCTCCCAGGTTCAAGTGATTCTCCTGCCTCAGCCTCCCAAGTAGCTGGGACTACAGGCACGTGCCACCACACCCAGCTAATTTTTTTGTATTTTTAGTAGAGGTGGGGTTTCACTGTGTTAGCCAGGATGGTCTCCATCTCCTGACGTCATGATTTGCCCGCCTCGGCCTCCCAAAGTTCTGAGATAACAGGTGTGAGCCACCGCGCCCAGCTTTGGTTTGGGTTTTATTGGCACAGAGGCATGATATGCCGCCTGAAGTTATTTAATTGGGTTGTGAATCAAAACGTATGTGGCCAGTTTTTAAACATTGTCTCCTTTGTGCCAGATGGTGTCCTAGACACAAATGGTACAAGCCAGACTCCTAGATGTCCCTACTGTCATGTAGCTTATATTCTAGAGGGTGGGGTTACTGCTAGGTGGTTTTAATTAAGTGTGGAAAGGGTGAGGAGTACTGTGTTAAATAGGGTAGTCCGAGGAGGTGACACTGTAGAGTTCTGATGGAAATGCGAGAGCAAGCCGCCACTGTCTCAGGGAAGAGTATAACAGGCAGTGGGAATAGCAAGGACAGACCTTGAGGTAGAAGCAGGTGTAGTGTGATGTAGGAAGAGCAAGGTGGCTGGAATGCAGTGGGTCAGTGGAGATGATGTAGAGCAGCAATGGGAAGCAAGGCACTTAGGGCCTTGTAGGCCATCGTAAGAACTTTGGCTTTGACCCTGATTAAAAGGGGAACTATAGGAGAGTTTTGAACAGAAAAGAGACATAGTTCCAGGAGATAAGTATACAAATAGGGCAGCAATGTCACTTAGTGGTTGTTATAGTCTCTCTAGGTAGACTCAGTTGAAATCTCACCCTATGTTTTTTTTTTTGAGACAGAGTCTCACTCTGTCACCCAGGCTGGAGTGCAGTGGTGTGATCTCGGCTCACTGCAGCCTCCTCCTCCCGGGTTCAAGCAATTCTTGTGCCTTGGCCCTCCGAGTAGCTGGGACTACAGGCGTACACCACCATGCCCAGCTATTTTTGTTGTTATTGCTATTTTGTTGTTATTGTTGTTATATTGCTAGAAAAGATGGGGTTTCACCATGTTGGCCAGGCTGGTCTCGAACTCCTGACCTCAGGTGATCTGTCCGCCTCGGCCTCCCAAAGTGTTGGGACTACAGGCATGAGCTACCACGCCCAGCCCAGCCTTTCTATTTTATTAGCCGTGTGTCTGAGTACGACATCACTTCACTTCTGTCTCGTTAGTTTCCTCATCTGTAGATGGGATAAAAGCACTCCCAGCTCATAGGGTTTTTTGTTGGTTTGTTTGTTAGTTTTTGAGGATTAAATGAGCAGATATACCCAAATGTGCTTATAATAATACCTAGGCCAGGCACGGTGGCTCACACCTGTAATCCCAGCACTTTGGGAGGCCTAGGCGGGCGGATCACCTGAGGTCAGGAGTTGGAGACCACTCTGGCCAACATGGCGAGACCCCTGTCTCTACTAAAAATACAAAAATTAGCTGAGTGTGGTGGCACACATCTGTAATCCCAGCTACTCAGAAGGCTGAGGCAGGAGAATCGCTTGAACCTGGGGGGCAGAGGTAGCAGTGAGCTGAGATCATGCCACTGCACTCCAGCCTGGGCGACAGAGTTAGACTCCTTCTCAAAAAAATAATAATACCTAACAGCAAGAGCTCAATGAATATTAATTAGCTCATAGCAACTTAAGGGTGCTTTAGAAAGAGTTGTTTTTTTCACTTGACTCTTGCCCAGCCCAATTTTCTTAAAATTTTTTTAGCTTTTCTTCACTCAAAAGTACTCAATAGGTCATGGTGAATCTACGCTAATTTGGGCATGTCCAGCCAATACCTATTGGAGTTGAAAATCAGTACTGATGAGGATGTACTGCTTTGGAAGCAAGCCAGCATTACATCAAATAAAAAACATTTGGTCTGTGGCATTGTGTTGTATTCATTGTTTTGCTTTTTTGGGGGTGTTCAGCAGATGGTGAGCACTGAGACAAACCTGTAGTGTTCAGCTGGAAAGCTATTTTCCTGGCCTCCAGCCACAACACTTGAACTCTTGCTGCCAGACTACCTGAGAGTGGATTGATTGGACTTTAAGATCTCATCCTCCCTTATCCACGGTTTTGCTTTCCACAATTTTAGTTACATATGGTCAACTGCAGTCTGAAAATATTAAGTGGAAAATTCCAGAAATCAATAATTCGTAAGTTTCTCTCTTTTTTTTTTTTTTTTTGAGACGGTCTTGCTCTGATGCCCAGGCTGGAGTGCAGTGGCGTGATCTTGGCTCACTGCAACCTCTGCCTCCTGGGTTCAAGCAATTCTTCTGCCTCAGCCTCCCGAGTAGCTGGGATTACAGGTGTGCGCCACCATGCCTGGCTAATTTTTGTATATTTAGTAGAGATGGGGTTTCACCATGTTGGCCAGGCTGATCTCAAACTCCTGACCTCACGATCCGCCCTCCTCGGCCTCCCAAAGTGCTAGAGTTACAGGTGTGAGTCACCACGCCTGGCTCTCATAAGTTTGAAATTAAGCACTATTCTTTGTAGTGTAATGAAATCTCTTGCCATATTGCCTGCGACATGAATCATCCCAGCATGTTCACACTGTATATGCTTCCTATCCTGTAGTTACTTAGTAGTCATCTTGGTTATCAGAACAAACATTATGTATAGGGCTCACTACTATCCAAGGTTTCAGGCATCCACTGGAGGTCTTGGAACATATCTTCCCTTATCTGTGGGGACTACTGTACTCTTAAAAACTTTAGGATAAGGGGCTGGGCGTGGTGGCTTAACGCTTGTAATCCCAACACTTTGGGAGGCTGAGGTGGGTAGATCATTTGAGGTCAGGAGTTCAAGACCAGCCTGGCCAACATTGTGAAACCCCCATCTCTACTAAAAAAAAAAAATTAGCTGGGTGTGGTGGCAGATGTCTGTAGTCCCAGCTACTCAGGAGGCTGAGGCAGGAGAATCACTTGAACATGGGAGGTGGAGGTTGTAGTGAGCTGAGATTGCTCCATTGCACTCCAGCCTGGGCGACAGGGTGAGACTCTGTGCAAAAAAAAAAAAAAAAAATTTAGGATAAGGTCAAATGGCTGTAAGTGGAGGCTCTATCTTCTATTCCCTGTATCTTCTATTACCTGTATCTCTAGTCCCATAGCCCCATGACTTTGCTACACCCAAGGCACTTAGCTAAACCTGGAGAGTGGGCATTTTGGGGTTAGGGATTCTTACATATTGTTTTCTATTATATATAGCGAGTCGTTAATATTCGATGGAGTTTGTGAAAATCCATTTCCTTAGTTTTTAAAATTAAAAAAATTGTATAGTTTGTACATCATAAAAATACCCCCAATATAAATGTACAGTTCAGTACATTCAGTGTAAATGTTCAGTAATTTTTAGTAAATTTATAGAGGCATGCAGCCATCATCACACTCTGGTGTACAACATTTCCATCCCCGCTAGAAAGTTCCTTCTGCCTGGTTGCAGTCAGCCCCGTTCCCATTCCTTGCCCCTTACGGCCACTGATTTGCTTTGTCACTATAGTTTTTGCCTTCTCCAGAAATTATTTCCTTAATAGCTTGCCAATTTTATGTGTTTGATTTCTTAGCAAATTTCTCAGGTTCATCCATGTTAGTGCATGCTTTAGCAGTTCATTCTTTTTATTGAGCAGTAGTCTTTATTGCTTATCCATTCTCAGTTATAGGACATTTAGATTATTTCTAGTTTTTAGCTGTTGTGAATAAAGTGATAAAACTGTACAAGTTTTGTGTGAATATATGTATTCATTTCTTCTGTGTAGATAGCTAGATGTGGAATAACTGGGCAGTACAGTAAATTTAACTTTTTAAGAAACCACCGAACTGTTTTCCAAAGTGGTTGTACCATTATACATTCCTGCTGGCAGTGTTTGAAAGTCCTAGTTTTTTCTACCATCTTCACAAATATTTGGTATTTTCAGTCTTCCTATTTTAGTCCTTCTGGTGGGTGTGTAGTGGTATTATGCTTTTAATTTCCATTTCCCTAATGACTAATGCTGTTGGACATCTTTTTGTGTGCAGATTTGACATTCATGTTTCTTTTCTGGTGAAGGGTCTGTTCCAATCTTTTGCCCCCTTTTTTTTTTTTTTTTTTTTTGAGATGGAGTGTTGCTCAGTCACCCAGGCTGGAGCGCAGTGGCACGATCTCGGCTCACTGCAACCACCGTCTCCTGGGTTCAAGTGATTCTACCGTCTCAGCCTCCCGAGTAGCTGGGATTACAGGCACCTGCCATCATGCCCAGCTAATTTTTGTATTTTAGTAGAGATGGGGTTTCACCATGTTGGCCAGGCTGGTCTTGAACTCCTGACCTCGGGTGATTGCCCGCCTTGGCCTCCAAAATGCTAGGATTATAGGCATGAGCCACTGTGCTCGGCCTCTTTTTGCCCGTTTTAGAATTGGTTTTTGTTGTTTTGAGATGGAGTCTCACTTTGTCACTCAGGCTGGAATGCAGTGGTACGACCTTGGCTCACTGCAACCTCTGCCTCCGGGGTTCAAGCGATTCTCCTGCCTCAGCCTCCTAAGTAGCTGGGATTACAAGCATGCGCCACCATGCCCAGCTAATTTTTTGTATTTGTATTTTTATTTTTTTATCTATTTTTTGTATTTTTAGTAGAGATGAGGTCTTCACCATGTTGACCAGGCTGGTCTTGTACTTCTGACCTCAAGTGATCCGCCTGCCTTGGCCTCCCAAAGTGCTGGGATTACAGATGTGAACCACCATGCCCAGCCTAAAATTGATTTCTTTGCCTTATTGAGTTATAGGATTATTTATTTTTTTATTAATTTTTTTAGAGATGGGGGTCTCACAATGTTGCCCAGGCTGGTCTTGAACTCCTGGGCTCAAGCGATCTGCCTGCCTCAGCCTCCTGAAGTGCTAGGATTACTGCACCTGGCCAAGAGTTCTTTTTTTTTCTTTCTTTTTTTTTCTGAGACAAAGTCTTGCTCTTGTCACCCAGGCTGGAGTGCAATGGCACGATCTCGGCTCACTGCAACCTCCACCTCCCGGGTTCAAGTGATTCTCCTGCCTCAGCCTCCCAAGTAGCTGGGATTATGGGCATCCACCACCATGCCTAGCTAATTTTTGTATTTTTAGTAGAGACTAAAAATTTTAGTTTTGCCATGTTGGCCAGGCTTGTCTTAAACTCCTGACCTTGTGATCTGCCTGCCTCGGCCTCCCAAAGTGCTGGGATTACAGGGGTCAGCCACCGCACCTGGCCTAGAGTTCTTTATAAACTGAATAAAAGTCATTTATCAGCTATGTGATTGGCAAATATTTTCTCCCAGTCTGTGGCTTATCTTTTCATTTTATAATGGTGTCTTTTGAAGAGCAAAAGGTTTTAAATTTTATGACGTCCAGTTTAGCACATTTTTTTCTTTTTCTTTTATTTTGTTAGGACAGTCTCACTCCATCACCCAGGTTGGAGTGTAGTGATGCGATCACAGTTCGCTGCAGCCATGTCCTTCTAGGCTTAAGTGATTCTCCCTCCTCAGCCTCCTGAGTAGCTGGGACCACAGGTGTCTACCACCATGTTTGGCTAATTAAAATAACTTTTTTTTTGTAGAGACACGGGTCCCACTGTGTAGCCCAGGCTGGTCTCCAGCTCTTGAGCTCAAGCAGTCGTCCCACTTTGGCCTTCCAAAGTGCTAGAATTATAGGCATGAACCACCATGACTGGTTGTGAAATATCCTTTTTTTTTTCCTGAGATGGAGTCTTGCTATGTTGACCAGGCTGCAGTGTAGTGGCGTGATCTTGGCTCACTGCAACCTCTGCCTCCCAGGTTCAAGCAATTGTCCTGCCTTAGCCTCCCAAGTAGCTGGGATTGTAGGTGGGTGCCACCATGCCCGCCTAATTTTTGTCTTTTTAATAGAGACGGGGTTTCACCATGTTGGCCAGGCTGGTCTGGAACTCCTGACCTTGTGATCTGCCTGCATCGGCCTCCCAAAGTGCTGGGATTACAGGCATGAGCAACTGTGCCTGGCCAAAATACCTTTTTATTTCATATTGAAGATGCAGCTTTTACATGGGTGCAAGAGTGCTATAAGAAAGGCATACCTATAGACTCTAATATTTTTCGAGAAAAATCAAAGTCATCGTGTCTTAAAGCAAAAGGAAGGTAAAGGATCTAAAGTTGGAGAATTTAATGCCAGCAAAGGATGGTTTGATAATTGTAGAGAGGTTTGGCTTAAAAAAATGTCAGGGTAACAGGAGAAGCAGCTTCTGCTGACCAAGAGGCGGCAAACAAGTTCCCAGATGCCATTAAGAAAATCATTGAGGAGAAAGGATATCTGCTTGAATGGGTTTTTAATGCAGACAAAAATGCCCTGTTCTGGGGAAAACAATGCCACAAAGGACATTTATGAGTAAGGAAGAGCAGTGAGTGCCAGGATTTAAGGCAGGAAGAGCTAGGTTAACTGCCGTTTTGTGTAAACACAGTCAAGTTTATGATCAGGACTACCCTTGTCTATAAAGCTGCTAACCTCTGAGCCTTCAAGGGAGAAGATAAAACACCAGCTGCCAGTCTGTTTTTACCAAAAGAAAGCCTGGATAATTTTCTTTTTTTCTTTTTTTTTTTGAGAGGAGTCTCGCTCTGTGGCCCAGGCTGGAGTGCAGTGGCATGATCGCGGCTCACTGCAAGCTCTGCCTCCCAGGTTCACGCCATTCTCCTGCCTCAGCCTTCCGAGTAGCTGGGATTATAGTTGCCTGCCACCACGTCCAGCTAATTTTTGTATTTTAGTAGAGACAGGGTTTCGGCATGTTGGCCAGGCTGGTCTTGAACTCCTAACCTCAAGTAATCCGCCTGCCTCGGCCTCCCAAAGTGCTGGGATTACAGGCATGAGCCACCGTGCCCGGCCGGGACTGCCTTTTAAAGTTTTTTTGACACAATGCCCCTGGCCACTGAGAATCCCATGAGTTCAACACTAGGCTTTGAAGTGGTCTACTTGTCCACAAACAGTGTCTCTAATCCAGCCTGTAGATCAGGAGGTCTCAAGGACTTTTTGAGAAAGAGTCTGGCTCTGTTGCCCAGGTTGGAGTGCAGTGGGGTGATCTCAGCTCACTTCAACCTCTGCCTCCCAGGTTCAAGCAATTCTCATGCCTCAGTCTCTTGAGAAGCTGGAATTACAGGCACGCTCCACAATGCCTGGCTAATTTTTGTATTTTTAGGAGAGATGGGGTTTCACCATTTTGCCCAGGTTGGTCTCGAACTCCTGGCCTCAAGTGATCTGCCTGCCTCAGCCTCCCAAAGTGCTGGGATTACAGGCTTCAGCTACTGCACCTGGTCCAGGACTTTCAAGACTCATTACATGGGATACTCTGGAAAAGATTGTTAACACCAAGGAAGAGAATCCTGACAGAATGTAGTGAAAGTCTAGAGGGATTACACCATTGAAGATGCCATTGTTATAGAAAAAGCTGTGGAAGCCATCAAGCCTGAAACAATAAATTCCTGGTGGAGAAAACTCTGTCCAGATGTGCATGACTTCATAGGATTTATGACAGAGCTGGTTAAGGAAATCATGAAAGAGATTGTGGATATGGCAAAAAAGGTGAAGGGTGAAGAGTTTTAAGGTACAGATCTTGGAGAAATTCAAGAGCTAATAGATGCCACACCTGAGGAATTAATAGAAGATGACTTGATGGAGATGAGTGCTTCCGTGCCAGACAGTAAGGAATAAGATGTACAAGAAACAGGGGCAGGAAAAAATTGACATTAGACAATTTGCCAGAAGGGTTCCAATTACTCAAGACTTCCTTTAGCTTTGTTTATGGAATATGGAATGGAACCTTCTATGATACTGGCACTGAAGTGAAAGCAAATGGTGGAAGAAGGATTAGTATTGTATAGAAATGTTTTTAGAGAAATGGAAAAGCAAAAAAGTCAGAAATGAGGATGTATTTTTGTAATGTTACACCAGATGTGCCTGCCTCTCCTGCCTTCCTTTCCATGCCCTTCACCTCTTCTACCTCTGCTACCCCGAGACAGCAAGACCAACCAACTCCTTTTCTTTCTTTCCCTCAGTCTACTCATCCTGAAGATGGGTGAAGACCTTTATGATGATGCACCTCCACTTAATGAATAGCAAATATGTTTTCTCTTATGATTTTCTTAATAACATTTTTTCTCTATCTTACTCTATTGTAACAATATAGTATGTAATACATAAAATATGTGTTAATTGACTTTCTGTTGTCAGTATGGTTAACAGGCTATTAGTAGTTAAATTTTGGGGGAGTCAGAAGTTATGTGCAGATTTTTGACTGCCCAGGGTGTCAGTGCTCTTAACCTTCACGTTGTTCAAGGGTCAAGTATATTATCTTATCTATTAACGTAGTAGAGCTTTCCATTTCTTTAGGGCTTCTTCAGTTTCTCTAAGCAGTGTTTTGTAGTTTCCAGTGTATAAATCTATAAATCTTGCCTTTTGATAAATTTATTCTTTTTTTTTGAGACAGAGTCTCACTCTGTCTCGCAGGCTTAAGTGCAGTGGTGCAATCTCGGCTCACGACAACCTCTGCCTCCCAGGTTCAAGCAATTCTCCTGCCTCAGCATCCTGAGTAGCTGGGATTACAGGCTCGCTTCACCATGCCTGGCTAATTTTTGTATTTTTAGTAGAGATAGGGTTTCACCATTTTGGCCAGGCTGATCTTGAACTCCTGGCCTCAGGCAATCCACCTGCCTTGGCCTCCCAAAGTGTTGGGATTACAGGCATGAGCCACTGTGTCCAGCCTGATAAATGTATTCCTGTTTTCTTCTTCACGCCTGTAATCCCAGCACTTTGGGAGGCTGAGGTGGGCGGATCACGAGGTCAGGAGATCGAGTCCATCCTGGCTAACACAGTGAAACCCCCTCTCTACTAAAAAAAAAAATACAAAAAACTAGCCAGGCGTGGTGGCAAGCACCTGTAGTCCCTGCTACTTGGGAGGCTGAGGCAGAAGAATGGTGTGAACCTGGGAGGTGGAGCTTACGGTGAGCCAGGATGGTGCCACTGCACTCCAGCCTGGGTGACAGAGCGAGACTTCGTGTCAAAAAAAAAAAGAATGGAATTGTTTTCTTCATTTCATTTTTGGATTGTTTGTCACTAGTGTATGGAAATACAGTTGATTTCTGTATGTTGATTTTGTATTTTGTATCCTTAGTACATTTGCATAGTAGTTCTTATAGATCCCTTAGGATTTTCTACATATAAAACAAATTTTTTTTGTTTTGAGATGGAGTCTCTCTCTGTCGCCCAGGCTGGAGTGCAGTGGCGCGATCTTAGCTTACTGCAACCTCCGCCTCCCGGGTTCAGGCAATTCTCCTATCTCAGCCTCCTGAGTAGCTGGGACGACAGGTGCCTGCCACCACACCTGGCTAATTTTTATCTGTTTAGTAGAGATGGGGTTTCATCTTGTTGGTCAGGCTGGTCTCGAACTCCTGACCTCAGGTGATCCACCCACCTTGGCCTCCCAAAGTGCTGGGATTACAGGCTTAAGCCACTACGCCCGGCCTGGCTGACAGTTTTATCAGGAATGGGTGTTGAGTTTTTGTTAAATATTTTTCCTTCATCTATTGAGTTAATTATGTGGTTTTTGTTCTTTATTCTTAATATAGTATATGGTAATATTACGTTATTTTCAGATATTAAGCCAATCTTGCATTCCTGGTATAAACCTCACTCAGACCCACTTAGTCTGGTGTAGAATCATTCTTACATGTTGCTAGTTTCAGTTTGTTAATATTTTGTTGAGGATTGTTTAATCTATATTCATGATAGATACTTTCTTGTGATGCCTTTTTCTAGTTTTGGTATGAATGTAATGCTAGCTTTATAGAACAAGTTAGAAAGTATACCCTCCTCTATTGGATCATTACTATGAACATAGTAAAGATTTTCTTTTCTTTTTCTTTTTCTTTTTATTTTTTTTTGAGATGGAGTCTCACTCTGTTGCCAGGCTGGAGTGGAGTGCAGTGGCACGATCTCAGCTCACTGCAACCTCCGCCTCCCTGGTTCAAGCGATTCTTTTGTCTCAGCCTCCCAAGTAGCTGGGACTTGAGGCGTGCACCACCACGCCCAGCTAATTTTTGTATTTTTAGTGGAGATGGGGTTTCACCATGTTGGCCAGATGGTCTTGATCTCTTGACCTCGTGATCCACCTGCCTCGGACTCCCAAAGTGCTGGGATTACAGGCATGAGCCACCGTGCTCGGCCAGTAATGATTTTTCAATATGAAATAAAAGGGTATTTTACAGCCAGGTGTGGTGGCTCACGTCTGTAATCCCAGTACTTTGGGAGGCCAAAGTTTGGAATACATTATTTCGTTAAATATGTGGTTCTTAATGGAATGGGCAGGGATTTTACCTCTTGGGAGACATTTGGTAACATCTGGAGACATTTTTGGTTATCACAGTTGGTAGCAAGTGCTTCTGGCACCTAATGGGTAGATGGCAGGAATGCTGCTGAACATCCTAAAAGGCCAAGGCAACCCCACAACAGAGAACTATCTGGCTCAAAATGTCAGTGGTGCTGAGGTTGAGAAACCCTACAAATGTGTAGTATTTACCACTGAAACCAGTGTGCCTAGACTTTGTTTCATGGGAAGATACTCAGTTATTAATTCAGTTTTTTTTACTTGTTACAGGTCTATTCAGGTTTTCTTTTTCTTCTTGAGTGAGTTTTGGTAATTTCTTTCTAGAAATTTGTCCATTTTATCTAGTGCTCTAATTTGTTGGCATAAAGTCGTTCATGGTTTTCCCTTTTAATACTTTGATTTCTGTAAAGTCAATTGTGATGTTCCCTCTTTCCTTTCTAATATTAATAATTTGTGTCCTCCCCTTTTTTTATTGGTCAATTCAGCTAAAGGTTTGTTAACTTTGTTGATCTTTTCAAATAATCAACTTTTGGTTTTCATTGATTTTCTCTATTTTTCTGTATTCTGTTTTATAGCTCTCTGCTCAAATCTTTATTATTTTCTTCTTTCTGCTTGCTTTGAGTATAGTCTGCTCTTTTTCTACATTTTAAAGGTAGAAGGTTAGGTTAGTGATTGCGATCTTTTCTAAGGTAGGCATTTAGAGCTATAAATTTCTGTTTCAGCACCACTTCAACTTCATCTCATTATTTTTGGCAAATTGTGTTTGTATTTTCATTGAGATAAAATATTTTCTAATATCTCATGTTAAATCTTCTTTGACCTCCTGGTTATTTATAAGTGTGTTGTTTAGGCCGGGTGCAGTGGCTCACGCCTGTAATCCTAGCACTTTGGGAGGCCAAGGCAGGCGGATCACGAGGTCAGGAGTTCGAGACCAGCCTGGCCAATATGGTGAAACCCCATCTCTACTAAAATTACAAAAATTAGCTGGGCGTGGTGGTGTGCACCTGTAGTCCCAGCTACTTGGGAAGCTGAGGCAGAAGAATCGCTTGAACCTGGGAGGCAGAGATTGCAGGGAGCCGAGATTGCACCACTGTACTCCAGCCTGGTGACGAAGCGAGACTCCATCTCAAGAAAAAAAAATGCATTGTTTAATTTCTTTTTTTTTTTTTCTTGAGATGGAGTTTCGCTCTTGTTGCCCAGGCTGGAGTGCAATGGCGTGATCTTGGTTCACCGCAACCTCTGCCTCCCAGGTTCAAGCGATTCTCCTGCCTCAGCCTCCCGAGTAGCTGGGATTACAGGCATACACAACCATGCCCGGCTAATTTTGTACTTTTAGTAGAGACTGGGTTTCTCCATGTTGATCAGGCTGGTCTCTAACTCCCGACCTCAGGCGATCTGCCCGCCTCGGCCGTCCAAAGTGCTGGGATTACAGGCGTGAGCCACTGTGTCCAGTCATGTTGTTTAATTTCTAAATATGTATGGATTTCCCAAGTTTCCTTCTGTTCATTTCTAGCTTAATTCCATGGTGGTTGGAGAACTTCATATAATTTATTTTCAATTCATTTAGATTTTTTTTATGATCTAGAATATGGCCTATCATAAGCCATTTCAGATTAAGACTAACTTTAATACTAATAGTTTCAGTAAAATATAGAAAATGCTCCAGTTTAGCTCCATTGTCTCCCTCTTCTTTTTCTTTTTTTTTTTTTTTTTTTGAGACGGAGTCTCACTCTGTCTACCCAGGCTGGTGTGCAGTAGCACGATCTCGGCTCACTGCAACCTCCGCCTCCTGGGTTTAAGTGATTCTCCCATCTCAGCGTCCTGAGTAGCTGGAATTACAAGTGTGCACCACCATGCCTGGCTAATTTTTGTATTTTTAGTAGAGATGGGGTTTCACCATTTTGGCCAGGCTGGTCTCAAACTCCTGACCTCAGGTGATCCACCTGCCTTGGCCTCCCAAAGTGCTGGGGTTACAGGTGTGAGCCGCTGCGCTCAGCCTTCTCCCTCTTCTTTTATGTTACTGTTGTCTATGTATTATGTATGTATATATTACAAACCAGAAAATACAGTGTTGTAGTTATTTGTTTATGCAGTTAAATCTTATGTGTTTTAAATAAGAGAGAAAGGAATAAAATATATTTACAGCCTTTTATGTTGACCTACAGTATATTTACCATTTTTGTTATTCATTTTTTCCCTCTTGATCCAAGTTACTATCTGATGTAATTTCTCTGTTGATTTTCTGGATATGTATTTTTGAAATGCTTTTATGAGGATTATAATATGCATCTTTAATTTATCACAGTCCACTTTGGGTTAAAATTGATTAAAGTCTGGTAATATACAGCACCTTTGCTCCAAGGTAGCTCTATTTCCTCCTTTCTCCCTTGTGTTCTTATTGTCATGTATATCTTTATATGTTATAACCTGTCTTATGTATATTTATGAAATTAAGAGAAGAAAATAATTTTTTCCATGTTTACCTGTTCTAGTACTTTCTGTTCCTTCTTGTGGATCCAAGTTTTCTTTTTTCTTTCTTTTTTTTTTTTTTTTTTTTTTTTGAGATGGAGCCTCACTCCCGTTGCTTAGGCTAGAGTGCAGTGGTATGATCTCGGCTCACTGCAACCTCCACCTCCCGGGTTCAAGCAATTCTCCTTCCTCACCCTCCGTAGTAGCTGGGAATACAGGCGTGTGCCACCGTGCCTGGCTATTTTGGGGTTTTTTTTGTATTTTTAGTAGAGAAGGGGTTTCGCCATGTTGGCCAGGCTGGTCTTGAACTCCTGACCTCAGGTGATCCCTCCCACCTTGGCCTACCAAAGTGCTAGGATTACAGACGTGAGCCACTGTGCCCGGCCTGATCCAAGTTCTCATACAGTAGCATTACCATTCTCTCCAAAGGACTTCCTTTGGTAGTTCTTGTAGGCCAAGTCTACTAGCAGTGAATTCTTTCAGTGTTTATTTATTTGATAATGCCTTTATTTCACTGTTAATTTTTGAGGGATAGTTTTGTTCAATACAGAATTTATGCTTGACAGTTTTTTTTTTCAGTACTTTCATTATGTGATTCTACTGTCTTCTGGCTTCCATTGTTTCTGATGAAAAGTCAGCCATTATTTATATTGCTGTCCATGATTTGTCATTTTTTTCCTTCATGCTTACATTATTTTCTCTTTCTCTTTCAGTGGTTTTTTTGTGTGTGTGTGTTTGTGTGTGTGTGTGTGTGTGTGTGTGTGTGTGTGTGTGTGAGAGACAGGGTCTCGCTCTGTTGCCTAGGCTGGAGTGCAGTGGCATGATCTCAGCTTACTGCAACCTCGATCTCCTGGGCTCAAGCAACCCTTCTACCTCAGCCTCCCCAGTAGCTGGGACCACAGGCACAGGCATGCATCACTACACCAGGCTAAATTTTGTATTTTTTGTAGAGACGGAGTTTTGCCATGTTGCCCAGGCTGGTCTCGAACTCCTGACTTCAAGTGATCCTCACCCCGCAGCCTCCCAAAGTGCTGGGATTACAGGCATGAGCAACTGCACCTGGTCTTGTCTTTCAGTGTTTTGACTGTGGTATGTCTAGGTGTGGTTCTTTTTGTGTTTATCTTATTTAGAGTTTGTTGAGCTTCTTGGAGGCCATAGGTTATTACTGTTCATCAAGTTGGGGAAGGTTTTGCCTATTATTTCTTCAAATATTCCCACCTCCCCCATCTTCACCCCTCTTTGGCTCTCCCATTACACATATGTTGGAACGCTTGACATTATTCTACAGGTCTCATTTTTCTTTAATCTTTTTTCTGTCTATTCTTTGGATTTGATCATTTCTTTCTATGTATTTTCATGTTCACTAATTATTCTGTCACCTGAAAATCTGTTGAGCACCTCTGTTTTTTTTTTTTTTTTTCCAAAACGGAGTCTTGCTCTGTCACCCAGGCTGGAGTGCAGTGGTGTGATCGCAGCTCACTGCAACCTCCGCCTCCTGGGTTCAAGCAATTCTCCTGCCCCAGCCTCCTGAGTAGCTTGGATTACAGCACCTGCCACTGTGCCTGGCTAATTTTTGTATTTTTAGTAGAGACGGGGTTTTGCTGTGTTGGCCGGGCTGGTCTCGAACTCCTGACCTCATGATCTGCCCGCCTTGGCCTCCTAAAGTGCTGGGATTACAGGCATGAGCCACCGTGCTCGGCCTGTTGAACACCTCTGATCAGTTTTTCATGCCAGTCATTATAATTTTTAACTCTAGAATTTCCATGTGGTTCCTCTTCATTTTTTCTGTTTCTCGGCTGAAAATCTGTATCATTATTTTTTACTTCGTCATCAGTTTTCTTTAATTCTTTGGATGTTTAAAATAGTTGCTTTTAAGTGCAACTACTTGCTCAATCTAGTATCTGCATCCAATCAGAGATGGATGCTATTGATTTCTCTTTTTCCTGAGCTTAGGTGACACTTTCCTGGTTTTTACAAGTCTAGTAATTTTGGTTGAAAACTGGACATTTAGATAATATAGCAACTCTGGATTCTGAGTTTCCCCCCCTGTGGCTTGTTATATTTACAGTTAATTGCTTAGAATTAAACCCGAATCTATTTTTCCTTTGGTGTGCTAATGTCTCTGCTTAGTTTTAAATTATTATTATTTTTTTCGAGACGGAGTCTCACTCTGTCACCAGGCTGCAGTGCAGTGGCACGATCTCAGCTCATTGCAACCTCCGCTTCCCAGGTTCAAGTGATTCTCCTGCCTCAGCCTCCCGAGTAGCTGGGATTACAGGCACCCGCCACCACGCCCAGCTAATTTTTGTATTCTCAGTAGAGATGGGGTTTCAAGCTGGTCTCAAACTCTTGACCTCGTGATCCTCCTGCCTTGGCCTCCCAAGTGCTGGGATTATAGGCATGAGCCACTGTGCCCGGTCAATTTTAAAATTTTTATTTTCAGCTGGGCTCAGTGTCCTACGCCTGTTATCCCAGCACTTCTTTTTTTCTTTTCTTTTCTTTTTTTTTTTTTTTTGAGACTGAGTTTCGCTCTTGTTTCCTAGGCTAGAGTGCAATGGCATGATCTCAGCTCACTGCAGCCTCTGCCTCCCTGGTTCAAGCGATTCTCCTGCCTTAGCCTCCCGAGTAGCTGAGATTACAGGTGCCCACCACCATGCTCGGCTAATTTTGTAATTTTAGTAGAGACGGGGTTTCATCATGTTGGTCAGGCTGGTCTAGAACTCCTGACTTCAGGTGATCCACCCGCCTCAGCCTCCCAAAGTGCTGGGATTACAGGCGTGAGCCACCGTGCCCAGCTAATCCCAGCTACTTGGGAGGCTGAGGCAGGAGAATCGCTTAAACCTGGGAAGTGGAAGTTGTAGTGAGCCGAGATTGCGCCATCGCACTCCAGCCTGGGCAGCAAGAGTGAAACTCCGTCTCAAAAGAAAATAAAATATTTTCATTTTTTCTTCCCAGCCTGGCTTTTGGTGGGTTGTCCCAGTATCTGTTTAACTTAGTTGTCAGCCAGTGATTTGGGCAGAGGTTCTCAAATACTTTCAGCCCCTGAGGCTTTTACCCTATCCTGATCAACTTACAGTCAAATGCTCTACTGCTGAGCTATACCCCCCTGATCAATGTGTATGTGGGTTTGGAGAAACTCTAAAAAATTGCTGCTGGCTCTAAAGTCTCCTTTGGTTTTCAGTTTTTCCTGGTTCTCTTAGGTATAATTTCCCAGTCAGTGATGGTCATGTGAAGAGCTTAACTCAGACTTTCTATGGCTCTGTTTCAGGATTTTCCCATTAAATTCTGGATGTTCTGCCCATCTAACAAGGACGACTGCCAAAGCTGTTCATTTCCATCCACATTCACCACTTTTAGCTGGTAGATCCATGAATTTTCTTCCTCACCCCAAATTGAGTCCACCCCCTAGAGCAGCAGAACTGCTGATTTTCATAGCTGGCCCCATGTTGGGAAAACTAGCATTGTCACCAGCTGACTGTGCTGTAAGCAGTGGGGATAGAGGAGTAGAAGGATGGCAGGATCCTAGGCTAGAAAGCTTACTATTTTTACCTGAACCTCTAGCAGATTTTTAAGAATCTGTACTTCTCAGTTTGTTTGATTTACACTGTATTGAAATAGTTCTTTTTGACAATTTTAATTTTTAACTTTTCCATTGTGGCGAGGAATTGCCTACCACTTCATGCTGTGAATACAAGAATTTCTATGCCTGTAATCCCAGCACAGGCATGGAAATTCTTGTATTCACAGCATGAAGTGGTAGGCAAGTGAGGCCGAGGCAGGCAGATCACTTGAGGTCAGGAGTTCGAGACCAGCCTGGCCAACATGGTGAAACCCTGTCTCCACTAAAAGTACAAAAATTAGCTGGGTGCAGTGGTGGGCACCTGTAATCCCAGCTACTCAAGAGCTACTCAAGAATTTCCATTTTTTCTTAGTTTTTGAACTTCAGAGAATGACTAGGGTCTGCCTTACTAGAGATAAAGGTAGGAATAGAGGACTAATGCCCAGGCCACTTCTCAAACAAGTCGTATTAGAATCCCCTTTGTGTCAGGTAGTTTTTTTGGTTTTTTTTTGTTGTTGTTTTGTTTGTTTGTTGAGATGGAGTCTCACTCTGTCACAGGCTGGAGTGCAGTGGCGTGATCTCGGCTCACTGCAACCTCCGCCTCCCAGGCTCAAGCGATGCTCCTGCCTCAACCTCCCAAGTAGCTGGGATTACAGGCGCCGCCACCACACCCGGCTAATTTTTTTATTTTTAGTAGAGATGGGGTTTCACCATGTTGGTCACGCTGGTCTCGAACTCCTGACCTCGTGATCCGCCCGCTTCAGCCTCCCAAAGTGCTGGGATTATGGGCATGAGCCACCATGCCCGGCCTGCATCAGGTAGCTTTAAAAAAATCTTCTCAGGTGATTGTGATGTGCAGTTATTGTTGAGAGCCAGTGGTTTAGAACAGTGTTTAGAAAAGCAAGCTTTCTCTGTAAAGGGTGATATAGGAAATATTTTAAGTTTTGCGGTCCCTGTGGTCTCTGTTGCAGCCCCTCAACTCTGTTGTTGTAGTGTGAAAGCAGCCAAAGACAGTATGAAAGCGAGTAGATGTGGCTATATTCCAATACACTTTATTTGCAAAAACAGGCAATGGCTGAATTTGCTACCCCTTGTCTTGGAGAATTCTCAAAAATGATTTTATTCCAAGTGTTTGTATCCTTGTTAATTTAAGGTAGTGTGTATATTTCTTAGCACAACCCAGCCTTTGCATTTGTCATTGATGTCTTTGAAGAATTAGTCTGTAATTTCCTTCAGTAGAAGTGTTTTAATTGACCATGCCTTCCTACCTTCTCCTTTGTCATTAAAATATGTGAGAAAAGGTGCCAGTCGTGGGCAGTCTAGTTGAAAGGTGTGTGTTAACTTTTTTGGCCCAGTTGGGCTCAGTGAAGCCTTAGCTGGCTAGTGTTTATGGCACCATCAACAAAGATGGAAGAATTAAGCCCGGGAAAAAGGACAGGAGGTATAAAAAATGGGGTCCAGAAATTCAGCTGTAGGAGAGCCTGGTAGTGGTTCTCCTACCTTCTGCAAAGTTCAGTGTCAAAACTCCAATCAGAGTCTCTACAAGTTGAACTTTCTTGGCTGTCCATCAGGTAGAGTACTAACTTAGTAAGTACAGTGGAGGGCCGGGTGCGGTGGCTCATGCTTGTAATCCCAGCACTTTGGGAGGCCAAGGTGGGCAGATCACCTGAGGTCAGGAGTTCAAGACCAGCCTGGCCAACACAGTGAAACCCCATCTCTACTAAAAATACAAAAATTAGTTGGGTGTGGTGGTGCGCAACTGTAATCCCAGCTACTTAGTAGGCTGAGGCAGGAGAATTGTTTGAACTCGGGAGGCAGTGAGGCCAGATCACTCCATTGTGCTCCAGCCTGGGCGACAGAGCAATACTCCGTCTCAAAAAATAAAAAAATAAGTACAATGGAGAATTTGGTCAGACAACTTATTTTTACATCCGAGGGGTTGGGCATATGGACTCTGATTATAATGAATAGTTCAGTAGAACAAATCTTATTTTCCATAGAGTCTCCTGTGAGTGTATGATTCCATTAGTTGAGTGGAACAGTTTTTACCACGATGCTTAAATTCTACTTCAACTCCCTCGTTCCCACTACTCTATTCCCCTGGGTCTCGTCAGATACTCCTAAGTCAAACAGGTCATGTAGCAGATAAGTGAAGGAAGTAGGCAGGTTAAGTGGGTAGGTTTGAGTTCTGTTTAGGAGGTGGTGAGTGAAGATGGAGCCTAGGACCTCTCTGATTGGGCAGTACTTGTTCCTAATCTTTATGCTGGGGCCTGGGCAGTTACCCTTAATAGATGGAAAGGTGCTTAGGGTAGGGGATGGTAGAGGACGCCAGAGCCATAGATTATAGCCTTGATAGTGCCCATAACTCACTGTGTGACCTTGATAAGCTCCATAATCCTGATGCACAGTTTTTCAGAAGGGAGTTTGTGTAGCGATCTTTTGGGTCCTCCTAACTCAATATCCCTTCATCACAAGGCTTTAGTCTGCGTTTCTAGGGATTAATTCCTTTCTAATCATTCATTCCATAGTTATTTACTGTATGCTGAGAACCTTTACCAAGAATTGGACACAGAAAGGGGTGGAGATGAAGACTTTCCAAGCCTGGCACATTCACTGGGTAGAGGCCTTGTTTTCATACCTGAACTTAGCCTGGTATACTAGCTGCTCAGTGACTGTATATTACATAAGCAAATATCCTATTCCTGTATACTAGCGAGCAGGATTCTTGTGCTACATATGGTCTATCAGATTTTCATTGCAACAAAACAACGTGAAAGTCTTATGGATTTTGATTTTTTTTTTTTTTTTGAGATGGAGTTTTGCTCTTGTCGCCCATGCTGGAGTGCAATGGCGTGATCTTGGCCCACAGCAACTTCTGCCTCCTAGGTTCAAGCGACTCTCCTGCCTCAGCTTCCTGAGTAGCTGGGATTACAGGCATGCGCCACCATGCCTGGCTAATTTTGTATTTTTAGTAGAGATGGGGTTTCTCCATGTTGGTCAGGCTGGTCTTGAACTCCCACCTCAGGTGATCCTCCCACCTTGGCCTCCCAAAGTGCTGGGATTACAGGCATGAGCCACTGTGCCCGGCAGGATTTTGATTTCTTAAGGTCTACAGTTGGTTTCTTATTTTACCTGTGGAACCCTGCAAAAACGAATTTTAGACTATCACAATTTAAATATGTGACGTTCTTGCCTGTAACCCCAGCTATTTGGGAGGCTGAGGCAGGAGGATTGCTTGAAGTCAGGAGTTTGAAACCAACCTGGGCAACATAGCGAGACCCTGTCTCTAAAAAAAGAAAAAAGAAAAAAATTAGCCAGATGCTGTGGTGTGTGCCTGTTTTCCTAGCTACTTGGGAGGCTGAGGTGGTAGGATCATTTGAGCCCAAGAGTTCAAGGCTGCAGTGAGAAGTGATCACACCACTGCACTCCAGCCTGGGTGACCCTCGGTCTTCTCGGCTTACTGCAGTCTCCGCCTCCTGGGTTCAGGCAATTCTCCTGCCTCAGCCTCCCGAGTAGCTGGGACTATAGGCACGCGCCACCACGCCCAGCTAATTTTCGTATTTTTTAGTAGACACGGGGTTTCACCATGTTGGCCAGGATGGTCTTGATCTCTTGACCTCATGATCTGCCTGCCTTGGCCTCCCAAGTGCTGGGATTACAGGCGTGAGCCCGGCCGAGACCCTGTCTCTTATAATAAATAAGTGAGTGAATGAATGAATTAATTAAATTCTTTTTTATCTAAAAGCATATGGCAACAGAGGCTAACATGCAATAGTTAGCCAAGAATTCCATTACAACTTTCATTAAACTGTAGAGGCTCTATCCTAAACTGTTGAAAGTTATTTATATCAGAAATATACTTACATAAGGAAATTGACAGAATATATCTGTACACAAAATGGTGCTGTTGGAAATTAGATGTTTACTATGATATTGATTAGTTACTATTTTTTTTGAACTTTTAAGTCTCAGTTTATTCAGTTATTCCAATAATGTAATCAACTTGTTCAGGGATATAGGCCTCTACAGCTTGGCAGCATATATCTGACTAGTCTTTCTAGAATCTCATAAAATATACTTGACCATTGTAGCAAAGAGGCATTTAGTAATTGATGCATTTTGAAAGAGTATCTTCCTCTCAGAACCCCCCAAAAGCATTGATTGTCTATGGGAATGTACCTTATAGATGAGCTGAATAATTTCCTTTTATCCTGAAGTCTTTGCTTTCTTGTTGGAAAATTGGAAAACAATGTCTGAGTCATTGTCATTTAGACAAAATGTCATAAAGCCCTGTAGAACACAAAGTTCTGCTTATCAGATTCTCTTAGAAGATGAGCTGTTGAGCGACAGGTCTTCTGTTGTCCCATCTCTGCTTATTCAGTTTGTTAACTGGGGAATCATTCTCTGTCCTCTCCCTTTTTTTATATTAATAGGAAACTTCCATTTTAGAAGAATACAGTATCAATTGGACTCAGAAGCTGGGAGCTGGAATTAGTGGTCCAGTTAGGTAAGAGATCCATATGAGAAACTATGGCAAATTGTTGGCATGTGCAAACTCTGAGAAGGGCCATTTGAAATACATCTTGAATTAGACACATCAGGTGTGCCAGATTTGAGGAATAGGCTGAATTTAACAAGTACAGGTTTTTATGTTAGGCTTTTTCTCATGTATTTAGAAATTAGTTAAGAGTGACTGAGTCGCATGGTCTTTTTATAGAGTCATTTAAGATGTCGAGACTGGCCAGGCGCGGTGGCTCATGCCTGTAATCCCAGAACTTTGGGAGGCTGAGGCAGGCAGATCATGAGGTCAGGAGATGGAGACCATCCTGGCCAACATGGTGAAACCCCGTCTCTACTAAAAATAGAAAAATTAGCCAGGTGTGGTGGTGGTTGCCTGTAATCCCAGCTACTGGGGAGGCTGAGGCTGGAGAATCACTTGAACCAGGGAGGCAGAGATTGCAGTGAGCTGAGATCATGCCACTGCACTCCAGCCTGGCCACAAAGCGAGATTCTGTCTCAAAAAAAAAAAAAAAAAAAAGGTGTCGAGACTGTGGGGCCATTGTGAGAGTCACCTGTAGCCAGCTGAGGCTATTATTTTTTCATTGACCCACAGCAGCAAAAGCATGGCTTAGAAGCTGAGGCCTGAGCATTGGCTGCTGGGCAGAGGGGTGAGATGCTTCTTTCCCCCACCTGCTACCCTTGGGGGCAAGTTTGTTCTGGATGCACCTGGCCATATCCTTGATGAGAAGTACAAATCTCAAAGAAAAAACTTGTTAAATTAGTTTTCGTTCTAACATATATGATCTCTGATTGATTTTTTTCTCCAAATCTAGAGTCTGTGTAAAGAAATCTACTCAAGAACGGTTTGCACTGAAAATTCTTCTTGATCGTCCAAAAGCTAGAAATGAGGTATGCTTTATTGCCTCGACTTAATTAAATAGTTGAAGTGCCTAAGAATTGTTCTTTTGCAAGTAAGGCAGCTTCCTAGAGAGAATACAGTGATGCATAAAAAGTTTTATGTCCAAACTTTACCTCTCTTCCCCATTCATGCTATCTTAGTAAAGTAGTCCTAGATCTGTCAGTATCAAAGGCCATTGAGTCCTTTCCTTTCAGCCACCTCTTGTTCTTTTAAAATTAATGTGATTCTTGTACCCTCATGTATTCAGGTTTACCTCAGTTTTGCTTATTGAAGAAGGTACTTAAAGGTACTTAAAGGTGGAAATAAAATAGCACGAGGAAGAGTCAGGTGAATGGTGTATAAAAGTGATGCTACAGGAGGACTCTGAGGATGTTTCTAGTTTGTTTCTTCTTTTTGAGACAGAGTTTCACTCTTGTTGCCCAGGCTGGAGTGCGATGGCGCAATCTCGGCTTACGGCAACCTCCGCCTCCCGGGTTCAAGTGATTCTCCTGCCTCAGCCTCCCGAGTAGCTGGGATTACAGGCATGAGCCACCACGCATCTTTTGTATTTTTAGTAGAGACAGGGTTTCTCCATGTTGATCAGGTTGGCCTTGAACTCCTGACCTCAGGTGATCCACCCGCCTCGGCCTCTCAAAGTGCTGGGATTACAGGCATGAGCCACCATGCCCGGCCTTTAGTTTTTAAAAATATACATTGGGTTTGTTTTTGTTTCCGTTTGAAACCGAGTCTTGGTCTGTCACCCAGGCTGGAATGCAGTGGCACGATCATGGCTCACTGCAGCCTTGACCTCGTTAAGCTCAAGTGATCCTTCCACCTCAGCCTCCTGAGTAGCTGGGACCACAGGCATTTGCCACAATGCCTGGCTAATTTTGTTTGTATTTTTTGTAGACATGGGGTTTTGCCATGTTGCCCAGGCCTGGGCTCAAGCGATCCACTTTGGCCTCCCAAAGTGTTGGGATTACAGGTGCGAGCCACTGCCCCTGGTTATACATGGGTTTTAAATTATCTGGATATGGTAATGACATTCTAATAACATGTGCAATGAAGGACTTCTTTTGCATAAAGAAATGCCAATAATTTCTAAAATGAAATGAATTGTTTGCCAGATTTTCATTTGCAAATAAATGGAACAGTAGGAAGTAAATCTGTTGGTGAGTTTTTATTCATGGAAAAAGCATTAAGGAGATAATCTTTGAAAACACTGGGTTTTTACATCATTCTGAGTGATAAAGTTTTTATTGTAATTAGCTTGTACCTAGTATCGTCAGTTTTTGGAGAGAAAATGTTGGTATCCCCTACCTATTGATACATTTCCTCTGTTCTCTTTAAGGTACGTCTGCACATGATGTGTGCCACACACCCAAACATAGTTCAGATTATTGAAGTGTTTGCTAACAGTGTCCAGTTTCCCCATGAGTCCAGCCCTAGGTAAGACTACACAGTGTCATCATCAAATGTCCACATGTAGGCCAATGTGTAGTGGAGCTGTCCTCTCTTTTATGTGCTCCCTCCCCTTCCCTCTCCTTCTTCCTCCTACCCTCCCTTCCTCTGCCCTTCCTTCTCCCCCTCCCCCTCCGTCTCCCTTTTTGTAATTTGGAAAATGTCAAGCATTTGTAAAAGCAGACACAATTATGTAATGAATCCTCAAGTTCTCATGATCCATCCTCAACAGTAATCCTCTCGTGGCCAGTCTAATTTCATCTGTGCCCCTACCACTCTTCAGATCCCCTGATGATTCTGATTACTTTCTCATTTCAAGAAAGCATTTAATGTAGAATTTAAACAGATTCTATTTCAAATCAGTGAAAGGGGCCCAAATATTATTCTAGGCAGAGTCTTAGAGGGTGATAAAACAAAAAGCCTTTATTATTGCTTAGTCTAACTTTCCTTTTAAAGAAAGAAATCAACATTATTCTTTTAGTTACCAAATGTTTGGCAAGCATATTGGGTGGCATTCTAAGTCTCTTTGATAAAATTCAAAATTAAATAAGGTATGGTTTTTTTTTTGGAAGACTGAGATGTAAACCCATCATCATAGCAGTGCAATAGGCACTAAGGACAGGCATCCCTAAAATATTCTAAGCTTACAAAGGAGAGGAGCTGCTAACTATAGTCTGGGAGGAGAGGTGTCTCACAAAGGCTGTGTGGAAGCTAGGACTTGAAGGAAAGGTAGGAATTTTCCAGATGGAAAAAGAAGATAGAATTTTAAAAACAAATGGGAAATCAAACAAATGGGAAAAAAACGATTGTTTTTCACAACTGTGCTCTGTTGGTGAAAGCATTTGGATGGAAGCTGGAAGCATATATGAAAGAATGGTAGCCAAAAATCACATTAAAATTTTTTTTTCAGAACATGAGAATTTTTGCTCTTAGTAACTGTGTTACCCTGGACTTAGGAAGTTGTTACACACTTTGTAGATGCAGTATCTTTAGGTCAGCTTCTTAATGTTTCAGGGTTTTTTTGTTTCTTTTTCTTTTTTTTTTTTTTTAACTTAACAAAATCAAATGCTTTCAAACAGGGCCCGACTCTTAATTGTAATGGAGATGATGGAAGGGGGAGAGCTATTTCACAGAATCAGCCAGCACCGGCACTTTACAGAGAAGCAAGCCAGCCAAGTAACAAAGCAGGCAAGTTAACCCCAGGTACCAATCAAACTGCCAACAAAGTTGGTTAACAAGCGCAATTTCATTGGGGGGAAGAAAAGAAAACTTAAAGAAAAGCTCTATTTGACTTCTCATTGCCTGCTTTGTTATGTAATCAGAAAAGATGTTTTGACAGGAGAAATGTGACCCCTTTTATACTTGGGGGTGGGGGTACTGTGTTCTTAATTGGTTGTCAACTGTTTCCTGAGGCTGCTGTGAGATTTCAATAAACTCTGGAAGGAAGGCGATCTTAACTGCTTTGTAGACTGCAGTTATCTTTAGGCATGTAGCTACCAAGTACTGTTATTGGACTTTGCGATAAAATGCTGCTGATACCACCTGAAAGATTGTATGGTATAAAAATATATTTTAAGAGAATTGTACATAAGATGCTTCCTGCATGTGAGCCACCTTTCTGTGATTTCTTCAGATTTAATAATATCCTAAGATCTTTGTAATTCTGGATTATTCCTGGTTATATTCTATGTTGACATCACATTTTATTGCTGTAGAAATGATTTATGTCACAAACAATACTAGGAATCCAGCTGATAATCACTTCTTGCAGAGGTGAAAAGCTAAACCCTCAAGGCTTATCTTCATACCAGGCAAGCAAAGCAAAGAGAATTAGGAAGCACAGCCCAATTGCTTCTTAATAAAAAGTTCTTCCAAGTTTCCCATGAACCTTAAGCAATTTTGGATGCCTCCTTTCTGGTAGGGAGGAACTGATACTTGGATTGCTGAGAAAATTCTATATGGAGAGTTAAAGAACAAGTAAAATCTGTTCTTTCTGTTTGATTTTTAAAATTATACCTTTAATTTTTTCAAATATTAGGAGTAAAGGATGAGCTCTGATAATCTTCTATAAAATAAAACCCCTTCAAATCCACATAAACAGGCAACATTTTCAACAAGCATGATGAGCAAAATGAGTTTCCAGTATTAGTTGGAAAAACCCAGTCAGCTGATTTCTTGACCCTCAGCTCCCTGGAGAGTGCCATTCTTGTCTGAGCCAGGCGAGCCTGCCGGTAGCCCTGCTGTGGGAACTGCGCCTGCTGACCATTGCTCAGCTTAGGTGTTTCTTCTGCAGTGTCTGTCATACGTCAGATGAATGAAAGTGGGAGCATTTCATTTTTCCCATTTCTTACAGGATTTACCCATCAGTTTATTCTGACAAAGAATTGCTGTACCATCATATTTTTCTTTCTGTTTGACAAAATACAAGTTGCAGTTAAACTAAGCTTAATCCATTCTGTTTCTTGGTATTCCAAGTTTTTCTTAATTTCTGCTTTAAGATTGAAACTGAACGCAGTCTTAATGAAGGCTTGTTTTTTAACATCCTGAGTTCTCTACACCAGGTGTATTAAAGAGTGATCTTTTCTAAGAAGTGACTGTTCCATTGTGTCTTTTTTCAGATAGCTTTGGCTCTGCGGCACTGTCACTTGTTAAACATTGCGCACAGAGACCTCAAGCCTGAAAATCTGCTTTTTAAGGATAACTCTTTGGTGAGAAGACTGTTTTTCTGCATTTTAGTGCTGCTACTCTTAACATAGTTCAGGAGTGGGTGTGTTTGGAGCGCTCTGAATTCATGGTGAAAAAGCTTTAAACCAAAGTGCTTCGAACAGCTTATTTCTTCAACTTGTTCCCTTGCTAGAGGCTCAGAGAAGCTGTACTACTGTACTCCCGGCATTGATAATGTTGGATGATACTGATATGTATTTGTGGGACTTAATGATTTTGGATATTATTTGGAGGACCTTTGGGAAGGGGCAGGAATCTGTATGCTGTTATATATTATCTCGTTTCATTTGCTGTTTTCCCTTTCAGCTCTGTCCCCTGCCCCATGTCCCACCAGATAAGTTGCTGTGTCTATCATGAAGCTTATGGCAGATATTAAAAGTGAAGTAGCATCCCAGATTGATGAGAGGTGATGGGCTTATAGAGTGAAGGGTCCCTAGGCCAAGACCTTGACGTTAGTGCTGCCCTTACAAGTTCTAAAGCAAAAATAGCTGTGTGAGTGGGTAGGAATTCCTTACTTCTGCATTACTAAGGACAGTTCCTCAGTGTGAATCATTGTCTCCAGACCTGGGGACATGTTATTTTCATAAGTTCGCATCTCAGCCAGAAAGAAACTTGTTAGATCTCAGGGTAACATGTCTTGCACCTGGATTTTCCTTTAATGTTTACTGAGCACTCTGGAGCAGTGACTCCTTTTTTTTTAATTTCAGGATGCCCCAGTGAAGTTGTGTGACTTTGGATTTGCCAAGATTGACCAAGGTGACTTGATGACACCCCAGTTCACCCCTTATTATGTAGCACCCCAGGTAAGCATGTGCAGTTTCTGTCCTAAGATCTGTCACCAAGCTGCCCATCGACTCGTGTTCCTTCTATTCTACAGCACAAGTAGGCATATATTACAGATGGGAGGGGGAGAACTTAGCTTTAGAAACCTACAGATTGCTTTATTTGGTGTAGATCTTTTATTCTTTTAAAATCAACTTTAGCCAGGTGCGGTGGCTCACGCCTGTAATCCCAGCACTTTGGGAGGCTGAGGTGGGCGGATTACGAGTTCAGGAGATGGAGACCATCCTGGATAACACGGTGAAACCCCCTCTCTACTAAAAAAAATATAAAAAATTAGCCGAGTGTGGTGGCGCACACCTGTAATTCATGCTACTCAGGAGGCTGAGGCAGGAGAATCGCTTGAACCTGGGAAGTGGAGATTGCAAGGAGCTGAGATGGCACCACTGCACTCTAGCTTGGGTGACAGAGCGAGACTCCGTCTCAAAATAAAATAAAATAAAATAAAATAAACTTTATTGAGGTATGATTTAGAAGTATGATTTACATACAGTAAAATACCTCCACTTCAAGGAGAGTTTGATGAGTTGTGACAAATATATACCCCATATGGCGACCACCACGTTGAAGATGTGGAACACGCCCCTCACTTCACAAGCTGCCTGTGCCACTTTGCAGTCAGTCCCCTCCCAACTTAACCCCTGGCCCTAGGCAACCACTGACATGCTTTCTGTCATTATTGGTTAGTTTTGCCTGTTGAAGAATTTCAGAAAAATGTAATCGTGGACTTTGTATGCTTCATTTCTTTTGCTTAGCATGTTTTTGAGAATCGTCCATGTTCCTGCATTTATCACTCGTTAATTCCTTTTCATTGCCAAGTAGTATTTCATTATATACCTAAGCTGCATTTGTTTTTTCCATTCACTGACAGGATTTTGGGTTGTTTCTCATTTTTGGCTATTATGAAGAAAGCTGCTAGGAACACTTCATTTACAGTTTTTGGGGGACATGTTCCCCCATGCCCATATCTTTTTTCCAAAATGGCTATACCATTTTATGCTTCTACCAGCAACGTATAGAGTTCCAGTCATTTCACATTTTTACTAACGCCTCATGCTTGTTGCTTGTCAGCATTTGTCATCTTAGTCATTCTGGTAGCGAGCAGAGTATTACTTCATTATAGTTTTAATCACGACATTGTCCTGATGGCCACTATTTTGGAGCACTTTTTGTACATGTGTATTGGCCATTCTGTTGTAAGTATGGGCATTCATCTTTTGCCATTTTGTTATTGTTGGTTTCTTGTTAAAGAATTGAGGTATAAGAATTTTAAAATATTCTGGACACAGGTTCTTTGCCATATGTATGTTGTATTCTTACTGCTGCTGTAACATATTGTCACAAACTTAGTAGATAAAAACAACAGAAATATATTATACTTCTGGAAATGAGAAGTCTGAAATGGTACTCAGTGCTATAATCAAGGTGTCAGCAGGGCTGTGTTCCTTCTGGAGGCATTTCTTGCCTTTTCCAGCTTCTAGAGGCTGTCTACATTATTTGGCTTGTAGCCTCTTCCTTCATTATCAAAGCCAGTAGCATAGCATCTTCCAATGAATTTCTCTCTCTATGACTTTGACCCTCTTGCCTGCCTCTTATAAGGACCCTACTGATCACATTGGCCTTACCTAGATAACTCCCCATTTTAAGATTCTTAACTTACTTGTTCTGCAATACAAGGTAAAATAATCCCAGGGATTATAACATGGACATCTTGGGGGGCCCATTATTCTGCCTTCCATATATATATCATGAATATTCATCTCAGTCTGTGACTTGCCTTTTAATTTTCTTAATGGCCTTTGAATAGCAGAAGTTTTGAATTTTAATGAAGTCTGTTTCACCATTTTTTTTTAATGCTTAGTACTTTTTGTTCCTAAGATCCACAAGCATAAATATTTTCTCTGATGTTTTCTTATAAGACGTTATAGCTTTAGCTTTTACATTTGGGTCTGTAATTCATTTGAGTTTGTGTGTGTATGAAATGAGAGACCAGGTTCTTTTTTTCCCCCTTAAGGGTGTCAAGTTGTTGCAGCATCATTGGTAAAATGTTTTTTACAAATCATCATTTGTAAAAGGATTTGTAAAAGGATTGCATCATTGAATTGCAGTTTTTTGTTTGTTTGTTTGTTTGTTTTTGAGATGGAGTTTCATTCTTTTTGCCCAGCCTGGAGTGGTGCAATGGCGCGATCTCGATTCACTGCAACCTCTGCCTCCCGGGTTCAAGCAATTCTCCTGCCTCAGCCTCCCAAGTAGCTGGGATTACAGGAGCCCGCCACCATGCCCGGCTAATTGTTTGTATTTTTAGTAGAGACGGCGTTTCACCATGTTGGCCAGGATGGTCTTGATCTCTTGACCTCGTGATCCGCCTGCCTCGGCCTCCCAAAGTGCTGGGATTACAGGCATGAGCCACTGCGCCTGGCCTGAATTGCAGTTTTGTTGAAAACCAGCTGGCCATATATCTGTTGGTCTTTTCTGGATTCTATTCTGTTTGTTTAATATATGTATGTGTCTATAGCAAGAGCATCTGCATTATTGTAGCTTTATATTATATCTTGACTTCAGATTCATTCTTTTTCAAAATTGTTTTGGCTATTCTAGATCCTTTGCATTTCTCTACATTTTAGAATTCACTTCTGTATAACAGAAAAGCCTCCTGGGATTTGACTGGGGTTGTATTTAATCTATAGGTGAATTTGGAGAGAACTGGTATCTTAACAATATAAAAGTCTCCCAATCGATGAACAAGGTATATATCTCTCCATTTGTTTAGGTCTTTAATTTTCCTAAAAAATGTTTATGCTTCTTAATGTTACAGGTCTTGCACATATTTTCTTAAATTTATCCTTAAATTTTGTTTTTGGATGCTGTTGGAAATGATATTGTAAAACATTTCAGCTGGGCGTGGTGGCTCACGCCTGTTATCCCAGCACTTTGGGAGGCTGAGGCAGGTGGATCACCTGAGGTCAGGAGTTCGAGACCAGCCTGGCTGCCATGGTGAAACCCCATCTTTACTAAAAATACAAAAATTTGCTGGGTGTAGTAGCCGGTGCCTGTAATCTCAGCTACTTGGGAGGCTGAGGCAGGAGAATCTCTTGAACCCAGGAGGTGGAGGCTGCAGTTAGTCGAGATCATGCCATTGCACTCCAGCCTGGGTGACTAGAGTGAAACTGCGTCTCAAAAAAAAAAAATTCATTTTCTAATTTTAACTAGTTTATAGAAATACTAGTGTTTTTTTTTTGTTTGTTTTGGGTTTTTTTTTTTTTTGAGATGGAATTTCACTCTTTGTTGCCCAGGCTGGAGTGCAGTGGCACAATCTCAGCTCACTGCAACCTCTGCCTCCCGGGTTCAAGCAATTCTCCTGTCTCAGCCTCTGGGATGACAGGTGCCCGCCACCACACCTGGCTAATTTTTATATTTTTAGTAGACACAGGGTTTCACCGTGTTGGCCAGGCTGGTCTCGAACTCCTGACCTCAGGTAATCCACCTGCTTTGGCTTCCCAAAGTGTTGGGATTACAGGTGTGAGCCACTGCCCCCAGCCATACTAATGACTTTTTTTTTTTTTTTTTTTTTTTTTTTTTTGAGATGGAGGCTTGCTCTGTTGCCCAGGCTGGAGTGCAGTGGCGCAATCTCGGCTCACTGCAATCTCCGCCTCCCAGGTTCAAGCGATTCTCCTTCCTCAGCCTCCCGAGTAGCTGGGACTACAGGTGCCCGCCACCACGCCTGGCTAATTTTTTTTCATATTTTTAGTAGAGACGGGGTTTCACCTTGTTAGCCAGGATGGTCTCAATCTCCTGACCTCATGATCTGCCCACCTTGGCCTCCCAAAGTGCTGAGATTACAGGCGTGAGCCACTGCACCTGGCCCATACTAGTGATTTTTGTATATTGACTTTGTGTCTTGGGACCTTGCTAAATTCATTTATTAAATCTAGTAAATTTTTTGTAGATTTATTAGGATTTTCTTTTTTTTCTTTTTCTTTTTTGAGAGCCTAAAAGTGGGCATGCCTCTTCTGTTGCTCGGCCTTTAGTGTTGGGTTTGAGGGTTAAATCAGTCTACTCAAAAGTTGAGCCGAGTGTGAGTTTTGTTGTTGCTATCGTTGTCTTCAGTGCCTCAGTGGCATGGGATTCCTGTTTTGTTACCTTATGGTTAGGTGGGATCTGAAATGCCATTTTTTTTTAAATTAAAAAAAATTTTTTTTAAAAATATTCCACTTCTACCCTCAGTCTTGGCCTTGCTAGTGCACCTGTACCTCAGAGGGGATCTCTCTTTACAGTCTTGGCCCCCACTTAGCAATAGATTGCTGTCAGTTACTGCTTGGTCCCTGCAAGCCTGCAGAAAGGGAGATGGCAATGGGGGACCGAGAGGTATCTGTTTCTCTGCTGTTGGGCAGGACCTGTGTTCTTGAGTCTCATGAATATCTGGTGGAAGTCTGTGCAGAAGAGCATGGGAGCAGGCATGAGTCTTCCTTGTTTCTGTGGCTCCTAGAGGGTCTGTACTCTTATCCTAGCCCACATTTTGCCTTTAGCAGTTTGTTAAAAACCTTGCTGAATTCTTTTTACCCAAATGGCATGTGATATCACTTCCTCCTGGGCTCTGCCATAGGTGAGCCAGCTTTCACTCCCCATCTCTCCTTGGAAGGGCCTGACTTAAAGATTTCAGAATAATTGGTTGCCCTGAGACCTGATCTTTGATGGGTTCAAAAAAAGTGATGGGCCGGGCGCGGTGGCTTACCCCTGTAATCCCAGCAGTTTGGGAGGCTGAGGGGGGCGGATCACTTGAGGTCAGGGGTTCAAGACTAGCCTGGCGAACATGGTGAAACCCCGTCTCTACTAAAAAGACAAAATATTAGTCGGGTATGGTGGCAGCCACCTGTAATCCCAGCTTCTCGGGAGGCTGAGGCAGGAGAATTGCTTGAACCTAGGAGGTGGAGGTTGCAGTGAGCAAAGATTGAGCCATTGCACTCCAGCCTGGTGACAGAGCGAGACTCCATCTCAAAAAAAAAAAAAAAAAAGATGATTTTATAATTTATCTTTGACACTTTCCAGCTTTCTATATCCTAGCAGAAACAGAAATCCCAACAATTTGGGTGGAAGGAGGGTGAGGATCAAAAAACTACCTACGTGGTATTATGCTTATATAAAACCTGGGTGATGAAATAATCTGTATACCAAACCCCTGTGAAACCACTGCAGTTCACCTATATAATTAACATGCATAACGCACATGTACCCCTGAACCCAAAATAAAAGTTAAAAAAAAAAGTCCCAACAATTTGATTATGTATGCATTCTTGTTCCTTTGTTTTTCCTGCCAGGGATCTCTTGAGCTCCTGGGATCTGTTGGTTTATGGTGTTTGTCAAATAAACACCATATCAAATAAAAATTAGGAAATTTTTCAGACATCATCTCTTCAACGATTTTTCTACTCTCTACTTGTTTTCTGAGACTTCCAATCAATGACATATATATTAGACTGTACAGGGAACTGGAGTTCTGATCTTTTGTATTTTCATCCTTTTTTCCTTTTCTTTCATCCTTTTTTTTCTTTCTGCTTTCCCTTCCCTTCTTCCCTTCTGATATATACTCAGTAGTGGCGCTGCTGGATGATAAGGTATTTCTAGTTTTAATTTTTTTAGGAAGCTTCCCACTGTTTTCCATAGTGGTCATACTAATACACATTCTTACAAATAGTGTACAAAGGCTCCCTTTTTTCCACATCATTGTTAACACTTGTTATCTTTTATCTTTTTTAATAGCCACTGTAAAAGGTGTGAGGTAATATTTCATTGTGGTTTTAATTTTAATTTTAATTTTTTTTTTTTTTTTTTGAGATGGTGTCTTGCTCCTGGCACAAGCTGGAGTGCAGTAGCACGATCTCGGCTCACTGCAACCTCCACCTCCCAGGTTCAAGCGATTCTACTTCCTCAGCCTCCTGAGTAGCTGGGATTAAAGGCATGTGCCACCACGCCCTCAGCCTCCCGAGTAGCTGGGATTAAAGGCATGTGCCACCACGCCTGGCTAATTTTTTGTATTTTTAGTAGAGACGGGGTTTCGCCATGTTGTTCAGGTTGGTCTTGAACTCCTAACCTCAGGTGATCCACTCGCCTTGACCTCCCAAAGTGCTGGGATTACAGGCGTGAGCCACCATGCCCAGCCTGTTTTTTTTTTCTTTAATATTTCTGGCCTACAAATGACTCCATTTGCTCATTTTTTTAATGCAGTGTATGAAAGTTTCAGGTCTTCTGCATTTTCACCTGCATTTGGTATGGTCAGTCTTTTTTATTTTGGCCATTTCAGTGGATATGTAGTGGTATTTCTTTGTAGTTTTAATTTGCATTCCCTAATGAGTAATGATGTCTGCCATCTTTTCTTTTGTGTACACATTTGTGTGTGCACCTGCCTTCTGTATATTTTCTTCGGGAAGTGTCTGTTCAGACCTTTTCTGTATTTACAAAATTGGGTTGTTTATTTTCTTACTACTGAATTTGAGAGTTCTTTGTATATTTCAGATATGAATTCCTTTCTTTCTTTTTTTTGTTGGAGATAGGGTCTTGCTCTGCCACCCAGGCTGGAATACAGTGGCACAATCACGACTCACTGTAGCCTCAACCTCCTGGGCTCAAGCGATCCTCCCACCTCAGCCTCCTTAGGAGCTGGGACCATAGGCATACGCCACCACATCTGGCTAATTAAGAAATTTTTGTTTTTTTTTTTTAAGAGATGGGGCCTCACCACATTGTCCAGGCTGGTCTCAAACTTCTGGGCTCAAGTGATCCTCCTGCCTCAGCCTCCTAACTTGCTGGGATTACAGGCATGATCTACCACGTCCAGCTGACTCTGACTCTTTTTTTTTTTTTTTTTTTAAACTCTCCCAGGTTGTCAAGAGATGGATATGAATCTTTTATTAGATCTGTGCTTTGCAAAGATTTTCTCCCAGTCTGTGGCTTATCTTTTCATTCTTTTAACAGTATCTTTTGAGGAGCAGAAAATTCTAATTTTCATGAATGCCAGTTTATCAGAAAACTTTTTTAAGGCCTGTGCTTTTGGTTTCCTATGTTGAAAATCTTTGTCTAACCCAAGATCAGTCTCCTATGTTTTCTTCCAGAAGTTTTATATAGTGTTAGGTTTTACATTTAGGTCTGTGATCCATGTTGAGTCAATTTTTATATAATGCATGAAGTATGGATCCAAGTTCACTTATTAGCATTTGGATGTCCAGTTGTTCCAGCACCATTTGTTATTCTATTTATTTATTTATTTATTTATTTATTTATTTATTTTGAGATGGAGTCTCGCTGTGTTGCCAAGTTGGAGTGCAGTGGCGGATCTCAGCTCACTGCAACCTCCGCCTCCAGGGTTCAAGCCATTCTCCTGCCTCAGCCTCCTGAGTAGCAGGGACTACAGGCACCTGCCACCACGCCCGGATAATTTTTTGTATTTTTAGTAGAGACAGGGTTTCACCGTGTTAGCCAGGATAGTCTCGATCTCCTGACCTCGTGATCCTCCTGCCTCGTCCTCCCAAAGTGCTGGGATTACAAACGTGAGCCATCGTGCCCCGCCTTAATTTTTATCTTTTAAGCCCCACCCTCAGAAGCAACCGTTCATGAAAAAGGCCGTCTTTTCTCTGCGGCATTGCTTTTGAACCTTTGTCAAAAATCATGGAACATATATGTGTGAATTTATTTTTGGACTCTTTATTCTATTCCATTGATCTCTTTTTCTATCTTTACCCCAATACCACACTGTCTTGATTACTGTAGCTTTATAATAATTCTTGAAATCAGGTAGTGTTGGCCCTCCACCTTTGTTCTTCATTTTCAAAGTTGTTTTTGCTATTCTGACTTCCTTGCATTTCCATGTGAACTTTACAGTCAGCTGTTGATTTCTATAAAAAAGCCTACTGGGAGTTTTGACTGGGGTTGTTTTAGAGCTATCATTCAATGTGGGAGTGCTGAGATTTTAGTGATATTGAGTCTTCTGACCTATGAGCAAGCTATATCACTTCATGTTTGTCTCACAATTTTGCTCAGCAATATTATGTAGTCAGTTGATAGGTCTCTCACATGTTTGTGAGATTTATTCTTAATGCTTAATATTTTTTCTGCTGTTGTGAATGGTGTTTTATTTTTCAGGTTTAATTAACTCACTTTGTTGTTCTTGTGTAAAAACTCTATATGGTGGTCATGGTTAGAGCCCAGGTCCTCTGCATGGAGACTTTAGAGTGGGGTTTTTTTTTTTTTTTTTTTTTTTTTGAGATGGGATTTTGCTCCTGTTGCCCAGGCTAGAGTGCAGTGGCTCAATCTTGGCTCACCACAACCTCCACCTCCCGGGTTCAAGTGATTCTTCTGCCTCAGCCTCCCACGTAGTTGGGATTACAGGCGCCCACTACCATGCCCGTCTAATTTTTGTATTTTTAGTAGAGATGGGGTTTCACCATGTTGGCCAGGCTGGTCTCGAACTCCTGACCTCATGATCTGCCTGCCTTGGCTTCCCAAAGTGCTGGGATTACAGGTGTGAGCCACCGCACCCAGCCTAGTGTAGGTTTTTATAAGATGGTCAGTGAATTTCTATTAGGTGAGATAGCTGCAGGTCTTAGAGGTGGCACTGAAGATGGCCTTTGCAAAGTTGCCCAAGATGGCACTGCAGCCCCTGGCTAAGCGGCAGCAGTTGTATCCCATCCGCCCCAGCTTCATGGGCACAGGGGCTGAGATAGTATCAAGTAGGTCGGGGTGTGGGATGAAGTCCCCTTGCACAGAGCCTCAGCATCCTGTGACTTTTCAAGGAACAGTGTGGGGCTGCTAATGTTGTGCCCCCCTCTGGAGTCCCTCCTCATGGGACATTAGAGAGGTTGGCCAGGATAATGGTCTCACGGTGGCAGTGGCTACCTCCTTGGAGCACTTAACACCTAGACTGACATGACTGTCATAGTCCCTGATGGTAACAGATGGCTTTAAGCTCATCTGCTGGACAGATCTGCTTTTGCATAGGCATAAGGGCTATCCCCAGGAAAAAGTCAGTGATCTCAGTCAGATTCCTTGATGGGCAGGAAGAAGAGAGGAATCTCCTCTAGGAACTTCATCTTCATGTCCTTGACCTGAGTATTTCCTTGGCTGATGGATAAATTACTGGTTGTAAGGAGAAAACATTTTTGGAAGTGTAGTGTTTATGTGGAGTTTTTTTTCGATGGCTGATTGCCAGTTGTTTACCTCCTTCAGTCTTATAGTAGCCTGTCTCAAGGCAGGTTATCGGTGGTGTGATTTTCATTAAATGGTCCCCTTTGGTCTGACTCTTGACAGGTACTGGAGGCACAAAGAAGGCATCAGAAGGAGAAATCTGGCATCATACCTACCTCACCGACGCCCTACACTTACAACAAGGTACAGGAAGAGATATTTCTCTTCATTTGACAGATGCAGCCCCTCTCCTTTAGTGAGGTATTTGTGGCCCTCTGGGAGTGTGGCCAATTCCTTTCTCACCCCTTAATATTCCTGCCCCAAAGAAGCAGCCAGACTCGCAGAAAAGTATTTGGAATTCAAGTTTTTGTTTGATGAAATATCAGATAAGGTTCAGCCAGACTCGCAGAAAAGTATTTGGAATTCAAGTTTTTGTTTAATGAAATATCAAATAAAGTTTGTACCCAATTAGCTTTTGCAGTGGTAATTAGGGACCGTGATCATCAGTCAGGTTATTTTTTTGACTGTCCATATGGTCCACTGGCCACACTGAAAACATATGGTTGGCTTGTGTTTTTGAGGTGGAGGCCATTTCTGAGACACAGACGCTAGAGAACACTTTGTGGTCATTTATGGCACCATTCTTTGTTACCCCATAAAATACCCAGCTTAGAACAGTATCTGATACACACACATAGCAAGGGCTCCTAAGTGTTACTTGGTAATATTACGGTTCTTAATCTGTAGCCCACATTTTTTTTTGTTTTTTTTGAGACAGAGTCTTGCCCTGTCACCCAGGCTGGAGTACAGTGGTGTGATCTCAGCTCACTGCAACCTCCACCTCCTGTGCTCAAACGATTCTCCTGCCTCAGCCTCCTAGGTAGCTGAGATGATGGGTGCTGCCACCACACTCAGCTAATTTTTGTATTTTTAGTAGAGTCGGGGTTTCTCCATGTTGGCCAAGCTGATCTCAAACTCCTGACCTCAAGTGATCCGCCCGCCTCGGCCTCCCAAAGTGCTGGGATTACAGGCGTGAGCCACCGCACCCAGCCTGTAGCCCACATATTGATCCTGTCCTTTAGTTTTTTTTTTTTTTTTGAGACAGAGTCTCACCCTGTCGCCCAGGCTGGAGTGCAGTTGCACAATCTCGGCTCACTGCAACCTCCGCCTCCCTGGTTCAAGCAATTCTCTTGCCTCAGCCTCCCAAGTAGCTGGGATTACAGGCGCCCGCCACCACGCCTGGCTAATGTTTTGTATTTTTAGGAGAGACGAGGATTCACCATGTTGGCCAGGTTGGTCCTGAATTCCTGACCTCAGGTGATCCACTCGCCTCAGCCTCACAAAGAGCTGGGATTACAGGCGTGAGCCACCGTGCCCAGCCGATCCTATCTGTTTTAAAGCACAAGAGGTTTAGGGCCTCTAGAAATAGGCCCTGGAGTCACTGAGTAAGTAGATCAGAAAAAAGATGCTACTTGGGGACTTGAGGCTAGATATAGATGACAGAAGGGGCTGAGAATGGTAAAAAGGCAGTAGGCTGGGCTCCACTACTCTTAATCTATGTGACATTGGTGAGGTCACTTGGTTTCACTCTTGACAGAGGACCTGAGAGATGACATGATCTCTGCAGTATTAGTTCCCTTTCTGGAAAGTGAGGGATTGAAGGTCCCTTTCCACCCTTGTAATTTTATTCTGTGATTCTGTTCTACAGCATGGGCTGTGTCATCCACAAATATCTACTAGTATAATGTGAAAACATGGGCAGGCCTGGCACGGTGGCTCACGCCTGTAATCCCAGCACTTTGGGAGGCCGAGGTGGGTGGATCACGAGGTCAGGAGATCGAGACCATCCTGGCCAATGGGGTGAAACCCCTTCTCTACTAAAAATAACAAAAAATTAGCCGGGTTTGGTGGCGGGCGCCTGTAGTCCCAGCTACTTGGGAGACTGAGGCATGAGAATCGCTTGAACCCAGGAGGCAGTGGTTGCAGTGAGCTGAGATCGCGCCACTGCACTCCAACCTGGTGACAGAGCGAGACTCCGTTTCAAAGAAAGAAAACACAGGCGAGAGTACCTGAGACACCCCGTTATTCAGCCTTTATGCAGAGCACCGCACAGCTGTGGTGTGAGGGGGAGTGTGGGGCCCCAGTGGCAGGCTCACGGGGCTGCCATCTTAGGCAGGCACCTCTTTTATCTCGCTGTTCAAGAAAGCCTTGAATTGAAGCCTCTGCAAACCCAGTTTTCAAAGCAAATGGAGCTGCATTTAACTAAAATAGGAGTCCTTTATGCAGTGATTATAGGCCATGGAGTCACCTTACTACCTGCAGACATGGTAGTTGGTAGCAGTTTTCTTTTTTTCACAGTATCTTCCCCCAGAATGGTGTAAGAGCTTGCAAATGGACCTAGTGAGTCCTTCATGGTCAAAGGAATGCGTTTAGACCTTCTGTTCTTCCCTCCAGTCCTCTCCATGATCTGTGTCAAACTGCTTTGGGCCTTTATGAAGTGGCCTGTGCTGTACTGTAGGTGAGCCTACCTGTCTCTTAGTTGCTTTGTTTCTACATAGAGGTTTCACAACCAGCTGGTTTATATTTATTTCTTTTCTGGCTGGGGCAAAGCATCCTATACCTGTACACAGGGATCAGATAGGTGCTTGGGCCTAAAGAGTGAGAATGAAAGTACCTGTACATTTTATCCCAGACTGGCTTTGTATGATGGGATGCATGTATGTAGTATTGGTAGCTTATTGAAAATATGGAGAGAGGCCAGGTGTGGTGACTCATGCCTGTAATCCCAGCACTTTGGGAGGCCAAGGCGGGCAGATCACGAGGTCAGGAGTTCGAGACCAACCTGACCAACATGGTGAAAGCCTGTCTCTACTAAAAAAAAAATACAAAAATTAGCCAGGCAGCGTGGTGGCACATGCCTGTAATCCCAGCTACTCAGGAGGCTGAGGCAGGAGGAATCGCTTGAACCTGGGAGGCGGAGGTTGCAGTGAGCTGAGATTATGCCACTGCACTCCAGCCTGGGCAACAGAGCAAGACTCTGTCTCAAAGAAAAAAGAAAGAAAGAAAGAAAATATGGAGATAAAGACTAGTTCTCTTAAGACTTCCTTCAGCTTTCCTAGTCTCTGTTAAGTGACTCTAGTTTATATCAGCCTATATATTGCAGGGGCTATTCCTGAGCCTGTCATGGGGTGTTTATTTGGGGGCTCTGCTTCTGCTGTGAGTGACCATTTTCTTTTTTGCTTTCAGAGCTGTGACTTGTGGTCCCTAGGGGTGATTATCTATGTGATGCTGTGCGGATACCCTCCTTTTTACTCCAAACACCACAGCCGGACTATCCCAAAGGATATGCGAAGAAAGATCATGACAGGCAGTTTTGAGTTCCCAGAGGAAGAGTGGAGTCAGATCTCAGAGATGGCCAAAGATGTTGTGAGGAAGTGAGTTCACGGGCTGCTGGGCAGGGAGGCCAAGGAGGCCTCCAGGTGGTGGAGCTCAAGGGAATGTGGGTAGAGAAAAGTCACTGGTTTCCTAGGCAGGCTCCTCCCCATTTTAATATCACAGAAATCTCTCTGGAGCCTGAGGTGACTGTTCTCAGTGTCCACACCTTGGTGCGAATGAAGCTTTCCTCCCTCCTGTTGCATCCCTAGACTTTGTCCCCAGGGTGTGAACCCAGGTCCCTCCATAGGCAGTCTCTGCACATTAATTCAAGACCCTAAATTATAAACCTGGTGTGCTGTCCTTCTTACGTGTGAGCTGACATGTCATTTGGGACAGATACAATGCCAGGAGGTGAACTAGGTGCTGAGATGACAAACAGCATCCTTGGATGCTGTGGACATGTGGGTTTGTCAGGCCTGGACCCCACCCTCCACCTTCGCGCTGCCAGTTGGTTGCTTTGAGACGGAGTCTCGCTCTGTTGCCCAGGGTGGAGTGCAGTGGTACAATCTTGGCTCACTGCAACCTCCGCCTCCTGGGTTCAAGTGATTCTCCTGCCTCAGCCTTGGCAGTAGCTGGGATTACAGGAGCCCGCTAACACGCCCAGCTCATTTTTGTATTTTAAGTAGAGATGGGGTTTGACCATGTTGGCCAGGCTGGTCTCAAACTACTGATCTCAAGCGATCTGCCCGCCTCGGCCTTCCCAAGTGCTGGGATTACAGGCGTGTGCCACCGCACCCAGCTGCTCTGGCATATCTTAAGATGGGAAGATTTAGTCAGAATTAGGGCTAGTGAGTGGATGAGGGAGAGTTGATATTCAGAGTCTTTTGGTAGCTGGAGGACTAGGTAAGAAGTCAGGCCTAAATTAGAATATGTTTGTTTTTTCTGCCCACCTGTGTGGGAGGCTGGGTGCCCATGGACTTAGGCACTGCCCCTGTCTTCCCACTGCTGGGTCTTCACTGAGCAGTGTCTCCCTTGTTGGTCTCAGTTTCTTCCTCTATAATGGGATGAAGGTACATGTTTAGGGGCAACACCTGGGAGGTGTCTCCCAACAGTACAGCCATTTCTCCATGGAAATTACTCCCTTTCAAAAATAAGCTTGTCCTGTTGATTAGAGGGTGGGGGTTGGGGGCAGGTTCTGTGTGCTATAAAGAGGGACTGTTTTCTAAAATAGACAAGTACACGTTTTTAGGAATGTGGGTGCAACGATTAAATCACCATCTGTCTTGACATGCTATTTCCTTGCTGTATTCCCGGCTATTTGACCAAAACCTCAATGTCCTGTAAGTAGTTCTTTGCCAGTTTTCTATAGAATACATTTCCTGTCCCTAGAGCAACACTGATTATCTTTTTGGTTTTGGGATCTTCCAGATAATCCTTTCTTTAGAATCTGAAGCCATCTGTTCAGAAGGATCCAGAAGAAGGTGGCAGACAAGCTGAAGGAGCAGTTAGGCATGTTGTCCTGACATTTGTAATGAGAGATGGAGTTGGAAGGAGGGAACGGGCTGAGATGAGCTAGGAACCACATCAGTGGGAATGAACAAGATGGAAAGAAGCATGATCTGAAGGCAGACAGCACAGAAGCAACACCCTGGGCTTAGAAGGAAATGTCATCCCCGTCTCAGAGACTCTAGGTTTTTAGCTTTTGAATGTCTGTGGAATAATGGGCTCATGTCCTGCCATATGGTGACATCTAAGAGTTTTATATTGGGTAGCAACCTGCTTTTCCAGAACCTCATGACCCTTCAACTAATTCTGCAGCCACTGTCAGCCAAAAAGAGCACTCTGAGTTCCTTTTGGAAGTTAAAGCCCATTGTCCTAGAAACCTCAGTGTGGAGATTCAAGGTCTGAGGAACTATAAGCCATATGTAGGATTACCTTATTAAACCCTAGAACTCAAAAGTATCACTGGATTAAGCCCTTTTCTACCATTTTAATCTCACTTTTTCCAGTATACAAAGGACTGCCTCAAGCCATAGTACCCCTAAAAGTGGTTGGAGACTAGAATCCCACCTGTGCTCTGCAGGTGGAAAGCCCAGGCTTGCAGAAGTCAGAAGCAACCAGAGCTGTTTAGAGCCAGGTCCAGGAACTTCCTATGGCCTTTTGGTAGCAACTGTGCATGGCAGCCCTGTTGGCGTTTTCTCCACAGGCTCCTGAAGGTCAAACCGGAGGAGAGACTCACCATCGAGGGAGTGCTGGACCACCCCTGGCTCAATTCCACCGAGGCCCTGGATAATGTGCTGCCTTCTGCTCAGCTGATGATGGACAAGGTTTTGAATGATGTTTACTTTGTTGGCTGAAAAGACTGTGTTGGGAAGGAATGCTGGGGCTTGGCTCAGTGAGGGGTTAAAGGCAAAACAGTGCAGAGTACACGATCCTTCCCAGAGAAACATCTCTGGTTTCCTGAGAGTCAGGATCCAAAATAAGGAATTTTCTTTCGGTAAAAGACCAAATCAAGGCCTGGTGAATATAAACAAAGGGAGCACTCAAAGGAATAGCCTCCATATTTCTGCTACAGGGCTGCGGGCACAGAACAGTTTAAGATACCCTCCCTTTCCCCAAGGGGTTTAAACAAGACTGGCTGGGAAGGCAAGGCCAATAAACATGAAACAAAGAGGGAACATTTCAAATAGCAGAGCTTTGCATGTTAACTTTTTTGTGAATGCTGTGGGAATTCAGAAAAAGAGCACATCTTTGAAGGGATGTAATTTTCCCAAAGAGAAGGCAGAACCCCTCACATGTATTAACTGTCTTCTGTGTTGCAGCATCTGAGTTCTTTCTCATGTTCGGGCATGCGCTGTCCTTGAAGAATTTGAGTAGACAGTGTAAATGCCCATGCGTGGCGAACAGCATAAGCAAAAAAACACATGCAAATACATCATCGGGAAAAATAATTTGGCCTCACTAATGGGAAGTTAATGAGATGGGTGTGGCAGGGCCAGGCTTTGCAAGTGGACAGAGGGGTTTAAGTATTAGTGGGATGCAGCTGAGAGGCCATGGTAGCTTTTTGAGAAGAGATTTGCCACTAGGAAGGTATTTAGAGATAGTCAGACTTGGCGACTCGCAGACTTGCCAGCCTAATACTTCTGCAGTAATCTAGAAGTCGGGGGTGGCTGTGGGAGCAGAAAAGTAGAGGTGAATGAACAGGCTAAATATTTTTGAAGAAAAATTTCTACAGTTTTTCGTGATAGACTAGATATAAGGGGACAATTGTGGCATATCTGGTGATAACATTGACAGATTAGGAAGGAGGCTGGTTTGGGTGAGAGGGAGTCTCTTAGGTTTTAGATATTGTTTGAGATGGCAGAGGAACATTCAAATGAATGAGATTTGTAGGGTGGGACCATAGTGTGGCTGTGAGCTCAAAGCGGTGACACAGACTTGAGTGTTAACAGCTTTGAAGGGGTAGGGTGGAAGTGTTAGACGTCTCTTTCTAAGTTTAGCTGGAGCATGGAAGAAAAAGGAGAACTGGAAAGTACAGTTCTCTGCCTTCTCTTTGATTTGTGGGTGGTTGTCTTCCTGTTGTCCAGAAATGGTTTGGTCATTCAAAAATCCAAAGGGATTACTTAGATCCTGGTTGTCAGCACATAGAGGTTACTCAAGATCTTAAAAATGAGGAGATAAGGCCAGGCATGGTGGCTCATGCCTGTAATCCCAGCAGTTTTGAGAGGCTGAGGCGGGCGGATCACTTGAGGTCAAGAGTTCGAGACTAGCCTGGCCAACATGAGGAAACCCCATCTCTACTGAAAATACAAAAATTAGCTGGGCGTGGTGGCATGCGCCTGTAATCCCAGCTGCTCCGGAGGTTGAGGCAGGAGAATTGCTTGAACCTGGCAGTGGCAGAGGTTGCAGTGAGTCAAGACTGCACCACTGCACTCCAGCCTGGGAGACAGAGCAAGACTGTCTCAAAAAAATTCTTGTTGTGAAAATTCAGGTGGTACAGCAGTGTTAAAAAGTAAAAGTTCCCTTTCATTCCCTGCCACAGTCACACCCCTCAGAGGTGAGGTAATCTATGGCTTGATGTATACTTCCTGATCGTTTTCTGGGATACACACACACACACACACACACACACACACACACATTCTGTCCTTCTTTTAAAATACAAAAATGGAAAAAAAAAAAAAGGGATCATATTCCTATGAAGCCTTCTGATGATTTGGTCTGCCTGTAGTGAGATCATACACTGTTCATAAAAGCACAAACTTCCAGAGTTCCAGACTCCATGACAGCTATTTCTCACTGTAAATTACTTGACTGGTTGTGGCCTCGGTCATGTGGCCTCAGCCTTGGCCATGCCCTCCATGTAAGATGGTCAGGGCTCTGAGCTGTCAGGGCTGAGGTGAATCAATACCGTCTGTAAGGCTTCTTGGGCAGCAGCCTGCTAGCCTTTCTGCTGATGTCCATATGTGCCTCTTTACACTTCCCCTCAGTGGCTTTGAGTGGGGTTCCTGCTGGTATTTCTTACTCGCATTTCTGTCACCCCAGCAGGGAAGAAGGGCTAGTTGTTGTGTGACCTTTGGTTGGCCTGGTGTTTCCTGGTTCCTGCTGATCCATGGGGAAGAGTCCTCTGCCTTATCAAAATATTTCTATTCCTTCAGCATAAGAGTGAAATTACCTTCTTAGTACTTTGAGCTTTTCCTTTCCACTTTCTTAGACTGGCTTTTTAGGTGCCCAGCAATGAATATGAAAAACTGACGGCAGTGTTTGCATTCAGGCAGTGGTTGCAGGAATCCAGCAGGCTCACGCGGAACAGTTGGCCAACATGAGAATCCAGGATCTGAAAGTCAGCCTCAAACCCCTGCACTCAGTGAACAACCCCATTCTGCGGAAGAGGAAGTTACTTGGGTAACTGAGCTTATTTCTTCGATTCTTCTTCATGGCTGGAATGGCTGAGTACTGGGTTCTGAAATTTAAGAAATTTAACTTGCTCAGCTAGGGGTCTTTAGCCTCTGAAGAGGGTGGAGAGGATAAGCTCTTTAAATAGTATCAGGAGTTGGACACTATTGTTATTTTTCTGATACAACTGTTGCCTTATGTTTAGAGTTAAAATCTGTCCAGAGTTGGTTTTTGGGGTCTCACGTTGTCATTACCCTTCCCTCAAACTCTTAAAGCACCAAGCCAAAGGACAGTGTCTATATCCACGACCATGAGAATGGAGCCGAGGATTCCAATGTTGCCTTGGAAAAACTCCGAGATGTGATTGCTCAGTGTATTCTCCCCCAGGCTGGTAAAGGTCACACCATTTACTAATCCTCTGTGTGTCTGTGAGTGTGTGTGTGCAGGGGTGGGTGGGTGTATGCATGCACATGGCAAAAGGAATGGTTTAATTTTGGGTTGTCTGTTTCATCTTGTGTTATAAGAAAAGTACATTATATAAGGTAGTCTATGCCCACTAAAAAGATGGGACAGTGGGAGCTCAGAAATGCAGTTAAGTTCTGCCTCTCCTTTGTTTCTGTGGAATTTCTAGTTTAGACTTAATTGGCAGTGTCAGGTGCAAGCATGCAGTTTTGTGTTTTCTTAGTTTGACAACAAGGGCACAGGTTGGGGGATGGAGAATGGAAAATGTGGGTAGGGTCTGAATCTCATTGCAGGCTGTTCACCATTTCCAGAGCCTTTAGAGTGCAAGGCTGCCATTAGCTCATAAATAAGAGAATACCTCCTTAGTTCAGAAGTGGCTCCTGCTGCTACTCATGTCATGGGCAGAGTGACTTACACGTGGGTCCTTTGGAGTGAGAGCTTTCTTTCGTTATGTTCTCTCTCCACTCATCAGCGGGTGAGGGGCTATTCTCAGCACATAAATGAGATGCTTCATGTACTAGGCCAGAAAACAGTTGGGTTGACCTATCTATCTCCCTAGATTCCTTGGGTTTTAAGAGAACTCATGTAGTGTACCTCAGATAGCTTTCTAAAGTAAGAAGTGAGCTTAGGGGAGAGAAAGTAGCCCACTCTCCCACTTTTTGGTCTTTGGTTGACCAGGTGTCTTTTGTTCACCAATAGAGACTGCCACAGCCTATTTCCCATCCCCCAGTGCTAAGACTCTGGGGCCATCAGTGGATTTGTATAAAGACGTCAGAGTAAAAAAGAGTCCACATACCAGATGAGGTCTACATAATGTAGGGACTAGCAGTAAAGCCCTTGTCTGGTGAAGTTTTGCACATTACAGTCATCATTTTTCAACCAGTTGGACATCACGTCCTTCCATCTCTCACACTAAAACCCCATGATGCTGCAGGAAAAATGCAAATTCCTCTTCATCCTTACCAATAGGAGAGAATGAAGATGAGAAACTGAATGAAGTAATGCAGGAGGCTTGGAAGTATAACCGGGAATGCAAACTCCTAAGAGATACTCTGCAGAGCTTCAGCTGGAATGGTAGGAGCCTTCATCAACTCCCTTCCCCAGGAATGCAGACAAGTGATTATGTTTAGAACATATAGGATCTCTTTGGGGCCTGAGCTGCGGCTGTTTTGAAGTGAAGTGAGGCTGGCTGGAGAGTGAGTGGAGCATTGTGGAATGGGGGTTAGCTCTACATTAACTGCCCAGGCATACCTGGATATCTGGCCCTTTCACTTACTTTCCGGAGTTCAAGTGAATTGTGTATTGCAGATTCAACACTAGAAAGCCCCCATCACACACCACTTGGGTAAAAAAAAAACCCAAATTTCAGAAGTCCTCTCAGATACCAGGACTATTCACCAGGTCATTAAGAAGCAACAGATGCTGAAGGGGAGAAAGAGGACAAAGTGCCAGGGAGTCCACCCTGCTGAACCCGCTGATCTGCTTAGCTTAGAGAAGAACTGTTTCACGAAAGAGGAGAAAGTTTGCCAGATCTACTGCTGGTTAAGTTTTTTTTCCCGAAGCAAATAAGGTAGAGATGAATTTCTTGAACTGCCTTGTTTTTTATGAGGCGGAGTTTCACTCTGTCCCCCAGGCTGGAGTGCAGTGGCGCAATCTTTGTTCATTGCAACCTCTGCCTCCCGGGTTCAAGTGATTCTCCTGCCTCAGCCTCCCGAATAGCTGGGACTACAGGCAAGTGCCACCATGCCCAGCTAATTTTTGTATTTTCAGTAGAGATGGGGTTTCACCATGTTGGCCAGGCTGGTCTTGAACTCCTAGCCTCAAGTGATCCACCTGCCTCAGCCTCCCAAAGTGCTGGGATTACAGGCGTGAGCCTCTGTGCCTGGCTTGAAACTGATTTTAATATTGTCTTTCCAGTTGAGCAAACTGTACTAGACTTATGCTCCAAGATGCTCAGGGAAGGGAGCAAACTGAAGATTTCAATGCCTCACTTGTTTCCGCGTTTGTTTGTTTGTTTGTTTGGTTTTTTTTTTTTTTTGAGATGGAGTCTCCCTCTGTTGCCCAGGCTGGAGTGCAGTGGTGCGATCTTGGCTTACTGCAACCTCCCCGTCCTGGGCTCATGCGATTCTCCCACCTCAGCCTCCCAAGGAACTGGGACTACAGGCACGTACCACCATGCCCAGCTAATTTTTGTATTTTTTTTTTTTTAGTGGAGACGGGGTTTCACCATGTTGGCCAGGCTCGTCTCGAACTCCTGACCTCAAGTGATCCACCCACCTTGGCCTCCCAAAGTGCTGGGATTACAGGTGTGAGCCACTGCACCCGGCCTGCCTTCTTGTTTCTTAGACATGCCATAAGAAATCTAAAGTGCTAGCCTGGCCATTCCCATTCTTGGAGGAGATTCACTTCCCTGGGATTTTTTTAAAGAAAAATTTGAGGGCCAGGCACGGTGGGTCACGCATGTAATCCCAACACTTTGGGAGGCCGAGGTGGGCGGATCATGAGGTCAGGAGATCAAGACCATCCTGGTTAACACGGTGAAACCCCACCTCTACTAAAAATACAAAAAAAAAAAAATAAATATATTAGCCGGGCATGGTGGCATGCGCCTGTAGTCCCAGCTACTCAGGAGGCTGAGGCAGGAGAATCGCTTGAACCTGGGAGGCAGAGGTTGCAGTGAGCTGAGATCACACCAGTGCACTCTAGCCTGGGCAACAGAGTGAGACTCCGTCTTAAAAAAAAAAAAAAAAAAAAGGAAAAAAACCTTGAAATATGTCATTTTAGAAAAGTGATCACATATGAAATATGGACTTCAGTGAATTTTCACAAAGTGAACACTCCTCTGTAACCAGCACCTAGATCATGTAGTAGAACATGCGTCCTCTTCCAGTCACTCCCTCCCTCCATTCAAGGGTAATCACAGTCCTGATTTCTAGCACTGTAGCCTAAGTTTGCCTGGTTTTGTATTCTTTGTGAATGGAGTCAGACAAGTCTGTGTTCTTTTATGTCTGGCTTCTTTTAGTCAATTAAATTTTAGTCATTATATTTGTGACATCCATCCATGTTGTGTGTAGCAGCAGATCATTCATTTTCACTGTATGAATGTGTGCTATATTTCTCCATTCTACTGTTGAATGGACTTTAGGATTATTTCCAGATTTGGGGAATTAAGAAAAGGGCTGTGGTGAATACTCTTGCGAATGTCTTTTGATGAGCTCATTTATCTTACGTGTATAGGATTAGAATTGCTGGTTCATGGAGGTCTTCATCTGTCTGGCTTTAGTGGGTACTGCTACCAGTTTTTCAAAGTGAATTTATGAACTCCCACTAGCAGTGTTTGGGGATTCTGGTTACTTCACGTCCACACCAACTCTTGCTATTGTCTTTTAAAAAAATCTTCGTTATGCTGGTTAGTTTGTAGGTGGTATTGCAGTGTGGTTTTAGTTTGCATTACCCTTAAATGTACCCTTAAAACGTACTGATATACGTTTTAAATGTTTATGGGCCAGTTAGATTTCCTCTTTTGTGAAGTACCTATTCAAGTCTTTTGCCCATTTTTTTTCACTGAGTTGTGTTTTTCTTATATAGGAATTCTTTATATATTCTGGATATGAGTCTTTTGTCAGCTGTATGTATTACAAAGATCTTGTCTCTCTTTGTGGTTTGCTTGTGTGTTCGCTTTGGATTTTTACTGCCAGGTTAGTGGAACTGTACAATTGCTACCTGAAAAATGGGGGATCTGAACTGCTTTTGATCAGTGGTGGGGGTGGTTCCTCCACTGGTGAGGGTGAATTTGATACTGGTAAGGTGGACCTTATTGGGTCTCTGTCAAGAGTCTGCCACCTCTCAAAGAATTTGAGGACTGACCTTGTTCTTTTTTTGCTTTCAGGTCGTGGATTCACAGATAAAGTAGATCGACTAAAACTGGCAGAAATTGTGAAGCAGGTGATAGAAGAGCAAACCACGTCCCACGAATCCCAATAATGACAGCTTCAGACTTTGTTTTTTTAACAATTTGAAAAATTATTCTTTAATGTATAAAGTAATTTTATGTAAATTAATAAATCATAATTTCATTTCCACATTGATTAAAGTTGCTGTATAGATTTAGGGTGCAGGACTTAATAATAGTATAGTTATTGTTTGTTTTTAAGAAAAGCTCAGTTCTAGAGAGATACTATTACTTTAGGACTGTGTAGTTGTATATTTGTAAGATGACAGATGATGCTGTCAAGCAATATTGTTTTATTTGTAATAAAATATACAAAAATCACTTGCCAGCAGTAGAAAAAGGACCGACTATACCGACCTTTCTGATTAGTAAACAGTTGAATCAAGGACTCTGGATTCTGGTTTCAATTGCCCTGTGTGTTTATTTTCCACACCATTGCTAGATTAGCTCTACTGCCAAGACATTTTTGTGGCTGTCATTGCAGACTGCTGGAACTCACAGGAGGCACACTTGAGCTTGGGGAGCCAGCTTCCATGATGGAAGAAGAGGGAGCTGAGCCCTCATTTCTCCTGCCCCTAATTCCCAAGAGAAAAGCAGGAACATTTCCTTTTTGTCATATTTGTTAAAAGGCTACTGGTGTGTTTCTTAAATCTAACAGGGTTTTCTTTTGGGTGTATTTATTTATTTTTTTTTTTGAGACAGAGTCTTGCTGTTGTAGTGGAGGCTGGAGTGCAGTGGCACTATCTCCGCTCACTGCAACCTCCGCCTCCCAGGTTCCAGTGATCCTCCCACATCAGCCTCCCAGGTAGCTGGGATTACAGGTGCCCGCCACCACGCCTGGCTAATTTTTGTATTTTTAGTAGAGACAGGGTTTCACCACGTTGGCCAGGCTGGTCTTGAACTCCTGACCTCAGGTGATACGTCTGCCTTGGCCTCCCAAAGTGCTGAGATTACAGGCGTGAGCCACTGTGCCCGGCCTTGGGTTTATTCTTTATATGTTTGTTTGTTTGTTTTGAGATGGAGTCTTGCTCTTGTCACCCAGGGTGGAGTGCAATGGCACGATCTCGGCTCACTGCAACCTCTGTCTCTCAGGTTCAAGTGATTCTCCCGCCTCAGCCTCCCAAGTAGTTGGGATTACAGGCGCCCGCCACCATGCCCGGCTAATTTTTGTATTTTTAGTAGAGACAGGGTTTCACCATGTTGGCCAGGCTGGTCTCGAACTCCTGACCATCCACCTCAGCCTCTCAAAGTGCTGGGATTACAGGCATGAGCCACCAAGCCTGGCCTATTCTTTATATGTTTAACCAGAGCTTCCCTTTCCCCTTCCAGGAGGTCCTGCTTTGTCCTTCCTTTCCCCTTCCCTGCAGCCTTCACCAGCTCCATCACTCCTTATTTCTGTTCCCTGTTCCTCTGGTCCTGTTTTTGGAATAATTTGTCCGAGAAATTTACATATAATTGAAGTGGGACTATTGGATTATCATGTAAGATGATCCAGTTTTGGTTTTTTTTTTTTTATAAGGCTGCCCTGTTTCTCTGTAATATGTCTGTCTGGGTTTTGTGTTGGCATCCTCTGGGCTGCATTTATCTTGTTTATTACCCTTCATTTTCAGGAAGCATGGTTTTGGTCCCGAGAGCAGCTGTTTGAAGGAAAAATAAGGCTAGGTCCTTTTTTAGTTTTCTGTTGTGCGTATGGGTTTCCATAACAAACCAATTTTCGTGTATGTGTGTGTGTGAAGCAGTTTTTGGTGGGTACTTATGTTGGTACATAGAAAAGCTGGCAGGTAGACTCCAGCTCGCAGAGCAGAGGGAGAGGATAGTCATCTGTTATTCAATTTTTTCTCATCGCATTCTCTTCGATCAAAATTGATCTCACCAGCAACTTATTTTCTAACTCCTCCACTGTGCTGAGTAATTCCTCCACCCTGAGTCTTCAGGGTGACATTCGGTTAGTATGCCCTGTATGTGTGTGACTGCCTGTGGGAATAGATGATAAAAAACAAGTGTCTTAAGAATTACCTTATTACATTGCTTCCTTTTTTTTTTTTTTTTTGAGATGGATTCTTGCTCTGTCGCCCAGGCTGGAGTGCAGTGGCGCGATCTTGGCTCACTGCAAGCTCTGCCTCCCAGGTTCACACCATTCTCCTACCTCAACCTCCCGAGTAGCTGGGACTACAGGTGCCCGCCACCACGCCCGGCTAATTTCTTTTTGTATTTTTAGTAGAGACAGGGTTTCACCGTGTTAGCCAGGATGGTCTTTATCTCCTGACCTCATGATCCGCCCACCTCAGCCTCCAAAAGTGCTGGGATTACAGGTGTGAGCTACTGCACCCGGCCTACATTGGTTCCTTTTTATCTTGGAGAATTTAATTGAAAGATATTTTTTGAGATGATAAAGTTCACTAATCTTAGGTGACTGATAACTGTTATAAATGGATTTCCTGTAAGGAGAGTATGTCTCCCCCCCCACCCCCCACCTCGCTGCCACCAAGACAGTCTCGTTCTGTCCCCCAGGCTGGAGTGCAGTGGCTTGCTCTTGGCTCACTGCAACCTCTGCCTCCCAGGTTCAAGCGATTCTTGTGCCTCAGACTTCTAAGTAGCTGGGACTACAGGCACACACCACCACGCCCAGCTAATTTTTGTGTTTTTAGTAGAGACGGGGTTTCATCATATTGGCCAGGCTGGTCTCAAACTCCTGACATAGTGATCTGCCCACCTTGGCCTCCCAAAGTGCTGGGATTACAGGCGTGAGCCACTGTGCGCGACCTGAATACTTTTCATGATGGCAAAATCTAACCGGCAACAGAAAAAAAACCAATGTTTTTAAATTTACTGACCAGAAAACTTGACTGAGAGTTGAATTAAGTGCCTGTTGTGTTTTTCAGTGAAATGCAAATCTTACAGATCACTTCTTACACTTAGGAATACTGCACTTGTTTGTGTAATATTAGAACAACTGTAGTTTTCCTATCTTAGGGCAGAGGTTCAGTATTCCATGGGGAGAAAAAAACAGTAATTACCTTTGTTACTCTTCTCCTTCTTTAGAGGAATATTCTAGCATATCCATTATATCCATAACTTCTTAAATTTGTGACTTGGGTGTCTTCTAAAAAGGCTCAGGATGATTATTTTTTCCTTCAGTGTATGCTGAATTTTAGGTGCGATGGAAGAGGTATCCAAAGTGATACTCCCTTTGACTCTGAGCATCTGTTGCCTGTGTTTCAGTCACTTCAAGCTGAATTCATGTGGCCCTCAATGTAAGTGCTGTGTCCAGACACATCCAAATGAGCACCAAGCTGGAAGTTTGTGAACACTCTGGAGGATGCCCCAGCTGTTGTAATGCAACAGCATACCTTGAAAAAAACAGTAGCTCCCAAGGGACTCAGCATGGCTTGGTCTTCGAAGTGTTTTGTTTGTGTATTCCTAGTCCAGAAGTAAATTCTGCTTTAACATAACTGTCAGGTTTGCTACTCGAAATTTGCACATAACTGGAAGTGAAACGATATCTTTCTCATATTTTTTGGCCTAACACCTATACCTGTGGAAACGTAACACTGTAAATACAATTCTTATAAAGCAGCAGGTTATGCTCTGTTTGCCTACATGATTTATTAACCTTCTGCTTCCTAAAGCCATTACTGGTCAATCAGATACTTTTAGACTTTACCACAGTTATAAAAGTCGGCTTGATGTAGTAAAAAAAACTTGTCTCTCTCTGACTAACGTATGAACATAGGAGAATGCCAGTCTGAATTTATTGTTTGAAACATAGATTAGGCTCAGCGTGGTGGCTCATGCCTTTAGTAATCCCAGCACTTTGGGAAGCCGAGGCGGGCAGATCACCTTAGGTCAAGAGTTCAAGACCAGCCTGGCCAACATGGTGAAATGCCGTCTCTACTAAAAATACAAAAATTAGCCAGGCATGGTGGCACATGCCTGTAATCCCAGCTGCTCAGGAGGCTGAGGCAGGAGAATTGCTTGAACCTGGGAGGCAGAGGTTGCAGTGAGTGGAGATCGCACCATTGCACTCCAGCCTGGGTGACAGAGTGAAACTCCGTCTCAGAAATAAAATTTAAAAAGAGACGTGATCCTGCTATGTTGCCCAGGTTAGTCTCAAGCTCCTGGGCTCAAGCAATCCTCCTGCCTCAGCCTTCTAAGTAGCTGGGACTACAGGAGCAAACCACTATGCCTGGCAGGAATTACTCTTAAAAAAGAGTTTATGTTGCTTGTATTCATTTGAGAAAAAATGAGTTGAAGAAATGGTAACTGTTGGTCAAAGAAGCCAAAAGATTTAAATAAGGTCTTGTGTGTGGGTATGTGTATGTGCATGTATTTATTGAAGAAAATATGTTTCAATTAGAGAATTAGAAAATTGGATATTTCATTTTAATTATTTATTTAAAGAGTAGAATGTTCTTCCATTATTGAATCTTATTTTATCCCACCAAATGGCTTAACCTAATTTGTGCTGCCTATTTTGGTTAAGAAACAGGGAAACACCCTAAAATCTGTGATAATTTTCAAAATACAATTTTAAGAAGCTTTGCGCTTACATAAATCACAAGAAGAAATACAGCTGGAAATCATTTCACTTTTCTTGCTGTAAATTTTTTTAGTGGGTTTGTGACAGTATAAATTTTCTTGCTAGATGCTAATGATACATTGTATTATCTGTATTAGGAATTAAATATTTAATAGGAATAGTGAATAAATTGATCTGCTCTCATGCTGTTATCTAAGATCTTATGCTACCATTACATTCTTCTGTAGTCGCATCTCATATATGAAAGGTCTCATGTAAATATTTGACTTGCTGTAAAATTATACAAGATAAAAAATGTAGAGTTTTATTTTTCTTCATCTAGAATGCACAGAATAACTGCGTAAGGAATGGGTGCATAGGGCTTCTTTTCCTTTTAAATTTGTACTGCTAAATACACCAAGGAAATTGACATCAAAACCAAATTCAAGGACTTCCACAGACATTTCAGGTCAATTTTAGTTCCAAACCGAAGAAATCTTTTAAAAGTTCTTATATAGCCCAGTTTTCTTTTCTTGATGAAATGTTAACTAGACACCTGGTTAGTCAGCTTTTATTTTGACCCCACAGTTTTTTTTTTGAGATGGATTCTCACTCTGTTGCCCAGGTTGGAGTGCAATGGTGTGATCTCGGCTTACTGCAACCTACGCCTCCTGGGTTCAAGCGATTCTCCTGCCTCAGCTTCCTGAGTAGCTGAGATTACAGGCGCCTGCCACCACGCCCCGCTAATTTTTGCATTTTTAGTAGGGACGGGGCTTCACCATACTGGCCAGGCTGGTCTCGAACTCCCGACCTCAGGTGATCCACCTGCCTCGGCCTCCCAAAGTGCTGGGATTACAGGGGTGAGCCACTGTGCCCGGGCCCCACGCTTTGTTTTTATGTTAGGGCAGTTGGAGGAACTGAACTTTGATCCTGATCCCTTATATACTCCCATGGTGAAACTTGAGCCCATTTTACTTAACACATAATATATCTGTGCATTAGGAAAACTTGGTAGAGAAGATTATATGCAGATATAAAATATCTAAACTCATTTGTTATGAACCAACGATAATGAGGGAAAACTTGGACATCCACATACAGATTTTCTTGAATTAAAGAAAAAAAACCAGACACTGACAAAGGAGAGTTGAACTGAGAAACGGTACCCTGAAAACTGCAGAAATGAGGGAAAGAGGCAGTTGGCCACAAAGAACTTTGTTTGTCCTTTTCAGAGATCCCCAGAGAAGCCCTGCCCCCTTCCCCCCACCCCCTGACAGAATGTTGGGTTTCAAAGAATGAGCAGATTAATGGATATCAAGTTGTGTGGCCCGAGCTGAGGATAAAGAATAATTTGCCTGAGTTACAGTACTGGCTGGATCACTACAGGCCTTCTACTTGGAATATCTTCCCATGAAAGTAAAAGGAATATAACTAAGGAAGATTAAAGTTGTTGCTGTTGGAAGGAAGACATACTAAAGAAACTGCCGAAGGCCAGGAGAGAAGCAGGAAGAGAAACACGGCTTGAAGTTCTGTAAGAATCAGAGCTGGGCAAGAACTGCCAATAAGGGAGCCAGTGTAGATCTGAGACTAACACCTGAGCCTCCGAGGGTTTGTGTGCGAGAGAGAGCTCTGCTGATGGACATAGGCCCAGAATCATTAACTGATTTATTTGGGCCATGTCACTGGTGGCATTATTAAAAGACTCTGCCAACATCCTGCTTTCTCTATGGAAAAACCAAGTGGCCTTGGAAGAGGCTAAGATAAAGTTTCAAACTTGGGCTCCACAGAAGTGGAACTTGAGGCTGGGGCTAGTACCAGGACCTTCATGTATCAGGTTAGAGATTTTGATGCTTTTGGTGATTTTTGTGCCAAGCATGTACTGTCACCTGGGATCAATCTATTACTCTTTCTATGAAATAATTATTCCAAAGAGGCTGACAGTCCAGGGAGGAGATAGCCCAGTGGAAGGACTGTCCTACTTGTTACTTATGCAAGGCCAGAAGCACCTGGTTCATCTGAAGGTGAAGAGAAACCATTTTGTGAATAACTTTCCAGTCTACAGTTACCACAATGGCCTCCTGGGGCAAGAATCGCCTTTCATCTCACATGACTGCCACTATGAAGGCTACATAGAAGGAGTGTCAGGTTCTTTTGTTTCTGTCAACATCTGTGCAGGTCTCAGGGGCATCCTGATTAAGGAGGAAAAATCTTACAGCATTGAGCCCATGGACTCTTCAAGACGGTTTGAACATGTGTTATACACCATAGCACATCAAGCGCGAGTCTCCTGTGGTGTCACTTCCAGAGACAGCCATGTGGTGTCTACTAGCTGGCAACAAGGGAGCAGGAAGCCTCATGATCTACAGGCGCTGTCCTACTTGTGGTCACACAAAAAGTACGTGGAGATGTTTGTCGTGGTCAACAACCAGCGGTTCCAGATGTGGGGCAGTAATGTCAATGAGACTGTCCAGAGAGTAGTGGATGTCATTGCTGTGGCCAACAGCTTCACTAGGGGAATAAATACAAAGGTGGTGCTGGCCGGAATGGAGATTTGGACCGAGGGGGACCTAATAGATGTCACAGTGGACTTGCAAATCACACTCAGGAATTTCAATCACTGGAGACAAGAGATGCTCTTCCATCGTGCAAAACACGATGTTGCCCACATGATCGTTGGGCATCACCCTGGACAGAATATGGGCCAGGCCTTTCTCAGTGGTGCCTGCTCAAGCGGTTTTGCGGCAGCTGTTGAATCCTTCCATCATGAAGATGTGCTGTTGTTTGCAGCCCTGATGGTCCATGAGCTCGGGCACAACCTGGGTATTCAGCACGACCACTCGGCCTGCTTTTGTAAAGATAAGCACTTTTGCCTCATGCATGAAAATATCACAAAAGAAAGTGGCTTCAGCAACTGCAGCTCTGACTACTTCTACTAGTTCCTTCGAGAACACAAAGGGGCCTGCCTATTTAACAAGCCATGGCCCAGGGGCCACAAGCGTAGGGATTCTGCCTGTGGAAATGGTGTGGAGGACACGGAGCAGTGTGACTGTGGTTCTCTATGTCAGCATCACCCATGTTGTGATGAAAACTGTATACTGAAGGTGAAAGCAGAGTGCAGTGATGGTCCATGTTGTCATAAGTGTAAATTTCACCCTAAGGGATATCCTTGCTGTCCTTCTAGTCGTTCCTGTGATCTCCCAGAATTTTGCAATGGTACATCTGCATTATGCCCCGACAACAGGCATAAGCAAGATGGCTCAAAATGTCATAAAATTTACGAGTGCCTTAAAGGTCATTGTATGGACCCTAATAATCAGTGCTTACAATTATATGGATATGGTGCAAAATCAGCCTCACAAGAGTGTTACAATTCAATGAACAGCAAAGGGGACCGATTTGGAAACTGTGGCATTTCTACCAGTCCTGGGTCACAATATGTTCGGTGTTCAGATGGTAATATATTTTGTGGGAAAATTATATGTTCAGGTATTACAGGCTTACCAAAAATCAATCTCCAACATACAATGATTCAGGTCCCTCAGGGAGATGGCTCATGTTGGAGCATGGATGCCTATATGAGTACTGACATTCCTGATGAAGGAGATGTGCACAATGGCACTTACTGTGCACCAAACAAAGTCTGCCTAAATTCCGCCTGCACAGATAAAACCCCAGTGATTTCTGCCTGCAACCCAGAAAAAACGTGTAATGGGAAGGGAGTTTGTAATGATTTAGGGCACTGCCACTGTAATGAAGGGCATGCCCCCCCTGACTGTGTTACTGCAGGAAGTGGAGGTAGTGTGGACAGTGGCCCTCCTGGTAAGCTAGGTGGGACACCTTCAGGAGAAGGTGAAGATCACAATATGACTCATTCCAGACGTGAAGAACGTGCTGTAGACATGATGATATTATCATTCATTATACTTTTTATAATATTATTAAGTACAATTATTTGCTTGATCTGCTTGCTTAAAAAATCACCAGAGGCTGCCCCAGCAGAAGCTTCTCCAGCAGCGGCTCCACCACCGGCCCCAGAAATAAAGCCAGAAGCAGCAGAAGTGGCCACAGAAGAAAAAGAAGATGAGAAGGAGGAAGAAGAAGAGGAGGAGGAGGAAGAAGATGAGGAAGAATCAGATTCCTAAGGTTAGAAATAGGGAGATGAAGCCAAGTATATCAAACTCCTCAAGCACTGAGTGGGAATGAGATGTTTGGTGAAGTAGAAATAGATAGTTTTAGTGGCTCTGACTCAGATATACTAATGTAGAAGGAAGGATTCTTTCACTTTTATTATTCATTTTAGTATATTAAATTTACATTAATTTAATATGTTAAATATTTTAGTACCTTTTGCTTTTTCACATTTCATTTGAACCATTAACATGCATCTTTGGACATCAATGTCCTTGTCTTTTTGGCCCAATTGTTTTAGTCACCAGAAACTTTTTCAGGACATGCTATCTTCCATTTGTTTGACATACAGAATCATATGTACCTGAATTTATTACTATCTCTGGGATTTTCATTTTAAGTAACAACCACCTATTATGTGAGGACAGTTGTTTATGTGATTGGTTGTTCTAACTTGCCCTATAAATGTGCATTCATCAAAGGAGAAGTTTTTAAATCCAAAAACAAATAAAACCCAATTCATATTAGACAACTCTTCAGGTTCCACATGGTATAGTTATTGAGTCCACTTTATTCTGGGGGCACTGTTGGAGGGACTATATCAAAGTAGAAGACCCTGATTGCCTGTAGGTTAAGAGGTCAGCATTGAGGTCACCTGCTTTCCAAATCTGGCAGATGTTTAATATGATATATGTATATTTGATTTATTACTTCCCAATATTTCTAGATGCTTCCTATAGCCATCCTCCCTTTTTACCTAAAATACTTTTTTTCTTCGAGGCCAGTTTTTTTTTTTTTTTTTTTTTTTTGAGATGGAGTCTTGCTCTGTCACCCAGGCTGGAGTGCAGTGGTGTGATCTCAGCTCACTGCAACCTCCGCCTCCCAGGTTAAGTGATTCTCCTGCCTTAGCCTCCCGAATAGCTGGGATTACAGGTGCATGCCATCACACCCGGCTTATTTTTGTATTTTTAGTAGAGACGGGGTTTCTCCATGTTGGCCAGGCTGGTCTCAAACTCCTGATCTACCTGCCTCAGACTCCCAAAGTGAGGCCAACTTTCATAGCTCTTCTGTTTTACTAATTTTCCTGGGATGAACTTCATACCCCTCAGATAACTCGTGGCTGGTGAACATCACCTAGAGTTAGGAAACTGTGTTTACATTAATTCTATAATAGTATACTGGCATCTACCACAGTGCTGAGTATATGTATGAAATTAAAATATTTTTGGCCAGGCGCGGTGGCTCACACCTGTAATCCCAGCACTTTGGGAGGCTGAGGAGGGCGGATCACCTGAGGTCAGGAGTTTGAGAACAGTCTGGCCAACGTAGTGAAACCCCGTCTCTACTAAAAATACAAAAATTACCCGGGAGTAGTAGCATGTGCCTGTAGTTCCAGCTACTCGGGAGGCTTGAAGCAAGTGAACTGCTTGAAACTGGGAGGTTGAGGCTACAGTGAGCCAAGATCACACCACTGTACTCCAGCCTGGGTGACAAAGCGAGACTCTGTCTCAAAAAAAAAAAAAAAACTAAAAATAAATAAAGTATTTTTTCCTCTGGTTTTCATTTTTAAAAAATTTATTTATATTAATAACTTGTTCATTGAATATCAGAAGGAACTTCTCCCGTACAGGTAATAGAGTTCTGGAGGTGGCAATTACTTCTCTGAGAAGAGAGCACAAAGCAAATATAATGTTAAAATTAGGCCAGTCTTGGTGGCTCATGCCTGTAATCCCCACACTTTGGGAGGCCAAGTTGAAAGGATCACTTTTGGCCAGGAATTCAAGATCAGCCTGGGTAACATAGTAAGACCCTGTCTCTCCAAAAAAAAAAAAAAAAATTAGCTGTAGCCTGGGCGACAGAGCAAGACCCTGTCTCAAATACATAAAAACCATTCATTCTGTTCTAGGCACTGTGTTAAAGCAATACTTTACATTCATTGCCTTAATTTAATCCTCCCAACTTCCCAATAAAACCTCCATCTTGTACATGAGGAAACAGAGACTGAAGAGTTTGCTCTAGAGCTAGCTACTAAGTGGTGGGACCTGCATCCCTCCCCAGAAATGAGTGAATCTACTGCCTCATGAACCTTTTCCTTCCATTAAAAAAAAAAAAAAAACTGAAGGGAAAGACATGTCCTTAATTGCCTAGAACAGAGGTGCTTCTTCAGTGACTCTAATGAAACCAAAGCCTTACAAATGGATGCTGATATCTGTCATGAATCTACTACATTGTGTAGTTATTATGGATGAAAATGTCTTTTCCCCTACTACATCCTGACAGAATGGAGTGGCAAGTTGGCATCATTATTCAGTTTTGTAGGCCCAGCTCACTACAGATGCTCAATAAATGTTGACCAAGTGAATAATTTAATCAAATCCAACTGTCACAACTGTGGCAATATTTGTACCTTGAGCAGGATGTTTTTTGTTTTTTTTTTAAAGATGGTGTCTAGGCAGGGTGGATGGTGGAATAGAAGGCTCCACCAATCATCCCACTGCAGCAAGGACACCAACTTAACAACTATCTACACACAAAAAAGCACATTCATAAGAACGAAAAATCAGAAAGGATAACTGGACCAAACACAGCTGATCCTGCCAACAGAGGGAGCATTTAAACCAGCTCTAGCCAGAGGGAAATGATAGATCCCAGCATTGGAACTTGAGTTCCTGCAAGCCTCACCACCATGGGCTAAAGTGTTCTGGGGCCCCAAAGAAACTTGAAAGGCAGTGTAGGACACAGGGACTGCAAAACCTAGGTGAGTCCTAGTGCTGAATTGGCCCTGAGACAGTGGACTGGGTGAGAGGGTGGTGGGGACATGACCTACTTTGAAACCAGCTGGGGTGGCTAAGGGCATCACCCCTCCCCCTTCACCCCAGGCTGCACAGCTCACAGCTGTGAGAGACTCCCCTTCCCTCCACTTGAGGAGAGGAAAGGGAAAAGTGCGGAGGTCTTTGTCTTATATCTTAAGATACCAGCTCAGCCACAGCAAGATAAGGCACTGGTCAGAGTTCTGGGGCCCACTTTCCAGGCCCTAACTTCTGGATGATAATACTAGACACACCCTGGGCCAGAAGAGAACCTGCTGCCTTGAAGGGAAGGACTCAGTTCTGGCAGCGTTCATCACCTGCTAACTGAAGAGCTCTTGGGCCCTGAATAACCAGCAACAATACCCAGGCACTACATCGAGGGCTTTGGGCAAGTCTGAGACTTGCTGGCTTCAGGTGAGACTAAGCACATTACCAGCTGTGGTGGTTATGGGGCAAGACTCCTTCCACTTGAGAAAAGCAGAGGGAAGAGTAAATGGGACTTTCTCTTACACCTTAGGTACCAGCTCGGCCACAGGTGAGTAGAGTATCAAGTGGGCTAGAGTCCCCGACTCCAGGACTTAGCCTTGGATGGCATTTCTGGACCTGCCCTGGGCCAGAGGGGAGCCTAATTTCCTGAAGGGTGAGCCCTGGGCCAGACAGCATTCACCACAAGCTGACTGAAGAGCCCTTGGGCCTTAAGGGAACTTTGGCAGTAGTCTGGCAGTACATCCCATGGGCCCATGGTGGCGGTGGCCACAGGGTAAGGCTCCTCTGCCTTTGGAAAGGGAAAGGAAGAGCGAGAAGGTCTGCATCTAGTGGTTTGAGTGCCAGCTCAGCCACAGTACAACAGAACATCAGGTAGACTTCTAAGGTTTTTGAATCTAGTCCCTGGCTCCTCTGGACCCACCCAGGGCCCGGGGAAACTCGCCACCCTGAAGGGAAGGACACAAGCCTGGCTGGCCTTGAGACCTGCTGATTGTAGAGCCCCAAGGCCTTGAATAAATATAGGTGGTAGTCAGGGAGTGGTTACAGCAGACCTTGGGCAAGACCCAGTACTGTGCTGGATTCAGGTCTGACCCAGTGCAGTCATAGTGGTGGTGGACTCAGGGGTGTTTGTGTCACTGCACCTCCAGTGGTGGCTCAGAACAGAGATAGACTCTGTATGTCTGAGAGAAATTAAGGGAAGAGAACAAGAGTCTCTGGCTGGCAATCCAGATTATCCTAGATCTTGTCTAAGACCATCAAGGCAGTATCTATGAATCTGCAAGAACCACAGCATTACTGGGCTTGGGGTGCCCTCTAAAGCAGATACAGCTTAGATAAGTCCTTACAAATATCTGGAAAGCCTTCCCAAGAAGGATAGGTATAAACAAGCCCAGACTGCGAAGACTACAATAAATACCTAATTCTTCAATGCCCAGACACAGACAAACATCTATAAGTATCAAGACAATCCAAGAAAACATGACCTCATCAAATGAACTAAACAAGGTACCAGGGACCGATCCTGGAGAAACAGCTATCTGACCTTTCAGACAGAGAATTCAAAATAGCTGTCTTGGAGGAAATTCAAAGAAACTCAAGATAATACAGAGAAGGAATTCAGAATTCTATCAGATAAATTTAACAAAGAGATTGAAATAATTAAAAAGAATCAAGCAGAAATTCTGGAGCTAAAAATGCAATAGGCATACTGAAGAATGCATCAGAGTCTTTCAATAACAGAATTGATCAATCAGAAGAAAGAATTAGTGAGCCTGAAGAAGGCTATTTGAAAATAAACAGCCAAAGGAGCAAAAAGAAAAAGAAAAAAGGAAGCATGCTTACAGGATCTAGAAAATAGTCTCAAAAGGGCAAATCTGATTAATTGGCCTTAAAGAGGAGGTAGAGAAAGAGATAGGGGTAGAAAGTTTATTCAAAGGGATAATAACAGACAACTTCCCAAACCTAGAGAAAGATATTAATATCCAAGTAAAGAAGGTTGTAGACCACCAAGCAGATTTAACCCAAAGAAGACTACCTCAAGGGATTTAATAATCAAACTCCCAAAAATCAAGGATAAAGGGTCCTAAAAGCAGAAAGAGAAAACAAGCAAATCAGCCAGGCTTCCTCAGCCCCATGGACTGCTGGGGCTGGGGCTGGGAAAATCAATTTTTTTTTAATAAAAAAAGAAAGAAAGAAAATAAACAAATAACGTACAGTGGAGCTTCAATATTTCTGGTCACAGACTTCTCAGTGGAAACCTTACAGGCCAGAAGAGAGTGGCATGACGTATTTAAAGTTCTGAAGGAAAAAGCTTTTACCCTAGAATAGTATATCTAGTGAAAATATCCCTCAAACATGAAGGAGAAATACTTTCCCAAACAAAAGCTGAGGGATTTCATCAACATCAGACCTGCCCTACAAGCAATGCTTTCAAGGGAGCACTTCAATCGGAAAGAAAAGAATATTAATGAGCAATAAGTAATCACCCTGAAGGTACAAAACTCACTGGTAATAGTAAATACACAGAAAAACACATAATATTATAACACTGTAACTGTGGTGTTTAAACTACTCTTAATTTAAGTAGAAAGAATAAATAATATACCAATCAAAAATAATAACAACAACTTATCAAGAAATAGCACAGTAAAATATAAACGGAAACAACCAAAAGTTAAAAAGCAGAGGTATGAAGTTAAGGTGTAGAGTTCTTACTAGTTTTTTTTGCTTGTTTTTTTATACAAATAGTGCTGTTATCAGTTTAAAATAATGGGTTATAATATAGTGTTTGCAAGCCTCATGGTAACCTCAAGCCAAAAAAACATATAATAGATACACAAAAAATAAAAAGCAAGAAACTAAATTGTTATTATTATTATTATTTGAGACAGAGTCTCACTCTGTTGCCCAGGCTGGAGTGCAGTGGCGCGATCTTGGCTCACTGAAACCTCTGCCTCCCAGGTTCAAGGAATTCACCTCCCTCAGCCTCCCAAGTAGCTGGGATTACAGGTGCCCACCACCACGTCCAGCTAATTTTTGCATTTCTAGCAGAGACAGGGTTTCTCCATGTTGGCTAGGCCAGTCTTGAACTCGTGACCTCAGGTGATCCACCTGCCTTGGCCTCCCAAAATGCTGGGATTATGGCCATGAGCCACCACACCTGGCCACAAGAAACTATATCATCAGAGAAAAGCACCTTTACAAAAAAAAGAAGACAGGAAGGAAAGAAAGAAGGAAAAGAAGACCACAAAACAACCAGAAAATAAATAACAAAGTGGAAGGAGTAAGTGCTTATTTATCAATAATAACACTGAATGTAAATGGACTAAACTCTCTAATCAAAAGACATGGGGTGGCTCAATGGGTAAAAATGCAAGACTCATTGATTTTTTGCCTACAAGAAAAACACTTCACCTATAAAGACACAAACAGACTGAAAACAAAGAGACGGAAAAAGGGCCGGGCGCAGTGGCTCATGCCCATAATCCCAGCACTTTGGGAGGCCGAGGTGGGCAGATCACCTGAGGTCAGGAGTTTGAGACCAGCCTGACCAACATGGAGAAACCCCTTGTCTACTAAAAATACAAAATTAGCTGGGCGTAGTGGCGCATGCCTGTAATCCCAGCTACTTGGGAGGCTGAGGCCACAGAATCACTTGAACCCAGAAGGCGGAGGTTGCAGTGAGCCAAGATTGCATCATTGCACTCCAGCCTGGGCAATAAGAGTGAAACTCTGTCTCAAAAAAAAAAAAAAAAAAAAAAAGGAACAGCCTGGGACCCAATGGCTTCACTGCTTAATTCTACCAAACATTTAAAGAAGAACCAATACCAATCCTACTCAAACTATAGAAGAGGAAGGGATATTTCCAAACTCATTCTACAAGGCCAATATTATCCTGATTCCAAAAACCAGACAAATACACATCAAGAAAAAGAAAGAGAGAAAGGAAGGAAAGAAGGAAGGAAGGAAGGAAGGAAGGAAGGAAGGAAGGAAGGAAGGAAGGAAACTAACTACAGGCATTGGTCTCTGATGAATATCTGATAAAAATCTTCAACAAATTACTAGCAAATCTAATTCAAGAATACATTAAGAAGATTATTCATCATGACCAAGTGGGATTTATCCCTGGGATGCAAGGATGGTTCAACATATGCAAATCAATTAATGTAATACATCATATCAACAGAATGAAGGACAAAATCCATACGGTCATTTCAGTAGATGCTGAAAAAGCATTTGATAAAGTTCAGCATACCTTCGTCATAAGAACCCTTATAAAAAAAACTGTATAGAAGGAACATACCTCAACATAATAAAAGCCATATACCACAGACCTACAGCTAGTATCATACTGAATGAGGAAAAACTGAAACCCTTTCCTCTAAGATATGGAATATGACAAAGATGCCCCCTTTCACCAATGTTATTCAATATAGTGCTGGAAGTCCTAGCTAAAGCAATCAGACAAGAGAAAGAAATAAAAGGCATCCAAACTGGAAAGGAAGAAGTCAAATTAAACTTGTTTGCAGATGATATGATCTTGTATGTGGAAAAACCTCAAGGTTCCACAAAAAAACTATTAAAACTGATAAATTCAGTAAAGTTGTAGGATAAAAAATCAACATAAAAAATCAGAAGCATTTCTGTATGCAACAGTGAACAATCTGAAAAAGAAATAAAAAAGTAATCCCATTTATAATAGCCACAAATAAAATTACATACCTAGGAATTACCGTAACCAAACAAGTGAAAGATCTCTGTAATGAAAACTATAAAACACTGATGAAAGAAATTGAAGAGGATACCAAAAAGTGGAAAGATATTCCATGTTCATGGATTGGAAGAATCAACATTGTTAAAATGTCCATACTACCCAAAGCAATCTACAGATTTCATGCAATCCCTATCAAAATATCAATGACATTCTTCACAGAAATAGAAAAAACAATACTAAAATTTATATGGAACCATAAAAGACCCAGAATAACCAAAGCTATACTAAGCAAAAAGAACAAATCTGGAGGAATCACATTACCTGACTTCAAGTTATACTGCAGAGCTATAGCAACCAAACCAGCATGGTACTGGCATAAAAACAGACACATTGACCAATGGAACAGAATAGAGAACCCAGAAACAAATCCACACACTGAGTGAACTCATTTTTGACAAAGGTGCCAAGAACAGGAAAAGACAGTCTCTTCAATAGATGGTGCTGGGAAAACTGGATATCCATATGCAGAAGACTGAAATTAGACCCCTATCTCTTGCTATATACAAAAATCAAATCAAAATGGATTAACACTTAAATCTAAGACATTAAACTATGAAACAACTACAAGAAAACATGGGGAAAAATCTCCAGGACATTGTTCTGGGCAAAAACTTCTTGGGTAATACCCTACAAACACAGGCAACCAAAGTAAAAATGGACAAATGGGCTCACATCAAGTGAAAAGGCTTCTGCATAGCAAAGGAAACAATCAACAAAGTGAAGAGACAACCCGCAGAATATAAGAAAACATCTGCAAACTATCCATCTAACAAAGCATTAATAACCAGAGTATATAAGAAACTCAAGCCGGGTGCAGTGGCTCACACCTGTAATCCCAGCACTTTGGGAGGCCGAGGCGGGCGGATCACGAGGTCAGGAGATCGAGACCATCCTGGCTAACACAGTGAAACCCCGTCTCTACTAAAAATACAAAAATTTAGCCAGGCGTGGTAACGGGTGCCTGTAGTCTCAGCTACTCAGGAGGCTGAGGCAGAAGAATGGCGTGAACCGGCAGGCGGAGTTTGCAGTGAGCCGAGACTGTGCCACTGCACTCCAGCCTGGGTGACAGAGCAAGACTCCATCTCAAAAAAAAGAAACTCCAACAACTCCATAGGAAAAAATCTAATCTGATCAAATAGGCAAAAGATTTGAATAGACATTTCTCAAAAAAAGACACACAAATGGCAAACATGCATATGAAAAGGTGACTGTTCACTAATCATCAGAGAAATGCAAATCAAAACTACAATGTGATATCATCTCACCCCAGTTAAAATGGCTTATATCCAAAAGACAGGTAATAACAAATGCTGGCGAGGATGTGGAGAAAAGGGAGCCCTTCTACACTTTTGGTGGGAATGTAAATTAGTACAACCACTATGGAACTAAAACTAGAGCTACCATATGACTCAGCAATCTCACTGCTGGGTAAGGAAAGAAATCAGTATACTGAAGAGATATCTGCTGCACTCCCATATTTGTAGCAACACTGTTCACAACAGCCAAGATTTGGAGGCAACCTAAGTGTCCATCAACAGACAAATAGATAAAGAAAATGTGGGCTGGGTGCGGTGGCTCATGCCTGTAATCCCAGCACTTTGGGAGACTGAGGTGGGTGAACTGCTTGAGCACATGAGTTTGAGACCAGCCTGGGAAACATGGCAAAACCGTGTCTCTATAAAAAATACAAAAAATTAGCCAGGAGTGGTGGCATATACTTATAGTCCTAGCTACTCTGGAGGCTGAGGTGGGAGAATCACCTGGGCCCCAGAAGTTGAGGCTGCAGTACATGTACACAACAGAGTATTATTTGGCCATAAAAAGGAATGAGATCCTATCATTTGCAATAACATGGATGGAACTAGAGATCATTATGTTAAGTAAAATAAGCCAGGCACAGAAGACAAACATCATATGTTCTCACTTATTTGTGGGATCTAAAAGTTAAAACAACTGAACTCATGGAGATAGAAAATAGAAGGATGGCTACCAGAGGCTGGGAAGGGTAGTTGAGGGTAGGGGGAGGTAGGGATGGTTAACGGGTACAAAAAAAAATAAAGAATGAATAAGGCCTACTATTTGATAGCACAACAGGGTGACTATAGTCAGTAATAATTCAATTGTACATTTTAAAATAACTAAACGAGTATAACTGGATTGTTTATAACACTAAGGATAAATGCTTGAGGGGACAGATACCCCGTTCTCCATAATGAGATTATTATGCATTGCAGGCCTGTATAAAACCATCTTATGTACCCCATAAATATATATACCTACTATGTACCCACAAAAATTAGAATTAAAAAAATTAATAAACTGCTTTGGAGAAAATTTTCTTAAAAAAGAGAGATGAGGTCTCATTCTACTGCCCAGGCTGGAGTGCAATGGCACAATCATAGCCCTCAAATTCCTGGGCTTAAGCAACCCTCCTACTTCAGCCTCTTGTGCTAAGTATTTTTATTTTATTTTTAGAGATGGAGGTCTCTGTTACCCAGACTAGTCTTGAACTCCTGGCCTCAAGTGATTCTTCCACCTTGGCCTCCCAAAGTGCTGGGGTTACAAGCATTAGCCACTGTGCCCAGCCAGGTAGGATGCTTTTTGCCAGTCCATAGCCACTGCACAATCCAAAATCTTGTTCAGATACAATATTGTTAATTTTATAAAGCTCATTAAGTAAATTTTGAATGTTTATAAACCCCAAACTCCAGCCAAATAAGGCTGAACCCCTTTAGGATAGACTGTGGCAGGGAAGGATGAGTTTTAATGGAGGCAGGAATGAATGAGCAGGTACATGGAACTTGGGATCTTAAATGTCTGGGTTCAAGAGTCAGAGTTCCCTTAAGCATGAGTGAGAATAGTCTGTTCTGCATGGTGTGTTTGTGCCTCTAGGAAGTATAGCCTTTCTCCTGGTTCCTCTCCCCAGTGTGTTGGGGAATTATGAGGAATGTTTACGTGTTGTCATTGGTAGTCACTTGTGACCCAGCCAGGTGCTGTCCCAAGAGACTCTGGTGTTGACTGGTGACTTCTTGCCATCCTTCATCTGCCTTCTTTGGACCGCTTTTGTCTTCTCTGTGCTGCCTCAGGCCAGTGGAGAACCAGGTCCTTCTTTTACTTACCCAAAGCACCGCCAAGTTCAGGCTCTAGTTTTATCAAGACTTGAGTTAAACAAAGGGAATGACGATATGGGAAAGAAAATACATTTGGATGTTACAGATATTAGTGTTCCTGGAGCCCAGGGGCCAAGCCCCTCCCTGGGGGACTTGGATTGGCGATCTCTCTCCTTGGCCCCAACCTGACATCTTTTCTTGTCCTTTTAGGAATGTCTGATGGAAATTCCTCCTAACCTGGGGTCATACTCCATTTCATTCTCTGGGCTCAGTGAGAGGGAAAATTTTTTTTTTAAGTAATTTACTGAAAACCCAGATCACACCATCATAAATTCAGATAGGTGCAATTCTGCCCACAATGAAGGCAAAGTGTTACACTAATTTGAAAACAGTTTAGCCTCTTATTCCCCCAAACTTCATTCTTGAATTTTGTCATTTTTTGTAGGCAAGCTGTGGGAAAGGGGCACAAAAGTATCACTGAAGTATTTTTTCAAAAAAGAAAAAAGGCAGTCTTCCTCTACTAATGAGAATGCAAAATGTTGAACAACTGTAAAATGTTTTCACCCTGCTTTTAGACATAAAGCTTTAAAAAATTGTGAGGTTTTTTATCACTTCCCCATTGTATATGTAATATGGCTCCAGATAATTACTCTGCCATGGGGAGAAAATCTTCCATAACTCTCCCCCATATATATGTATACTCCACCACCTTATCTTGTTATGTCATGGTGGTGGGAGTATTTATACCACAGAAACAGGCAAATGATACAAATCTGGGCTTCAGGCTAGGCGTGGTGGCACACCCCTGTAATCCCAGTATTTTGGGAGGCTGAGGGGCAGATCGCTTGAATCCAGGAGTTCAAGCTCAGCTTCGATAACATGGTAAAATATAATATAAAAATATAAAAATTACCCAGGCATGGTGGCTTGCGCCTGTAGTCTCAGCTACTCGGGAAGCTGAGGTGGGAGAATCAGTGAGCCCAGGCCAAGTCAAGGCTATAGTGAGCTGTGATGGTGCCACTGCACTCCAGCCTGGGTTACAGAGTGAGACCCTGTCTCAAAAAAAAAAAAAAAAAAAAAAAAAAAAAGACCCAACAAACTAATCTGACCTCAGTTCATTTGTTTATTTTCCTATTGACTTCATTCTTTAAATTTAAACATTTACTTTTAAGAAATATTTATATGCTAGGAACTAAATGGTTAAAGATAAAAAACACAGATTCTGGATGTAGAGAAATTAGAACCCACATGCACTGCTGGTGTGAATGTAAAATGGTGCAGCCACTTTGAATCAAAGCTTGGTAGTTTCTTAAAATGCTAAATAAATGCAGAGTTATCCTATGACCTAGCACTTCCACTCATATATGCACAATATACCCAAGAAATACAAAAACATATCCATACAAAAACTTGTACATGAGTATTTATAGCATGTTACTTATACATTGAATGAAAACAATCCAAATGTCTATCATTAACTAAAATGTAGTATATCCATATAATGGACCACTATTCAGCAATAAAAAGGAATGAGCTGAGCTGGGCACAATCGCTCATGCCTGTAATCCCAGCATTTTGATAGGTCAAGGTGGGAGAACTGCTTGAAGCCAGGAGTTCCAGACCGGCCTAGGCAACATAGTGATACTCTGTCTCTAAAAAAAATTTTAAACTTAACAGTTTGTGGTGGCATGCACCTGTGGTCCCAGCTACTCAGGAGGCTGAGGCAGGAGAATCTCCATTTTTTTTGTTTTTTTTGAGATGGAGTCTTGCTCTGTCGCCTAGGCTGGATGGAGTGCAATGACAAGATCTCAGCTCATTGCAACCTCTGCCTCCCAGGTTCAAGGGATTCTCCTGCCTCAGCCTCTCAAACAGCTGGGATTACAGATGTGCACCACCACGCCCAGCTAATTTTTGTATTTTTAGTAGAGACGGGGTTTCACCATGTTGGCCAGGCTGGTCTGGAACTCCTGAGGTCAAGTGATCCACCTGCCTTGGCCTCCCAAAGTGCTGGGATTACAGGCATGAGCCACTGTGCCCGACCAGGAGAATCTCTTGAGCCCAGGAGTTTGAGGCTGCAGTGAGCCATGACTGCACCACTGCACTCCAGCCTGGGCGACAGAGTGAAACCCCAGCAATATTTTTTTTTTTTTTTTGAGACAGTCTTGCTCTGTCGCCCAGGCTGGAGTGCAGTGGCATGATCTCAGCTCACTGCAAGCTCCGCCTCCCGGGTTCACAACATTCTCCTGCCTCAGCCTCCCTGGTAGCTAGGACTACAGGTGCCCGCCACCACGCCTGGCTAATTTTGTTTTCGTATTTTTAGTAGAGATGGGGTTTCACTGTGTTAGCCAGGATGGTCTCGATCTCCCGACCTTGTGATCTGCCTGCCTAGGCCTCCCAAAGTGGTAGAATTACAGGCGTGAGCCACCACGCCTGGCCAACCCCAACTCTTTAAAAAAAAAAAAAAAAAAAGGAATGAAATACTAACACCTGCTACAATGTGGATGAACTTTAAGAATATTATGCTAAATTGGCCGGGTGCGGTGGCTCATGCCTGTAATCCCAGCACTTTGGGAGGCCGAGGTGGGCAGACCATGAGGTCAGGAGATCGAGACCATCCTGGCTAACATGACAAAACCCCGTCTCTACTAAAAATACAAAAAATTAGCTGGGTGTGGTGGCAAGCACCTGTAGTCCCAGCTACTCCTGAGGCTGAGGCAGGAGAATGGCGTGAACTCGGGAGGCGGAGCTTGCAGTGAGCTGAGATAGCGCCACTGCACTCCAGCCTGGGTGACAGAGCGAGACTCTGTCTCAAAAAAAAAAAAAAAAAAAAGAATATTATGCTAAATTTAAAAAGTGCAAAAACTCTACTTAAGGGTTTCCTGTGTTCCATTGATCTATGTGTGTTCTCATCAGCAATACCACATACTATTGAAACAGAAAAGAGCGATTTCTCCAAGTTATTATTTTCCAAAATTGTTTTAGCTAGTCTTGTTCCTTTGTCTTTTAGAAAATTTATATTGTAAAATATAAATTTTAAAATTTTCTTGTCTGTATCTACAAAGAATCTTGTTCGGATTGTGATATGAATTGGGTTAAGTCTATGTATCAGTTTGAGGAGAACTGGTATCTTTATTATGTTGTGTCTTCCAATTTGTAAACACAGCAAATCTCTATTTATTTACATCTTTGATATCTTTCATCAGTGTCTTGTGGTTTTCATTTAATAGGTCCTGTACATATTTTGTTAAATTTACATCTAAATATTTCATTTTTTGAGTGATTTTAAATTGTATTTTTATTTTGATTAAACTGTTCATTGCTAGTATACGGAAATATAATTGATTTTTATATGTTGCTACTGTATCCTACAAGGGGGAAGATTCAGTCTTTCACCATTAAGTAAAACATTAACTATAGGCTTTTTGTAGATGTTCTTATTAGATTGAGGTAGTTTTCACTCTCTACCTAGTTTTCTGGGAGTTTTTATCATGAATGGATGTAAAGCTTAGCCAAATGCTTTTTTCTGCACCAATTGATATGATCATGGGATTTTTCCTATTTAGCCTGCTAACATGGTGAATTCAATGTTTGATTTTCAAATATAAACCAATCCTGCATCCCTGGAAAAAACAAAACTTGGTCATGGTGTATAATTCTTTTTTTCACATTGCTGAATTTTCTTTGCTAATATTTGGTTAAATTTTTTTTGCATCTATATTCATGAAGGATATTGGTCTGTAGTTTTATTTTTTTGTACTGTCTTTCTCTGGTTTTGGTATCAGGGTGACGCTGGCCTCATAAAATGAGTCGGATAGGGTTCCCTTTCCTTCTCTTTTATTTTTCTAGAAGAGATTGTGTAGAATTAGTGTTAATTCATTTTTAAAGGTTTGTTATAATTCTCCAGTGAAACCATCTGGGCCTGATTATTTTTCTTGGGAGATGTGAAGTTATAAATTCAATTTTCTTTTTTCTTTCTTTTTTTTTTGAGATAGAGTTTTCCCAGGCTGGAGTGCAATGGCATGATGTCGGCTCACCGCAACCTCCACCTCCTGGGTTCAAGCGATTCTCCTGCCTCAGCCTCCCAAGTAGCTGGGATTACAGGCACGTGCCACCATGCCTGGCTAATTTTGTATTTTTAGTAGAGACAGGGTTTCTCCATGTTGGTCAGGCTGGTCTCAAACTCCCAACCTCAGGTGATCCGCCCGCCTCAGCCTCCCAAAGTGCTGGGATCACAGGCATGAGCCACCGTGCCTGGCGAAATTCAATTTTCTTAATAGCTATAAAGATATTCAACTTATCTAGTTCACATTGGGTGAGATGTAGTAGTTTGTGCTTTTTGAGAAATTGGTCCATTTATCTAAGGTATCAAATGTACGTCTGTAAAGCTGTTTGTACTGGTTCCTCATTATTCTTTTGGCATCTGTTAGGTCTGTAGTGATATATTATTTCATTCTTGATTGCCATATTGTTTTAAAACAAGAATTTAGGCTGGGCCCAGTGGCTCACGCCTGTAATCCCAGCACTTTGGGAGGCTGAGGCGGGCGGATCATGAGATCAGGAGATTGAGAACATCCTGGCTAACACAGTGAAACCCCATCTCTACTAAAAATACAAAAAATTAGCTGGGCATGGTGGCACGTGCCTGTAGTCCCAGCTCCTCGGGAGGCTGAAGGAGAATCACTTGAACCAGGGAGGCAGAGGTTGCAGTGAGCCAAGATCGGGAGGCTGAAGGAGAATCACTTGAACCAGGGAGGCAGAGGTTGCATTGAGCTAAGATTGCACCACTGCACTCCAGCCTGGGTGACAGAGCAAGACTCCATCTCAAAAAAAAAAAAAAAAAAAAAAAAAGAAGAAGAAAAAAACAAGAATTTATGACTTAAATTTTCTTTTTTGGGTGTACCTCTTAATAACTACATATCCTCTTTTCCCCTTTAATGATTTTATTTTATTTTATTTTATTTTATTTTATTTCATTTTATTTTATTATTTTTTGAGATGGAGTCTCACTCTGTCGCCCAGGCTGGAGTGCAATGGCACGATCTCAGCTCGCTGCAACCTCTGCCTCCTGGGTTCATGCCATTCTCCTGCCTCAGCCTCCTGAGTAGCTGGGACTCCAGGTGCCTGCCACCACGCCCAGCTAATGTTTTGTATTTTTAGTAGAGGTGGGGTTTCACCATGTTAGCCAGGATGGTCTTGATCTCCTGAACTCGTGATCTGCCCACCTCAGCCTCCCAAAGTGCTGGGATTACAGGTGTGAGCCACTGCCTGTAAAATTAATGATTTTAATCTTGAATTTTACTTTGTTTTGAACATTGCAATCCCTGCTTTCTTCTTATTTGTTTTTGCCTGGAATATTTGTGCTCAACCTTTTAATATTTTCATGGTAGAAAAAGGTAAGGGGAATGGCAAATAACTTTTTTTTTTTTTTTGAGATGGAGTCTTGCTCTGTCACCCAGGCTGGAGTATAGTGGTGTGATCTCAGCTCACTACAACCTCCACCTTCCAGGTTAAAGTGATTCTTGTTCCTCAGCCTCCCAAGTAGCTGGGACTACAGGCGCATACCACCAGGCCCAGCTAATTTTTGTACTTTTAGTAGAGATGGGGTTTCACCATGTTGGCCAGGCTGGTCTCGAATTCCTGATCTCAAGTGATCTGCCTGCCTTGGCCTCCCAAAGTGCTGGAATTACAGGCATGAGCCACTGTGCCTGGCCACAAGTAAATTATTTTGATGGAGCACTTAACTGCTATAACTTACTATTTATATTGACATAATGATAGAGGTTTATTCATGATTATTAGAAACAGGAAAGTAACCACTAGAGTAACTGAGTATTGACAAGCAAAGTAAAACTTTACAGAGTAACATAGGAATAAGAAAAGGAATAAAGGAAATCTATCCAAGCCAGTGAAAGGGAAAAAAAGGGAAGCAATAGAAAGTATAATAAATATTATATAATTTTCAGAATAGCATTCTGAATTGGATGACAATGTATTTTCTCCTCTTATTAATAATTTTCTTCTCAGTAATTCCTTCTTACTGAAAGCTCTTCTAACTAAATAGAGACAGTGAGGCTGAAGTTTATTGTCCCAGGAAGAAAGGAATCAAATAATAAGAATAAAGAGTCAAAATTTTGCTTTTGAGTTCCAAAATGGGCTCTCAAAATCTTTGGCAGGGCTGAACATGGTGGCTCACACCTGTAATCCCAGCACTTTGAGAGCCAAGACAGGAGGACTGCTGGAGCCCAGGAGTTCGAGACCAGCCTAGGCTAAATACTGAGGTCCTATCTCTACCAAAACAAACAAACAAACAAAAAACTAGCCCAGCATGTGGCTACTTGGGAAGCTGAATCCTTGGCAGAAAAAAATAGTCTTAGGATCAAAGTATTTTTTATTTATTAAGAGTGGATGGCCGGGGATGGTGGCTCACACCTGTAATCCCAGAACTTTGGGAGGCTGAGGAGGGTGGATCATTTGACATCAGGAGTTTGAGACCAGCCTGGCCAAATGGTGAAACCCTGTCTCTACTAAAAACAGAAAAATTAGCTAGGCATGGTGATGCATGCCTATAATCCCAGCTACTTGGGAGGCTGAGGCAGGAGAATCGCTTGAACCTGGGAGGTGGAGGTTGCAGTAAGCCAAGATCACACCACTGCAATCCAGCTTGGGTGACAGAGCAAGATTCTGTTTCCAAAAACAAAACAAAACAAAACAAAACAAAACAAAACAAAACAGGAGTTGTGCTTTTGAGCCCGAGGTGTGCCTATCAAGTGAGCCCAGGAATTCAAGACCAGCCTGGCCAGCACGATGAAAACCTGTCTGTACTAAAAATACAAAAATTAGCTGGGGGTGGTGGTGTGCACCTGTAGTCCCAACTATTTGGGCAGCTGAGGCATGAGGATTGCTTGAACCTGGGAGGCGGATGTTGCAGTGGGCTGAGATTGTGCCACGGCACTCCAGCCTAGGCAAGAGTAAGACTCTGTCAAAAAAATAAAAAATAAAATAAATAAAAAAGTCTGGGTGCAGTGGCTCATGCCTATAATCCCAGCACTTTGGGAGGCTGAGGTGGGCGGATCATGAGGTCAGGAGATCAAGACCATCTTGGCTAACACGGTGAAACCCCATCTCTACTGAAAATACAAAAAAATTGGCCGGGTATGGTGGTGGGCACCTGTAGTCCCGGCTACTTGGGAGGCTGAGGCAGGCGAATGGCGTGAACCCGGGAGGCCGAGCTTGCAGTGAGCCGAGATTGTGCCACTGCACTCCAGCCTGGGCAACAGAACGAGACTCCATCTCAAAAAAAAAAAAAAAAAGGGTGAGGGTGGGGGTGCTTTTTTGAGAAGCTAGGAGAGTCATGTTCCTAGAAGTCAAGACCTGGATTCCTTAAGAGAATAGGGCTTATACTATAAGGCACAGAGGAAAAAAGACCAGTTTATTCATTATTTAAAAAAAAAAAAAAGAAATAAAAATCCTCTCTGGGTAAAGGAAGGAGGAAGAACCTTGGAGAATATTCAAATAGGACAGTGAGGTAATTTTGACATTAGTGTAAAGGCTTGCTCCCTTATAGTTAAAACCCTGTTAGAAGAGCTATAAAAATTCCAAGATAGATTTGGGAATTGGATATAGAAGTAGTTTATGTTGAAAGCAGTGGATAATTTATTAAAAAGTTATGCCCAGCCAGGAGTGGTGGCTCACTCCTGTAGTCCTAGCACTTTGGGAGGCTGAGGCAGGCGGATCTCTTGAGCCCAGGAGTTCAAGCCAGCCTGGGCAACTTGGTGAAACCTCATCACCACACACAAAAAAACAAAAAATGTTATATCTACTCCTACCTCCACTAAGAAGACATGGAAGGTAGCTGAGAATTGAAGATATTTATGGAACACTTCATTCACCAAAAGCAGAATACACTTTCTTCTCAAGCTCATATGATACATTCCCTAAGACCACATTCTGGGCCATAAAACATAGTTTAGCAAAATTTTAAAAATAGAAATCAAACAAAGTATGCTCCTGGACCACAATGAAATTATTTTTGAAAAAATATATAGAGTATTTATTAACTGTACACTTAAAAATAGTAAAGATGGTAAATCAGATCTATATTTTTATTTCAATTTAAAAAATAAAAAATAGATTTCTTAAAAATGTAATTATACTAGAAGTCAGTAAGAGAGATAGCTGGAAAATCCTAAAATATCTAGAGATGAAACAACACACTTCTAAGTAACACATGGGTCAGCCGGGCATGGTGGCTCATGCCTGTAATCCCAGCACTTTGGGAGGCCAAAGGGATGGATTGCTTGAGCCCAGAAGTTCAAGACAAGCCTGGGCAACACAGGGAGACCCCATCTCTCCAAAAAATTAAAAATTAGCTGATGGTGTGCACCTGTGGTCCCAGCTACTCGAGAGGCTGAGGCAGCAGGATCACTCCAGCCTGAGCAACAGCGTAAGACCATCTCAGAAATAATAAATAAATAAATAACATATGGGTCAAAGCAGTCTCAGAAATTTTAAAATATTTTGAACTAAATTAAAATGAAATGCAACTTGTCAAAATTTTGTGGGATGCAGTGAAAGCAATACTTCAATGAAATTTATAGCACTTAATGAATATATTAGGAAAGAACATCTAAAATCAATAATCTTAGCTTCAATTTAGGAAACTAGAGAAAGAAAAGCAATGTAAGCCTAAAGCAAACAGAAGAAAAGAGATGCAAAAATAAAAACTGAAATAAATAAAACTGAAAATAAGAAATCTATTGAGAAAAGGAATGAAACCAATGTGTTTCTTTGGGAAAAATCAATATAATTGATAAACCTCTAGGCAAAGTAACCAAGAAAAAACTAGAAAAGACATAAATTGCTAATATCAGAAATGAAAGAGGGGCCATCACTACTGATCCCATAAACATTAAAAGAATAATAAATATTAGGAATACTTCCATGCTCACAAATTTGATAAGAGATGAAATGGACCAATTCCTAGAAGGACACAATCTGTTAAAGCCCATACGAAAAGAAACACATCATCTTAGTGTAGCCTGTATCTATTTAAAAATTGAATCAATAATTAGTATCTTTTCAAAGAGGAAAGCACCAGGCCTAGATGGGGGTTCACTGGTAAATTCCACCAAACATTTAAGAAAGAAGTGAGACAAGCCAAGGAGAGAGGACTTAGAAGGAATCAATCTCAATCCCAATCCCTCTCCCTCTCCCTCTCCCTCTCCCCTTTCCACGGTCTCCCTCTGATGCCGAGCCGAAGCTGGACTGTACTGCTGCCATCTCGGCTCACTGCAACCTCCCTGCCTGATTCTCCTGCCTCAGCCTGCCGAGTGCCTGCCATTGCAGGCGCGCGCCGCCACGCCTGACTGGTTTTCGTATTTTTTTGGTGGAGACGGGGTTTCGCTGTGTTGGCCGGGCTGGTCTCCAGCTCCTAACCGCGAGTGATCCGCCAGCCTCGGCCTCCCGAGGTGCCGGGATTGCAGACAGAGTCTCGTTCACTCAGTGCTCAATGGTGCCCAGGCTGGAGTGCAGTGGCGTGATCTCGGCTCGCTACAACCACCTCCCAGCCGCCTGCCTTGGCCTCCCAAAGAGCCGAGATTACAGCCTCTGCCTGGCCGCCATCCCATCTAGGAAGTGAGGAGCATCTCTGCCCGGCCGCCCATCGTCTGAGATGTGGGGAGCACCTCTGCCCTGCCGCCCTGTCTGGGATGTGAGGAGCGTCTCTGCTGGGCCGCAACCCCGTCTGGGAGGTGAGGAGCGTCTCTGCCCGGCCGCCCCGTCTGAGAAGTGAGGAGCCCCTCCGCCCGGCAGCCGCCCTGTCTGAGAAGTGAGGAGCCCCTCCGTCCGGCAACCACCCCGTCTGGGAAGTGAGGAACGTCTCCGCCCGGCAGCCGCCCCGTCTGAGAAGTGAGGAGCCCCTCCGTCCGGCAACCACCCTGTCTGGGAAGTGAGGAACGTCTCCGCCCAGCAGCCACCCCGTCCGGGAGGGAGGTGGGGGGGTCAGCCCCCCGCCCCGCGAGCCGCCCCGTCCGGGAGGGGGGTGGGGGGGGTCAGCCCCCCGCCCGGCCAGCCGCCCCGTCCGGGAGGTGAGGGGCTCCTCTGCCCGGCCGCCCCTACTGGGAAGTGAGGAGCCCCTCTGCCCGGCCAGTCGCCCCGTCCAGGAGGGAGGTGGGGGGGTCAGCCCCCCGCCTGGCCAGCCGCCCCATCCGGGAGGGAGTTGGGGGGGCCAGCCCCCCGCCTGGCCAGCCGCCCCGTCCGGGAGGTGAGGGGCGCCTCTGCCCGGCCGCCCCTACTGGGAAGTGAGGAGCCCCTCTACCCGGCCAGCCGCCCAGTCCGGGAGGGAGGTGGGGGGGGTCAGCCCCCCGCCCGGCCAGCCGCCCCGTCCAGGAGGTGAGGGGCGCCTCTGCCCGGCCGCCCCTACTGGGAAGTGAGGAGCCCCTCTGCCCGGCCACGACCCCGTCTGGGAGGTGTGCCCAGCGGCTCTCTGGAGACGGGCCATGATGACAATGGCGGTTTCGTGGAATAGAAAGGCGGGAAGGGTGGGGAAAAGATTGAGAAATCGGATGGTTGCCGGGTCCGTGTGGAGAGAAGTAGACATGGGAGACTTTTCATTTTGTTCTGTACCAAGAAAAATTCTTCTGCCTTGGGATCCTGTTGATCTGTGACCTTACCCCCAACCCTGTGCTCTCTGAAACATGTGCTGTGTCCACTCAGGGTTAAATGGATTAAGGGCGGTGCAAGATGTGCTTTGTTAAACAGATGCTTGAAGGCAGCATGCTCGTTAAGAGTCATCACCACTCCCTAATCTTAAGTACCCAGGGACACAAACACTGCGGAAGGCCGCAGGGTCCTCTGCCTAGGAAAACCAGAGACCTTTGTTCACTTGTTTATCTGCTGACCTTCCCTTCACTATTGTCCTATGACCCTGCCAAATCCCCCTCTGCGAGAAACACCCAAGAATGATCAAAAAAAAAAAAATAAATAAATAAATAAATAAATAAAAAAAGAAGGAATCAATCCTGCTGACGCCTTGATCTTGGACTTCCGGCCTCCAAAAGTGTGAGAAAATAAATTTCTGTTGTTCAAGCTAAAAAAAAAAAAAAAAGAAAAAAAAAAAAACAAAAGAAAGAAGTGATACTGGCTGGGCGCAGTGGCTCACACCTGTAATCTTAGCACTTTGGGAAGCTGAGGCAGGTGGCTCACAAGATCAGGAGTTCAAGACCAGCCTGGCCAAGATGGTGAAACCCTGTCTCTACTAAAAATACAAAAATTAGCTGGGCGCCATGGCAGGTGCCTGTAATCCCAGCTACTTGGTAGGCAGAGGCAGGAGAATTACTTGAACCTGGGCGGCAGAGGTTGCAGTGAATCTACATCACGCCACTGCACTCCAGTCTGAGCAACAGAGTGAGACTCCATCTCAAAAAAAAAAAAAAAAAAAAAAAAGAAAAGAAAAAAGGGAAAAAGAAAGAAGCAATACCAATTAGTTACGATCTCTTCCAGAAAACAGTAGCTGAGAGAACATTTCCTAAATCATTCTATGAAGCCAGCATTACCCTAATACTAAAACCAGATGAAGACAATCAAAGCAAAACTACAGACCGTATCTTTTATGAACACAGATGAAAAAATTGTCAACAAAATATTAGCAAATTGAACCAATGTGTATAAGGAATTATACACCACAACCAAGTGCGATTTATTGCAGGTATACAAGGCTGGTTCAGCATTCAAAAATCAATTAAAATAATCCATTATGTCAATGGACTAAAGAAGAAAAATCATATAATAATACCAGTAGATGCAGAAAAAGCATTTGACAAAATCGACACATATTCATAATAAAACCTCTCAGCAAACTAGGAATAGAGGGGAGCTTGATTTAAAAAAAAATCAACTTGATAAAAAAATCTACCTACAAAAAACCTATAGCTAACATTATACTTAATGGTGAGAAACTGCATGCATTCCTACTAAGTTTGGGGATAAGGTAAGTAAGGATGACCCTTTCAACACTTCTATTCAACTTCGTACTGGAAGTCCTAGCTAACACCATAAAACAATAAAAAGGAAATAAAAGGCAAACAGATTGAGATTGAAGAAACAAAACTGTCTTTGCCTACAGATGACACAATTATCTATGTACAAAAATCCCAAAGAATAGGCAAAAACAAAAAACAAACCACCCTTCTGGAACTAAGATGTGATTATAGCAAGGTTACAGGTTACAAAGTTAATATAAAAAATCAATCACTTTCCTACATGCTAGCAATAAACAAGTGGAATTTGAAATTGTAACCATAATGCCATTTACATTAGAACCCCCAAAGGGAGAAGTACTTAGATATAAGTCTAATGAAATATGTGCAAGACCTATATGAGGAAAACTGCAAAACCCTGCTGAAAGAAATCAAAGGAGGTCTAAATACATGGAGACATATTTCCTGTTTATGGATAGGAAGACTCAATATTGTTAACATGTTAGTTCTTCCCAACTTGATCTACAGATTCAAGACAATCCCAATCTAAAGCCCAGCAAATTATTTTGCGAATACAAACTGAATCTAAAGTTTAAATGGAAATCACAAACCAACACAATACTGAAGAAGCACAAAGTTGAAGGACTGACACAATCTGACTTCAAAATTTACTATAAGGTTATAGTAATTAAGACAGTGTGATCTTGGTGTAAGAGTGGACAAATGGATCAATAAAATAGAATAGAGAATCCAGGAACAGACTCACAAAAATACAGTCAATCAACTGATTGCTGACAAAGGAGCAAAGGAAATTCAATGGAGAAAATATAGCCTTTTCAACAAATGGTGCTGCAACAATTAGACATCCACATTACAAAAAAAAAAAAAAAAGGAATCTAGACACAGAACTTACTCCTTACACAAAAATTAACTCGGAATTAATCATATACTAAAATGTAAAACGCAAAGCTGTACAACTTCCAGGCTGTAGTACAGTGGTGCCATTTTGGCTCGCTACAACAACCTCTGCCTCCCAGGCTCAAGCGATCCTCCCACCTCAGCCTCCTGAGTAGGTGGGACCACAAGTGCTCGCCACCACACCCAGCTAATTTTTTGTATTTTTGGTAGAGACGGGCTTTTGCCATGTTGCCCAGGCTGGTCTTGAACTCCTGAGCGCAAGCAATACACCTGCCTCAGCTTCCCAAAGTGCAGGGATTACAGGCGTGAGCCATGGTGCCCGGCTAATGATGACTTCTTAGAGACAATACCAAAAAGGCATGATCCATGAAAGAAAAAAATGATAAGTTGGACTTCAATAACATTTTAAAAATCTGCTCTGTCAAAGACACTGTTAAGAGAATGAAAGGACAAGCAATAGACTGAGAGAAAATATTTCAAAAATACATATATGATAAAGACTTGTACCTAAATATACAAAGAACTCTTAAAACTCAAAAAGAAAACAATCCAATTTAAAAAGGGGCAAAAGATCTGACCAGACACCTTACCAAAGATATACAGATGGCAAATAAGCACATAAAAAGATTCTCAATATCATATGACATTAGGGAATTGCAAAACGAGGCCAGGTGCAGTGGCTCACACCTGTAATCCCAGCACTTTGGGAGGCCGAGGCGGGCAGATCAGGAGGTCAGGAGATCGAGACCATCCTGGCTAACATGGTGAAACCACGTCTCTACTAAAAATACAAAAAATTAGCCAGGCATGGTAGCACATGCCTGTAGTCCCAGCTACTCGGGAGGCTGAGGCAGGAGAATCACTTGAACCAGGGAGGCAGAGGTTGCAGTGAGCCAAGATTGTGCACTGCACTCCAGCCTGGGTGACAGAGCGAGACTCTGTCTCAAAAAACAAACAGACGAACAACAACCAAAAAACCCCAATAAAAACACAAAACACTGACAATACCAAAAGCTAGCTAGAATGTGGAGCATCAGGAACTGTAATCCACTGAACAATGGTATAGCCACTTTGGAAGATAGTTTGGCAGTTTCTTACAATGTTACATATGGGCTTACCATATGATCCAGCAATCATGCCCCTAGGTATTTACTCAAAAACTTATGTACACACAAAACCTGTATACAAATGCTGATAGCAGCTTTATTCATAATGGCCAAACACAGGAAAATGTCCTTCAATTAGCAAGATTTGCCTTCATAAGTGAGTGAATAAACATACTGTGGTACATCCAGAGTGAAATATAATTCAGTGATGAAAAGAAATGATCTATAAGGTCACAAAAAGACATAGAGGAATCTTACATGGATATTGTAAAGTAAAAGAACAGTCTGAAAAGGTTACATACTGTATGCTAAATATATGTCACTTGGAAAACACAAAACTATAGAGAAAGCAAAAAGATCAGTGGTTGCCAGGGGTTTGGAGAGAAAGAGGGAGAGATAAATAGGTGGAACACAAGGGATTTTTAGGGCAGTGAAACTGTTCCGTACAACATGGCAATGGTGGCTACATGACATTATCCATTTGTCAAAACTCATACAACTATATAACACAAAAAATGAGCCCTAATGTAAACTATGGACTTTAGTTTATAATAATGTATCAGTATTGGCTCATCAATTGTAACAAACGTACCATACTAATTAAAGATGCTAATGGAGAAATCCTGTGTGGAGGTAGACGAGGTACATGGGAACACTGTAATATCAGCTGAATTTATCTTTTCTTTTTTTTTTTTCGAGACAGAGTATCGCTCTGTCTCAAAGAGCAACACGGTGAAACCCCGTCTGATGCCCTAGATATGAGTACATCTGAGAGATTTATTCCCTAGACCCTGGAACATTTAAAACAACTTGGCGCTCTAATCTCTTTTTCCTTTCCATGCTACTTATGTATTACAGGAAAGCTCTACTCATACTTCCTTCCAGGACTTGCTGGGTTTTTTTTTTTTTTCAAGCCGATCCCTGGTGTTTTATACTCAGGATCTCATAGCTGATTCCCCTTATGCTAATGGACATATATCATATCAAATAGGGAAGTGCCCATATCTCAGATACAGAGGGAATTTTAGAGCAAGGATCAAAATCAGTCTATTTAAATGAGGTAAATGTCCATGCAGAAGAGATTCTTAGGACAACAAAAGTGGTAGGTCAAAGACCATGCCCACAAACTCTTTCAGAGGCAGAAAAGGTTTGGGGGTTTGAAATGGGCTGTGTGGTACAGAGTAGAGAATGGTGCAAGAGGCACTGGACAGCAGAGGCCTGTGACCTACCCAGAGACCCACAAAGGCCTGCTCTGGAACCTTTAGTTTCAATGAGCCAAAAGAATAACACATGCCAGGAGAGGTGGTAGAAGCTGTTTCATGGGCACTACAACTGACAGGAAAAGGTTATTTTTTTTTCCTTTTCTTGAGGCCTGATCCTGGGTCATGGAACTTGCTGGACCTCTGAAATCTTCCTCTCCTTGGTATATTCTTCCATGAAAACAGCAGGAGGCAGGGCATGGTGGTTCACGCCTGTAATCCCTACACTTTGGGAGGCCGAGGCGGGCAGATCATCTGAGGTCAGGAGTTCAAGACCAGCCTGGCCAACATGGCGAAACCCCGTCTCTACTAAAAATACAAAAATTAGCCGGGCGTGGTAGCGGGTGCCTGAAATACCAGCTATTCAAGAGGCTGAGGCAGGGGGAATTGCTTGAACCCAGGAGGCGGAGGTTGCAATGAGCTGAGATTGCGCCATTGCACTCCAGCCTGGGCAAAAGAGCGAGACTCCGTCTCAAAAAACAAACAAAACAAACAAACAAAAACAACAGCAGGAGTTCAGCTAAGGAACACTAAAATGTTGAGGCAGGTTGCAAAGTAAGGACACTCATGAAGAGAGAGAGGAGTAGGAATAAACATGATCAAAAGGCAGGTGTCATCATGTAATAGGTGGGAGCAGCTATCCTTCTGGCAGGCAGCATAGCTTTGAGCTTTAACCAAACAACTACATCACTGACAAAGGTCTGGGTCCAGGAAAAACAACTGAGATACAGAGGTTCAGGATTATTGGCTGTTTCACTTGGTCCATGACAATGACATCCCTAATTAATTACTTTGCCTCCCTCTTGATCCTTCTTCCGTGAAATCAAGCAGTCATAGGTAAGGTTTGGAATGATTTGCATTTTATTTTATTTTATTTATTTAGAAACAGGGTCTCACTCTGGCACCCAGGCCATGCAGGCTGGAATGCAATAGTACAATCATAGCTCACTGTAACCTCAAACTCCTATGCTCCAGTGATCCTCCTGCGTCAGCCTCCTTGAGTAGCTAGGACTACAGGTACATGCCACCACGCCTGGCTAATTTTTTAAATTTTTGTAGAGACAGGGTCTTGTTATGTTTCCCAAGCTGGTCTGAAACTCCTGGCCTCAAGTAATCTATCCACCTCAGCCTCCTGAAGTGCTGGAATTGTAGGTGTGAGTCACCACACCTAGCCTTGGAAATATTTTTCATCCAGGAATCCCTACATGGGGTTTTGAGAATGGGGGAAATATCTTTATTATAAAATAGTCATCCTAGAAACTTGATGATATTCAGAGGACTAGAAGAAAAAGGAGAAAAGGTGGCCTATGTCTTAATATGAGAAAATGGAATATTATTAAATTTGAAGCAAAATTAAGGATTGTTAATAAAAAACTTTCCTATCTGTACACATTAAAATGGGAAATAGAGCTTGGGCATGCCTTTTATACAGGATCACTGTTACTATAATGTAGAGTCAACAGTGACCTAGATTCTTTGGTGACTATCAGCACTTAAAAGGACCTTTTAAGAACTGGACTTTGGGTCAGGTGCAGTGGCTCATGCCTGTAATCCCAGCGCTTTGGGAGGCCGAGGCGGGTGGATTACCTGAGGTCAGGAGTTCAAGACCAGCCTGACCAACATACCTCAAACAAATTTGAACATATGGTTTACAGCATATCTTGAAATCAGGATTCAGAGCAGAATAGAGCCCAGACCACATGCCCCATATATGGTTGTTTCCCAAATATGTAGAAATGTTTATTGTGGTTGACAATAAGTGGTTACAAATGTGGAATAATATAATGTGACCAGCATTACACAGATGGTAACAGATGTTCACACGCTGGCCAAGTGATACAATAAGGAGCTAAATAATACTTACTGGTTAGATATATGGACTAGTTGGAGATATGGACAGAGAGAAGGCTAGTGCAAATGCCCTTGAATCTGCAGAAGACGTTTCAAAATTTTAACTGCGGAGAGACCAGCTGGCACCCCTTCAGAAAGGTGAAACATGTTGTTGCTCATATTTGGACCATTGGTCAAAATCCTGGAAAGTACCAGGGCTATGCATTTCTCAGTTGTATCTGTAGAGCTAAGAATACAATGAGTGTTGAATCTTTCTTTCATGAAGATATACCCCACTTTGCAGCTCTCATAGCTCATGAGCTTGGCCACAGCTTGGATATGAAACATGACTATATGGCCTACAAGTGTCATGGCCAGAACCTTTGTATTATGCATAAATTTGTTACTATAGATATGGGCTTCAGCAACTGAAGCTTCCACTGATTCCATTAGTTTTTGCATAGGCACAGAGAAGACTGACTGTTTAATAAACTTGAGCACCAAATCTCCTTTGGAAAGCCATATTGTGGGGACAAGATAGTGATGAAGGAGAAGAATGCAAGTGTGGCATTCTTTGATTGTGAAAGAATCCCTCTCATTGATTGTGAAAGGGATCACTGTTGTCTGCCCTCACAATAGCTGAAGAAGGGTTCAGATTGTGCATTTGGATTCTGTAGCAGACACTGCAAATTTCCAAGAGCAATCACACCCTGCTGCCTCAGTGGAGGTGAATATGACCTCTGAGAGTACTTTAATGGCACCTCCGAGTGATGCCACACAGATATATACAAGGAAGATGGTATCCCTTGCAAAGAACAAGGTTATTGTTACCAGAGCCAGTGCAGAAGCCTAGAGAATCAGTGCATTAAAATCTCTGGAAAGGGCAAATGAGCTGCTTGGAAAAATTGTCATTACCAAGGGGGATAGGTTTGGAAACTGGCAGTGAGTCTAAAGGATTGTTTAAAGTCTTCAGGAAGTACAAGGCCAAATATGTAAGATGTGAGAGACTGCTATGTGAAAACATCTAAAGATCCCATACACTGAAAAACATCAAACACCCATTTTCCCATGCAGGACATGTAGTGTTGGAGTATAAACAGGGCTGATGAGGGGGAGGTAAAAGATAGTCCATATGGTCCACAAAAGATCTGTATCAATCATTCCTGCTTAGATACCACTGTACTCCACTATGACTGCAACCTGGACAAGTGTCATGGGAGGGTTGTTTGCAACAAGTTTAAGAACTAACACTTGTCTACAACTATGCCCCTCCTACATGAGAATTTAAGGGTTAGGAGGTAGTCTAACAGTGGCCCAGCTTCACATATCCCCTCTGACTCTCAGTATGACAAAAAGCTGATAATCCTAATTCAAGTCTTGTCTAGCCGCTTATTATTTCTCATTCCTACTATCTTTTTGTTTGCTTACATCCACGCATGATCTAAGAAATTGTCATACATCACTGGAACAGCAAGATAAACAAACCTGAAAAATATTTGATAATTACCTTCTTTCTGGTAATAAGGCCAAATATGAAGTGATACTGAAAGGACCTTTTAAGAAATGGACTTCTGGCCAGGTGTGGTGGCTTACGCCTGTAATCCCAGCACTTTGGGAGGCCGAGGTGGGTGGATCACCTGAGGTCAGGAGTTCAAGACCAGCCTGACCAACATGGTGAAACCTCGTCTCCACTAAAAATACAAACATTAGCTGAGCATGCTGGCATGTGCCTGTAATCTCAGCTACGCGGGAGGCTGAGGCAGGAGAATCGCTTGAACCTGGGAGGTAGAGGTTGCAGTGAGCCGAGATCATGACATTACACTCTAGCCTGGGCAACAAGGGTGAAACTCTGTCTCAAAAAAAAAAAAAAAAAAAAAAAGAAAGAAGGAAAGAAAGAAAGAAATGGACTTCTGGTGGGGCGCAGTGGCTCACGCCTGTAATCCCAGCACTTTGGGAGGCCAAGGCGGGTGGATCACCTGAGGTCAGGAGTTCGAGAGTAGCCTGACCAACATGATAAAACCCCGTCTCTACTGAAAAACTACACAAATTAGCCAGGTGTGGTGGTGGGCTCCTGTAATCCCAGCTACTTGGGAGGCTGAGGCAGGAGAATCGCTTGAACCCGGGACGGGGAGGTTGCAGTGAGCTGAGATCATGCCAACGCACTCTACCCTGGGCGACAGAGCAAGACTGTCTCAAAAAAAAAAAAAAAAAAAAAAAAAGAACTGGACTTCTTGGTTCTGGTGTCCCTCAGGGACTGTGGATATAGGAACTCTTTCTTGCTTCCATCTATTTTTCTATATGCTGACTGCTTATTAGTTTTTAAATGAAAAGAAGTTAACGCAGCTTTCTAGGTGAGGCAGTCTTTTTTTGTTCTGTGCTATCATGAAATCAGGTCTCAGGATTTTGGGGACAATGAGAAGCTTCAATATATGATCTTGACAGAATAAGGCCAGGTTACCCTCCATAACTTCCATGAAGCTTATGGTCTAAAACCGAAAGAGCTATCATTGAGCTCCCTGACATTTCTATAGAAAGCTCTTTTGGAAAAATCTCTGTAACTTACTTTTCAGAACATCCTGTCTAATCTTCCGTTATAATCCTCTCAATCAATTTCTCTAATCTTAAAGATTTTGCCTTGGACATACCAAGATAATGTATCAAGTGAGAATAAGACCACTTTTGTGATCATCAGATTATTAGGTCTAGATGTTTTGATTAATTATCATTCCAGTCACCTTGTCCATTTGGCTTTCCCTTTGTTTTGGCATCATAGTATATGATGCTCTGGCCTCAGATTGGCCTTGTTCATAACTTAGCTGGAGAGACCAAATATCACTGTTACATGATTCAAGAGGAAGAAACAGATTAGATAGATATTCCCACCCCTGAATGAAGCTCTGCAGTCCGAGAATCTTTTCTTTCCCGAAAGATTTAAATTTTACTTATAAGTCACTAATTTGCTTGTTCACTCATTTATCCTATAAACATATATTTAGCACTATTAGGCTGAACTATGTGAAATTGATGATATTAGACCATTTTCACCTATAAAAATGGCAAGTTGTTCATACTGTTCAATCTAACTTTATACTTTGATAAATGAACATAATGAAACCAACCTTGTACTTCTGCTTGTAAATGCAAGTTAACAGTTATTGATTACTAGAGGTTTTTTTTAGTCTCTATTTCTCTTAAATCTTATTGTCCCTGTGACTTCAAAAGATTAGTCTTAGTATTCTAGAGTGGGGTGATCCCTATTGTTCAAGTCCTAGAACAGAACTGAACATATGAGACTAAGATGTGGTGTGTCTAAAGGTCCCACTGTCACTTTTTTGATAGTAGTTCTCCTTGTTTCTTATGAGTTTCCAAAACTCTTCACAGAATAGAAACCAGGATTTTCTGTGTTCAACTTTAGAGACAGTAATAGCAATGGCAAGACCTGAGCAAGTTGTTGCATGCCCCCTGCCCCCACTTCCCCTGCAACCATGGAGTAGACAGCTTTGAAATGACACATATAAATAATAATCTAGAATTTATTTTTTCTAGAAGAGACTTAGACAAATCCAATATCCATCAAGGTAACACGAGTCTATCTCTGAGATGGAAAGTGTCTTCCTCTCCCTGAATAGAGACTTTAAGGATCACTAGTGAATCTGGGAATAACTGGAGAGATACTCCCAATTCATCTAGAATGACTACTAACAATGGCACTATATTTCCTTTGAGTTCTGCAGTTTAGGGCATAGTTAGAAAAGATTTAAGATGTCCTTTCCCAACATTCTTTCCAATCCATTAGCGTAGAATAACTCCAGTTCCTGGATGTTTCAGTATTGTAGTTTCAAAAAATGGTAGAAGTACTGGCAGGAAAAGTCAGGGTGGATTCCAGTGAATTTAAGCCCCTGCTGTAGAATCTCTTCTGTGAGCATAATAATGGTGTCTGGGTATCTGCATCACGCCGAGCCTCCTGCTTTAGTTGGTGGAATTTGTGCTGCGTCCAGCCATATACTCCACAGTTGAGTAGACCCTGAGATGTTGCTGTTAGAGCCTGGAGGAGATGAAGGGGTGATGCAGCCCATGCTTCAGGTTTTCAGGGATCCAGGGAATAATTCTCACTCCCCTTATTCATAAAGCATTGTTATATTTTCTCTATCTCAAACATGAAGATCTGACATCAGTTTTTTATATTTTTCTAGTTCGTCCTGAACTCACTGTCTACACTACACTGTTACGGATGACTGAGAGTTGGTCATACTTCGTAGTATATACATAGGGACAATGAAATAGCTTCAGTGCCCCTCCTTATTGCCTCATTTTCCAGGGTACCCTTGAGAAAACTGTCTCATCGGAATAGTCAGATAACCCAAAAATCTTCTTAAATCCAATAAAGAAAAAAAAGAGAGATGATCATTCCATCCCCTCCTCACCATTCACCAAGAATAGCTCATTTATCCCATTCAGTTTACTCTGGATGGGAGAGAACCATGTCACTATCAATGTTTCATAAGAACATACCTGGCAGATCTTGTTTATTTTTGCTGCCCATTCCTTAAAAACACATCAGTAAAATGAAGTTGACCAGAGATATATACGCTCTGGAATGCATGGAGGTACTTTTACAACATCATCTATCTTGACTTTGAGAAAATTTTCACATTCTTCATAACTGAGTGTAAATAATACATTTTCTCTTTTGCAATGTAGAAGTACCCGGAGGGAAAAAATAGTCCTTACCGAGTAAAGGTAGTATAAGAAAATAGGATAAGCAGGCGTAAGAACAGAGATACTGAATGTTGAAGGTGTTACCTGGAGAACATAAAGGGCCATGTGAAGCTTGGTGTCCTGTGGCTTAGTCAGCTTTATGATCATCAGAATGACAGCTGTGAATACACAAAGTGTAAACCTTCTTGTCAGCCCTGACTGTCTAAAGTATCAGGTTCCTCCACACACCTCTGAGCATTATCAGAATGGAAACAATAGGCATAATAAAATCCATCAGTGACGTTAACCTGTTATGCAAACCAATGAGTCTTAGGCCTCCAACTTCTAGTCTTTATTGATGAAACTTTGTAGATTATTAGTGTAGTAATGGTAGCAGGATATACTACAGGAAGGTAATAATTTATACTTCCTATCAATTCAGATTTTCCCAAGCTCTTTCATAAAAATTATCCAATCTGGGCGGGCGAAGTGGCTCATGCCTATAATCCCAGCACTTTGGGAGGCCAAGGTGGGCAGATCACCTGAGGTCAGGAGGTTGAGACCAGCCTGGCCAACATGGCGAAACCCTGTCTCTATTAAAAATACAAAAATTAGCTGGGCATGGTGGCATGCGCCTGTAATCCCAGCTACTCGGGAGGCTGAGGCAGGAGAATTGCTTGAACCTGGGAGGCAGAGGTTGTAGTGAGCTGAGATTGCACCACTGCACTCCAGCCTGGGCAAGAGAGTGAAACTCTGTCTCAAAAAAAAAAAAAAAAAAAATTATCTAACCTGATCCTCACTATAACCTTATGTAGTAGGAAGGGCAGGTGTTAATATCTCCAAGTCTGTCATGATGTTTTTTCCTCTTATATCATGGTGCATCTCATGTCTAATTATCTCAATTTCTAAAACATAAGAAGCAAAAGGAGTTAAGGAGGGTAGTAAAAACTGGAAATATGGGTAGGGCCCATACAAATTTTATAAACTGAATAGGAATTTGCAGCCATCCTTCTTTTTTCTTTTTCTTTTTTTTTTTTTTTTGAGATGGAGTCTCTCCCTGTCACCCAGGCTGGAGTGCAGTGGTGCAATCTTGGCTCACTGCAAGCTCCACCTCCCAGGTTCACATCATTCTCCTGCCTCAGCCTCCCAAGTAGCTGGGACTACAGGCGCCTACCACCATGCCCGGCTAATTTTTTTTTTTTTTTTGTATTTTTAGTAGAGACGGGGTTTCACCGTGTTAGCCAGGATGGTCTCGATCTCCTGACCTCGTGATCCACCTGCCTCGGCCTCCCAAAGTGCTGGGATTACAGGTGTGAGCCACTGTGCCCGACCTCAGCCATCCTTCTTAGTGAGAACACTTTGCTTGATCAGAACCTCATAACTGCCCTCTTCACTGCCCATCTCTTCTTAAGTACCTACCTGGGCCCCAGCAGCAAAAGAAGGCCACTGGGTAGAAGCGCACCCGTTGGTCCACAATGTGAATCACTGCCCACTGTTCACTCCCCAGAAAGCCAGTTGACTTCACAAACTTCTTATACAATGTCTGGGCTCGGATAAGTAAGACCTAAATATGAGTACAGCAGTGAGCAGTTTGCTTAAAGCTTAGTAAAATGCCCCAGGTCTATCCTCCTATCATTTTAAAAAGATTATTCTCTTGGAATCTCACAACAGGAACGACCCCATTCTCTTGTCTTTACTTTCTGAGATCAGGCTTTTTTTAAGAGAAAATTACCTTCAGAGTGAACTTTTACTAGGCTAGGGAAATGGACAGATACTAGCCAAACTTGTGTATCACGTTTAACACATGAACCTTACATCAACCTCTGGGCATTTCCCCCCACTGAGGCTAATCACAGTTTACCCAGGAAGTTAAAAGTAAGCTCTAACTAGTTCCTCTTAAAACACTTTATTAGAGATTTTGTTAGAAAGTGTTCTATGCTTAACACTTCAGCACCATGGCTGAGCTTAAATTCTCAACTCTAAGCAACAGAAGTTTTAGAAAGTCACTTTGCACCCGGTGCGGTGGCTGACGCCTGTAATCCCAACACTTTGGGAGGCTGAGGCAGGCAGATCACGAGGTCAGGAGTTCAAGACAGCCTGACCAGCATGGTGAAACCTGTGTCTACTAAAAATACAAAAATTAGCCAGTCGTGGTGGCATGTGCCTTTAATTCCAGCTACTCAGGAGGCTGAGGCAGGAGAATTGCTTGAACCTGGGAGGCAGAGGTTGTAGTGAGCTGAGATGCACCATTGCACTCCAGCCTGGGCAACAGACCGAGACACCGTCTCAAAAAAAAAAAAAAGAAAGAAAGAAAGTCACTTCTTGCCTTTAGATGGAAAACAAATTGCTTTTTCCTACTGTGAGCTGTCTGAATAAGGTTTAGCTCATGAAACAAATATAAATCAGTTCAAAAGTCCAATGTGTTTTTTTGCAAAAATTAAATTAGATAACACTCTTGGTAACAAATCTGAATCTTTTCCCTAATCCAGATCTACTCTCTAAATTAATAACCTCATTACTTAATCAAGTTCAGCCATGTACATAGTCTCTTTCCCTACATAAGCATCAAAAGGAGACTTGAGTTTGAGAAAACTTAACGTCTAAAAGAATCAGTTCACCATCTGTTGATTTATTTATTTTTTTAGAGATGGAGTCTTGCTCTGTTGCCTGGGCTGGAGTGCAGTGGCACGATCTCAGCTCACTGCAACCTCCGCCTCCCGGGTTCAAGCAATTCTCCTGCCTCAACCTCCCAAGCAGCTGGGACTACAGGTGCATGCCACCATGCCCGGCTAATTTTTTTTGTATTTTAGTAGAGACGGGGTTTCACTGTGTTGCCCAGGCTGGTCTCAAACTCCTGAGCTCAGGCAATCTGCCCGCCTCGGCCTCCCAAAGTGCTAGGATTACAGGCATGAGCCACCATGCCTGGCCGCCATCTGCTGATTTTTAAAGAATCTAGAATGCTAATTCTGAATATACACTGAAACCTGGGCTATTCTAAAGAAGCAATCAGGAATCCTCAGGGAGCCAGGATTTGGGACCTGTCTCTCTTGTTAGTCAGTTCCAAACGTAAACCATCAAACCCATTTTAATATGAACTAGTTATTGTGTACTCTTTACAACCTGTTGATTTGAACTGAGCCATCTCGTGTGTGTGTGTGTGTGTGTGTGTGTGTGTGTGTGTGTTTTGAGACAGAGTATCCTCTGTTGCCCAGGCTGGAGGGGCACGATCTCAGCTTACTGTGACCTCTGTCTCCTGGGTTCAAGCGATTCACATGCCTCTGCCTCCTGAGTAGCTGGGACTATATGCACATGCCATCATGCCTGGCTAATTTTTGTATTTTTAGTAGAGACAGGGTTTAGCCATGTTGGCCAGACTAGTTTCGAATTCCTGGCCTCAAGTGATCTACTCGCCTTGGCCTCTCAAAGTGCTGGGATTACAGGTATGAGCCATTGCGCCCAGCCAAACTGAGCCATCTCTATAACTTATGTTTGAATTGCCAAAGGAAATTCCCCATAACTGTATCTAGTTCACAGGTGCTAGTGGGACACATTTGATCTGCAGGTAGATACCTTGTAATTCTTGAACTGAAATATAAAAAGAGGAGAAAATGATACTGAAAAATAGATATGGGAAATACAAAGGCATATTTGCTCATTTACTGCTTTTGTATGAGGCAGTTATGTAACTTACTATCCCCTGGCTAATTATTCTAATTGTATATCATCCTGATGATATCAAATAAGTATCTGAAAACTTCATGAGCCACTTAGCACTTTAGCCCCAGTTAGACATAGCATAAATGCAAATTTATGGCCAAATGAAGAATTTAAAAAAGAAAATTATTTTATTATTTGGAAAATTAAATCAAAGCATATGTTCTATGTTTCAGAGTGTCATCCTAACTATGTAAAGGATATATTTGGCACATATGAGTTTTCTGGCCATAGGGGATTGATGAAGCCTATACTAGTTGTAGAGTGAGCATAATTTTCACCTAATAAATACAAGCTCTTTTCTCTCTCTTATCATTTGATTTGGGGAAGTGCAAAAGTCTGAGGCAGTAATTATACTGTCAAGATCTCCTAGCTACTTTCTTAGTTCTAGGACCACAAGAAGTGCCTCTCTGCCCCATCTTTCCCAGGTCCTGGGAATACTGGCCCATCCCCTTCATTTCCTCATCTCTCCACAAAGGAAGGTAGGGTGGTACCATACCATAATGGTAAGGAGGCTGAGTACAAAGCTGCCCAGGAAAATGGCGATACCATAAAAATAAAGTGTGCTACAGACAGATGTGTTGGCAGAAGGTGGGAGTTCAGCCACGGCTGATGGTGGTGAGTGCATCAAGATACACCTAGGAAGAAAATCAATAAACAGGAGTACTACTACAGATGTAAGAAAAGAGCTGCTCAACAAGAGTTAATAAGCATGTTATTTTACTTATCATTTTGCTAACTCTTGCTCATAAAACCTTGTCTCTCCCCCACAGACACATTATCTTGTAGTCATTTTGTGTTACACTTTTACTTATGTATTTTCAGTCTTTACTACATCTTGTTCCCTAGCCCATTTCTAATATTAGCACTTTGGTCAGAATTATGTGGAAAGTCTTTTTCCAGCTCTATTTATAGAAACAAATAGGTGTAGTCTGCCATGAAAATTATACATTTAGTTCTTACTTACTTGTGGCTCTGACTGAAGTTTTGGAAACATTCACTAGTATTGCCCAGACAGAATACAGGTGTCATCAATAGCAGAGGTATCAGGCTGGGAGGGAAAAAAAGTATCACCCTAATATCCACTCTTTTTCATGCCCTTCCTCCTTTGAAGAATATTCTCCTGCTCTTCCCTCAACTCTATCATCCCACCAATCTCCACAAATAACACATTTAATTTCTTCAAGAAAAATACCTCAAATACCTTAGGTATTCCTTCTTTTCCAGTTCCTAGGGAAGTACAATGCAGTAGGGAATTAATTTTATACCTAGGTTAATGAACGCTACCATAGTTTCACAGAGAATCTCTGGGAGCTGTATGGTCAGATAAAAATGCAAGTGGGTCAGAGTGAAAGGAAAATCTACTAAGGAGTTCTGTGTGCAGTCTGTTTTACTTTCTATGGTGACCAGGGATAATCTCATTCTCATCAGCCCCTTCTTGGGAGCTTTTCCAAAGTGTAGCTTTAAATAGCCAGCTATTTATCCTGCTAAATATAGCCAGCTCCCTGTAAGAGGAAACGATCCAGGAACAAAAGTCACAAAGTCTAAAACCAACTCTGATATGGCCACCACTTTAGGTGACATCCAAACCCTTTCTGGACTCTGTAATCCTAAGAGTCTTATCCAATGTTATAAAGTAGATGATATCCTGAAGGCCATCTACTACAACACTTTATGATACAGGAAAAGGAATAAGTGATCCAAAGACTCAAAGAAATTTGTTCAAGGTTAGTTACACAGAGTTGATGGTAGATTTGGAGCTAAAACCCAAATCTATGACATCAAGCTACTTCCCTATTCAATGTGGAAAAATGGAACCAATGAACACGTATTTGTTGTTTCTAAGTTAGGCTCTGTGAGGACTTAGGAGTGACAATGGAAATAAAGGGCACTGTCCTATTTGTTCCCACCTGAACACCAGAATAATGAGAGTCTACACCTCGCTAAGAAGTAAAGAAAAAATTTTACCTTGAGAAAACAAAGGCCATTTGACCAACTCGACAAGTATAATCTATCACCTATGAAAAGAATAAATGTGAGAAATGTCTTAAGACATTGTCAATCATATAATAATAAATACCAGATCATCAGTTAACACTCAATAGAACAAAAAGATTTCCAAAAGCCAGTTTGCTTCTGTCAAGCAATATTTGCTATAAAATTCATCAAATAGATAGTTCCTTATTAGCACTGTATATAATGGAATTTTATCTCTATTACTATATTCTAAAAAGTACAACAACAACAACAAAGCCACAAAGAAAGCCTGCAGGAAGTAGCCTAATATGGACTTTGGGTACTCAAACAAATTCTTTTAAAAAGAAAGGCATATATGAAATCATATAGTAACCCTCTATCTCCTAATAACAGTTCAGCTCTTTTCACTTAGACCCAGAGATGTGTGGACTTCTTCAGACTTTATGAGTGGAATGAAACCCTTCTTATAAGATGACCAGTAAAAAGTGTAATAGGCCAGGATTAGTATAATAGGGCAGGGTCAAATATGCCCTTTGGATATAAGACTGTTAGACACTACACGATAGAACATTTTCAAAATCTTGACTTGTGTTAGACACTGTAAAACAACTTACAGAATAATTTTTCCTACCCTCTAGGACTTTATGATGTAAGACTTTGAACAGAACATCTTAAAGAAATAATAGAATTAAAAATAAGCTTTTTTCTAATTTAAGATAGAAAACATATTATATTTGGAATGGCATTGTTAGGGATCAATAAGCATTAAGTGAGTAATTAATCAATAATCAGATATTGGTAATTAATTTGCCCCAAACAGTTTGGAGCAGGAATAGGACAGCTAGCGTTGACTTTAGGAAAATAAATAAAATTGTTTTTTGTGACCCCTCCCACTCACTTCCCTTCTTCACTTTTTATTCTTTCCTCTGTCAGGTGGTTATCCAGTGTTTAACTCTTATTTTCACCTGGGTACCAATGAATCTCTGATAAAAAGCTTATTGCTGGCTGGGTGCAGTGGCTCATGCCTGTAATCCTAGCACCATGGGAGGCCGAGACAGGTGGATCACGAGGTCAAGTGATTGAGACCATCTGGGCCAACATAGTGAAACCCTGTCTCTACTAAAAATACAAAAATTAGCTGGGTGTGGTGCCACGCACCTGTAATCCCAGCTACTCAGGAAGCTGAGGCAAGAGAATTGCTTGAACCCGGGAGGTGGAGGTTGCAGTGACCAGAGATCATGCCACTGCACTCCAGCCTGGTGACAGAATGAGAATCCATCTCAAAAAAAAAAAAAAAAAAAAAAAAAAAGTTTATGGCAGAAGTCTTGCTAGAGTATTTCAAAGAGAACTCAGGCCTAACACAGTGGCTCACATCTGTAATCCCAGCACTTTGGGAGGCCAAGGCAGAAGGATCACTTGAGCCCAGGAGTTCGAGACTAGCCTAGGCAACATAGTATGACCCCCCACTCCGCCCATCTCTACAAAACTACAATTAAAAAAAAAAGAAAAAATTAGCCAGGCATGGTGGCACACACCTGCGGTCCCAGCAACTTGGGAGGCTGAGATGGGAGGATCACTTGGGCCCAGGAGATTGAGGCAGCAGTGAACTGTGATCATATTACTGCACTCCAGCGTGAGTGACAGAGTGAAACCTTGTATCAAAAAAATAAAAAGAAAAGAAAACCCAAAGAAGAAAAAGTATCTTCAAAGCTCTTTGTGTGTGTGTGTGTGTGTGTGTGTGTGTGTGTGTGTGTGTGTGTGTATGTAGCTACTACAACAGCAGACTAATAGGTAGTGGAGTTATTAATATCTTAGGCTATGGTTGGGCATGGTGGCTTATGTCAGTAGTCCCAGCACTTTGGGAGGCTGATGTGGGTGGATCACCTGAGGTCAGGAGTTCAGGACCAGCCTGGCCAACATGGCAAAACCCTGTCTCTACTAAAAATACAAAAATTAGCCAGGTGTGGTGGCATGCACCTGTAGTCCCAGCTCCTCAGGAGGCTGAAGCAGGAGGATCGCTTGAACCTGGGAGGTGGAGGTTGCAGTGAGTCAAGATTGCACCACTGCACTCCAGCCTGGGCAACAGAGTGAGACTCTGTCTCAAAAAAAAAAAAAAAAAAAAAAAAAATATATATATATATGTATATTTTCCCTTCTTCATATATATATATACATATAAAATACTTTTTCCTCTTTGGGTTTTCTTTTCTTTTTATATTTTTGAGACAGGGTTTCACTCTGTTACTCAGGCTGGAGTGCAGTGGTATGATCACAGCTCATTGTGGCCTCAATCTCCTGCCCCCCCCAACATATATATATATATATATATATATATATATATATATATATATATATATATATACACACACACACACATACATATATACACACACATATATATGTGTATATATATATATATCTTCGGCTAAAGCTTTTCTTCTTGAAACCAGTGATAGAGTATGGGTTATAAAGAGAAGTACAGTATATGCATTTGTATGCATAGAAAGCAGTAGGATACCATATTTGAGAGCTAATCTTATGTCCTTCCCATTTTTCTTTCAAATTTTTTTTGTTCTGCTGCCAGGAGCTCAAGCCTCAGAAGATTATTGCCCCATGTTTTCTCCATTCTTGGCTTCTGGTCTAATCATGGCAACTTCTTTAGGGAATGACTTGTGGCTGAATAAGTCTCACAAGCTACAGTTAGTCTACTGGCTTTTGAGTGAATGAATGAATAAATAAAAACTTGAAATGCTATCCCTGTAAGGCTGCTGGACTTTTTAGACATTCATTTACCTAAAGGGAAAGGTACTAAATAATTATTTCTTTACAGTATCTTTCAGTTACAGAATACTAAAGGATATATAGCCACGGGTCCTTACTAACTTGTAGGGAGCTAAGAAACTAAGCGAGTTTAAAATATGGAAGAGTAGGCTGGGCGCGGTGGCTCATGCCTGTAATCCCAGCACTTTGGGGGGCTGAGGAGGGCAAATCACGAGGTCAGAAGATCGAGACCATCCTGGCCAACATGGTGAAACCCCATCTCTACTATAAATACAAAAATTAGCTGGGTGTGGTGGCATGTGCCTGTAATCCTAGCTACTTGGGGGGCTGAGACAGGAGAATCGCTTGAACCAGGGAGTCGGAGGCTGCAGTGAGCCAAGATTGTGCCACTGCACTTCAGCCTGGCGAAAGAGCGAGATTCCATCTCAAAAAAAAAAAAAAAAAGTAATTATTAGTATGGAATACCCAGAGGTAAACTAAAGAAAAGGTGCCAGAGTATAATCCTGTGTTGCACAATACAGTAGCTGCATGTGGCTAATTAAATTAAAATTAATTAAAATTAAATAAAATTTAAAATTCAATTCCTCAATCACACTAGCCACATTATAAGTGTTCGGTATCCACATATAGCTAGTAGCTACTGAACTAGACTGTGAATTAAATATTTTTATTATTGAAAAAAGTTGAACAGCTCTTATATAGACAATGATATCTTGTTCAGAATACTGCCTAAGGGCCTCTTCATGTTACTTTTTCAGTTATTTCCTCAGTGTCCTTTCTCCTTAAAGCAAGAAAGAGTTAGAGACAGAAATTTTAAAAGCATTCTCTGCCCCTGCCCTTCTTCAAACATGAACGTCTAGAACAACATAAAAAAGTAAGAAGAGTACCTCCTTAAGAAGTCAATCAGATGAAGAGTTCATAGAATCATAGCATCTTGGGGGTGGAAGGGACATTAAAGATCACATAGACTGACATTTCATTTTATTTTATTTTTATTTTTATTTTTTTAGACAGAGTTTTGCTCTCGTTGCCCAGGCTGGAGTGCAATGGTGCAATCTTGGCTCACCGCAACCTCTGCCTCCTGGGTTCAAGCAATTCTCCTGCCTCAGCCTCCCAAATAGCTGGAATTACAGGCATGCGCCACCATGCCTGGCTAATTTTGTATTTTCAGTAGAGACGGGATTTCTCCATATTAGTCAGGCTGGTCTCGAACTCCTGACCTCAGGTGATCCGCCCATCTTGGCTTCCCAGAGTGCTGGGATTACAGGTGTGAGCCACCACGCCCGGCCAACACTTCATTTTGTTTGCTTGTTTTTGTTTTTGTTTTGTTTTGTTTTTTTGAGACGGAGTCTCTCTCTGTCGCCCAGGCTGGAGTGCAGTGTGGCATGATCGCGGCTCACTGCAAGCTCCGCCTCCCGGGTTCACGCCATTCTCCTGCCTCAGCCTCCTGAGTAGCTGGGACTACAGGCACCCGCCACCACGTCTGGCTAATTTTTTGTATTTTTAGTAGAGGTGGAGTTTCACCGTGTTAGCCCGAATGGTCTCAATATCCTGACCTCGTGATCTGCCTGCCTTGGCCTGCCTGAGTGCTGGGATTATAGGTATAAGCCACTGCGCCCAGCCAACACTTCATTTTACAATGAAAAATTGGAGACGCAAGAAAGGGAGATGATATGTCTAAGGTCACAACAGGAGATAAATAACAGAACTGGGTCTCCCAGGGTTGGCATGGAGTCAAGAAGAATTTCCCTTGCTGAGTCAAACCAGGCAGGAATGCCAGGACTGTAAATAATACTCCTATAATCAAACCTGTATGTGTATGTGTGTGTGTGTGTGTGTGTGTGTGTGTGAGAGAGAGAGAGAGAGAGAGAGAGAGAGAGAGAAGGGAGAAGAGGAAGTGATGTCAAAAGAATGTAAACAGTGGGAACACGTTTTTTCTTCAATTAACCTCCATAAATGCACCTAGCTAGTGCTAAATGCTTACACCATTTATCAGGGATATACAGGGATTGTTTTTACACACTTTTTCTTTTTTTTTGAGACAGGGTCCGTCTCTGTCACCCAGGCTGGGGTACAGTGGCTCAACTGATCCTCCTGCTTCAGCCCCCGGAGTAGCTAGGACTCCAGGCATGTGCTACAATGCCCGGCTAATTTTTTTGGTATTTTCTGTAGAGATGGGCTTTCACCACTTGCCCAGACTGGCCTCGAATTCCTGGGCATAAGCAATCTGCCCCCCTCAGCCTCCCTAACCGCTGGGATTACAGGTAGGAGTCACCACACCCGGCCTAGCATACTATTATTAACTATCAGCCCTGAATAAAACTTACCAGTGGAGATGTGCTCTGTCCACTCTGGGTGTGTTTCATCCTCAGCTCTGTGTACAAATACCAGATGTAATTGACAGTGTAGAGAAATGAGGAAATGTAGAATATCTAGGTTAAAATCAAAACAACCCATCATAACTATCTCACTCTGACACTGTGAAGTTCTTTCAACATACTTCATTATTCTCTATTATGAGAATCCTACCTACTAGTCTATTAGTAATGTACCATCTAGTGTCCATACCAGGCAAAACCATACCAAGTCTGAAATTCTTTTTTGTGTGTGTATGTGACAGAGTTTTCGCGATTGTTGCCTAAGCTGGAGTGCAATGGCACAATCTCGGCTCACTGCAACCTCTGCCTCCCAGGTTCAAGCGATTCTCCTGCCTCAGCCTCCCGAGTAGCTGGGATTACAGGCACGTGCCACTACGCCCCGCTAATTTTATTGTATTTTTGGTAGAGATAGGGTTTCACCATGTTGGCCAGGCTGGTCTCGAACTCCTGACCTCAGGTGATCCACCTGCCTTGGCCTCCCTAAGTGCTGGGATTACAGGTGTGAGCAATCGCACCTGGCCCCAAGTCTGAAACTCTAACAGGCCTACCTAAAACATGCCCTGCTTCCTTATTTTATCCTTTGGACTGTTCAAAAGAACCACAGCATTATCCACCTCTACCTGCCCCACAGTCCCACTTTTACGAAGATATCATATAATCTTTTTCTATTTTATTTTTTAATTGAAAAGACAATAAGGATTTCTACTTCTAGTAATGACAGGCTAAGCTATTTGAATCAACTTTCCATTCAAAAGAACTAAACATGCTGAATAAGATATTTTTTTAAAAATCCTTAAAAGAACCTAAGAACTGAGATGATATCAAGGAACTAGTAGGATAAAATCTAAGAGAAGGAATTTCTACTTCCAGCTTTGACGAGATAACAGGAATAGAATTTACCCTCCAGCCTTAAACAACTAAAAATTGAATAAAATATATGAAAATATCCAGTTTTCAAACAGTAGGCAACAAGCAGAAGAGAACAGCAATCCCTGAAAAAAGAAAAGCAAGGTGAGTCCATCAAGTGCCCCAGCTCACCAGCTGGTAAGAGTGAGTATAGGAGGGCTGGGCACAGTGGCTCACCCTGTAATCTCAGCCCTTTGTGAGGCCGTGATGGGCAGATCATGAGGTCGAGATCGAGATCATCCTGGCCAACATGGTGAAACCCCATCTCTACTATAAATACTAAAATTAGAGTGAGTACAGGAGGGGGAATCCAAACAGACCACTGTCTTGGTGAGCTGAGAAGACAGAGTTCAGTTTGGGAGGCCAAGGCAGCTAAAATTTGTGAAGTACAGTATCAGAGCAGAGGAAGCTATATGGTAAGACAATGCTCAGGAGAGCTGCAGAGGTCACCCCAAGTCTTTGGTTAAGTATTAATCAATGTATATGGAAGAGAAAACCATGAAAACCAGAGAAAGAATCCTCAGAAAAGAGTAGGTGGGACAATCCCTAAAGCTCACACAGGGCCAGGAATAGTTTGTTTGCTTTCTCATCAATCAGAGTGGAAGAATACACAGGGCATAATCATAAGAAGAGTATTGCTTCTGTAATGGGACCAAATTAGCCGTACATAAAAGGCTGCCCTCCCTAGGCTTAAAAGCAAGCCTAATCAGTGGGGGTGGTGGTGTATGCCTGTAATCCCAGCTACCCTGGAGCCAGAGGCAGGCAAATCATTTGAGCCCTGGAGATGGAGGTTGCAGTGAGACAAGATCGTGCCACTGCACTCCAGCCTGGACAACAGAGTGAGACTCCATCTAAAAAAAAAAAAAAAAAAAAGCAAGCCTTTAAAAAACAGGCAAACCTTGAAAAGGTCAGGAGTTCGAGACCAGCCTGGCCAATATGGTGAAACCCCCATCTCTACTAAAAATACAAAAATTAGCCAGGCATGGTGGTGTGTGCCTGTATGCCTGTAGTCCCAGCTACTTGGGAGGCTGAGGCAGGAGAATTGCTTGAACCCAGGAGGTGAAGGTTGCAGTAAGCCGAGATCGAGCCATTGCACTCCAGCCTGGGCAACAGAGCTAGACTCCATCTCAAAAAAAAAAAAAAAAAAAGAAGAAGAAATAGGTAATTTCATTTACGCCCAGTAGAGGGAACCAGGATGTCATTGTATCTGTTAGATTTTTTTTCAGCCCTCATAGCAGATACATAAGCATTCTAAATTTGACCCTTCTTGAAGTTTTCAGGTTTAAAATTTTGTAACACCTTAAGTGATATTGTTAAAAACCTCAAGAACTGTAATTAATGTTAACATTCTTCAATAGCAAAGATAAATGATTATTAATTTATCATCTTAACTACTTTGTATTATTTTGAGAGACTCAGGACTCATCTTTATTTTGTTAAACTCCCAGAGACACAAATATTCATTGAATGACTACCTTGCATAAAGAAGAATCTATGATAGGGAAGACAAATAAGAACCTTCTGCTTAATCTCATACAGATAGTCCCTAACTTTATAATTGTACAACTTATAATTTTTCAACTTTATTATGGTATAAAAGAGATATGCATTCAGTACAAACTGTACTTCTTTATGTACCCATACACCCATTCTGTTTTTCACTTTCAGGACAGTATTCAATAAATTACATGAGATATTCAACACTTTATTATAAAATAGGCTTTGTGTTTTGCCCAACTGTAGGCAACAGTTACATTAGTAACTGTTCTGAGCATGTTTAAGTTAGGCTAGGCAAAGCTATGATGTTTTAATTCCACAATCTGTTTCTTTAAATTTTCAACCATCTCCTAAACTGAAGCTTTATGTTTAGAACAATGTTTTCCTCTAGTATAACTTGATTCTGTACTCCTGGATTTTCTTGATTTGTCAAAATTGTTCCACGTACCCAGACAATTTCACATGCTTTTACTTTTTCTAAAATCCATACATTCCCCTTGCCAAGACCAGCTCGGTCGTGGAGACCCTAACCCAGTGGTGCTAGAGGAATTAAAGACACACACACAGAAATATAGTGTGGAGTGGGATCAGGGGGCTGACAGCCTTCAGAGCTGAGAGCCCTGAACAGAGTTTGACTCACATATTTATTGACAGCAAGCCAGTAATAAGCATTAGTTCTATAGATTATAGATTAACTAAAAGTATTCCTTACAGGAAACAAACGGATGGGCCGAAACAAAGAGATGGGCTCTGGCTAGTTATCTGCAGCAGGAACATGTCCTTAAGGCGCAGATCGCTCAGGATATTGTTTGTGGTTTAGGAACACCTTTAAGCAGTTTTCCACCCTGGGTGGGCCAGGTGTTCCTTGCCCTCATTCCAGTAAACCCACAACCTTCAGCGTGGGTGTCATGGCCATCACAAACATGTCACAGTGCTGCAGAGATTTTGTTTATGGCCAGTTTGGGATTTGGGGGCCTGTTCCCAACACCCCTGCTTAAGATACTAGTTTTCTTGTTTACTTCTCCTATAAAACTGTGTACACTCTCATAATCTTGAACACATACTCTTCCAGTATCTGATTAAAACCCATTTATGCCTAGTGTTCCATTATTGGAATGCTAAGCATGTAGAAGTTACATCCTACTGCTCAAGGTCATCCCCAAGGTCTGATTTTTCACAAGTCTGCAATTCAAAAAAGCTGCAACCTCCAGCATAAATGGGTTAAAGTCAAGTACCTTTTCATCAGATTTGACTCCCAGGTCATCTAAATGAACTTTCCATAAAAAGAAAAAAAAATCATATTACAGGTTTTTCTTTAAATTCTTGATAACTGGCCTAAAAAACCAAAGATTTTACATTTAATCAAAATAATTTCCTGTGTTTCATATTGTTATATTGGGTTTTTAATTAAAGTGTTAAAAAAATTCATATCCACATAAATTTCTGTACTTGCTTTTAAAGACTTTTTTTTTTTTTTTTTGCTTTTAAAGACTTTTGATGGTCACTCTGGTTAAATAAATGATTATTATTTCATAGGGACATGTGATCCTGTTTTGAGCTAGTGTTTTAAACCTTTTAACATCTTTGACAGGCTTCCCCAGAATCAGACTCTAAATTAAGTCTTTTTTGACTTCAAACTAACTTTGGGTTATTCCATTTGGCCTCAGAACTTCTCAAAAGTTTATAAAAGAGAAATATTAAACAAAATCAGGCTTACTTGAGATGTCAAATTATATGGAAAACATTGTCAAATGGTAAGTGATGTTAGATCTACTTTCAGTTACTTTTATGGGTATGTTATTGATATAAATGTTCCAAAATTGTACAAAACTCTTAAAATCTAATATGGTATCAGTCATAATTCTGATTACTATTTTATACCACAAAAATAACCACATTTCATTGTGAATGTCTGGTTATGGTAAACTTTCACCAGATTTTACATGGTTATTCAAAGGTTGTGTCATCCTCAGTTATTGTTTTCATTCTTCCCTACAGGTATCTGCAATCAGATTCATGAAAAAGACTCTAACAAGTACTCTTAAATACAAATTTCTAATAACTTCAATATTAATGGACTAAATACAAATTTTCCAAAACTCCAATGCAAAAATTAATAAATCTGCAAAACTGCTAATCAAGATAAAACCAACAAATTAGTTACATGAGATTAAATAACATAAAAGTAATGTTTTTATGAGTTTATTTGGAATTAAAGTATTTGGCTGGCTAAAACAAATACATTTTTTAAAACCTTGTTGTTTTTTGTTTCCTGTTGGGACTCAGGAAAAAGAAAAAACACTGTTCGTTCTTTACTTAAATGTTTTGTTTTCCAAATTTTAAAAACTGGTCAGGCCAAGGATCACTCATGTGATTTGGGAGATCCAGCCTAGCAGGTACAAGGTAAAAAACATCCTTTTCTCAGAGGTTAATTTACATATAAGCACTGAGTTCAGCTAGAAGCCTTGAAACTTATATTCCTCCCTGCTCAGCCACCTTGCTGCTCCTGTTGAGGGAGGGCTACCGTGCCCATCCAGGAAAGAAATAGTTCAAGTCTTCTGAGAAATGTAGGAGTTCAGAGTAAGGTGAGATGAGAAGACAGACTCACAGATAGAATTTGAATAGGTTGGGGGAAGAGGGTTGGGCATTCTAAACAAAGGGCTAGAATAGGAAAAGGGGCAGAGACAGGAATAAGGATGTCTAGTTTCCCACAGGAACTTAGTGCTTCATACAGTGCCAATCAATAGTAGGTACTCAGTAAATATTTTGATCAATAGTAGGTAGTCAGTAAATATTTTGTTGGATGGCTAAAAGATATTCACGCCACCTGCATACCTAGAGCATCTCAAACTTGGTACATAAAACAAGTGGCAGTATCTTGGGGAATAATCAAAGCACCAAAACAAAAATGGCAACAATTTTACCAGATTTACTAGTAAGTAAACTAAAACTTTTAAAAATTTAAAACAAATATACTCATGCATATATTTATTTTAATTTTATACATCATTATGTGATTATATGGCAGGGGGGCTTTGTAAATTGCAAAGTTCCAATAAATTCTTTTTAAAAAATGGCTGGGCATGGTAGCTCACACCTGTGATTCCAATACTTTGGTAGTCCTAGCCAAGAGATCACTTGAGGCTAGGAGTTTGAGACCAGCCTGGACAACATAGCAAGACCTTATCTCTACAAAAAATAAAATAAAATAAAATTAGCTGGGCATGGTGGTGCACACCTGCAGTCCCAGCTACTCAGAGCTACTCAGGAGGCTGAAGTGGTGGTGGTGGGGGGTGGCGGGGGTTGCTTGAGCTTAGGAGTTAGAGGCTGCAGTGAACTATGATTGCGCCACTGTGCTCCAACCTGGGCAATAGGGCAAGGCCCTCTCCCCCGACCCCCACCCCCAAAAAAGAAAGAAAACAAAAACAAAAACAAAATCTTTTTCTCTTAAGCTATCTACAGTTTACACTAATTTGATAAAATATGCTTTTATACAGAAAAGTAAAATCATTTACTTTTTCTCCCTACTTGATCCCTTCAAAACTAAAAAACTACCCATAAGTATTCTTATTCTTATAACAATATAGTTGATTCCATAAGTTCAATAAAAATATGCTATTTTTATAATGGAATACAATTTAAAACATTGCTTATATATATTAGCAAGGTTTTGACTAGAATGTCATATTTAAATTGTTTATAGATACTATGGACAAAGTCTAAAGTCTGCCTTCATTTGGCTTCCTAGACTTAAGAAGTTTTTAAATCTGAAATTACATTGTGGTCAGTTGCTATTCCTGCTGCACTTATATAAATGATCAGGTAATATTTGATAAAACTAAACTATTTTACAAACAATTTGGTCTTACTCTATTATCTTTGGTAAAATCGCAATTATGGTAAAGAAAAAACTTATGTTTCTAAGAAAATCTGTAATACATCTGTTATTAGACTGTGGCCCTGAGGATTGTTTTCAAGTTTTTATTATGTACCTATAGAATGGACTAGATCCTAAAATCTTCTAGGTACCTCCAATCCAACCTTCTTCCATAAAATTACTAAAACCAGGAAATGCTGTTCCTAAAACCCTGTAAACTAAAACCAAATAGGTCAGGGTGATGGCTCATGCCTGTAATCCCAGCACTTTGGAAGACCGAGGCGGGTGGATCACCTGAGGTCAGGAGTTCAAGATCAGCCTGGTCAACATGGTGAAACCCCGTCTCTACTAAAAGTATAAAAATTAGCTGGGCGTGGTAGTGCACACCTGCAGTCCCTGCTACTCAAGAGGCTGAGGCAGGAGAATCGCTTGAACCTGGAAGGCAGAGGTTTCAGTGAGCCAAGATCGCACCACTGCACTCCAGCCTGGGTGACAACAGTGAGACTCCCTCTCAAAAACAAAACAAAACAAACAAACAAAAAAAACAACCAAAAAAACCTTAAACTAAATAAATTTTAAGAGATGAGTCTTGTGCCCGGGATATGGGCAACACAGAAAGTTCACTGGACTGCCCAATGCCATAACCAGAGACATTAAAACTACAAACCAAGATGAGAAATTGATGCCTTTATGCTGTGGACATCTTTCCCCAGAAACATTGGAATAAGACTCCCCATCATAATGAGACTCTTGCCTCTTAATTTTTCCTTGCTTATGCCTACCTCTTTCACTTGGCAGAACATTGGTGTAATTAAAATTTCACAATCAGTAGCCACTGCAGATAACTTGACAAGACCTGATCTTAAAAAAAAAAAAAAAAAAAAAAAAAAAAAAAAATCCTTTAGAACAGGATAGAGAGCCCAGAAATAAGGCTGCACATCTACAACTATCTGATCTTCAACGAAGCTGACAAAAACAAGCAATGGGGAAAGGACTCCCTATTCAATAAATGGTGCTGGGATAACTGGCTAGCCGTATGCAGAAGATTGAAACTGTACCCTTTCCTTACACCATATATAAAAATTAACTCAAGATGGATTAAAGACTTAAATGTAAAACCCAAAACTATAAAAATCCTGGAAGACAACCTAAGTAATACCATTCTGAACATGGAAACAGACAAAGATTTCATGACAAAGACGTCAAAAGCAATGCAAAAAATGCAAAAATTGCCAAATGGGATCTAATTAAACTAAAGAGCTTCTGCACAGCAAGAGAAATTACCAACAGAGTAAACAGACAACCTACAGAAAGAAAGAAAATTCTTGCAAACTATGCATCTGACAAAGGTCTAATATCTAGCATCTATAAGGAATTTAAAAATCAACTTATAAGAAAAAAGCCTCATTAAAAAGTGGACAAAGGACATGAACAGATACTTTTCAAAAGAAGACATACATGCAGCCAACAAGCATATGAAAAAAAGCTCAACATCACTGATCACTAGACAAACGCAAATCAAAATCACAATGAGATACTATCTCACACCAGTCAGAATGGTGTGGTTACACCACAGATGCTGGTGAGGTTGTAGAGAAAAGGAAATGCTTATACACTGTTGGTAGGAGTGTAAATTAGTTCAACCATTGTGGAAAACAGTGTGGTGATTCCTCAAAGATCTAAAGACAGAAATACCATTCGACTCAGCAATCCCATTACTGGGTATGTGCCCAAAGGAATATAAATCATTTTATCATAAAGACACATGCACACATACGTTTGCTGCAGCACTATTCACAATAGCAAAGACATAGAATCAACCTAAATGTCCATCAATGGTAGACTGGATAAAGTAAATATGGTACATATATACCATGGAATACCATACAGTCATAAAAAAGGACAAGATCATGTCCTTTTCAGGAACATTGATGGAGCTAGTGGCCATGATCCTTAGCAAACTAACATAGAAACAGGAAACCAAATACCATATGTTCTCATAAGTGGGAGCTAAATGATGGGAATACATGGACACATAGAGGGAAACAACACACACTGGGGCTTATCAGAGAATGGAGGGTGGAAGGAGGGAGAGGATCAGGAAAAATAACTAATGGGTACTAGGCTTAAAACCTGGGTGATGAATGAATCTGTACAACAAACCCCCATGACACAAGTTTACCTATATAACAAACCTGCCCATGTACCCCTGAACTTAAAATAAGAGTTAAAAAAAAGGAAAAAAAAATCCTTTAGCCTACCTAGTAGGTGATGTTAGCAACATCCCAATACAACTTTTTGTTCAGCTTGCACTAAGTTTTCAAACTGACTTAGTGGCTGGGCATGGTGGCTTGGCCGGGTGCGGTGGCTCACGCCTGTAATCCCAGCACTTTTGAGAGGCTGAGGTGGGCGGACCATGAGGTCAGGAGATCGAGACCATGTTGGCCAACATGGTGAAACCCCATTTCTACTAAAAATACAAAAATTAGCTGGGTGTGGTGGCATGCGCCTGTGACCCCAGCTACTTGGGATGCTGAGGCAGGAGAATCACTTGAACCTGGAAGATGGAGATTGCAGTGAGCCAAGATTGAGCCACTGCACTCCAGCCTGGTGACAGAGCAAGATTCCATCTCAAAACAAAACAAAACAAAAAACACACACACACAACTGACTTGCTGACTTGGCTCTCTCTGCTTTAAATCAACGCAGTCATAAAATGCTAAGTAATAAGATTGCTATCTACTAGCTGAACAACAACAATAACAAAAAGTCTAAGATATTACTAATACTATATGGTGTGGATAGATAAATTCCTCTGGAAAAGCTGAGACCCATATACACATAATTTAAAAGCAGGCCACATAAATACAAGAGGTCTGTGATGGTTAATACTGAGTGTCAACTTGATTGGATTGAATGATGCAAAGTATTGTTCTTGGGTGTGTCTGTGAGGGTGTTGCCAAAGGAGATTAACATTTGAGTCAGCGGACTGTGAAAGGCACACCCACCCTTAATCTGGGTGGGCACAATCTAATCAGCTGCCAGTGCGGCCAGAATGAAAAACAGGCAGAAGAACGTGAAAAGACTAGCCTGGCTTAGCCTCCCAGCCTACATCTTTCTCCCGTACTGGATGCTTCCTCTTCTTGAATGTCAGACTCTAAGTTCTTCAGCTTTGGGACTCAGACTGGCTTCCTTGCTCCTCAGCTTGCAGACAGCCTATTGTGGGACTTTGTGATCATGTGAGTTAATACTCCTTAATAAACTCCCCTTTATATATACATCTATCCTATTAGTTCTGTCCCTCTAGAGAACCCTAATACAAGGTCTCACCTAATTCCCCATGGTCATTTGATTTATTCAACTGGTTGCCTTTAATCCTAGGTTCATGGCTCAAAACTATTATGTGAAATAAGATTATCATAATACTATGAACTTTACTTTGTATTTTTTTAACTTTGTACCTATTACTTCCCAAATTTCTACAAAAGTACAACTCCTAACAAAATAATGCTGGCCCAACACTTTGTGATGATAACAACACTTACAAAATAGCAAAATTAAACTTAACAATAGACTCCACCTGGTAGACTTACCCTGTGAGCCACTCCCTCCAAACTTCCCTTGTTGCTCAAATGTGACTAAAAGAGTTTGACACTAACTCCTAGTCACCAATGATTCCCTTCGACATGGGACCAGACCAACAACCTGAGACAAATCCATCCTGACACCAAGAAACAATCAAACATAATTTTCAATCAAACAACCAGGATGACTGATCAGCAATGCTTTCAGAAAAAGATCTTGATCAAAGGGGAGAAATGCGAAAATTGTCAGAATCAAAATGGAGTCACTCGGGTCAAATCCCTGACAAATGGAGCCAGGGAAGGCCAAGAACAGAGGTTCTCATGCATGTATGCCTGATAATAAGAACCATCACAAAAGATCCTGCAAAAATCACAACACTGCACATAGGCCACTTCAACCTTACACACACAAAAAGTACTTATGCAAGGATATCTGCCTAACAACTGCCTGTCTAACCTTGGACTGATGCCATGCTTGTTAATCCTTGTATCCAAAGATAACAATTACGTAATCCTCCTTATTTTTCCTTTAAAAACCCTTGTTTTCCTTTACCTCCCTGAATATGCCCATCATATTCCCACTGCAGTGCTTACTTCTGAATAAATTCTATTTCTTTTAGAGAGTCTCTCTCTCTCTCTGTTATTTAGGCTGACAACCTCAATAGCTTACTGAGTTCACTCTTCTACAAGAACACATTTAAAACTATCACAAACATGTGGTTGTCTAATTCTCTGTAAAATGATCTTGACTAGATGGCAGCTCAAGATTATCATAGAAAATAGTTTCTAATAAAGCATAAAAATACTATCATATTTTCATTTAATTACACATCAGTATTAACCCTAGTTTAATGTTTAAAAAACCAAAAATAAAAAATAATTACACATCAATAAAGCTGAAAAAATCTATTTTTTGCTATTCATTAGCAAAAATTTAATCTCCTTTGATATCTAAACCATTAGAAGATCCTAAAAAATCACAATAATGGTCTTACATAAACCCATAGCCACTGTAAAATTTAGGCTTTAGAGTTAGGCAAACTAAGTCCAAAAGGTCAGTGAGGGAGTGAGACTACATTAACAAGCAAAGATCATAAAATTTAATTCTATATGGGAGAATATGTTTTCTATTGCCAGGCAGATGCAGACCCTGTTTTTTATTGCCAGGCAGATGCAGAAAGTAATCGATCCGTAAGGATGTGGAGGAATGAAAGGATTGCAAGTGAATCCTCTGTTTGAGGAAGTAGGGAGAGATTCTATATTACCTTGAAAAATAAACAGAACAATAATAGTTTATACTAATCAAGGGCACTTTACATTTGTTATCTAATTTCTTCTTCACAGCAACTCTTAAGAACCTTGTCATTATTCTTATTTTACAATATAAAACTAAGACTTAGAGAAGTTCACTTGCTTAAAAAGTCACAGAGCTAACAGCTGTGAAAGCTGTTGGCAGCTGTTGAACCCAGGTCCGATTGACTGCAAACTACAGCTTTAATTCTAAGCCTTAAACTTCATGTCATTTGCAACCCAAACTGGTGTCTCTAACATATCTGACTAGCACATTCTTCCAGGAAATAAAACGGTTCACTAAGAAAATATAGCTGATGGCACTTCAACTTGTATCAAAGTATACAGAAGAATAGCCAAGAGTAAATGGAAAGGCTGACTGGGACAGTGTCTGGCATTGTTTTTTCTGTATCTTGTTTCTCCATAGCAGTTTTCCTGGTAAACGTAGATCAGTCAGGGTGGTGGGAAAAATTGTAGGAAGATGCAAACCTTCTTGGAAGGCCAGAAGTTTTTACAAAAGCTTTGGAAAAAGATTTGGCTGAAGGTAGCCAGACTCTCTTATCCAGTGCCTGAAAGTTTAGGTTAGATAACAAGGAGATGTAAAGAAACTGATCTAGATCAGTTAGTTTACATAGGCCTCGGAACCTGGCTCTTAATCATCTGCCCACAAATGTGTTGACTCAAGACCTTTGTCATTAAATCTACACTGAATAAATGCCCGCAGCACTGGCTTGTCAGGGCTGCAGCTGCAGACTCTTTACAGTACCCTCCTTGCTGTCTGTGGGTGGCCCAGTCCCGTAGCCCACTCTTTCACTAGATCCCTGTGTCTGAGTGCATTTGTTCATCCACTGTTCGGCCAGGGTCTGCGGGTTGGACCTGGCAGGTAAACAGAAATCTTAGTGCAACAACCCTCTCAGATGCTTTTGGAGAAAGCAAGGAATTTGTTCCTGATCCAAAAATTCTACAGGACAATCATATATATCCAAATTAATCCTCTCAGTGCAGAGCTAGTCATCTAATGGAATAAAAAAATCTGAGGTTTGACCATGGATCAGATTCCATCTTTCAGAGGCAGATGCTGTAGTGCAGACAAAGCCTTCTGATCCAAATGTTATCCTGGCATTGCAACATCTTTTTACTGGTTGGCTGAGTTCACAAAAGAAATAGTACTTGGAAAACAGCACATCTCAGCCTATTAATCAAAAACTGAAATTACAGTCATGCACTGCATAACAACATTTCGGTCAACAGCAGACTGCATATAAGACAGTGGCCACATAAGATTATAATACTGTATTTTTTACCATACCTTTTCTATGTTTAGATATGCAAATGCTTACCATTGTGTTACAATGGCCTATAGTATTCAATACAGTAACATGTTGTTTAGGTTTATAGCCTAGGAGCTGTAGGCTATACCATATAGCTTAGGTGTGTAGTAGGCTATATCATCTAGGTTTGTGTAAATGCACTCTATGATGTTCACACAATGATGAAATTGCCTAATGATGCATTTTCAGAATGTATTGCTGTCGTTAAATGATGCATGACTGTATTTCTGATGGCTTAGTTCAAAAATTCACTTTGCTTCTCAGGTAAGTTCCAGAATTAAAAACTAGCTACGGGCAAATGATTGATTTCTTCTGTTCCAGTTCAGTGAAGTGGCATAAGCGTGCTCCAGCTGTACTGATCCAGTTTGCTCTGATCAGCTATGGGTTTCCTATAAAACTCTTTTCATTATCTGAATCAAGCAGGAACTCAATAACTGCAGCCACACAATAAGGTTATAATATAAGAAGTGAACAAATCTCATTCTAATTTGTATCCCATGTCTACCCCAGTGGAAGATGGAAAGCTCAAAACAAAAATATTCGTGTGTCCTGAAGATTTAGCATCCTAAACCTGGAAAGCACATTAAAAAGCCATTTAGTGTAATAATTTCCAAATGCCAGTTCAGAAATTAATGCTGATCCCTGACATTGCTCTAAGAACTAACAAACAGAAAGGAATAGCATCAACATCAAAAAATAGGACCTCTCCCTCTCCCTCTCCCCCTCCCCCTCCCTCTCCCCTTTGCATGGTTCTCGTCTCCCCTTTGCACGGTCTCCCTCTGATGCCCAGCCGAGGCTGGACTATACTGCCGCCATCTCAGCTCACCGCAGCCTCCCTGCCTGATTCTCCTGCCTCAGCCTGCCGAGTGCCTGGGATTGCAGGCGTGCGCCGCCACATCTGACTGGTTTTCGTATTTTTTGGTGGAGACGGGGTTTTGCCGTGTTGGCCGGGCTGGTCTCCGGCTCCTGACCGCGAGTGGTCTGCCAGCCTTGGCCTCCTGAAGTGCCGGGATTGCAGACGGAGTCTCACTCACTCAGTGCTCAATGTTGCCCAGGCTGGAGTGCAGTGGCGTGATCTCGGATCGCTACAACCTCCACCTCCCAGCCGCCTGCCTTGGCCTCCCAAAGTCCCGAGATTGCAGCCTCTGCCCGGCCGCCACCCCATATAGGAAGTGAGAAGCGTCTCTGCCTGGCCGCCCATCGTCTGGGATGTGAGGAGCCCCTCTGCCTGGCCGCCCAGTCCAGGAAGTGAGGAGGGCCTCTTCCCGGCCACCACCCCGTCTAGGAAGTGAGGAGCGTCTCTGCCTGGCCGCCCATCATCTGGGATGTGAGGAGCCCCTCTGCCCCACCGCCCAGTCTGGGATGTGAGGAGTGCCTCTTCCTGGCCGTCATCCCGTCTAGGAAGTGAGGAGCGTCTCCGCCTGGCCGCCCATCATCTGGGATGTGGGGAGCACCTCTGCCCCGCTGCGACCCCGTCTGAGATGTGAAGAGTGCCTCTGCCCGGCCGCGACCCCGTCTGGGAACTGAGGAGTGTCTCTGCCCTGCCGCCACCCCGTCTGGGAGGTGAGGAGCATCTCTGACCGGCGGCCCTGTCTGAGAAGTGAGGAGCCCCTCCGCCCGGCAGCCGCCCCATCTGGGAAGTGGGGAGCCCCTCCGCCCGGCAGCCGCCCTGTCTGGGAAGTGAGGAGCGTCTCCGCCCGGCAGCCGCCCCATCCAGGAGGTGGGGGGCAGCACCCCCCCGGCCAGCCGCCCCATCTGGGAAGAGGGGGGCAGCCCCTGCCCGGCCAGCCGCCCCATCCGGGGAGGTGGGGGCAGCCCCCGCCCGGCCAGCCGCCCCGTCCGGGAGGTGGGGGACAGCCCCCGCCTGGCTGCTGCCCCGTCTGGGAGGTGGGGGGCTCCTCTGCCCGGCCACCCTGTCTGGGAAGTGGAGAGCCCCTCTTCCCGTCGGCCACCCCGTCTGGGAGGTGGGGGGCCCCTCTGCCTGGCCACCCCATCTGGGAAGTGAGGAGCCCCTCTGGCCGCCGCCCCGTCTGGGAGGTGGGGGGGCCCCTCTGCCCGGCAGCCCCGTCTGGGAAGTGAGGAGCCCCTCTGCCCAGCCGCCACCCCGTCTGGGAGGTGTACCCAACAGCTCATTGAGAACGGGCCATGATGACAATGGCGGTTTTGTTGAATAGAAAAGGGGGAAATGTGGGGAAAAGAAAGAGAGATCAGATTGTTATTGTGTCTGTGTAGAAAGAAGTAGACATAGGAGACTCCATTTTGTTCTGTACTAGGAAAAATTCTTCTGCCTTGGGATGCTGTTAATCTGTAACCTTACCCCGAACCCCGTGCTCTCTGAAACATGTGCTTTGTCCACTAAGGGTTAAATGGATTAAGGGCGGTGCAAGATGTGCTTTGTTAAACAGATGCTTGAAGGCAGCATGCTCGTTAAGAGTCATCACCACTCCCTAATCTCAACTACCCAGGGACACAAACACTGCGGAAGGCGGCAGGGCCCTCTGCCTAGGAAAACCAGAGACCTTTGTTCACATGTTTATCTGCTGACCTTCCCTCCACTATTGTCCTATGACCCTGCCAAATCCCCCTCTCCGAGAAACACCCAAGAATGATCAATAAATACTAAAAAAAAAAAAAAAAAAATAGGAGGCCCACTCAGAGATCCCATCCGAAGGTCACCAACATCAAAGACCAAAGGTAGATAAATTCCACAAAGATGGGGAGAAACCAGCACAAAAAGGCTGAAAATTCCAAAAACCAAAACACCTCTTCTCCTCCAAAGGATCACAACTCCTTGCCAGCAAGGGAACAAAACTGGATGGAGAATGAGTTTGATGAATTGACAGAAGTAGGCTTCAGAAGGTGGGTAATAACAAACTCCTCCGAGCTAAAGGAGCACATTCTAACCCAATGCAAGGAAGCTAAGAACCTTGAAAAAAGGTTAGACAAATTGCTAACTAGAATAACCAGTTTAGAGAAGAACATAAATGACCTGATAGAGCTGAAAAACACAGCACGAGAACTTCGTGAAACATACACAAGTATCAATAGCCGAATCAATCAAGTGGAAGAAAGGATATCAGAGATTGAAGATCAACTGAATGAAATAAAGTAAGAAGACAAGATTAGAGAAAAAAGAATGAAAAAGAATGAACAAAGCCTCCAAGAAATATGGGACTACGTGAAAAGACCAAATCTACGTTTGATTGGTGTACCTGAAAGTGATGGGGAAAATGGAACCAAGATGGAAAATACTCTTCAGGATATTATCCAGGAGAACTTCCCCAACCTAGCAAGACAGTCCAACATTCAAATTCAGGAAATACAGAGACCACCACAAAGATACTCCTCGAGAAGAGCAACCCCAAGACACAAAATCATCAGATTCACCAAGGTTGAAATGAAAGAAAAAATGTTAAGGGCAGCCAGAGAGAAAGGTCGGGTTACCCACAAAGGGAAGCCCATCAGACTAACAGTAGATCTCTCTGCAGAAACCCTACAAGCCAGAAGAGAGTGGAGGCCAATATTCAACATTCTTAAAGAAAAGAATTTTCAACCCAGAATTTCATATCGCCAAATTAAGCTTCATAAACAAAGGAGAAATAAAATCCTTTACAGACAAGCAAATCCTGAGAGATTTTGTCACCACCAGGCCTGCCTTACAAGAGCTCCTGAAGGAAGCACTAAACATGGAAAGGAACAACTGGTACCAGCCACTGCAAAAACATACCAAATTGTAGACCATCGACACTACGAAGAAACTGCATCAACTAATGGGTAAAATAACCAGCTAGCATCATAACGACAGATCAAATTCACACATAACAATATTAACCTTAAATGCAAATGGGCTAAATGCCCCAATTAAAAGACACAGACCGGCAAATTGGATAGTCAAGACCCATTGGTGTACTGTATTCAGGAGACCCATCTCACGTGCAAAGACACACATAGGCTCAAAATAAAGGGATGGAGGAATATTTACCAAGCAAATGCAAAGCCAAAAAAAAAAAAAAAAAAAAAAAAAAGCAGGGGTTGCAATCCTAGTCTCTGATAAAACAGACTTTAAACCAAACCAACAAAGATCAAAAGAGATAAAGAAGGGCATTACATAATGGTAAAGGGATCAATGCAACAAGAAGAGCTAACTATCCTAAATATATATGCACCCAATACAGGAGCACCCAGACTCATAAAGCAAGTTCTTAGAGACCTACAAAGAGACTTAGACTGCCACACAATAATGTGAGACTTTAATACCCCACTGTCAATATTAGATCAACGAGACAGAAAATTAACAAGGATATTCAGGACTTGAACTCAGCTCTAGACCAAGCGGACCTAATAGACATCTACAGAACTCTCTGCCCTAAATCAACAGAATATACATTCTTCTCAGCACCACAATGCATTTATTCTAAAATTGACCATATAATTGGAAATAAAACACTCCTCCACAAATGCAAAAGAACGGAAATCGTAACAAATAGTCTCTCAGACCACAGTGCAATCAAATTAGAACTCAGTATTAAGAAACTCACTCAGAATCGGCCGGGCACAGCGGCTCATGCCTGTAATCCCAACACTTTGGGAGGCTGAGGTGGGCAGATCACAAGGTCAGGAGATTGAGACCACCCTGGCTGACATGGTGAAACTCCATCTCTACTAAAAATACAAAAAAAATTAGCTGGGGGTGGTGGCGGGCCCCTGTAGTACCAGCTACTCGGAAGGCTGAGGCAGGAGAATGGCATGAACCCGGGAGGCAGAGCTTGCAGTGAGCCGAGATTGCACCACTGTACCCCAGCCTGGGCGACAGAGCAAGACTCCGTCTCAAAAAAAAAAAAAAAAAAAAGAAACTCACTCAAACCACACAACTACATGGAAACTGAACAACCTGCTCCTGAATGACTACTGGGTAAATAGCAAAATTAAGGAAGAAATACGTAAGTTCTTTGAAACCAATGAGAACAAAGACACAACGTACCAGAATCTTTGGGACACAGCCAAAGCAGTGTTTAGAGGGAAATTTATAGCACTAAATGCCCACAGGAGGAAGCAGGAAAGATTTAAATCAACACCCTAATATCACAATGAAAAGAACTAGAGAAGCAAGAGCAAACAAATTCAAAAGCTAGCAGAACACAAGAAATAACTAAGATCAGAGCAAAACTGACGGAGATAGAGACAGGAAAAACCCTTCAAAAAATCAATGAATCCAGGACCTGGTTTTTTGAAAAGATTAATAAAATAGATAGACCACTAGCCAGACTAACAAAGAAGAAAAGAGAGAAGAATCAAATAGACACAATAAAAAACGATAAAGGGGATATCACCACTGATCCCACAGAAATACAAACTACCATCAGAGAATACTACAAACACCTCTACGCAAATAAACTAGAAAACCTAGAAGAAATGGATAAATTCTTGGACACATACACCCTCCCAAGACTAAACCAGGAAGAAGCTGAATCCCTGAATAGACCAATAACAAGTTCTGAAATTGAGGCAGTAATTAATAGCCTACCAACCAGAAAAAGTCCAGGACCAGACAGATTCACAGACAAATTCTACCAGAGGTACAAAGGGGAGCTGGTACCATTTCTTCTGAAACTATTTCAAACAACAGAAAAAGAGAGAATCCTCCCTAACTCATTTTATGAGGCCAGCATCATCCTGATACCAAAAACCTGGCAGAGACACAACAAAAAAAGAAAAATTCAGGACAATATCCCTGATGAACATCGATGCGAAAATCCTCAACAAAATATGTCAAACTGAATCCAGCAGCACATTAAAAAGATTATCCACCATGATCAAGTTGGCTTCATCCCTGGGATGCAAGGCTGGATCAACAAATGCAAATCAATAAACGTAATCCATCACATAAACAGAACCAATGGCAAACACCACATGATTAATAGATGCAGAAAAGGCCTTTGACAAAATTCTACACCCCTTCATGCTAAAAACTCTCAATAAACTAGGTATTGATGGAACATATCTCAAAATAATAAGAGCTATTTATGACAAACCCACAGCCAATATCATACTGAATGGGCAAAAACTGGAAGCATTCCCTTTGAAAACTGGCACAAGACAAGGATGCCCTCTCTCACCACTCCTATTCAACATAGTATTGGAAGTTCTGGTCAGGGCAATCAGGCAAGAGAAAGAAATAAAGCATATTCAAATACGAAAAGAGGAGGTCTAATTGTCTCTGTTTGCAGATGACATGATTGTCTATTTAGAACACCCCACTGTCTCAGCCCAAAATCTCCTTAAGCTGATAAGCAACTTAAGCAAAGTCTCAGGATACAAAATCAATGTGCAAAAATCACAAGCATTCCTATACACCAATAGCAGACAGAGAGCCAAATCATGAGTGAACTCCCATTCACAATTGCTACAAAAGGAATTAAATACCTAGGAATACAACTTCCAAGGGATGTGAAGGACCTCTTCAAGAAGAACTACAAACTGCTGCTGAAGGAAATAAGAGAGGACACAAATAAATGGAAAAACATTCCATGTTCATGGATAGGAAGAATCAATATCATGAAAATGGCCATACTGCCCAAGTAATTATAGATTCAATGCTATCCCCATCAAGCTACCACTGACTTTCTTCACAAAATTAGAAAAAACTACTTTAAATTTCATATGGAACCAAAAAAGGCCCACATAGCCAAGACAATCCTAAGCAAAAAGAACAAAGCTGGAGGCATCATGCCACCTGACTTCAAACTATACTACAAAGCTACAGTAACAAAAACAGCATGGTACTGGTACCAAAACAGATATATAGATCAATGGAACAGAACAGAGGCCTCAGAAATAACACCACACATCTACAACCATCTGATCTTTGACAAACCTGACAAAAACAAGCAATGGGGAAAGGATTGCCTATTTAATAAATGGCGTTGGAAAAACTGGCTAGCCATGTGCAGAAAACTGAAACTGGACCCCTTCCTTACACCTTATACAAAAATAAACTCAAGATGGATTAAAGACTTAAACATAAGACTTAAAACCATAAAAACCCTAGAAGAAAACCTAGGCAATACCATTCAGGACATAGGCACGGGCAAAGACATCATGACTAAAACTCCAAAAGCAATGGCAACAAAAGCCAAAATTGACAAATGGGATCTAATTAAACTAAAGAGCTTCTGCACAGCAAAAGAAACTATCATCAGAGTGAACAGGCAGCCTATAGAATGGGAGAAAATTTTTGCAATCTATCCATCTGACAAAGGGCTAATATCCGTGATCTACAAAGAACTTAAACAAATTTATAAGAACAAAACAACTCCATCAAAAAGTGGGCAAAGGATATGAACAGACACTTCTCAAAAGAAGACATTATGCAGCCAACAAACATATGAAAAAAAGCTCATCATCACTGGTCATTAGAGAAATGGAAATCAAAACCACAATGAGATACCATCTCACCCCAGTTAGAATGGGGATCATTAAAAAGTCAGGAAACAACAGATACTGGAGAGGATGTGGAGACATAGGAATAGAAATAGGAATGCTTTTACACTGTTGGTGGGAGTGTAAATTAGTTCAACCATTGTGGAAGATGGTGTGGCAATTCCTCAAGGACCTAGAACCAGAAATACCATTTGACCCAGCAATCCCATTACTGGTTATATACCCAACGGATTAGAAATCATTCTACTATAAAGACATATGCCCATGTATGTTTATTGTGGCACTATTCACAATAGCAAAGGCTTGGAACCAACCCAAATGCCCGTCAATGATAGACTGGATAAAGAAAATGTGGCTCATATACACTATGGAATACTATGCAGCTATAAAAAGGGATGAGTTTATGTCCTTTGCAGGGACATGGATGAAGCTGGAAACCATCATTCCCAGCAACTAACACAAGAACAGAAAACCAAACACCACATGTTCTCACTCATAAGTGGGACAATGAGAACACATGGACACAGGGAGGGGAACATCACACACCAGGGCCTGTCAGGGGGTTGGGGGCTCTAGGGGAGGGATAGCATTAGGAGAAATACCTAATGGAGATGATGGGTAGATGGGTGCAGCAAACCACCATGGCACATGTATACCTATGTAACAAACCTGCACGTCCTGCACACATACGCCAGAACTTAAAGTATTTTTTTTAAAAAAAGAAATGCTGAGGAAAATAGAGGCAATGAAATTAGTTTTTCATATGATTAAATTTACTAATTTAAAGAACCACCAATTCTTCTGATATTATTTTTTTGCCAAGTTTTTTGTCTCAAATGTTATTTCTTTTATGAAAGTAGATGATAGTTATGGTCGTTGTTTTTAAATGTTCTTCAGTTAGCAAAATATAAACTCGGCAACATTAAAACAACTCCCATTTTTTTTTTCTTTTTAGTTTTTCTCATTTCTAAAATTCTGAAGTCTGGGACCCACTGAACTACTTCTCTACTATATCACCTGAATTTCAGGTAAAAAAAAAAAAAAAAAAAAAAAGTAAAGGCTGGGTGCGGTGGCTCATGCCTGTAATCCCAGCACTTTGGGAGGCTGAGGTGGGCGGATCACAAGGTCAAGAGATCAAGACCATCCTGGCCAACATGGTGAAACCCCATCTCTACTAAAAATACAAAAATTAGCTGGGAGACGGAGGTTGCAGTGAGCTGAGATCACACCAATGCACTCCAGCCTGGCAACAGACAGAGACTCCATCTCAAAAAAAAAAAAAAATAAAAGTAAATCAGTTTCACACAGATGACATTATGAACATTTGTGATAAGGAAACACCAAAGTGACTCTAAGAATTTATTCTCATCAACAATCCTCAAGGTTTCTACATGAACTAAATTTTTTTTCCTGCTACTTCTTAAGCCCATTCTCTTAATTCTGCTCCAGTGAAAATGATTAATTAATAACTGCTAACCGTATTCCAAAGTGTGGCAACAGTTTACAATAAGGACAAAGATTTATTTTCTTTTCTTTTGAGGCAGGGTCTTGCTATGTTACCCAGGCTGAAGTGTAGTAGTGTGATCGCAACTCACTGCAGCTGCGACCTCCTAGGTGCAAGTGATTCTCTCACTTCAGCCTCCTGAGTAGCTGGGACCACAGGTGCGCACCACCATGCCCAGCTAATTTAAAAAAAATTTTTTTGTAGAGACAGGGCTCTCAATATGTCACCCAGGCTGGTCTCGAACTCCTGGACTCAAGCGATCCTCCCACCTCAGCCTCCCAAAGTGCTGAGATTACAGGCATGAAGCCACCATGCCCAGGTAAAGAGCAAAGAGTTTTTCTAAAAGGTTTTTTCTGTTCAAAGACTGGAACTAGAAATCTAGATTCAGAAACCTGAATATATCGTTTGTTTAAATCAGGTGACTGGTTTTCTTTCTTTACTGTGACTCTCCAAAAGTCTAGGACCTGTTCATCTGCTTGTATAAATAAGGGAAGGCCCCAGCTCCTCCTACCCCCATTTTTTTTTCCTCAAGAGCCAGCTAGAGAGTAATTTTGAAAAGCAGAGATATTTTATCTAAACTGATCAAATTATAGAAGTAGGAGAAAGGAAAGAAAGGTGAACTTTTACTTTTCAGTTGTATATCCCTCTTTGATATTTTAACTTACATAGTGAACAACACACCAAATTTTTTAATACAGAAAAAATAAAAATCATCCATTTATAAGGAGAGTACATATTTCTGTCTTGGTCTCCAGATCTTTAAAGAGTATTAAACTAGCTACCAGAATGCTCCATTAACATGGAAAGAGAGGAAAGAGTCAGGTTTGGGTTTTTCATTGGAATAACAAAATAAGCAATTACAACATCTAATTCCCAGCTCTAAAGTGGAAGGAAATAGGAAGTATTTTTAAACAGTTCTTACTAACTGGGTGCAAAGGTGAAAATTAGGCCATAAAGATACATTTAAGGAGGCCAGGTGCAGTGGCTCACACCTGTAATCCCAGCACTTTGGGAGGCCCAAGCGGTGAATCACCTGAGGTCAGGCGTTCAGGACCAGCCTGGCAAACATGGTAAAACCCCGTCTCTCCTAAAAAAAAAAATACAAAAATTAGCCTTAGCCAGGCATGGTGGCATATGCCTGTAGTCCCAGGTACTCTGGAGGCTGAGGCAGGAAACTCACTTGAACTTGGGAGGTGGAGGTTGCAATGAGCTGAGATCATGCCACTGCACTCCAGCCTGGGTGAAGGAGTGAGACTTTGTCTCAATAAATAAATAAATAAACAACAACAAAAAATTAAGATAAAGATCCATTTAAAACATTCTCATCCTCATTTGTCTAAGAAGAAATTTGAGGCCAGGCACGGTGGCTCATGCCTGTAATCCCAGCACTTTGGGAGGCTGAGGCGGGCTGACCACCTGAGGTCAGGAGTTTGAGGCCAGTCTGGCCAACGTGGCGAAACCTTGTCTCCACTAAAAGTACAAAAATTAGCCGGGTGTGATGGTGTGCACCTGCAATCCCAGCTACTTGGGAGGCTGAGGCAGGAGAATTGCTTGAACCTAGAAGGCAGAGGCTGCAGTGAGCAGAGATTGCACCACTGCACTCCAGCCTGGGCAACAGAGCAAGACTCCATCTCAAAAAAAACAAAGAAGAAATTTAGCTGTGGTACCAGACTTAAGGTGATCTCATCAACTACTTAAAAACTACTAGAGGAAATTCTGATTCTGTAAAACTGATGCCTGAGTGTACTGTCAACTTAGATAGGTCAATAGTAATAGGAAAATCAGAAAATTAATACAGTCTAGACAAGAAAATGTTTTCCTAAGGTTTGTGGAAAATTATATTTAAGCCAAACTTGGAATAGTTTCAGGATTTGGAACTACTCAGTTTTTAAAAGAGAATTGCCAGTTTCTTAGCATCATAACTCGTAAAAGAGGTGTTAGACCACATAAAATGGGGCTATGGTTTGGTACTGACCCAGATCTCCTAACCTGTTGTTCAGGGCACTTCTTACTATTTCTCTTCTGATAGCTTATACAGTTGGAGTATATTTTCTCTTCTCATAGCCTCTCTTGGGCTTGCAAACTAAGAGTGCTCCAGCTGTACTGAGCCGTTTCTCCTCCATGACCAGCTCTAAGTTTCCTACATCTAGTCAAAAGATCTAGGACATTTCCAAACCAATTTTGGGAGAAAGAGGCTCTAATGCCTTAACAGACCAGCTTGGTCAGCCTATCTTGTCAGACAGAAGCTTATTCCTAATTAAACAGATCTCTCCATAGGAAACTGTCTGAAGCCTTTCCAAACTATGCAATAAACTGGATCCACTTTCAAGACTAGGAAGAAACAATCACTATTGGTATAGTACTTAGTTTAATGATCTTGATTCCCTTGCTCAGAGAAATCCATAAAAACACCGTACACTCATAGAGAACCTTTAATTTTACAAAACATGTGTACAGACATCTTATTTAACACTTTAAATCTGATGTAGATTAGAATGGCAATGATTTTCATTTTTAGAAAAAAACTAGATAAATATAAAAACAACTTCCTCGAAGTCATACAGATTCTTAATAACAAAACTAAAATGAGAATCTAGGTCTCATAAGTCTAGCTGTAGTACTTTCTTTACCATTGCTCTCCTAAAGTTGAATAAATGGACAAGCTGCACTATTTCATTTGAATTGTGGACCTCAATTTAAAGAAGGGAGCCAAGTAAAATAGTGTATTTTTTTCCTCCAACCTGGCAGGCTTATCAGAATAAAAGACAATAAGGAATACTGAAACTTTTACTTAAGTCTGGAAGCACCTGGATTTTTTTTTCTAAAGAATAATTTAGATATATATTTTAAGTTGTTTAAATAGTATGATCTCTGAGGCCTCCCAATTTCCCTGAATATCCAAAAGTTGAAATATTTTTAGCATTTTATCTGTCCTTGAGTTTTAGTATAAAATTTGCACCTAACAACTATAATAATAAACACTTGATATCAGAGTAATGACACAATGATACAAGCCCTAATGATCCCTATATAGGTGGGGAAAAAAATACACTTTACAAAAACAAACTGGGACTTCCACTTCTGGCCAAGATGGAGTGACAGAACTGTATTTACTCTCTTAGCAAGCAAACAAAAATTAGATAAAACATCTGAAACAATGGTTTTCAAGACACCAGACATCAGACAACAAAGGGCAATAATCTCAGGGAGAAGAGAAATGAATCAAGTGAACTCTTTAACTGCCCTATCTTACCTCCTAGAAAAAGTTTTTATGCCACAGCACAGGAAATGGAAACTGAGGGAGGCCTTGTGAACTCCCTGCATTGAGGAGACAGAACTGAGAGTCCAAGGAGACCAAGGTAGCTAGAATTCATTGGAAAGGGTGCTGAAGAAAAAAAAACAAACAAAAAAAAGGCTTCACAGAGAACCTCATAGATTTGCAGAGGATTTGCAAGATCTACTGACTGGCGCATGTGTCTAAATAAACGTCTCAAAGCTGAAGAAAGAACCATTGAAAAGATTAGATAGAACAGTATCTAGAGTCCACATGGTGCCAACAATAGTGCCTGTTCTCACCACCAAGACTAGAAAAACTGATAATTCAACAAGGTATATAGGGTAGAGTACTCAGGAAGGTCTTGCCTCATTAGTGAGAAATAATTATCCTGAGAATGAGCATCATTCCATAACCACCTAACAAATGATAAAAGCAAGACCTGAATGATTCAAACTATTGCCAAGTAATTTAACTGCATCCAAGAATACAATTCAAGAATAGTTATGGTAATACAGAAACATCTAGCACCCAAGAAGATAAAATTTGAAATGTCTGGCATTCAATAGAAGATTACCAGTCACACAAAGAAAAAGGAAAACATGACCTATACTAAGGAGAATACTAAATCAACTGAAACCTACCCAGGACTGAAACAGATATTAGAACTAGAAGTAAAGGACAATAAAATAGTCATCATAACTACATTCCATCTTTTCAGTAAGTTGAGACATTGGAGAAATATTTTTTAAAAACATCTATATTAGGCCAAGTGCAGTGGCTCATGCCTGTAATCCCAGCTTTGGAAGGCTGAGGCAGGTGGATCACCTGAGGTCAGGAGTTCTAGACTAGCCTGACCAATATGGTGAAACCCCGTCTCTACTAAAAATTCAAAAATTAGCCGGGGGTGGTGGCGGGCACCTGTAATTGCAGCTACTCAGGAGGCTGAGACATGAGAATCGCTTCAACTCGGGAGGCGGAGGTTGCAGTGAGCCCACGTTGTGCCACTGCACTCCAACCTGGGCAACAGAGCAAGACTCTATCCCCCCCAAAAAAAAAAAAAAAAGAAAGAAAAGAAAATGGCCAGGCGCGGTGGCTCACGCCTGTAATCCCAGCACTTTGGGAGGCCACGGCGGGCAGATCACCTGGGTTCAGGAGCTCAAGACCAGCCTGACCAACATGGAGAAATCCCGTCTCTACTAAAAACATAAAATCAGCTGGGCATGGTGGTGCATGCCTGTAATCCCAGCTACTCGGGAGGCTGAGGCAGGAGAATCGTTTCAACACGGGAGGTGGAGGTTGTGGTGAGCTAAGATTGCACCATTGCACTCCAGGCTGGGCAACAAGAGCGACGCTCCATCTCAAAAAAAAAAAAAAAAATCTACATTAAACTGCTAGAGGCAAAAACTACAGTGCAACTACAATGGATGAATTTTTTTGTTTATTTATTTTTTTGAGACACACTCTGTTGCCCAGGCTGAAGCACAGTGGCGTGATCTCGGCTCACAACAATCTCTGTCTCCTGGGTTCCAGTGATTCTCCTGCCTCAGCCTCCCGAATAGGTGGGACTACCTGGGTACACCACAGGTGTGCACCACCATGCCCGGCTAATTTTTCTGTTGTTTTTTTTTGAGACGGAGTCTCGCTCTTTCGCCCAGGCGGGACTGCAGTGGTGCTATCTTGGCTCACTGCAAGCTCTGCCTCCCGGGTTCACGCCATTCTCCTGCCTCAGCCTCCCGAGTAGCTGGGACTACAGGTGCCCGCCACCGCGCCCGGCTAAATTTTTTTGTATTTTAGTAGAGACGGGGTTTCACCATGTTGGCCAGGCTGGTCTCAAACTGCTGACCTCAAGTGATCCACCCACCTCAGCCTCCCAAAGTGTGGGGATTACAGGCGTGAGCCACTGCGCCTGGCCTGAGATTTTTTTTAAATCTCTAAATGAGATTAAGGACAGATAAGACATTGCAGAAGAAAAATTAATGAACTTGAAAGTGTAGCAATAGAAAATATCCAAATGGTAGGCTGGATGTGGTGGCTCATGCCTGTAATCCTAGCACTTTGGGAGGCCAGGGCAGGCAGATCACTTGAGGTCGGGAGTTCAAGACCAGCCTGGCCAACATGGCGAAACCCCATCTCTATAAAAATAGAAAAATTAGCTGGGCTTGTAATCCTAGATACTTGGGAGGTGCCTGTAATCCTAGATACTTGGGAGGCTGAGGCATAAGAATCACTTGAACCTGGGAGGCAGAGGTTGCAGTAAGCCAAGATCATGCCATGCCACTACCCTACACCCTGGGTGACAGAGCATGACTCCATCTCCAAAAAAAAAAAAAAAAAAAAAAAGAAAAGAAAATCTCCAAAATGGAAAACATGGGGGGAAAAAAGCATGCAAAACTGCAAAGACTATCAGTGAATTGTGAGAAATCCTAATACCTGGGTAATAAAAGGCCTGAAAGCAGTTTAGGTGGTAGGAATGAGAAAAATATTTCTTCAAATATTTGAAGAAATAGTGGCCCCAAGCTTTCCAAATCTTATGAAGACAATAAACCAATAGATTCAAAAACCCAATGAATCAAAAGAACAAGAAATATAAAGAAAATAGCATTAAGGCACTTCATAATCAAATGGGTTTGTTTTTTTTTTTTTGAGACGGAGTCTCGCTCTGTCACCCAGGCTGGAGTGCAATGGCGTGATCTCAGCTCATTGCAACCTCTGCCTTCTGGGTTCACACCATTCTCCTGCCTCAGCCTCCTGAGTAGCTGGGACTACAGGCACCTGCCACCATGCCCAGCTAATTTTTTTGTATTTTTTAGTGGAGATGGGGTTTCACCGTGTTAGCCAGGATGGTCTCAATCTCCTGACCTCATGATCCGCCCACCCGCCTCGGCCTCCCAAAGTGCTGGGATTACAGGCGTGAGCCACCACGCCCAGCCCAAATGGTTCATTTTTTAAGAAAAAAACATAAAAGCAACCAGAGAGAAAAATGACATGTTACATACAGAGGAATAACGAGAAGAATAATATCAGATTTCTTGTTGAAAACAATGCAAGCAAAAAGTGTAGTAACATGTTTAAAATACTGAACTTCTGTCAACCTAGAATTCTATACCTAGCCAATATACTTTCAAAAACAAAGGTGCAGTAAAAACATTTTCAGACACATGAAACCAGACTCACCCTACAAGAAATGTTAAAGGGTGACCTTTAGGCAGATGAAATATAATATTGATTGGAAATCAGGGATCTACACAAAAAAATGAAGAGCACCAGAAATGGTAAATATAAAGTATGCTTTTTTCTTACTACTTAAATACCATTAATAATAAGCTATTTAGGCAAAAATAATAACAATGGATTGTGGGTTTTAAAACATGGAAAAGAAAAATGCATGACAACAATAGCATAAAGATTGGGAGAAGAGAAATGAAAGTACACTATTGTAAGATTCTTATCCTATAAGTGAAGTGGCATAATATCACTTAAAGTTTAACTGTAATGTTAAAATGTACACTGTAAACCCTGTAACACAACCAGTAACTTAAAAAAAAAAACTAAAAAATTTTAGTTAATAAGCCAACAAAAAAGACAATATGTAATAACAAAATGTAGTAGATTAATCCAAAAAAGGCAGAATTGAAGGAAAAGGGAACAAAAAACAGATGTAACAAATAGAAAACAAACAGCAAAATGTTAGATTCAAGTGTAATTATATAATCAAATTAAATGTAAGGTATTAAAGATTGTCAGACTGGAATAGTAAGACCTAACTAAATATTTACCACAAGAAGTGTACTTTATATATAAAACACAAACAAATTAAAATTTAAAAAAATAGGTGGGCTCAGTGGCTCATGCCTGTAATCCCAGCACTTTGAAAGGCTCACTTGTGTAAGGACTGCTTGAGGCCAGGAATCTGAGACAAGCTTGGGCAACACAGTGAAACCCCATCTCTACAAAAAAAAATTTTAATTAGCCAGGCATGGTGGTTTTTGTAGTCCTACCAACTAAGGAAGCTGAGGTGGGAGGATTGCTTGAGCCCAGGAGTTTGAGGTCATGTGAGCTATTATCATGCCACTACACTCCAGCCTAGGTGACAGAGTGACACCCTATCTGTGAAAAAAAAAACAAAACCCACCAAAAACAAAAAACAAAACCCAACTCTTCCTCTGAAGCAGGTTAGAGAAAAAATAAAGATATTAAAATATATACCATGGCAACAGTAATCAAAAGAAAGCTGAAATGGCTATATAAGTAACAGAAAATGTAGACTTCAAAATGAAGAAGGCCATTTCATAATAATGGTGTCACTTAATCAAGAGGTCATAAAAATACTAACTGTTTATGTACCTAATAAAAGAGATTCAAAATACACGAAGCAAAATAGAACTACAAAGAGAAATATACAAATCCACAATTATAGTCAGAGATATCAATACTCCTCACTCACTAATGAATAAAATAAATAGAAAATTAGCAAAGATTTAGTAAACTTAATACTATCAACCAACTTGACAATTGATATTTATAGCATATTCCAGCCAACAACAGCAGAATGTAATTTTTTTTTCAAATGCATACAGAACATCTACCAAGATGGAACATATTCTGGACCATAAAATAAGTCTTGCCGGGTGTGGTGGCTCATGCCTATAATCCCAGCACTTTGGGAGGCCAAGACGGGCAAATCACTTGAGATCAGGAGTTCAAGACCACCCTGGCCAAAATGGTGAAACCCCGTCTCTACTAAAAATACAAAAATTAGCCAGGTGTGGTGGCGTGTGCCTGTAATCCCAGCTACTCGGGAGGCTGAGGCAGAATTGCTGCAACCCAGGAGGAGGAGGTTGCAGTGAGCTGAGATCGCTCCATTGCACTGTAGCCTGGGTGACAAGAGCAAGACTCTGTCTCAAAAAGAAACAAAACAAAAAAAACACGCCAAGTCAGATGGATCACAAAGTCAGGAGATCGAGTACATCCTGGCCAACATGGTGAAACCCCATCTCTATTAAAAATACAAAAATTAGCCAGGCATGGTGGCACGCTCCTGTAGTCCCAGCTACTCAGGAGGCTGAGGCAGGAGAATTGCTTGAACCCAGAAGGCGGAGGCTGCAGTGAGCTGAGATTGCACCACTGCACTCCAGTCTGGCCGATAGGGTGGGACTCTGTCTCAAAAAAATAAAAAATAAATAAAAAAACAAGTCTTAATAATTTCAAAAGCACTCAAATCACACAATGAAATTAAATTACATTATCAATAACAGCATGATCCACAGAAAATCCCCAAATATTTGGAAACTAAATTATACACTTCTAAATAACTAAACAATTCACGGATTAAAGATCAAAAGGACAATTAGAAAGTATTTTAACTAAAGAAAATTTTTAAAACAACATATTAGAATTTATGGGATGTACCAACTACCATGGCACATGCCCATAGTCCCAGCTACTCAGGAGGATCACTTGAGTCCAGCAGTGTGAGTCCAGCCTAGGCAACATAACAAGACTCCATCTCTAAAAATATACGTAAGTAAAGAGAATTTACGAGATGCTACTAAAGCAGTAATTAGGTAGCAATTTGTAGCATTAAATGCTTATATTAGAAATATCTCAAATCAATGACATCAACTTCCATTTTAAGAAAGAGCAAATTAAACCCATAGTAAAAATACAGGAAATAATGAAGATCAAAGTGGAAATCAAGGCCAGAAGTGGTGGCTCCCACCTGTAATCCCAGCACTTTGGGAGGCCGAGGCGGGAGATCACTTGAGTCCAGGAGTTTGAGACCAGCCTGGCCAAAATATAAAATTAGCCGGGTGTGGTGGCACACACCTGCAATCCCAGCTACTTGGGTGGCTGAGGCAGGAGAATCACTTGAACCCAGGAGGTGGAGGTTGCAGATCGTGGCCTGCACTCCAAGCTGGGCAACAAAAGCGAGACTTTGTCAAAAAAACCCAAAAAACCAAAAAAACAAAAAATCCTACAGTATATAAAAATAATACATCACAACTAAGTGGGGTTTATCTCAGGCCTACAGAGTTGTTTCAACATTCAAAAGTAAATCAATTTAAATCATCCTATTAAAATACTAAAAAAATAAAAACCAGTGATCATCTAAATAGGTACAGAAAATAGCATTTGGAAAAATATAACATCCATTCTCAATTTTAAAAACAGAGAAAAAAAAAACTCTCACCAAACTAGAAAAATTTCCTCAACTTGATTAAGGATATTTATGAAAAATCTATGGCTAGCATTATACTTAAGGTGAAAGATGGAATGCTTTCCTTCTAAAATCAGGAAAAAGACAGGACTGTCCACTTTCACCACTTTTATTCAACATTGTACTGGAGGTTCTAGTCACTGCAATCAGGCAGGGGAAAGAAAGAAATAGGCCAGGAGCAGTGGCTCATGCCTGTAATTCTAACACTTTGGGAGGCCGGGGTGGGCGGATCAGTTGAGGTTTGAGGTCAGGAGTTTGAGACCAGCCTGGCCAACATGGTAAAACCCTGTCTCTACTAAAAATACAAAAAAACAAAAATTAGCTGGGCGTGGTGGTGCACGCCTATAATCCGACCTACTAGGGAGGCTGAGGTGGGAGAATCACTTGAACCCAGAAGAAGGTTGCAGTGAGCCGAGATCGCACCACTGCACTCCAGCCTAGGTGACAGAGTGAGACTCTGTCTCAAAAAAAAAAAAAAAAAAAAAAGAAATAAAAGGCATCCAGAACTGGAAAAGAAAAAGTAACATTTTTATTTGTAGACAACATGATCATCCATGTAGAAAAGCCAATCATGTCTACAAAAGAGCTATTCAAACTAATGAACGACTTTAGTAAGGTTGCAGGATACAAGACCAATATATAAAAATGTATTTTATTTCTATATACTAATAATAAACAATTGGAATTTGAAATTTAAAAAATGTTATTTCAATAGCATAAAAAATATCAAATTCTTAGAGATAAATACGACAAAGGATGTGAAAGACCTATATACTTGAAAACTACAAAATATTGCAGAGAGATACTGAAGAAGACCTAAGCAATTTGCCAAACATACCTTGTTCATGGGTCAGAAGACTAAATATTGTAAAGATGTCACATCTCTCCAAATTGATATACAGATTCAATACAATCCCAATTAAAATCTCAGCAGACATTTCTGTAGGAACTGACAAGTGATATCTGTTTTTTTGAGACAGAGTCTTGCTCTCCTACCCAGGCTGGAGTGCAGTGGCACGATCAGGGTTCACTGTAGCCTCAACCTCCTGGGCTTACGCAATCCTCCCACCTCAGTCAGCCTCTTGAGTAGCTGGGACCACAGGCATGTGCCTGCAAGCCCAGCTTATATATACCTACATTTTTTTTTTGTAGAGACAGGGTCTCCCTAGGTTATTCAGTCTGATCTTGAACTCGTGGGCTCCAGCAGTCCTCCTGCCTCAGCCTCCCAAAGTACTGGGATTACAGGCATGAGCCACAGCCCCTGGCTAACAAGCATATTCTAGAATTCATATGAAAAAGGTAAAGAACATAGAAGAGCCAAATCAACTCTGATAAGAAGAACACAATTGGAGAGCGAATACTGCCTAATTTCAAGAAACGGTTTACAGCTAAAATAATCAAAATACCATGTTAGGGACTTCTGGTTTCAGTTCCAATGAGCAAAGAGCTTAGAAGTCACCACTCCTACCCTTATAGCAAGAAAAAAGCCAAATAGACTTGCCTTCCAGAGAAACTACTTCATCAGAGCCTTATCTGACATGGGGGGAAGGACAATTAGTCAACTTCGGCCCCTCTAGCCTTCTTGTCTGATGTAAAGGGATACTTTAAAAAAAAAACACTGAGAAAAAGTTCTGAAGGTCACAGCCCAAGAGCTCAGGCCCACAAAAATAAATGCTTAAGATTTAATTATAAGATTATAGAATGCTTCCCCTCTCCAACACCTTACCATCACGTCAAAGGGGCTTCAGTGTAATTATAACTGAGAGAGGTTCAAACCATCAACTCCATTTAAGAAGTTTTTTTGTTTTGTTTTGTTTTTGTTTGTTTTTTTTTTTATTTTTTATTTTTTATTGATCATTCTTGGGTGTTTCTCGCAGAGGGGGATTTGGCAGGGTCACAGGACAACAGTGGAGGGAAGGTCAGCAGATAAACAAGTGAACAAACGACTCTGGTTTTCCTAGGCAGAGGACCCTGCGGCCTTCCGCAGTGTTTGTGTCCCTGGGTACTTGAGATTAGGTAGTGGTGATGACTCTTAACGAGCATGCTGCCTTCAAGCATCTGTTTAACAAAGCACATCTTGCACCGCCCTTAATCCATTCAACCCTGAGTGGATACAGCACATGTTTCAGAAAGCACAGGGTTGGGGGTAAGGTCACAGATCAACAGGATCCCAAGGCAGAAGAATTTTTCTTAGTACAGAACAAAATGAAAAGTCTCCCATGTCTACCTCTTTCTACACAGACACGGCAACCATCCCATTTCTCAATCTTTTCCCCACCTTTCCCCCCTTTCTATTCCACAAAACCGCCATTGTCATCATGGCCCGTTCTCAATGAGCTGTTGGGTACACCTCCCAGATGGGGTGGTGGCCGGGCAGAGGGGCTCCTCACTTCCCAGTAGGGGCGGCTGGGCAGAGGTGCCCCTCACCTCCCGGACGGGGTGGCTGGCCAGGCGGGGGGCTAACCCCCCCACCTCCCTCCCGGACGGGGCGGCTGCTGGGCGGAGACACTCCTCACTTCCCAGATGGGGTGGCTGCTGGGCGGAGGGGCTCCTCACTTCTCAGACGGGGCGGTTGCGAGGCAGAGGGTCTCCTCACTTCTCAGACGGGGCGGCCGGGCAGAGACGCTCCTCACATCCCGGACGGGGCGGCAGGGCAGAGGTGCTCCCCACATCTCAGACGATGGGCGGCCAGGCAGAGACGCTCCTCACTTCCAGGATGTGATGGCGGCCGTGAAGAGGCGCTCCTCACTTCCTAGATGGGATGGCGGCCGGGCAGAGACGCTCCTCACTTTCCAGACTGGGCAGCCAGGCAGAGGGGCTCCTCACATCCCAGACGATGGGCGGCCAGGCAGAGACGCTCCTCACTTCCCAGACGGGGTCACGGCCGGGCAGAGGCTGCAATCTCGGCACTTTGGGAGGCCAAGGCAGGCGGCTGGGAGGTGGTTGTAGCGGGCGGAGATCACGCCACTGCACTCCAGCCTGGGCGCCATTGAGCACTGAGTTAACGAGACTCTGTCTGCAATCCCGGCACCTCGGGAGGCCGAGGCTGGCAGATCACTCGCGGTTAGGAGCTGGAGACCAGCCCGGCCGACACAGCGAAACCATGTCTCCACCAAAAAAACACGAAAACCAGTCAGGCGTGGCGGCGCGCCACTCGGCAGGCTGAGGCAGGAGAACCAGGCAGGGAGGTTGCAGTGAGCCGAGATGGCAGCAGTACCGTCCAGCTTTGGCTCTGCATCAGAGGGAGACCGTGGAGAGGGAGAGGGAGACCGTGGGGAGAGGGAGAGGGAGAGGGAGAGGGAGAGGGAGAGGGAGAGGGAGAGGGAGAGGGAGCTGTTTTTGTTTTTGAGATGGAGTCTTGCTTTGTCACCTAGGCTGGAGTGCAGTGGTGCGATCTTGGCTCACTGCAACCTCCGCCTCCCGGGTTCAAGGGATTCTCCTGTCTCAGCCTCCTGAGCAGCTGGGATTACAGGTGCATGCCACAACACCCAGCTAATTTTGTACTTTTAGTAGAGATAGGGTTTCACCATGTTGGTCAGGATGGTCTCGAACTCCTGACCTTGTAATCTGCCCGAGAAACCCATAGACAATGGGGTAAGGGAGGGAACCCAGTAAATTGTAGGAAACTGAGGCCTCTGGCACCAAAAGCTATAGCATACATTAAATACAGCCCAGCTCCTGGTCATATAAACATAAAACCTGAGGCAGGAGAATCGCTCGAAACCGGAAGGGGGAGGTTGCAGTGAGCCGAGATTGTGCCACTGCACTCTACCCTGGGCAACAAGAGCAAAACTCTGTCTTAAACAAAACAAAGCAAAACAAAACAAAACATAAAACCTTACATTAAAAATCTAATTACCTCAGTTCCTATTACCTAATACCTCACAACTTTCAACAAAAAATTACAGGGCACATAAAGGCAAGAAAAACAAACACAGTCTGACAAGACAAGCATTAGACCAGTTTCAGCTATGAATCAGATTTTGAAATTATTAGACAGGGAATCTAAAACAATAACAATTAATATGTTAAGGGCTCTGATGGAAAAAACAGACAACGTTTAAGAACAGATAGTTAATGTAAAAATGGAAACTCTTAAAAAGAATCAAAAGGAAACATTAAACGTCAAAAATACTGTAATAGACATAAAGAAAGGGCACATCAATTAACTGAATACAGCCATGAATGGAATCATCAGTAAGCTTTATAATATGTAAATAGAAACTTCCCAAAATAAAATGCAAAGAAAAAAAGAATTAGGAACAGAATGTCAAAAGGAACAGAACAACAGTGGAACAGTTATAAAAGGTGTAACATAGGTATAATGGAATTACCAGAGGGAGAAGAAAGAGCAAAAGAAACATAAGAAATATCTGAAGTAATAATGACTCAGGATTTTTCAAAATTAACGACAGACACCAAATCACATATGCAGGAAGCTTACAGAACATCAAGCAAGATAAAAACCAAAAAATCTGCACCTAGAAATATCATATTCAAACTGCAGAAAACCAAAGACAAAGAGAAAAATCTAGAAAGAAGCCAGTTTTAAAACCACTTTTTTTAGAGAAACAAGGATAAGAATTATACTGTACTTCTTGTCAAACTACATAAACAAGAAGAAAGTACAGTGAAATATTTAAACTGTTGAAAGAAAGAACTACTAACTGAGAATTCTGTTTCCAGTATCCAGTAAAATTATTCTATAAAAATGAAGGAGAGATGGTTGCACATTGTTAATGTGCTAAATGCCACTGAATTGTACACTTTAAAACGGTTAGTTTTATGTTATGTGAATTTCACCCTAATAAAATAAGTGAAGGAGAAATTCAGACAAACAAAAACTATCACCAAGTAGACCTATTTTCCTAGAAAAGTTAAAGAAATTCTTCAGAAAGAATGAAAATTGTGTATGTCAGTAAATTCGGATCTACATAAAGAAAAAAAATCAGAGAAGGAATAAATAAAGCTCAAATAAAATATTTCATTTTTCTTAGCTGATATAATATAATAGAAAAAAATGTATTCAGTGATTATATCATAAGGGTAAATAAAATAAACAACAGAAATATTATAAGAGACGGGAAAGAGCAATTAGGAATACTCTGCTACAAGGTACCTGCACTACCCATGAAACAATATAGTATTATTTGAAAGTAAACTTAGATTAGTAAATGTGTAAGACAAACTCTTGGGGAGTAACTAAAAACTATACTTAAAAATTAAGTATAATTGATATGCTAAGAAAAGAGAGAAGATAGAATAATTTTTAAAATGCTCAAAACCAGAAAAAGAAAAAAAGAGGAAGATAAAGAACAGATACAACAAATAGGAAACAGATATTAATCCAACTATATCAATAATTGCTTTCAATATGATCTAAATAAACCCATAAAAACATAGTGACTGTTAGAGTAGATTAAAAAAAAAAAAAAAAAGGCCCAGCTGGCGCGATGGCTCACGCCTGTAATCCCAGCACTTTGGGAGGCCGAGGCAGGCAGATCATGAGGTCAGGAGTTCGAGACCAGCCTGACCAACATGGTAAAACCCTGTCTCTACTAAAAATACAAAAAGTTAGCCAGGCATGGTGGTGCATGCCTGTAATCCCAGCTACTCAGGAGGCTGAGGCAGGAGAATCGCTTGAACCCGGGAGGCGGAGGTTGCAGTGAGCCAAGATCACAGCACTGCACTTCTGGGCGACAAGAGTGATACTTCATTTCAAAAAAAAAAAAAAAAAAAAGGCCCATCTATATGTCGTCTACAAAAAACTCACTTTAATATAAAGTCACAGATAAAGAGGATGTACAGAGATATACCATGTGTTATGGACTGAATGTTTGTGTCCCTCAAAATTCATATGTTGAAATCCTAACCCCAAAGGTGAGGCATTTAGAAGGTGGGGCCTTTGGGAGGCAATTAGCTCCTAAGGGTGGAGGCTTCACAAATGAGATTAGTGCCCTTATAAAAAGACATGAGAGGGCTTGCTGTCTCTCTCTTGTCTCCACTATGTTTGGATACAACAAGAAAATAGCCATCCGCAAACCAGGAAGTGGGCTCTTACCAGACACCAGATCTGCTGATTATCTTAATCTTGGACCTTCCAGCCTCCAGAACTGTGAGAAATAAATGTCTGTTGTTTAAGTCACACATTGTATGGTAATTTGTTATAGCTGCCTGAACTAAGACACCATGCAGACACTAATATAGTCAACTAATCTTTGATAAAGGATCAAAAGCAATTCACTGGAAAAAGCGTAGTCTTTTCACCAAATAGTGTTAGACTTATAGACATCCATATGCAAAAATAAGACTTTATACCTGTCACAAAACTTAATTCAAGATGGATCACAGATCTAAATATAAAACACAAAAGTTCTATAAAATGTCTAGAAGATAACATAGGAGAAAATCTAGATGACCTTGGGTCACCTAGATCCATGATCCATGAAAGAAAAAATGGATGAGTGGAACTTCATTGGAAAATAGGTATTCAAATGAATACATGTACACATGTTCATAGAAGCACTATTTACACTAGCCAAAAGGTGAAAACAACCCTCACGTTTATGAATGGATGAATAAATTGTGTATACATATTTTATATATATATATACACACAATCGAATATTATTTATACAAGGGAATGAAGTACTGATATATCCTACAATGTGGATGAAACTTCAAAACATTGTGCTAAGTGAAAGAAGCCAGACACAAAACGTTACACATATCGTATGATTCCATTTATAGTAAATACCTAGAATATAGAAACAGAATGAAAACAGAAAGCAGACTGGTGGGGGATGAAGAGTAATCTCTTAAAGGGTACAGGGTTTCCTTTTAGTGTATTGAAAATGTTTTGGAACTACATAAAGCTGGTGGTTGAACAACACTGTGAATATGCTAAATGCTGCTCAATTGTTCACTTAAAAAGCTGTTTCATAAATTTTGCCTCATTCAAAAAAATTTTGAAATCTGTTCTGCAGAAGACTCTGTTAAAAGAATGAAGAGACAAGCCACAGACTGGAAGAAAACATTTCCAAAATACATTGACTGAGGAACTGTATCCACAATACACAAATAACTCATAAACTCAACAATAAGAAAACAAAATATTTGGATATGTCACCAAAGAAGACAGGTAGCAAATAAGCATATAAAAAAATGTTCAACATTATATGTCATTAGAGAGCTGAAAATTACAACAAGACACCAATACATACCTACTAGAATGGCAAAAATCCAAAACATTGAAACCAAGTGCTGGTGAGGATGCCAAGCAGTAGAAACTCTCATTTATTGCTGGTGGGAATGAAAGAGGGTACAGCCACTTTGGAAGACAGTCTGGCAATTTCTTACAAAGCCAAACATAGGCTTACTATATAATCCAGCAATCATCCTCCTAGTTATTTCCTCAGTTGAACTGAAAACTTACGTCCACACAAAAACCTGCATACTAATGTTTATAGAAGCATTAGTTATAATTGCCCCAAACTAGAAGCAACCAAGATGTCCTATAATGGTGAAAGAATTTTTAAAAACTGTGATAAACCCATACAACAAATAAAAAGAAATGAGCTATTAAGACACTAAAAGACCTGGAAGAACCTTAAATACATATTGCTAAGTGAAAAGAAGTCAATCTGACAAGATTATATACTGTATGATTCCAATTATATGACATTCTAAAAAGGCAAAACTATAGAAACCATAAAAATACCAATGAGTTGCCAAGGAAAGGAAGAGTGTGAGAAAGATGAATATATGAATAAAAAATTTTAGGACCGTGAAACTATTCTGGATGATACTATAATAGTAGACACATGACAGTATGAATTTATCAAAAGCCACGGAACTGCACAACACAAAGACTGAAACTTAAACTACTGACTTTAGTGAATAATAATGTACCAATATGGGTTCATTAATTGTAATAAATGTACCACACTAAGGCAAAATGATTACAGGGGAAACTTTGGGAACTAGGGAGGGTATGGTAGGTACCAGGGAACTCTGTAGTATTTGCCCGATTTTTCTGTAAACCTAAAACTGTTCTAAAAATAAAGTCTATTTTTAAAACCAGCATGCTATTTACATAGAGATAAAAAATATATCAGTCTGGCGCAGTGGCTCATGCCTGTAATCTCAGCACTTTGGAAGGCTGAGGTGGGCAGATTGCATGAGCTCAGGGGTTCGAGACCAGCCTGGGCAACATGGTGAAACCTCCTCTCCACAAAAAATAAAAAAATTAACTGGGCGTGGTAGTGTGCGCCTGTAGTTCCAGCTACTCTGGAGGCTGCAGTGGTAGGATCACTTGAGCCCAGCAGGTTGAGGCTGCAGTGAGCAGTGGTTGTGCCACTGCTGGGTAACAGAGCGAGACACTGTCTCAAAAAAAAAAAAAAAAAAAGAAACTTATCAAATTGTATACTTTAAATGTTTGCTATTATACCTCAATTAAGCTGTTTAAAAAATAAACAAATACAGTAACATCACAGAAAATGATGGAGTACAGAACTCCAAAAATCTATCCTTCTACTAACGCAACAATTAAGCTGGATAAAAACCAGTCAAAACCAACTTTTTTTGAGCTCTAGAATCTCATCAAAAATTTACAAAACCCAGGGGAATGCTTAGTGAAGGAAGACATGGTAAATTTTGGTAAAAGAGTGTTATGGCATTTTAATTTACCTGCCTTACCACCCCCAACTCCCTAATTCAATGACAACTTTGGGGACAGCAGTCTGCATTCCTGTTGCAGGTTGTTAGTGCCACAGGGATCAATATGGACCTTATTCTCAAATAATTGTAGCTATGTGTTTTGGTGTGTCTGGTCCTTCCCTGCAGGATCAACATAGGGGCTTGCTTTTATTTCATCCACCTTGGAATTTTCTCAGAGCACGAGTGGCCTCAAAGACAGCATATGTCAAAAGTACTTAGAGGCAAATATATTAGCCACAGCCTTCTGGGGCAAGGGACAACAGAAAGGTCAAACAGCAGAGAGAACCAAAAGCCTGGGAAAGAGGCTGGGGAAGGAAATACATGGGGAAATAAGAACTCTGAAAGAAATCCTGTATTCAGTATTCATAATAGCCAAGATATGCAATCAACCTAAGTGTCCATCAATAGATGAATGGATAAAGAAAATATGTTATATATACATAATGGAATACTATTCAGCCTTTAAAAGGAAGAAAATCTTGTCATTTGTAACAACAGGATAAACTTGGAGTATATTATCCTAACTGAAATAAGCCAGGCACAGAAAGACAAATACTGCATAATTTCACTTATGTGTGAAATTATAAAAAGTTGAATTCATAAAAGTAGATAGTAGAATGGTGATTACCAAGAACTAGGAGGTGGGGGGGAGGCATACTGGGGATACATTGGTCAAAGTATATAAAATTTCAGTTAGATAGGAGAAAAAAGTTCAGGACATCTATTGTACAACATGGTGACTACAGTTAATAATGTTATATACTTGAAAATTGCCAACAGAGTAGATTTTAGATGTTCTCACCACAAAAAAATGTTAAGTATGTGAGGTAATGGATATGTTGACTAGCATGATTTAGCCATTCCAAAATATATACATATATTAAAACATTATGTTTTACATCATAAATGCATACCTTTTTTTTTTTTGAGATGGAGTCTTGCTCTGTTGCCCAGACTGGAGTGCAGTGGTGTGATCTCGGCTCACTGAAACCTCTGCCTCCCAGGTTCAAGCAATTCTCCTGCCTCAGCCTCCTGAGTAGCTGAAACTACAGGCGCATGCCACTACGCCCAGCTAATTTTTTGTATTTTAGTAGAGACGGGGTTTTACCATGTTGTCCAGGCTGGTTGTGGACTCCTGAGCTCAGGCAATCTGCCCTCCTTGGCCTCCCAAAGTGCTGGGATTACAGGTGTGAGCCACCGTGCCTGGCCAATGCATACAATTCTTATTTGTCAATATAGAAAATCAATCAATCAATCAATCAATCAATCAATCAATCAGAAAAGTACATGCAGATACTGGGGAATCTAGAAGGCCATATGCATGTCCAGAGCAGGACACATACTCAGAAAAAAATCTACATTTGCAACTCCTATGGACATTCAGGCTTCATGCAAGTAGGAAGCAAAGGCTAAGAAAGAGGTGTAAAATGACATAGCTAAGCACTGAAACAATGCTCCAATACAGAACCAATCTGCAAAGACCATGAAAGGTTTTTCTTTGTTTGTTTTTGTATGAGGAATCTAAGGAAATTTCTGGCCAATCACAAGCTCACCACTAAGGTAATGGAAAGATACTTCAGTGACTACATTAGGCAAAGAATACAGTCTTTAAAAATAATAGTTTAGGCTGGGCACAGTGACTCATGCCTGTAATCCCACTTTGGGATTACACTTTGGGAGGCTGAGGTGGGAAGACCACTTGAGCACAGGAGTTCAAGACTAGCCTGGGCAACATAGCGAGACCTTGTCTATCTCTCTAAAAAAAAAAAAATTAGCTGGGGCCAGGCAGGGTGGCTCATGCCTGTAATCCCAGCACTGAGAGGCTAAGGCAGGCAGATCACCTGGGGTCAGGAGTCTGAGACCAGCCTGACTAATATGCTGAAACCCCATCTCTACTAAAAATACAAAAATTAGCTGGGCATGGTGGCGTATGCCTGTAATCCCAGCCACTTGGGAGGCTGAGGCAGGAGAATCGCTTGAGCCTGGGAGGCGGAGGTTGCAGTGAGCTGAGATCATGCCACTGCACTCCAGCCTGGGCAACAGAGCAAGACTCCATCTAAAAAAAAACACAAAAAAATTAGCTGGGCATGGTGGCATGCACCTGTGGTCCCAGCTACGCGGGGGTCTGAGGTGGGAGGATTGCTTGAGCCCAGGATGTCGAAGCTGCAATGAGCTGTGACTGAACCACTGCACTCCAGCCTGGGAGACAGAGCAAGACCCTACCTCAAACAATAATAATAGTAATAATAATAATAGTTTAGAAATAGAAAATTGGAACAGACCTATAACTAGTAAGGAGATTTAATCAGTAATCAAAAAATTTCCCCAAACACAAAGCCTGGAACCAAATGGCTTTACTGGTAAATTCTATCAAACACTTACAGAATAATTACCACCCAAACCTGTCAAGTTATTCCAAAAAGTCGAATAAGATGCAATGCTTCCCAACTGATTCTATGAGGCCACCAAAACCCTGATACCAAAGCCAGACAATGACACTACAAGAAAAGAATAGACCAATATCCCTGATGAATACTGTTGCAAAAATCCTCAACAAAATAGCAGCAAACAAAATTCAACCGCACATTAAAAGGATTATACACCATGATGAAATAGGAGCTGTTCCTGGAATGCAAGGATGGTTCAACATACAAAAATCAATTAATATATCACATTAATAGAATTAAGGAAAAAACTATATGACTATTTCAATTAATGCAGAAAAGCATTTGACAAAATTCAATACCTTTTCATGATTAAAAAAAAGCCCACCCAAAAAAACTCCCAAACTAGGAACAGAAGAAAACTATCTCAGCAAAATAAAGGCCAGTACATATACACACTGGAGTACTATTCAGCCATAAAAAAATGAGATCTGTCATTTGCAACAACATAGATGGAACTGGAGATCATTATATTAAGTGAAAGAAGCCAGGCACAGAAAGGCAACCATCGTATATTTGCAGTTATTTGTGGAATCTAAAAATCAAAACAATTGAACTCATGGACATAAAGAGTAGGAGAATGGTACCAGAAGCTGGGAGGGGTAGTGGAAAGGTAGGAAGGAGGTGGAGATGGTCAATGGGTACAAAAAATATATATAGTAATGGGTACAAAAAATATATATAGTTAGAAAGAATAAATAAGACCTACTATTTGATAGCACAAGGTGACTATAGTCAACAATAATTTAATTGTACATTTTAAAAGAACTAAAGCAGTATAACTATTGCTTATAACACAAAGGAAAAAGGGTGACTATAGTGAACAATAACTTAATTGTACATTTTAAAAGAATTAAAACAGTATCACTGTATTGCTTATAGCACAAAGGAAAAATGCTTGAAGGGATGGATAATCTCATTCTCCATGATGTGATTATTTTACATTGCATGCCTGTATCAAAACATTTCATGTACCCCCATAAATATATATACCTACTATGTACCCACAAAATTTAAAAAAAAATTTTAAATGTTACCAATTTAGTCTTCCTCCACCAAAGGTATATAACAATTCCCATTTTATTATACATTTACCAATATTAAATCATTTCATAAACGAAAAAGCAAAAACAAAATCAAAAAACATAATAAAGTCCATATATGAAAAGCCCAGAGATAACATCATACTCAATGATGAAAGACAAAACTTTTCTTCTAAGTTCAGAACAAGGTGAGGATGCCTGCTTTTACCACTTCTATTCAACATAGTTTTGGAAGTCCTAGCTAGAGCAATTAAGCAAGAAGAAATAAAAAATAATGAAATCGAAAAGGAAGATATAAAATCATTTTTGTTTGCAGATAACACGATCTTATATGTAGAAAACTCTAAAGATTACACACACACACACACACACACACACACGCAACTGTTCAAACAAATAATAGAATTCAGCCAAGTAGCCAGATACAAAATCAACATGCAAAAATCAGCTGCACTTCTATGTATTAACAATGAACAATCCAAAAAAAAATTATGAAAATAATTCCATTTACAATATCATTAAACACAATAAAATACTTAGGAATAAACTTAACCAAGGAGGGAAAAGACTTGTATACTAAAAAGTATAAAACATTGCTAAAAGAAATTAGAGAAGACACCAATAAATGGAAAGATACCCATGTTCATGGATTGGAAGACTTACTACTATAGTTTTTTGTTTTTTTGAGACAAGGTCTCGCTCTGTCACCCAGGCTGGTGTCGTGGCGGAATCATGGCTCACTGCAGCCTCAACCTCCTGGGCTCAAGCATTCTCCCATCCCAGCCTGCAGAGCCTCCAGAGTAGCTGGAATTATAGGCACACACCACCACACCCAGCTAATTTTTGTATTTTTTGTAGAGACGACGTCTCGCCATGTTGCCCAGGCTGGTCTCAAACTCCTGGGCTCATGCGATCTGCCTGCCTCAGCTTCCCAAAGCGCTGGGATTGTAGGCGTGAGCCACCACACCTGGCTGAAACACTTACTGTTGTTAAGATGTTCAATACTACCGTAAGTGACCTACAGATTCAATGCAATCCCTATCAAAATCCCAACAACTGTTTTTTTTTGCAGAAATAAAATATACCATACTAAAATTCATATGGAATCTCAAGGGACCCTGAATAGCTAAAACAATCTTGAAAAAGAAGAGGTCAGGCATGATGGCTCACGCCTGTATTCCCAGCACTTTGGGAGGTTGAGGTAGGAGGATCACTTGAGCCCAGAGGTTTGAGACCAGCCTGAGCAACACGGCAAGATCCTCTCTCTACAAAAAAAAGTTTAAAAATTAGCCAGCTGTGGTGATGTGCACCTGTGGTCCTAGCTACTCAGAAGGCTGAGACAGGAGTACTACTTAAGCCCAGAAGGTTGAGGCTGCAGTGAGCCACCATCATGCCACTGCACTTCAGACTGGGCGACAGAGCAAGACCCTGTCTCAAAAAGAAAAAAGAATAAAAAGTTGGAAGACTCACACTTTCCAGTTTCATATAGACCGAATGGATCAGAATTAAAAGCCCAGAAATAAATCCTACATATATAATCAAATGATTTTACAAGGGTGCCAAGATCATGTAATGGGGAAAGGACATTCTTTTCAACAAATGGGGCCAGGCATGGCGGCTCACGCCTGTAATCCCAGCACTATGGAAGTCTGAGGCGGGATGACTGCTTGAGCCCAGGAGTTCGAGACTAGTGTGAGCAACATAGGAGACCCCATCTCTACCAAAAATACAAAAATTATCCAGGTGTGGTGGCATGCACCTGTAGTCCCAACTACTTGGGAGGCTGAGGTGGGAGGATTAATTGAGCCCAGAAGGTCGAGGCTACAGTGAGCCATGATCATGTCACTGCACTCCAGCCTGGGTAACAGAGCAAGACTCTGTCTCAAATAAATAAATAAATGGTACCAGGAAAACTGAACATCCACAAGCACAAGAATGAAGTTGGACCCTTACTTTACACCACATATGAAAATCTACAAATAGATCAAAGACTTAAATGTAAGACTAAAACTGTAAAACTCTTAAAAGAAAATATAGTGTAAAAGCTTCATAATGTTGGATTTGAAAATGATTTCTTGGGTAAGACATCAAAAACACAAGCAACAAAAGAAAAAATGAACTGTAACAAAATTTATAAAACTTATGTGCATCAGAGGACACAATTAACAGAATAAAAAGGCAGCCTACAGAATGGGAGACAATATTTGCACATTGTATGTCTGACGGGGTTAAATATAAAGAACTCTCACAGCTCAGTAACAAAAAAGCAAGCAATCTGATTAAAAAATGGGGAAGGGGCTGGGCATGGTGGCTCACACCTGTAATCCCAGCACTTTGGCAGGCTGAGGCAGGCAGATTGCTTGAAGTCAGGAGTTCAAGACCAGCCTGGCCAACATGGTGAAACCTCACCTCTACTAAAACTACAAAAATTAGCCAGATATGGTGGCGCACACCTGTAATCCCAACTACTCAGGAGTCTGAGGCAGGAGAATCACTAGAACCCGGGAGGCGGAGGTTGCAGTGAGCCGAGATAGCGCCACTGCACTCCAGCCTGGGTGAGAAAGTGAGACTTTGTCCCCCCTCAAAAAAAAAAAAAAAAAAAAGGGAAAGGACTTGAGACATTTCTTCATTTCTTCAGAAGATATATAAATGGCCAATAAGCACATGAAAAGCTACCCAACATTACTAATGATTAGAGAAACGCAAATCAAAAGCACAATGAGATACCACTTTATACCCATTAGGATGGCTATTACTTAAAAAACAAAAAAACAGCAACAAATGTTGGCATGAATGTGGAAACCAGGGCACTGTGCACTGTGCACTGCTGTTATGGAAAACATGGTGTTTCCTCAAAAAATCAAACACAGAATTTCCATCTGATCCAGTAATTCTACTCCTGAGTATATGTACAAAAGAACTGAAAGTAGGGGATCAAATGTATTTGTACATCAATGTTCATAGTAGCGTTATTCACAACATCTAAAAGGTGGAAGCAACCCAAGTGTCCATTGACAGATAAACGGATAAACCAAATGTGGTCTATCCATACAATGGAATATTACTCAGCCTTAAAAACGAAGGAAATTCTGACACATGCTACAACAAGATAAACCTTAAAGACATGCTAAGTGAAATAAGCCGGACACAAAAGGACAAATATTATATGATTCCACTGATATGAGGTACCTAGAGTAGTTGAATTCATAGAGACAGAAAGTAGAACAGTGGTTACCAGGAGCTGGTACTAGGGAGAAATGGGGAGTTATTGTTTAATGGTACACAGTTTGAGATGATGAAAAAGTTCTGGAGATGGACTGTGGTTATAGTTGTATAACAAGGTGAATGTTTAATATCACTGAAGTGTATACTTAAAAGAAGATTGTAAATTTTATGTTACATTTTTATCATACTGAAAAATTTTTTAATGGTAAATTTTATGTTATGTATAGTTTACCACAATCTTAAAAAACAAAACAAACAAGGCCGGGCACGGTGGCTCACACCTGAAATCCCAGCACTTTGGGAGGGTGAGGCGGGTGGATCACGAGGTCAGGAGATTGAGACTATCCTGGCTAACATGGTGAAACCCCATCTCCAGTAAAATACAAAAAAAAAAAAACTAGCCGGGCATAGTGGCGCATGCCTGTAGTCCCAGCTACTCAGGAGGCTGAGGCAGGGGAATCACTTGAACCTGGGAGGCAGAGGTTGCAGTGAGCCGAGATTGTGCCACTGCACTCCAGCCTGGTGACAGAGTGAGACTCCATCTCAAAAAACGAACAGGCCGGGTGCGGTGGCTCACGCCTGAAATCCCAGCACTTTGGGAGGCTGAGGTGGGTGGATCACAGGGTCAGGAGTTCAAGACCAGCCTGGCCAACATAGTGAAGCCCCGTCTCTAATAAAAAATACAAAAAATAAGCCAGGTGTGGTGGCGGGCACCTGTAATCCCAGCTACTCGGGAGGCTGAGGCAGGAGAATCACTTGAACCTGGGAGGTGGAGGTTGCAGTGAGCCAAGATTATGCCATTGCACTCCAGCCTGGGCAATAGTGTGAGACTCTGTCTCAAAAACAAAAACAGAACAAAAACAAAAACAAAAACAAAAAACAAACTAGTGTGTTTAAGCCCTCTCCAGCTCATCCCTGATTACAAGTAAGAATCCTAGGAAAAATATAAAAAACAACCACTTGAAGATTCCGAAAAGTAAACAAAAACTGGTAGATTGTGGAAAGAAGTCAAACTTGGAGAAGTAAACCAAACAGAAGAAGTGAGTTTCCCAAACTTTTTCCTCTCTTTTCTCTTAGTTTTGCTCAAGCATGTACCTCAGTCATGATGCTGCTCAATGAAGGCACCTACTCTAATAGAAATCTATTTTAGGCAACAGAGATCAGTAAAGGGCCCCCTTTAGGCAGGAAAGTATGGAGGGAATTCTAGAAGAAAGGCAGCCAGGAAAAGGGATGCTTTAATTCTGTGTATTAATCCAAACAAGTCTCAGCCTAACCTGTCTACTATGCGTGTGCATGACAGTCTCAAACCAGCGTAGCCAAGGCTTATAGAACTAAATTGAGATTTGAACCATCGTCCACAGATGATGAGACCAAATTTACATTCTAAACCTAATCAGGTTGCCTGCTAGATAAAATATTAACAATCTCTAGAGAGTTACAAAAGGACCCAGAGTCTATGCAACATAGTATTCATGACATCTAAGTTGCAATCCTAAATTACCTGACATACAAAGAACAGGAAAATGTGACCCATTCTCATGGGAAAAGATAATCAACAGACACCAGCCTAGAAATGAGCCAGACATTGGAAATATCCAACAAAGATTTTTAAAAGCAGCTATTATACTACATAGCTCAAAGAGGTAAAGGAAAACATATCTGAAATGATTTGGAGGGTGATGGAAACAGGAATGCTTGTTATCTTGACTGTGGTGATGATTTCACAGGGGAATACATATGTAAAAACTGATCAAGCTGTACACCATAAATATGTATAGTTTACTATAGATACAGCTCAATAAACTTGTAAAAAAATAAAGTAACAGGCCGGGTGCAGTGGCTCACGCCTGTAATCCCAGCACTTTGGGAGGCCAAGACGGGCAGATCACGAGGTCAGGAGATCGAGACCATCCTGGTTAACATGGTGAAACCCCGTCTCTACTAAATATACAAAAAATTAGCCAGGCGTGGTGGCAGGCGCCTGTAGTCCCAGCTACTTGAGAGGCTGAGGCAGGAGAATGGTGTGAACCTGGGAGGTGGAGCTTGCAGTGAGCCGAGATCATGCCACTGCACTCCAGCGTGGGCGACAGAGCGAGACTCCGCCTCAAAAAAAAAAAAAAAAAAAAGTAACATTAACCACATCTGTACCAAGCACAAAGTAAATATTATTAATGAACATTTTACAGATTAGGAGACTGAAGTTCAGAAAGATTAGGTACTGGCGAAACATTACAAAGTTAATCAGGTCCAGGATTCTAATACAGACTTTTCTGATCAAAGACTATAATTACCTGAATAAACAATACAGCCTTAATTTTATTTAATTCATGAGGTTATTAGCAGGACTGAGCAAAGTATGACTCTAAAACATTTTAAACTCATATGAGATCGGTAACATATTAGTGCACAGATTTTATACCACCAATTACATATTATTAATTTCTTACTAAATTGAAAGAAATTTCCCCTCTAGTAACAAATTCCAAAGGAAATATCTAGCAGTGAGCATAGGCTGCATTTAAACCTTTACTTTTTTCACACTGCGTGTCTCAGAAATATAGAAGCAGTATTACATACTGATGGCACTATGTGGATTAATCCATTAGTAAAATTCATAAAAGATAGATATACAATCCATATATGATTATCTGTAGTATTTTCAAAATCCAGTGTTTATTTTACTCCTGTAACACAAAACCATCCAATCATTTCAAATGATGTTATAGAAAAGTATTTCATTACCTGGAAATACGGTCACAATATGATAAATAATAAAAACAGGTTATAAAAAGTATTCATTGGCTGGGCACGGTGGCTCACACCTGTAATCCCAGCACTTTGGGAGGCTGAGACTGGCAGATCATGAGGTCAAGAGATCGAGACCATCCTGGCCAACATGGTGAAACCCCGTCTCTACTAAAAGTACAAAAATTAGCTGGGCCTGGTGGCACGCGCCTGTAGTCCCAGCTACTCAGGAGGCTGAGGCAGGAGAATTGCTTGAACCTAGGAGGCGGAGGTTGCAGTGAGCCAAGATCGCGCCACTGCACTCCAGACTCCAGTCTGGCGACAGAGCGAGACTCTGTCTCAAAAAAAAAAAAAAAAAAACAATGGCTGGGTGCGGTGGCTCATGCCTTTAATCCTAGCACTTTGAGAGGCCCAGGCGTGTGGATCATGAGGTAAGGAGATCGAGGCCATCCTGGCTAACACGGTGAAACCCCGTCTCTACTAAAAATACAAAAAAAATTAGTCGGGCGTGGTGGCGGGCGCCTGTAGTCCCAGCTACTCTGGAGGCTGAGGCAGGAGAATGGCATGAACCTGGGAGGCAGAGCTTGCAGTGAGCCGAGATCGCACCACTGTACTCCAGCCTGGTGACAGACCAAGTCTCCGTCTCAGAAAAAAAAAAAAAAAAAAAAAAAATTAAAGAGTAAAGATAACATTATTTTTTTGCTTCTCTGAATTTTAAAAATATTCTATAATAAATAGTGTTTTTAACATGAAAAAAGATAAAAGCTATTGTTTCAAAATGTAACAATAAACAAATGGGTCTCCACTTCCCAAGGTGAATCATCTTTGTTTCTATTTAGATCTGAGTGTGCCTTTCTGGCAAGGTGCAGTGACAGTGTTGTAGCACTCACCTGTCCAACTGCTTGTAGGTTATAGCAGATGATGTCCTTATTTGCTACTGAAGCTCCATAGAGAAGTGTCTCCGTGAGCCAGCAAAGTCCCAGGAGCAGGTCACAGAAGCTCAGATAAAAAAGTGGTCTTATCTGTCAAAGTAATAAAATCCTCATTTCATATGTGATGTAGCTAGGAGAATGTTAACAATGTAACAGTTCTTACATTTTATGTTTCTAGTAGGAAACTGGCATCATTTTTCTGGGGCCTCTGCCATTGGTTGATTGTGGGGAATGCAAGGGAAGACTACAGATAGGAAGGAATCTATAACCACTATAACCACAGTTATCCCAACTGTTCTGGAATCAGAGTACTCATGGATAGATTAGTACTGAACCTTCTTACTCACAGGGACACTCCTTTCTTAGGTATAGGGTTAAAAAAAGAGTGGAAAGATGAGAAATTTTGTGGTGGAGATGTACCACAAGGAGACAATTGAGAGTGCTTTAGTGGCACAGGCAACATCTTCTACTTTTTTTTTTTTTTTTTTGAGACAGAGTTTCGCTCTGTCGCCCAGGCTAGAGTGCAGTGGCACGATCTCGGCTCACTGCAAGCTCTGCCTCCCGGGTTCACACCATTCTCCTGCCTCAGCCTCTCAAGTAGCTGGGACTACAGGCGCCCAGCACCACGCCTGGCTAATTTTTTGTATTTTTAGTAGAGATGGGGTTTCATCATGTTAGCCAGGATGGTCTCGATCTCCTGACCTTGTGATCCACCCGCCTCGGCCTCCCAAAGTGCTGGGATTACAGGCGTGAGCCAAACATCTTCTAAATATAAGAAATGAGGTATTCTGCTAAGTGTTTAGGGATGTGGCTGAGGACTTAAAGAAAATGAAAACATGTTTACAGTAATAAAAAGTCAGGGTTAAAAGTCAGTAATACTGAAAAATGTCAGAATGAACTGTATGTGTTGCCTTTCAATTTCTGACCACACTGGTGAAATTTGTCTCTTCTTATTCTTCTCCTTTTGGCATCCCCATTCCCACTTATCTAAAAATAGTTTTGGTCCTATGGAGAAAATTATAAACCATTTATTGAGGGACTCCTAAAGATTAAATGCAATCTCAATGAAATCTCAACCTATTTTCCTGTGGAACTTGACAAGCTGACTCTAAATCTGATGTAGAAGTACAAAATATCACCCTGTGAGCCACAATCCAAGGGAGTAACGGTGGGGTGTTTGCCATCTTAGGGAGAAGCTCTCATCCATGGCACACCTGGCATGGGTGAACTCCTTCAATGTGCCACACCTGCAGCTGGTGGACGATGGCCTCACGGACCTCCACAGCAGTCCCACAAGACCCGCAAGGCCCCCCCACTGCTCTCTTAACGTGGCAGCTGCTGTCTTATAAAAGTACAGTTGTGAATTTGACTCCACGAAGTATTATGCACTGTGCAGCTCTCGTGGGGTCTTAGATTGTGGTCTGACACACACTGCGGTCATTCCCCTGGGTTTAGTGAAATGCTGTATGCAGGTGGACCCCCAAAAGTAGAAGGGCATATTTAATGGATTCTCAGTTACACTTAAGGAGGACGGTGTTCATTGTTTGGCTGAAGGACAGGCTCTGACTTTCATTGGCCACTCCATGCAGGTGTTCTGCAAGTTTGGCTTTTATGAAGTCTTTAAAGTCTTGTATAGCAACACACTCCCAGAGCATGTTATCTCTGGTGCACATCACTGTATTTGGCTGCCTCTGCCAGTGCTGAATTCTTTGCTGTAATTGCCCTATGGAAGCTGCTAAGGTTCAAATTCAAACCCAACCAGGTTAGACCAAGACTTTGAGGGATGCAGCTCCCAAGATGTATAAGGAAGAAGGCCTAAAAACATTCTACAAAGGGGTTGCTCCTCTCTGGATGAGACAGATAGCATATGCCATGATGAAGTTTGCCTGCTTTTAAGGTACTGTTGAAGCACTGTACAAGTTTGTGGTTCGGAAGCCCTGCGGTGAATGTTCAAAGACAGAGGAGCTGGTTGTAACATTTGTAGCAGGTTACATACCTGGAGTGTTTTGTGCAATTGTTTCTCACCCTGATGATTCTGTGGTATCTGTGTTGAATAAAGAAAAAGGTAGCAGTGCTTCTCAAGTCCTCCAGAGACTTGGATTTAAAGGTGTATGGAAGGGACTGTTTGTCTGTATCATTATGACTGGTACTCTGACTGCACTACAGTAGTTTATCTATGATTCTCTGAAGGTCTACTTCAGCCTCCCTTGCCCTCCCCCAAGATGCCAGAATCTCTGAAGAAGCAGCTCGGGTTAACTCAGCAACAGATCAAAGCAAATGTGGACTGAAACTGCTTGTTAATCAGTGTTGAAGAACGTACAAAAGGAACTTTCATATATTTGACAGTGTAGGAAATTGTCTATTCCTGATATAATTACTAGAGTACTTTCGCTTAAGTCAAGAGTTTCAAATTTACTATTGAAATAGACCCAACTCTTCAGGAAAAAAAGAAAGAAATATAAAATATTAAGATAACCAAGACACTCTTGAAAAAAAAAGGAGAACTTGCCCCACCTCATCTTAAGACTTATCGTGGGATCTGGCCAGCAGCCCGCAATGCAACGGGGCTCTTTCTTTGTTCCCAGGCGGATCGGCAGGTTGAGAAATAAAAGACACACACAAAATAGTGAAAGCTGGGTCCAGGGTGTCACCGCCTTCTGGTCCTGTGATGCCGCCAATGCACTGGATATACCGGCATTTATTATTAAGTTTAGTGAGGGCGGGGGTAGGTTAGTGAGGGATTTAGGGGGTCGTTTGATTATGAGGTGAGATGATCACATGGGGATGAAGTAATTCTTTAACATAACATCGGTATGCATAAGTACAGTATACAGAGATAAGAATTTACAATATAGTGTGTGTGTCAGCAATTTCTGACAGAGCCTTAAAACAGAAACACAGTCTATCCATAACCTATGTTTAGTAAGATACTAATCAGCAGTAATATTTGCAGCAAAAGCTGGTTGCAAACAATCAATAGAAACAGGACGTGAAACAACCGGTTAGACCACAGATTCTCAGAAGGGAGTATGCCTTAACCCTAAACAGACCCAGAAGAGCCGTGGCAAGATAAGGGCGTTTATAACCCTATCTTATCCATATGAACAGGCGCCCCTCGTGTCTATTTATAGGCTCTCCACAAGGGTTGCATTCCATTCCTAGAGCTATGAATATCTGCTTTTCTGGGATAGTAATCTTGGTGATGTGAAACCTCCCTGACTGCACGTCCGTTTATAGGCTCTCTGCAGGGAGAAGCACATCACGTGCTGTTGGCTCATTCTGGCAGCCCAACCTTGCATTGTCTTTACAAAATCCTGCATGCAATTTTGTATTTACAATAATCAGGAGCATTTCATCTTTTATTCCATAGCAATAGTTTCAGGAGGTCTCCCTACAAAAACTAACATAGACCTAGAGTGAAGATACTGTGGTACTAGTACAGGGATGGACAAATAGGTGAATAGAATGAAAATAGCCCAAATTAAACCCAGCAATATATATATAGATCTCTGATGTATGACATAAGTGGCTTTTTCAATCAGTGGAAAAGAGACAGTCTTTTCAAAATATGAAGCTAGAACAATTGGGTATCCATACAGGAAAAAAAAAATGAAATTAGGCCCCTACTTTGTATCTCACACTACACTCAAAAAATCAGTTCTAGGACGGGCATGGTGGCTCACGTCTGTAATCTCTGCACTTTGGGAGGTGGGCAGATCACCTGAGGTCAGGAGCTCAAAACCAGCCTGGCCAACATGGTGAAACCCCATCTCTACTAAAAATACAAAAATTAGCTGGGCATGGTGGCGGGCGCCTGTAATTCCAGCTACTCAGGAGGCTGAGGCAGGAGAATCATTTGAACCCAGGAGGCGGAGGTTGCAGTGAGCCGAGATCACACCACTGCACTCCAGCCTGAGTGACAGAGTGAGACTCCATCTAATCAGTTCTAGGCCAGGCTCAGTGACTACATGACTATAATCCTAACATTTTGGGAGGCCAAGGCAGGAGGACTGCTTGAGCCCAGGAGTTCAAGACCAGACTGGGAAACATGGTGAGACTCCATCTCTACAAATAAAATAAAAAAATTAGCTGGCATGGTGACACACACTTGTGTTCTTAGCTACTTGGGAGTCTGAGGCAGGAGGATCACTTGAGCCCAGGAGGTCAAGGCTGCAGTGAGCCGTGATCACTGCACTGCAGCGAGCCGTGATCACTGCACTGCAGCGAGCCGTGATCACTGCACTGCAGCGAGCCGTGATCACTGCACTGCAGCGAGCCGTGATCACTGCACTGCAGCGAGCCGTGATCACTGCACTGCAGCGAGCCGTGATCACTGCACTGCAGCGAGTCGTGATCACTGCACTGCAGCCAGGGAAACAGAACAAGACCCTGTCTCAAAAAAAAAAAAAAAAAAAAATCTATTCCAAGTAGTTTAAAGACCTAAATGTGAAAGGGCAAAAACTGTAAACCTTTTTTTTACATTCTATAGGAGAATGTCTTCAATTTTTGTTTAGGGAAAATTTTCCTAAACAAAACACAAAAAGTTCTAAAAGAAATAATGAAAAAAATCAAACACATTAAAATGAAAAAATTGAGTCTGTGTCAAGACACCATAAAGAAAGTAAAAAGACATACTACAAAATAGAAGATATTTGTAACACATATAACTGACAAAGGATCCAAACTGTGTTTTAAAAAAATTATAAAGTAGTAAGAAAAACTCAACAGAAAAACAGGCAAAAATATTTAACAAAAGAGGAAATCCAAATGGCCATAAACATATGAAAATATGCCCTACTTTATTAGTAATAAAGGAAATGAAAAATTAAAACCACAATAAGAAAATAATTACACACCCATTGCAAAAATTTTAAGTCTGATAACAGCAAGTATTAACGGGAACAAAAAGCAACAGGACCCTTTATGCACTGCTGGTACAACCAGCTGGAAAAGAGTTTGACATTAATTTAGGGGCAGTGGAAATCCTATGACAATTCTGATATTGGGCAAATATACTAGATAAGCTTGTGCATTTGTGCTCCAGAAAACATGTACAAGAATGCTTATAGCAGCATAATGTACAAGAATGCTCATACAATAATGCTTATGTACAAGAAAACATGTACAAGAATGCTTATAGCAGCATAAGCAGGTAAATAAATTTTAGTATATTCATACTACAGAATACCAGACATCAATGAAAATGAAATGAACTCATGCTCTATACAACGTGGATACATCTCACAAATAATATTGAGGGATAAAAGCAACTCATAAAACAATACGTACAAAAATACATATAGCATTATTCCAATTATATCAAGTTCAAAAACAAGCAAAACTAAATTGTTTAAACATACATACATTTCTGGTAAACCGTACATAAGAGTAAAAAAATGCTTATCACAAAAATCTGGATACTGATTATCTCTAGAGGTGAGAGGGAGAGCTGTGATTGGGAAGAACCTCAATAGGTATATGTCTGGAGGTACAGGTAATGTTCCATTTCTTGTCACTAGTGTTTGTTTATAATCATTCTTTAAACAGTACATACATGTTTCATGCATTCTAGTTCATGTCTGATATATCTCACAATAAAAAAATACATTTACAAATTTTAAAGTCCTGGCCAAGCATTGTGGCTCAAGCCTGTAATCCCAGCACTTTGTGAGGCTGAGGCGGGAAGACTGAATGAAGCCAGGAGTTCCAGGCCAGCCTTGGCAAACATAACGAGACCCCTGTCTCTACCAAATTAAAAATTAAAAAAAATAGCTGGCTATAGCGGCGTGCACCTTTAGTCCCAGCTATTCAGGAAGCTGAGGTAGCAGGATCGCTTGGGCCTAGCAGTTTGAGGCTACAGTAGGCTATGACCCTGTACTATGGCCTGAGTGGCACAGCAAAATCCTGTTATCTAAAAAAAAAAAAAACAAACAAAAAAACAGAACAGATATTACCTAATATGAGAACTAATCTCCCCACATGTACAAAACAGAATTTTTCTCATCTCTTTCTCCCAAGCCCACCTGTACAAGAGGATTTTTCTCATATATTTATCCCAAACCAGAAAAAGAGGTAAGATGCTAATTAATATCTTGTTAATAGGGTTAGATGGTCAAGTTGCCTTGGCTAACAGAAACATAAAAAAGTGAAATAATATGTAATAAAACATTTAAAAGTATAAAGTATTTAATAAATATCAGCTATTATGTTAACCACATATGGCCTTTTCTCTGGGTAAGCTTGCTAAAATTCCAGCTGGATGGCACAGTCATAGATTCTACTGGCTTATGACCTATCATAAGTTTATAACTGTTAAGAGATTAAAAAATGTGAAATGGTGAAGTCAAGAAATATATAAAGACAAATCTCTAAATTTAAAATGTTTTATTTGGGAAGCAAGAATTGCATTTCAGGGCATACACACAGACTATGTGGTCTTGGACATGTCTGAAGAACAAAGAGATGACTGGGAGTTTTATTAGAAAGGGAAATAGTACATGTTGTTTTGAAAGCAAGCTCACTGGCACCAAAGAAAGTTTGGGAGTCGGCAAACTCTGATTAGTGAGTGACCGTGGTATGTAAAACTAGTCCTAAGAGTCAGGGCAAGTCATTTTGGCAACTACAAGATCAAACTGGTCTCAGGTTGGACTATTTCAGTAGCTGGGCTTGTGAAAATATTAATTATTGGAGCAGGTGCTATGTGCTCTGAGAGCTTGTTCCCCTTGGCTTCTCGACTCCGATTTAGTTGGGTATGACAAGAATGATCCAATATGTATAATCAACTTTCACATAAATAATCCCTGGAGAAGAAAAGCAGCCATGCAGCTTTTGTGAGCAATAACATTCTGATCATTAATTCAAGAAATAGCCCTATGAGGCTGGGCGCAGTGGCTCATGCCTGTAATCCCCAGCACTTTGGGAGGCTGAGGCGAGCAGATCACCTGAGGTCAGGAGTTTGAGACCAGCCTGACCAATATGGTGAAACCCTGTCTCTACTAAAAATACAAAAAAATTAGCCAGGCATGGTGGCATATGCCTGTAGTCCCAGCTACTTGGGAGGCTGAGGCAGGAGAATCACTTGAATCCAGGAGATGGAGGTTGCAGTGAGCTGAGATCACACCACTGCACTCCAGCCTGAATGACAAAGCGAGACTCTCAGGAAAGGGAAAGGGGGAAAGGGGGAAAGGGGGAAAGGAAAGGAAAGGACCCTATGTATAGGGAGATGTTAAAACATATCAGAAGTCTTTGGCAGGGCAAAGGAGGACAAAACGAGGTGAGGTTTGCTTGCACTCAATTCTAATAACAGGAGATAAAGTTCAATCAATTATACAACAAAAATTAACTGAGTACCTATTATTGAAATCAAGAAAGATTCTACCCCTCCTACGTATAACAAGGCATTATTTTGAAGGAAATACAAAGAAATGTATAATATAGGTCATGCTCTTAAGAAAAATACAACCAGCCTAGTGCCTGGTAATAAAGAAAACCCAAAAAAGCATAAGATATGATCCTAAACATGAAAGCAAAAACTCTTAAAAAAAAACCCCACATATATATACATTTGTATTTGTCCTTTTTTTTTACTTAGAAATTCAACTTTATTTACAAATGTTCTTCTATTTACAAAGAGGCCATTCTAGCTCTTTAAAAATATTGTAACTGGGCTGGGCGCAGTGGCTCACGCCTGTAATCCCAGCACTTTGGGAGGCCAAGGCGGGTGGATCACGAGGTCAGGAGTTCAACACCAGCTTGACCAACATGGTGAAACCCCATTTCTACTAAAAATACAAAAATTAGCTGGGCATGGTGGCGCATGCCTGTAATCCCAGCTACTCGGGAGGCTGAGCCAGAATTGCTTGAACCGAGACCCTGGTGACGGAGGTTGCAGTGAGCTGAGACTGCGCCACTGCACTCCAGCTTGGGCTACAGAGCAAGACTCCATCTCAAAAAAATAAATAAATAAATAATATATACATACTATATATATATATATACACATGTATATAGTAACTAATAATTTTCACAAAAACCATTTACATTGTTTCAACCTTTCTGCTTAAAACTGTATTATGAGATGAGCAAACAATCCCATAAGATGATTTGAGACATAAAAAAATAAATAAAAGACAACCTATCCAGCATGAATGTCCTATTGACAAACACAATGAAGAATTAAGAATCACAACCCACAGTGTGCCACTTCACCAAGAAATGGAACTGTAAAGATTTTGGGGGAGGTAAATGCTTCACAACAGTCTTCTTGTGTAGTATAGTTTAATTGTGACTGTTTAGGACTGCTCTTGCAGGCTAATATTTATGCTGCTTTTTTTTTGTTTAAAGTCGTCACTGTAGAAAGGGTAGACTTTTGTAGATTTTTCTAACAATGAAAATATGTAGACACTGGTCTGGTCTCACCATTTAGTCCAATTAAAAAAATAATAAATGCATTAAAAAAGTAAAACAAAATCATCATGTGACTAACACAATTCTCCTTGATAGATCAGAGAGTATTACTCCTCAATAGTGTCTATAAATTTGAATTATTCATAGATGAAACAATATACAAACAAAATAATTAACCAAGGAGTTCAAAATAAAATTACTCAAATTACCTATTTATCATTTTACGTGTAGCAATTACTTTTTAAAAATCCTTTAAATTTTATCTAGGGATAAGCATTCACATCATGGCTAAGTCCCAAAGAACTTCAAAACTTTTTTAAAAAAATTCATCCCTCAGAAATGAGAGATAGAAAAATATCTTTAAAAACAGAAACAACAGTCTTATGCACTCTTTTAACAATCTCAGCACAGAGTGAGCTACTATTAACAGTAAGCAAATATTCCAGTCCTGGAGAGTTACTGTCTCTCATGATCTGATTTTTTTTTCTTTTTTTTTTTTGAAATAGGGTCTCACTTTGTCACCCAGGCTGGAGTGCAGTGGCCCGATCTTGGCTTACTGCAGTCTTACTTACTTACTTCCTGAGCCTCCCAGGCTCAAGTGATCCTCCCATCTCAGCCTTTATTCCAATAATGACCTAAACAATAACTTCTGCTAGCATCTCTTCTGAGTCTCCATTTCCTCTCCTGATATTCATCCAAATAATAAAAGTAACACAATTGCAATTGAGTTTACTATTATCAATGGCATTCTCATCACAGTTGTTACAGATTGAATACGGTTCATTAGCTGAGATTTAATTCCTGGCTCCTCCCCGAATCCACCAATTCTCTGGTCTATTCTCCAGCCAATGTTCTTGAGGAATCTCTCTTTGTGCAGCATGGCGATGGCACTGACACAGAGCAGGGCTGCCTGCAGCAGTGAGTACAAGGTAAAGGCCATGACCATCCAAGCTCCCATGAGGTCCAACTGATTCCTCTCTGCTGCCACAAGGGACTTGGCGCCACCACGGCTGGTGCTTTCCTCTCTATTTGTCTTTAATTTAAACCACGGGCAGAATAACCAAGAGCTCTCCCTACTCAAGAGCATCTCTATTTTGTTTTAATTATAAATAATAAGAAAAAAGAGTCACGTCCTAAGCCAAATTAGACCTTAACACCTTATATCTTTATAAAGTCCCAACCCACTGTTATGCCAGAAAGTCACCTTGGACAGTAGTTTTCAAACAAGAACAATTTTGCCCTGATCCCACCCTCACAGGGACATTCAGCAATTTTTTTATTTTTAAGAGATGGGGTCCTGCTCTGTCACCCAGGCTGGAGTGCAGTGATATGATCATAGCTCACTGCAGCCTTGAACTCCTGTGCTCAAGCAATCCCCACCTCAGCCTCCTGGGTAGCTAGAACTCTAGGCACCTGCCACTACACCTGGACCATTTGGCATTGTTTGAAGAAATTTTTGGTTGTCACAACTGAAAAACAGAGGGTTTACTACTAGTATCCAGCTGGTAAAGGTTGCCAAACGTCCTAATGTACAGGACTACAAATAATTATCTAGCCCCAAATCTCAATAAAGCTGAGGTTGAGAAACCCTGCTTTCAGAGATAAAGCTTAGCTCTCTCTGTTGTGTAAGTCATACTTTATTAACTTACTCACATCTGAACTCAAATTCCAGCAAAGGAAATAAACATTAGGAAAATCTGAATCACAAGATGTTTGACTTAAAATTACTTTGGCAGGCAATGACAATACAGTATCAAGACTTTTACTTTCCAGTTTGACTTACACAGTCACAATCTACCACTGAAACTTCAAAATCCATTTTCATTGGACATTATATTTTGGTGGTTTAAAAGTGTATGGGGGAGAGGCTCTGGAACAAGACAAGGCTGCATTCAAATTCCAGCTCCAACACTTACTAGCTGTAAGAACTTAGGAAAGTCCCCTAACCTTACCAGGATTCAGTTTCCTTGTCTGCAGTATCAGACTAATAATATCCATCTCAAAGTTTTTTAAGGATTAAATGAAAAATACATTGAAAGCACTGAGCAAATTTATCTAGAATATAATAAATACTAAAAATTTTGTTTAGTTTGGAGAGCAATTATAGTTAAGAGTATTGACTTTTAAAAATCCTTGCTCTTGGCCAGGCATGGTGGCTCACACCTATAATCCCAGTACTTTGGGAGGTCCAGGCAGGTGGATCAGGAGATCAGGAGTTCAAGATCAACCAGGCCAAGATGGTGAAATCCTGGCTGAGGCAGGAGAATTGCTTGAACCCAGGAGGTGAAGGTTGCAGTGAGCCGAGATTGCACCATCACACTCCAGCCTGGGCAACAAGAGCGAAACTCTGTCTCAAAAAAAAAAAAAAAAAAAAAAAAAAAAAAAATTAGCTGGACGCGGTGGCAGTCACCTGTAATCCCAGCTACTTGGGAGGCTGAGGCAGGAGAATCACTTGAACCTGGGCGGCAGACATTGTAGTGAGCCAAGATCGTGCCACTGCACTCCAGCCTCGGCGACACAGTGAGACTCCATCTCAAAAAAAAAAAAGAAAAAAAGAAAAAAGAAAAAAACCCCTGCTTTTCTATTTACTGTGTAACTTGAACAAATTATTTCCTGACTTTGAACCACAATTTCCTCTTTTGTGAAATGGGCCTAATACTATCCCTCTTATAGATTGATGAGGACCAATGAGATAAAGTATGTAAAGCACTCAGCATAGTTGGAAAATAGTAAGTGTTCAACATACAGAAGTTATTTTTATTATTAAAGTGGGCCCAATAAAACCCAATGGCATTTTCCACATATAAAAGCTCTCCCATACATGTCCTGACCTATGCTTTGTCTAATTTTGTGCTATTTGGTCTGGTTAGAGAATAGTTGTTATGTTTCTCTTAAAATCTGTTTACTAAGCTAGAAAATACATCACTCTCCCTAGTACTCTGTTAATCAGGAAGGTTTTTAATTTGATCTTTTTGGTATGAACAGTTTAAATGTATTTTTACTCTGTTTTCACCATAAAATTGCAATTGCCTAGAAGGCCAGAGAAGCAAAATAAGTATGTTTCATATAGCAAAGTTTTTAAACTATCTCTTAGTCCCAGTAGCAATTTTACTAAAGTATCAAAATCAGAGAACTCACCTCTAGGCAAGCTCCTGCTATGCTTAGAGTGAATATTGGATTCAGACAACATTCTGTTTCCTTAGCCTTAGCAATTAATGCATACCAAAGAAATCCACATTTAATAGTTAATCTCGGGGCTGGGCGCGGTAGCTCACGCCTGTAATCCCAGAACTTTGGGAGGCCAAGGCAGGCGGATCATGAGATCAGGAGATCGAGACCATCCTGGCTAACACGGTGAAACCCTGTCTCTACCAAAAATACAAAAAATTAGCCGGACGTGGTGGCCGTGCCTGTAGTCCCAGCTACTCGGGAGGCTGAGGCAGGAGAATGGCGTGAACTCGGGAGGCGGAGCTTGCAGTGAGCTGAGATCGCACCACTGCACTCCAGCCTGGGCGACAGAGCAAGACTCCGTCTCAAAAAAAAAAAAAAAATAGTTAATCTCTCAGAATTCAAAGTTATAGCTAAAATAATTACCTAGAAGAAAAGGGAGCCCTACTGACCATGCCAAAAATATCTCATTGTATCATCATGACAAATTTAAAAGTAATTCATAGAATTATTTCACCACTTACAGGTAACATCTGTTATTTGTTTCAGAGACTAGGTCACTAAAAAGTTCAAATCCAACACAAAGAGAAATCACTCACCTCTGGAGATTTCTGTATATTCTGGAATACAGCATAGGCAATAAGTGAACTTGAACCTATAACACTGAGAGATTTGGAAGATGATTGATCATTAAAGCAGGACAATGGAGTGCCATCGTTTTTGTTATTAATTTTGGGTTTTTTTTACAGTTTTATTGGCATAATTGATATAAAATAAACTGCACTAAAAAAATTTTTAGACACAGGGTCTTGCTATGTCAGCCAGGCTGGAGTGCAGTGGTGTCATTATAGCTCAACGTAACCTTGAACTCCTGGGCCCTGGTGATCCTCCTGTCTCAGCCTCCTGAGTAGCTAGGACTATAGGTGTGCATCACCACAACTGGCTAATTATTTTATTTTTTGTAGTGATAGGGTCTTGCTATGTTGCCCAGGCTGGTCTCAAACTCCTGGCCTCATGTGATCTTCCCACTTTGGCCTCTCAAGCACTGAGATTACAGGTGTGAGCCACCATGCCCAGCCCTGCACATATTTTTTTTTTTTTAGAGACAGGGTCTCCTTCTGTCACCCAGGCTAGAATATAGTTGTATAATCACAGCTCACTGCAGCCTCCAACTCCTGGGCTAAAGTGATCCTCCCACCTTAGCCTCCTGAGTAGCTGGAACTACGGGCGTCTGGTACCATGCCCAGCCAATGTTTTAAAATTTTTTGTAGAGACAGGGTCTCGCTATGTTGCCCAGGCTGGTCTCAAACTCCTGGGCTCAGGCCATCCTCCTGCCTTGGCCTCCCAAAATGCTGGGATTACAGGCATGGGCCACCATATCCAGCCAATATTTTTAAACAAATATAGAATGCTTCACATATTTGCACGTTCTCCTTATCCAGAAGCCATGCCAATCTTTTTCTTTTTTAATTTTTTTTGAGACAGGGTCTTGCTCTGTCAACCAGGCTGGAATGCAGTGGCGCAATCACAGCTCCTCCTGAGTAGCTGGAACTACAGACACATACCATCATGTCCAGCTATTTTTATGGGGTTTTTTTGTTTGTTTTGTTTTGTTTTATTTTGCTTTTTTGTAGGGACACGGTTTCACCATGTTGCCCAGGATGGTCTCAAACTCCTGAGCTCAAGCGATCTGCCCACCTCAGCCTCCCAAAGTGTTGGGATTACAGGTATGAGCTCAGCCCTGCCAATTTTCTCTATGTCATTCCAATTTTTAGTATAGGTGTTGCTTAAGTAAGCACTTTGCTATTGATTTTGCAATTGATCCTGCTGACCAGGTTGTCCACTGATGTTCAGATGTTATCCTTTAATCAATTTTTTGTTTTTATTGTTGTTAATGTTGTCATTTTATTAGTAAGAAAATATCAACATGATAAAGAATATCATTTCTCTTTAACTAAAGAGTAAAAGCAAATCCCCAAGGGGGAAATGTGGAAAACTACAGAATTGACGAATTTTGCTTATACTAGTTTAGTTATGTGAGATTAAATAAACATACCTCAGAGTAGCCATGACAAATTGTATCCACTGTATTGCAGGAAGAACCTAAGCAAAACAAGGAAAAAGGAATAAAATTAAACCTTTTACATTGAATATTCAACCTAAGTTCATTATTAACTATCTGTACAGCATGAATTTTTCTTCAAAGCCTAATCTCAAAACATACTATAAGCCTGAGAATGAGTTAAAAGGCTGAACAGGCCCCTGGAAAGACAAGGTGCTCCTTTTTTCCTCTCTTATTTCTATTTCACTGGGAAATAGTATGATTTTTTAAAAAATAGAGATGTGGATTGAAAAATGACTAAATGAAAAAGGGAAGCTAGCCAGGCACTGAGGCTCATACCTGTAATCCCGACACTTTGAGAGGCTGAGGTAAGAGGATCACTTGAGGCCAGGAGTTTAAGAAAAAAGAAACCTGGGAGAGAAAACTAATAAAAGGAAGAACAAAATGTAGAGTGGGTAGAAAAAGTTAAATGTTGAGAGAGAATACAGAGATGTGTGGAAAGAATAGGTAACAGAAGAGACAAATACTAGAGTTCACTGATAGGTAGAAAGAGGAAAGAGACTAGTAAAACAGAGAAACTGAAGAAAAGTTAGTAGTATGAAAAGAGATTGTGAGTGAAAAATGCAGAACAGGAAAGAAGAAAGGGAGAACACAAAGGAAGACAGGGAGAGCTTCTGACCTTACCAAGTCCCAACTGTCCTCCAGAATGCTAGCCTCTAGTGGAAAGGTCATAGGGACTTCAGTCCCAGCTACCCTTGAGCAGCCGATCCTTCCTAGTCAGGTTCTGAATCCTGAAGCAGTGAACAGGTGGCTCCACCCCTACCCCAGCTGGGCTCCTCCTATACTGAATCCTGCTCTGTACCTTGAGGGCAAGGAGAGAGGTAGTGACAAGTGGAGGAGAAAGCCAAGCAGAAAGAACAAAAACAGAAAGACCAGGTAACAGGGAAACAAAGTTGTAAGTGGCATTAGGAATTAAAAGGAGCAAGAGGCAGGAGTAATAAAAAGCAGAGAGATACAGAAGGGGCAGGATTGAGAAAAAAAGAATGAGTCATAGTGAAAAGATAAATAGAGCTGCAATAGAGAAATGGAACTAAAAAAAGGGGTGGGGGGAGAAATAAATGGGATAGAAAGGAGGTCTCCCTAAAATTTGCCCTTGTTTAGAGACAGAAGCCTGTGATGGAAAAGAGAGATTGCATATTCACTCAGTTAATAAAGTTTTAGTAATACTAGTGAAAAGCTGAGGTGGTTATTAATGTTTGTCATAAATTACATTATTCATTAATACACTGATGCTTAAATATCAACTTTGTGCAAAGCAGTGTGTTATGGAAGATATAAAAAGAAATAAGATATAGACCCAGCCTTCTGACAGCTTATAATATAGTAGGAAAAATGGCCTGAATACCAAAAATTCAAATGATCTGCGCACAGCAAGAATATACCTACACAGAGTAGCATTCAAAGAGGATTTGGAAGAACTGATAAAATTTGGACAGACTGGAGGAAAAAAGAGAGCAGAAGGAAGACCATTCATTTATGTAATTTATCTTTCATCTAGCCATAATTTCATATAGTCTACAAATCCTTATTGATAACAAATTAAATCACTTGCGTCGCTAGAGTAATTTAAATACATGACTAATTTATTCGTATCAGGTTAAAATTACAGTCCAAAACAAAACAAAACAAAAAACAGCCAGATGCAATGTCATGCACCTGTGGTCCTGGCTATTTGGGAGGTGGAGGCAGAAGGGTCTCTTGAGGCCAGGAGTTTGAGGCTGCAGTGTGCTATGACTGTTCCTGTGAATAGCCATTGCACTCCAACCTGGGCAGCATAGCGAAACACCATTTCTAAAACAAAATAAAACACGGCCAGTGTGCTGGCCCATGCCTGTAATCCCAGCACTTTGGGAGGCCAAGTCAGGTGGATCACTTGAGGTCAGGAATTTGAGACCAGCCTGGCCAACACGGCAAAACCTTTCTCTACTAAAAATACAAATATAAGCCAGGTGGGGTGGCATGCGCCTGTAATCCCAGCTACTCGGGAGGTTGACGCATGAGAATCACTTGAACCCAGGAGGCGGAGGTTGCAATGAGCCGAGATCATGACACTGCACTCCAGCCTGGATGACAGAGCGAGACTCCATCTCAAAATAAATAAATAAATAAAAATAAAACAAAACAGAAACCAAACCAACCAAACAAAAAGATTATAGTCTATAGTGGAAGACCAGACATTGTTAAATAGAGGTTAAGTTCTAATCACTTTGCTTAAATTGTTAGGTAAACAAATAAATAAAAATACCAGGAAATTTCTAGATCAGAAATCCCCAGCATAACGTCTTAGGAAGTATTTTAAGGCCTCTACTCATACATCTTACCTAATAAAGGTGAGGAGACTACTGACAGTTTCACCAAGTGATAAGAAAATGCTTTTAGACAAAGGACTGTTGTTTCAGTCAAGAACAAATCTCATGTTGCTCAGAGAACAGCCATGCCAAATTAGTCTGCTGCTCTTGTTAGGATAATCAATGATGAATAACTTTTCTCTTTGGCGTTCTCTTCTAAAACATCTATACCATCTACCAACATTTGGGGATTTACTTTTCAGTTTTTCTATCAAAATTAATCCCCTGCTTGCTGTATATTCAGCACTTTGTCCCTTTGAAGTATCTTTGGAAACATAATCTTGCCATCTTCCTTTTCTAAAAGGGCTAATCCAAGCTCAAATGATGAAGTAGGTGATATTTATTTTCAGTTTTCCTTTATCTCTTTTTAGCAAAAAGCTCCTTGCATGCCTGTGGTCCCAGCTACTCAGCAGGCTGCGGCAGGAGGATCTCTTGAGGCTGAGAGGTCCAGGCTGCAGTGAGCTGTGTTTGCATCACTGCACTCACGCTCCAGCCTGGGCGACAGAGTGAAACCCTGTGTTAAAAAGAAAAAAAAAAGGCTGGGCGCGGTGGCTCACACCTGTAATCCCAACACTTTCGGAGGCCAAGGCATGTGGATCACAAGGTCAGGAGTTGGAGACCAGCCTGGCCAAGATGGTGAAACCCCGCCTCTACTAAAAATACAAAAATTAGCTGGGTATGGTGGCGGGCGCCTGTAATCCCAGCTACTCGGGAAGCTGAGACAGAGAATTGCTTGAACCCGGGAGGCGGAAGTTGTAGTGAGCCAAGATCATGCCACTGCACTCCAGCCTGGATGACAGAGCAAGACTCCACCTCAAAAAAAAAACACCTCCTTAGCAAGTTCAAACCTATCCCAGTTCTTAACTTATTGGGCTACTATATATTACATATCAATTCAAGTTAACACATATTCATAAAATTGCTATCATGAGCAAGTTACTCAAAGTCAAGAAAGACACTTGCCTTTGTAAAATATTTTTATTTAACCAAAAAGTTTTCTAAAAATAACATTTAAAGATTTCTAGGGCCAGGCACGGTGGAGTACGCCTGTAATCCCAGCACTTTGGGAGGCCAAGGTGGGTGGATCACCTGAGGTCAGGAATTCGAGACCAGCCTGACCAACATGGTGAAATCCTCTCTCTACTAAATACAAATAAATACATAGCCAGGCATGGTGGTGGGTGCCTGTAATGCCAGCTATTCAGGAGGCTGAGGCAGGAGAATTGCTTGAACCCAGGAGGCAGGGGTGGCAGTGAGCCAAGATCGTACCATTGCACTCCAGCCTGGGCAACAAGAGCGAAACTCCACCTCAAAAAAAAAAAAAAAAGATTTCTAGTAATAACAGTTACCAATTATGAGGTGCTTTTGAATTGTATCTTAGTAAAATTACTGCCAATAAAATGAAGTTTGGAACAAAAGCAAGGAAGGAAATGCCCAGTGCTAGAATTCATGATGTAATGATTAATGGATGTTTCTGTCTGACTAAAAAGGATAACACTCAGAATATAAAGTATAAAACAAACATTGTAAGAAGGAACTGAAGATAAAGATTGTAAGAGAGCACCTGACTACTCTAAATAAATCCACCACTCCTGGCCTGAACAAATTACACTCCAGAATTTTGATAAAACTTGCCAGTTAACCCAATAAACCATTTGAGAAAAATTTGAGAGTTCATGTAAAAATGGGAAACTTGCTAGAAACCTGGTAATAACTAAATTAAAGGCAAAAAGATGTGAAATCTGGAAACCAAACCATATGTCAAGGATCTTAGTATTGATCCCAAATAAGATTCTAGAATGAATTGTCCAAAAGATGTGTTTGCAAACAATTAGAAAAAAAAAAAGTAACTGCTAAATCAGCATGGGTTTACTTAAAAAAAAAAAAAAAAAAAAAGGCTGGGTGCAGTGGGTCACGCCTGTAATCCCAGCACTTTGGGAGGCCAAGGCAGGTGGATCATTCGAGGTCAGGAGTTCAAGATGAGCCTGGCCAACATGGTGAAACCCCATCTCTACTAAAAATACAAAAAAAAAAAAAAAAAAAAAAAATTAGCCAGGTGTGGTGGCAGACGTCTGTAATCCCAGCTACTCAGGAGGCTGAGGTAGGAAAATCACTTGAACGCAGGAGGTGGAGGTTGCAGTGAGCTGAGATCAGGCCTCTGAACTCCAGCCTGAATGACCAAGTGACTGTCTCAAAAAAAAAAAAAAAAAAAAACAAACCTACTTCTAAACTAACCATGACTAGAAAGTCACTGCTGATCAATTCTACTAACTAGGTATAACCGAAGTTATTTATACTGAAAAGTGAATAATCTTAGAAGTTTAAATGTTTTATAAAGAAATTTTAAAACTCTTAATAGCTCCATATAGACTACAGAACAGAAAATTCTTAGTTTGACTTCAAGACTCCCTCCTATCTGGGCTTAAAACTGTTTTGCTATCGCCTGTTTGGAGAACTCCCTCCAACCAAGCCAGTCATTCTCCCAAAGCATCATGTTCATTCCCGTATCTGCTCCTTTTCCACTTGTTCTCTATCTAAAATGTTCCTCCTTCCAAGGCTTAACTCTATTTCCACCAATTACATAAAGCCTTGTTTCACCACCTGAGTTCATAGTTTTCCCCTCTTCTAATTTCTATCACTTGTCTTGTAGCTCATAGTGTTACGGGGTCTTTGGGGTGTCCATTTTCTGGCTGGAAACCTCTGTGGCCACAGTGCCTTTGCCCGAGTTCTTGTCCTGCATCCAGGAAGAATGAGGTACGTGGACAATGAAGGGTGAACAAGACAAAGATGAGCTTTATTGAGTGTTATAACAGCTCAGAGGAGACCTCCAGTGGGTGGTTCCTCTCTGTAGGCAGGTCGTCCATCAGGTATTCAGTTCTCAGTAGAGAGGAGGCCCTGGAGAGGATGGCTCCTCTCTGCAACTGATCGTCCTGATGTCTGCAGCTCTCAGAAGAGAGGAGGCCCTGGAGAGGGTGGCTCTTCTCTGCCCGCAGGTTGTCTCTGCAGCTGTCAGCAGGGAGGGTAGGTCCTTTCTGCAACTGGCTGTTCCGTCATCTCCAACTATCAGCAGAGAGGGTAGCTCCTCTCTTAGGCTTGTTGACCCATAGGTCTCTGCCCTCTTGGTCCTCTGGCAGTCCTCTGCCCTGCTCTGGCTGAGCCCAGGGTTTTTATGGACCTCCAAGGGGAGGAAGTACATGCCGATTGGTCCATGGGCAGGCCAGAAGATGCACCACGAGTCCCTACTCCAGTCTGCAGGACTGGCAGCCTGGACCCCTGTCTTCAGGCCCTCCCTGACCTGAAGGTGGGGTCTTACTGGAGACTCACCCACTTCCACCCAGGAATCAATCTGCCTCCCATTGCCATTCTTGGCCCCAAGCCCACTCTGAGATTGGAGCAGGCCCCGGGAGTAGAGAGAGTCCAGGCGGTGGGAGCAGACACTCCTGAGCCTGCAGGGATTGCAGTAGGGTGTCTTGCTGGTCCCCCAAGGGTGCAGGCTGCAGAGATGCCCAGGTCCTGCACCTGGGAGGGCAGCCACAATTGCACCAGGGGCTCCTGCCTCAACTCAGAAGGGGCGGGGCTCCCACAGGCTCCATGGAGTGTGCAGCCCCAGTCACGCCTCCCTGCTGCAGCTGGCTGCCATCAATAGGGCAAACTCAAAATTTTTCTTAACTTCCCCAGCCACATTCACACATACACACACACAAACACACACACACTTTCTTTCAAAATTTATATCCAATCAAACTGGTTGTCCATGATTGGATCCTGTTATCACTGTTGACTATTTATACACATATATTTTGGATACATACAATGGTTAATTATAGCAGTAAGTCCCTTACAATGCATTGTATATGTTCTCTTACATGCATTTGTTCATCAAATCTTGTGAATTCTACCCTTTAAAAGTTTGTCAATTCCATCCATACTTCTTCAGCCCTATTATGTCCTACTGCATGACCTTAACCTCTTCCAACTAGACTATTGCCATACCCCATTAATTGGCTTTAGTCCAGTCTTCTCAATTCCAATCCATTCCCTTCATTCCTGAGTAATGCTGTTTTTGTTTTGAGACAGTCTTCTCTGTTGCCCAGACTGGAGTGCAGTGGCAGCAATCAGGGCTGACTGCAGCCTCGACCCCTCAGGTCCAAGTGATCCTGCTGCCTCAGCCTCCCAAGCACCTGGGACCACAGGCATGCACTACCACACATGGCTAATTTTTCTACTTACTGTAGAGACGAGGTTTCATTACGTTGCCCAGGCTGACCTGGGTGCTGTTTCTACACACAAATCTAACCTCACTCTCCTAGTTAAAACTTCTGGTGACTCCAAACCCTTTAGCTTGGTGAGACCCTTTCGAATCCGCCCCATGGAAGCTCAGTAATAATCAATCAAAATAAAAAAGAGCGGCAGCAGCTGCTGCGCCAGTTCGCCTTTACACAGATTCATCTCAACCAGTTCCCCAACATGCCTGTGCATAATTTTCCCATTGTTAGAAATGCCCTGCTTCTCTTTGCCTCATGCACGCCCCCTCTTATTTCAAGGTCCAGCTCAAGTCACCTCCTGTCTACAACTTCCTCTGATGCTCCTGAGCAGGGATGGCTGAATCTCTGTCTCTTTACAATAAGCAAATACGGTCTTTTTTTTTCTTTTTTTTTTTTTTTTGAGACTGAGTCTCGCTCTGCCACCTAGGCTGAAGTGCAATGGCGAAATCTCGGCTCACCCCAACTTCTGCCTCCTGGGTTCATGCAATTCTCCTGCCTTAGCCTCTTGAGTAGCTGGGATTACAGGCACGCGCCACCACACTCGCCTGATTTTTGTATTTTTAGTAGAGACGGGGTTTCACCATGTTGGCCAGGCTGGTCTCGAACTCCTGACCTCAGGTAATCCACCTGCCTCGGCCTCCCAAAGTGCTGGGATTACAGGCGTGGGTCAACGCGCCCAGCCGGAATAATATTTTACAGCAATTACACTGCACTGTTTAGATCATTATTCCTATGCCGCCTCCTCCCCCAACAAAGTGCGTGCCTTCAGCACAGAACTGTCTTGTTTCTGCTTATTCCGTAGCCCCGCAGGCAAAGCCAGAGTCTGGAACAAGCCAGGGACCGAGTAACTACCTGCGGAACAGAATGATTAGAATTGCATCTGGGGTTCCTGGAGGGTGGGCCTTGGCTGGGCGGATCCCAGGAGCCTGGCGTCTCCCAGGAGAGGCGCTCACCTCAGATCGGGCCTAAGAGGGCCCTGCCTGCCACACTGACCGCCAAGCCTGGCCAAGAAGCTCAGGGAAGCCGCGGAGCCACTGCCCGCCTGGGTCAGGGCGGTGACGGAGCCTGACTGAGAATAACGGCTGAACTTGACTAACAGACTGACCGAGGGTTGGAGCGGGTCCCAACCAACTGCCTGACGGCCCAAAGGCAGGAAGAAACGATGGTAGGCCTTGTCATCTTCGAAGGAGAGGAAAGACAGCAAACGAATTGCTATAGCGTCCCCATGCGCGCTTTGCGCTTCTCCTCAAGCGGAGAAGGAACGGAACTGGGCGGACCCGCCGGGAGACTCGGCGAGTGCGCGCGCGCAGGAGCCCATTTTCCCGCCCGCAACGTGGCCCCGCCCTTTTACCCAGGCCCTACGCGAGCTTCGCCGAGTACGCGTGCGCAGCAGCTTCCCCGCCCTCGCCCCCGCCCCTCACGTGGCCCCACCCTCTCACCCTAGACAGATGGGAGCCTCCTGGGGTGTCCACGTGAGCGCGCGTGAGTCCGCCCCCCCCAGTCACGTGACCGCTGACTCGGGGCGTTCTCCACTACCGCTTACCTACCTCCCTCTGCCGGAACCCGGCGATATGGCTGCCGCTGTGCCCCGCGCCGCGTCTCTCTCCCCGCTGCTTCCCCTTCTCCTGGGCTTCCTGCTCCTCTCCGCTCCGCATGGCGGCAGCGGCCTGCACACCAAGGGCGCCCTTCCCCTGGATACGGTCACTTTCTACAAGGTAACCGGGGCGGGGGACGTCACGCGCAGGTGCCGCCGGGGCGCCCGGAAGAGCGCGCGCCCGTGGGGAGACGCTGGATTCCGGGAGCTGACGGGAGGTGGTCTGTAGCAACGGTCCCAGAGCTTCCCGGCGTCCTACAGGCCTAGTGGACTCTGAGCAGGGGAATGTTATGACCACCGGGCATGCACGCTTCAGGGCCCCGGCGCACCCTTGCTTTTGCAGCATTTATACTTGCATCCTCCCTTGCAAAGATGCAGCCGAGGGAACTGGGTGCCCCTTCCCTTCACTTGTGGGGAGAGGGCGGTGCCTGGCGAGATCCAACCCTCGAGTCCCAAGTGGGAGAACCGGAGGGCGGTGCGAGGTCGACGCCACCGGGCTCCCGGCTGTGGAAGCTGGGAGGGGTTGGCGGGGGGAAATGCAGGCGCGTTAGCCTGCATGTCCGCGCCCCTCTTCCCAGGGGTGGATTGCAGCCTGCTTTGCAGTGTGCAAACAATGATCAGATATCATACATCTTGAATAGTGCAAGCGTGAAGAATAAGCTTCATTTCAGCCACCCTGTAAAGCAGGGGTCCTCAACCACCAGGCCCGTCGGTGGCCTGTTAGAAACCGGGCCGCACAGCAGGAGGTGAGCGGCCGGCGAGCGAGCACTACAGCCTGAGCTCCGCCTCCTGTTACATCAGCTGCGGCATTACATTCTCATAGGAGCGCGACCTTTATTGTGAACTACGCATGTGAGGGATCCAGGTTGTGTGCTTCTTATCAGAATCTAATGCCTGATGATCTGAGGCGAAACAGGTTCATGTCGAAACCACCCAACTGCCCACCACCCCCGTGGAAAAGTTGTCTTCCATGAAACCAGTCCTTGGTGCCAAAAAGGTTGGGGATAGCTGTTGTAGGAAACATCTTGGGGTTGGCAACAAAATCAATAAAATTGGGTCAAGGCATGCAAGAATTTGCCACTACCTCCGCCTTTCCCCCCTTCCGTTTTTGCAGAATTAGGGATCCTGGCCTGGGTAAATGGACGGTTGGAAATGGTGGCTGAATGCAACACCGCAGTCCCAGTCCCCTCCTCTTGCACCTGTCTTCACCCACGAGCAGCTTTTAACTTCCTCTAGGAGATGGGCAAGCTTAGTGTTGCGAGAGAGCCAGTCATTTCATTTTCAGGTTTTGTACTCATTGTGGGGAAGTGAAACCAAGAAGTAGTTGTCTCCAGTGGTTGAAGTCTCCTATTTTCAAGCGTTCCCTGTCGTGGATTTGGCACTTGCAGCTCATTCAAGGCAAAGTTTCAAGAATTTAAAAGTGTAGGCCGGGTTTAGTGGCTCACGCCTGTAATCCCAGCACTTTGGGAGGCCGAGGCGGGTAGATCACCTGAGGTCAGGAGTTTGAGACCAACCTGACCAACAAGGTGAAACCCCGTCCCTACTAAAAATACAAAAATTAGCTGGGCGTGGTGGCGGACACCTGTAGTCCCAGCTCCTCAGGAGGCTTAGACAGGAGAATTGCTTGAACCCAGGAGGCGGAGGTTGCATTGAGCCAAGATCACGCCACTGCACTCCAGCCTGGGCGACAGAGCAAATACTCCATCTCAAAAAAAAAAAAAAAGTGTGGGCTGGGTGCGGTGGCTCATGCTTGTAATCCCGGCACTTTGGGAGGCTGAGGCGGGTAGATCACCTGAGGTCAGGAGTTGGAGACCAGCCTGGCCAACATGGTGAAACCCTGTCTCTACTAAAAATACAAAAATTAGCTGGGCGTGGTGGCGGGTGCCTGTAATCCCAGCTACTCGGGAGGCTGAGGCAGGAGAATTGTTTGAACCTGGGAGGTGGAGGTTGCAGTAAGCCGTCATCATGCCATGGCACTCCAGCCTGGGCAACAAGAGCAAAACTCTGTCTCAAAAAAAAAAAATGGTGTAGGTGTGGCTGATTGGTTGTTAGGCACGCTCAGACACACCCTACAGCACCCTATGCTTTGGGGGCCTTTACTGGCAAAATGACACCCCTACCCCACCCTGCTCCATGGGAATCAGATAATATCACAGAACAAGTGTGACCCAAAGGGAAACTTTGCGCCATAAAGCTAACAGTGTTTTCTACTATTACCATCCTAGTCTAGGTCAACATTACAATAGCCTCTTCTCTGGTCTCCCTGCTTCCACTCTTGAGTCTCCACACAGTAGCCTAAGTCCTATATGACCTGACTCCTGGCTTCCCTCTCATCTCCCAACCATTCTCCTCCTGTCTTTTGAATATTCCTTGCTCTTTACTGCCTTAGGATATGTTGCACTAGTTGTTCCTTGTGACTGGAATATTCTCTGCCCAAACTTTGAAAGGCTAGTTGGTTACTTCCCATCATTCGGGCTTTGGTTAAGTGTTTCCTCCTTAGAGTTCTTCCTTGATTTATCTTCCCCCCAGTCTAAAGTGCCAGTCACATTAATCTGTTTTATTTCTCCATACAGCACTCATCACTGATTTTTTAAAAATCTATTTTGCCATCTTTCTCTCTCACTGGAATATTATGTGCTCATGAAGAAGCTCCTTGTCTATTTTGTTCCTGATCGTCTGCGCTGCATAACAGATTACCTGTCTCATAGAAGGTGCACAATAACTATTTTGTTGCATGAATGAACAAACGTTTTCTCCAGTCTCTTTTCAAATCTTCTCTTCCATCACCACTGAACCAAAAGGAAATGTACTAGTGTTCTGTCTGGCAGCCTTGTTCCATGCTTTGCCTTTCAGTGATTTCCAGTATCCTTTTTGTTGTTGTTTCTTTCCCTTCACCATCACTAGAATGTTAGCTTCATGAGCTAAGAGATGCCATTTTGTTCCTTGCTGTGTTCACTTAGTATGGTGCCTGGCACATGATAGGCCTTTATTTTTACTCAATGAACGAATGAATGAATAATGAACTTATCTATACTTTAAAGAAGTGAGTTGCCTGATTATAGGTAATGGTAGAGCTGATTCCCACTAGCCCATTGGACACCAAGGGCTGGTAGGAAGTAGATGAGGAAAATAGACTTCTAAAGCTATCATTAAGAGATAACAGACCACTTCGGGAGGCCGAGGCGGGTGGATCACAAGTTCAGGAGATCGAGGTCATCCTGGCTAACACGGTGAAACCCTGTCTCTACTAAAAATACAAAAAAATTAGCCGGGCATGGTGGCGGACACCTGTAGTCCCAGCTACTTGGGAGGCTGAGGCAGGAGAATGGCGTGAACACGGGAGGCGGAGCTGCAGAGCGCTGAGATGGCACCACTGCACTCCAGCCCGGGCAACAGAGCGAGACTCTGCCTCAAAAAAAATAAAAAATAACAGACTAAGATAACAAGAGAAAATTCTTTATGCAAATGTTTGCCATTCAAAACCATTCTGCCTTACCCTTGAAACTAAGAATGGTGAAAGTAGAAGGTGGAGATCTCTGAATTCTATTTTAATGTTAGACCACTGTATAATTATTAATATTATTCCATAATACAAGTGCAGGCCCTTGAAAGTAGGTATTCTGTGTTTTGCTTTTTAAACATTCTCCCCTTCCCCAACATGTAGCATCTGCTACAAAGCCTGTCAGAGTATTGTTCATTCATCAGATATTTTCAGAACATCTGCCACATTCCAGGCACTGTTGGGCACTAGGGATACAGCAGAAAACAGGTCAGACAAGGTCCTTATTCTCATAAATGTATTCTAGTGGAAAGGATGGAAAACAAGCAAATGAGGATTTCAGAGAGTGAGTAATGCACTGAAGAAAATACAGCAGGGTAATGATAGCAGGGTATGATGAAAATGAAGCCATATTAGATGGTCTGATTGGAGGAGTCCCCAGTAGCAGGGGACATTTGAACTGAGCCTTGAATGATAAAGAGATAACCATGAAAAGAACTGGGGAAAGGACATTCCAGCCAGCAGAGAGCAAATGAAAAAGCTCTTGAATGGGAATAAGTTTCATGTGCTGAAGTGAAATAAGACCAGTTGGGCCAGAGGGATGTGATCTCATTTGTATTTTAAGTCTTTCCTGCTTTTAGGCCCCCAGAGCTCAGGCTTTTTGGCATTTAAAGATGACTTGTTCTGGTGTCTTCTCCTCCCTCCTTTGTGTCCCTAAACAATGTTAAATATTTTTAAAAACCAAGAGGACATCAGTACACTGTAAAGGACAAAGACTAACAAGAACATTGTATCTTTTTTTTTTTTTTTTTTTTTTTGAGATGGAGTTTCACTCTTTTCGCCCAGGCTGGAGTGCAGTGGCGCGATCTCGGCTCACCGCAACCTCCTCCTCCCAGATTCAAGCAATTCTCCTGCCTCAGCCTCCCGAGTAGATGGGATTACAGGTGCCCACCACAACGCCCAGCTAATTTTTGTATTTTTAGTAGAGATAGGGTTTCACCACGTTGGCCAGGCTGGTCTTCAACTCCTGACCTCAGGTCATCCACCCATCTCAGCCTCCCAGAGTGCTGGGATTACAGGCATGAACCACTGTGCCCAGCCCAGAACATTGTATCTTTGCCTTCAGCCAGAATTATGTCAGCTTGACATAATTTTTTTTTCTTTTTAGAGAGAGAGAGAGAGAGATGGGGTCTCACTCTGTTACACAGGTTGGATTGCAGTGGTGCAATCACAGCTCACTGTAACCTCTAACTCCTAGGTGCAAGTGATTTTCCACCTCAGCCTCCTGAGTAGTTTAGCTGGGAATACAGGTGTGTGCCACCATGACTGGCTAATTTTTTTTTTTTTTTAAAGCCAGCTATGTTGCCCAGGCTGGTCTTGAACTTCTAGCCTCACGTGATCCTCCCACTTCAGCCCCGCAAAGTGTTGAGATTACAGGTGTGAGCCACCATGCTCAGCCTTGACATGATTATTTACAGTGATTGCCTGTGATGAAAAAACTTGATAGGGATCACTTGGATTAGGAAAACAAAAAGTTGATGGAAGTGAGGAAGGCAGTGTTACCCTAAGGTGGCTTGTTAGATAAAACTTGTGCATTGGGAGAAACCATCAAAAGAAGTCCTTGGCTTCTTCAGTAAGTTAAATGTAGACTTAGCATATGACTGCCACAGTTCCACTTGTATATATACCCAAAAGAGTGGAATACAGGTGTTCAAACAAAACGTGTTATGTGAATGTTCATAGCAGCACTATAGACAGTAGCCAAAAGGTGGAAACAACCCAAACATTCAGCTGATGAGTGAATAAACAAAATGTGGTCTATCGTACAGTGTAATATTTATTTGGCCATAAAAAGTAACAATGTACCAATACATGGTACAACATGAACAAACCTTGAAAACATGCTAAGTGAAAAAAGCCAGACACAAAAGGGCACATATTGTACATTTCCATCAGAATAGACAAATCTATAGAGACAGAAAATAGATTAGTGGTTGCTGGGGCTGGGAGGAGGAAGACTGGGGAGTGACTGCGTAATGAGTATGGGGTTTCCTTTTGGGATGATGAAAATGTTCTGGCACTAGATAGTAACCCCTGTGGTTGCACATTCTTAATGCACTGAATCATGCAGAATGTACACTTTTAAATGGTTACAATGGCAAATATTATGTGAATTTTACTGCAATTAAAAGTCTCGGCCCTGACAGTTTAAAACCCAGAGATCTAGCCAGAGGGAAGTGTAGTCTAGGGAGAAGACATTGTCCCAAGCCTGGCCTCTCACTAGCTTATCTGCCCTGAAATTGCTGGGTTCAAACTCTGGCCTGTCTAGCCAAAGCGTCCTCCATGATGCCAACTCCTTTGTAGGTAGTTTTGTTTATTTTTGTCAGATTTCTTGTTCAGGGTTTACTGAGAAAGGCCTCCTGGGATGATGAGCATGACAGGGGCTGATGTAGTATGCAGAGGGTCTCCTTCACCTAACTGAAAGGAACCCTGAAGGAGAAGGCCTTAGTATGTCTGCAGCCTTGTTTATTCTGGACAGGGTTGTGTATATCTTTGATTAGTGTGAACAGGTACTAATGGGGTGCCCTGCATGTTGCTGGCACTCAATAAATTGTTAAATGAGTCAATGGGTGAATGAATAAATATTAGTTTGTGAGAGCTTGCCTCCCTTGTGGGCTTGTTTCCACTCTATTTCTTAAACAGGGGCCCCTTGGGAAGGGGAATTAGCCCCAAAAGTCCCTGGAACACCCACTTGCTCAGCTCTATACGCCCTCAGGTCATTCCCAAAAGCAAGTTCGTCTTGGTGAAGTTCGACACCCAGTACCCCTACGGTGAGAAGCAGGATGAGTTCAAGCGTCTTGCTGAAAACTCGGCTTCCAGCGATGATCTCTTGGTGGCAGAGGTGGGGATCTCAGGTATGGACAAGTCCAGGACGGCTGGGGGGGCAGAGAGGGAGGAAGCTAGAAATCGTTTCCCTACTTGGAACAGGAATACCCAGCATCTTTCCTTCTGAGCCACTCTCAAGGAGTGTAAGTAAACAGGTTCATGGCCTCTAAAGGAATCTGCTGCCCACGGTAGGCTTAACCTGAGCAGATTCTGGGACCATGGAATCTCAGCTCAGCTGTGCAGGTGCCTGAAGGGAAGGGAACCCCTCTTCCTTCACATTCCACCCCTCTCTGACATTAAACTGTGAGAACTTTGAGCTCTCCTTGCAGGGAACACTGGGCAGAGGGGGTGCTATGTCCCCTAGGGGACAGCATAGTCAGTTCTTCTGTCTTCATTTCAGTTTCTGTACCAAAACTGTTGGGTTTTGGCGTTAGCTCAAATGCACTGATGCCACCACTAATCCAAGGGCACCTCCCAACCACAGCGACAGCTTTAATAGTCACCAGCATTTAGTGGCTGACAGGGTAAAGATCTGCACCCCCATTGCATTTTAAATCTTCACTTGAACTCTGCCTGAGAAGCAAGATGTATTATCTCCATGTTATACTTCAGGAAAAAAAAAACTGAAGCTCAAAGATTAAAGGACTGTGGGTGATAGAGTGGCTCATCCAGAGCTCCACCTAAGTGTTTAGTCCCAGGCAGGGGCTTACTTATTTCACTTCCCTCCCAGCTTGGATGCCTCCATTCCGTAGTAAGCTGGGAACTTAGTAGAGCGTCTGGTCCTGGGTAGAGATAGCTGGCACACCTCTCCAGGACAGTCAGTCAGATTTGACTCAACTTCAGGTAACTCCCTTGGTGCTTTTATTAGAATAATAATAATAGTTAACATTTATCAGATGTTTACTGTGTGCCAGGCCACTGTGCTGAGTGTTTTTACATGTGTTTCATCTTTGCAAGAGCTCTGTGAAGGAAGTCCCATGTGGTACTATTACCTCCATTTTTTCAAATGAAGAAATGGATGCTTAGAGTAACTTGCTCAAGATTGTGGAATTGTTAAGTGGCAGAACTAGGTTTGGAACCCTAGGCATCCAGTACTACCACTACTAGTAGTTGGTCTTAGCCGTTTCTCGGCAAAGTGTAAGAAACCAGTTGTCACAGCATCAGTCCTTGGGGCTGCTACTGCCCGTTAGGAAGGATGTTGCAGATACTAACAGCAGCTACCACATATTAAGCATATAACCCTGCCAAGTATCACGCACATATTCCCTCATCCGGTCCTCCCAACAGCCCCCATGTGGCAGGGACTATGTTCCTTCCCTACCACATGCTCCCCTTTCTCACCCAGCTCCAGCCAGACTGGTCTTTGTAATCCTGAAATTTCCTGAGCTTAGTCCTGCCTCAGAGCTTTTGCACTTGCAGTCCTTTCTGCCTGAGACACTCTTCCCAAATCTTCACGTAGCTTGCTCCAGGACATTCAAGTCCTTTAGCTGATGTCACCTTCACAGGGAGGCCTGCCATGACCACCTGAAGTGGGCTTTCTTACCCACTTTGTCACATCGCGCTGTTTTGTTTTCCCTGTGGCATTCATCACCTGTGTTTATGTGTTTTTGTTATGTCTCTTCTCTCCCTTAGAAGAATATGAGCTTAATAGTCTTTTTTTTTTTTTTTTTGAGACAAAGTCTCACTCTGTTGCCCAAGCTGGAGTGCGGTGGTGGGATCTCGGATCACTGCAACCTCCACCTCCTGGGTTCAAGCAATTCTGCCTCAGCCTCTTGAGTAGCTGGGACTACAGGCACGCGCCACCATGCCCTGCTAATTTTTTTGTATTTTTAGCAGAGACGGCGGTTTCACTATGTTGGCCAGGCTGGTCTTGAACTCCTGACCTCGTGATCTGCCCGCCTCGGCCTCCCAAAGTGCTGGGATTACAGGCATGAGCCACCGCACCCGGCCGAGCTTAATACTCTTAATCACAACTAGACCCCCAGCACCTAGAACAGCATCTGACACATAGTGGGCATATAATAAATATTCAGAAGAATCTCCATTTTTTCAGATGAAGAACAGTTCAGAGTTTAAATGATTTGCCTAGTGCTGCATGGCTAGGAAGTGGCAGAGGAGGAATTCAAACACAGGTCTGTATGGTTGCTCCTCACTTTGAACCATTACACGGCCAAGAAAATTCTTCTTTCCTTCAGTTCAGCTAGGTCCCATAGCAATTTTCTGCCCTGAGTTCCTTATGGTCTTGCTTTTTGTGTCTGGTTTCTGCTCACAGATTATGGTGACAAGCTGAACATGGAGCTGAGTGAGAAGTACAAGCTGGACAAAGAGAGCTACCCAGTCTTCTACCTCTTCCGGGATGGGGACTTTGAGAACCCAGTCCCATACACTGGGGCAGTTAAGGTTGGAGCCATCCAGCGCTGGCTGAAGGGGCAAGGGGTCTACCTAGGTATGCCTGGTTGCCTGCCCATATACGACGCCCTGGCCGGGGAGTTCATCAGGGCCTCTGGTGTGGAGGCCCGCCAGGCCCTCTTGAAGCAGGGGCAAGATAACCTCTCAAGTGTGAAGGAGACTCAGAAGAAGTGGGCCGAGCAATACCTGAAGATCATGGGGAAGATCTTAGACCAAGGGGAGGACTTCCCAACATCAGAGATGACACGGATCGCCAGGCTGATTGAGAAGAACAAGATGAGTGACGGGAAGAAGGAGGAGCTCCAGAAGAGCTTAAACATCCTGACTGCCTTCCAGAAGAAGGGGGCCGAGAAAGAGGAGCTGTAAAAAGGCTGTCTGTGATTTTCCAGGGTTTGGTGGGGGTAGGGAGGGGAGAGTTAACCTGCTGGCTGTGAGTCCCTTGTGGAATATAAGGGGGTAGTGGGAAAAGTGGTACTAACCCACGATTCTGAGGCCTGAGTATGCCTGGACATTGATGCTGACGTGACCATGCTTGGGATGTCTCTAGCTGGTCTGGGGATAGCTGGAGCACTTACTCAGGTGGCTGGTGAAATGACACATCAGAAGGAATGAGTGCTATAGAGAGGAGAGAGGAGTGTACTGCCCAGGTCTTTGACAGGTGTAATTCTCATTCAATTAAAGTTTCAGTGTTTTGGTTAAGTGGACCTGAAGCCATTCTATTGTCTTTTCAGATTATACTTTCGTCTATGACCTGCTTTCCTCTTTGAATCTAAGCTGGTATAGACTCCACTTTCCCAGGGTAACAAACTATCCTCATAACACTGTGGAAACTGGCATACCTTTGTTATTTTCCAGTGATATTCAGACTGACATGGATTGACTGTCAGTGGTAAAGTTTGTCTATTTTCCAGTCTTTAAAACTCAATAGCAGTATTGATGGATATATTGAACCAACATTGATGGACCATGGTGTAATTATTTTCCATGCTTTGTGAGGTACACATAGCAAATTCTTAGTTTTACTGATATATTCTGTGACTTGGATTTACACAGCTAAATGATATAGTCCGATTTGAAAATTAAAAAATATTTTCCATCTAAATCACTATCACTAAATAAATACTAACTTCTAGAAAGCAGAATAAAGAGCACTTGTGCCAACATTCACATCTTTTCTTCAGACTCAGAAGCAGTTATCTGCAAAAGTGAGCTTCATGACAGCTCTACTTTCATATTTAACCATTTGAAAATGTCATGAGACCACCGCTCCTGAAATATATCTAATTGCACCCACACAAAGAATGGAGTTGGCACATAAGACCTTGAATTATTTTCCTCCATTTTATCCAGGTTGGTATATATTTAGTTCCTGGAAACAAAAAATAGAGGAAATTCCATATGTTGAATTAGATGGGACAAAAAATTGTGGTAGCTTAGGCTAACAATTCAAACCAAGTAGGTAAAAAGTGTTTAAACCTAAACATCCACCTGCTGACAGCTTATGTACTCTACATATAATGAAAGAATATAATATTTACTATAATAATTTCTACATTTTTACTTCAGTTCTCACTGAAACTTCTGGAAGATCTTTTTGGATACTTCTAACTGGTAAAATTTGCTTTGGCTGTTCTAGTGTGTTCCGTGTAAATGGGATCACTTCCAAAGAGCAAAGTATTCACTGTTTTATGGAAATCAGAATGAGACAACAAATGGCAGGTAGGGAAAGGACTCTAATATTAAATGCATCCAGAGTCCCTGAATGAAGACTAATCTTGATTTTCAATTGTAAGAAGCAGGAAGGTGACAGTACCTCCATGGGCACGGCACTGGATGGGTTCTGGCTGGGTATGGTTATTTACAACCCCAGGGCCTTGAGTTGAAGAAACCTGAGCTATTGGGCGGAACTACATTATCATATGTCAGAGGCCCTTTGTTACCCAATAGTTTTCATTAAAGGCGAGCCCTCTTTCTAGAGTCTTAAGTGATTTGCATATGTCACATAAAATACAGTCTTCCCTGACCCAAGTCAAATGGATTCCTTTACCTCTTAGAATTTACTAATATTGTGGCTCAAGTGCTGCTATTCAGATTCTGATGAAGACTATGGACTGGATTCCCAGAATCAATCAAATATTTATAGTTATTTTTTTAAGAGATGGGCATCTTGCTTTGTTGGACAGGCTAGACTTGAATTCCTGGGCTAAAGCGATCCTCCTGCCTCAGCCTCCTGAGTAGCTGGGGAGTACAGGTGCATGCCGCGGCACCTGGTTAAGTATTTCAATTTTAAGGGAATTTCCTGATAACCTGAAGCAAAGCAGACACTGGATCCAACATGAATTGTGTTTAAGGAACTTGCAAGTTATCTCAAATGGTGCGAAGAGTAATTAACAAATAGTTCTTGGTAATTGGCACCACAAAAAATGTTGGAGTTGGAATATATTAGCAGAGATTATACATAGGGAACTAATCTGGGAATATGAACACGGCCAACAAGACTTAAGAAGGTGAGGGAGATGGTGAGGGGGATCTGGATTTTAGCTCATTTCCTCAATGCTTAAGGGAGTTTGAATCGTTTGCAGGAGAGTTCGATAATTTCAATATTAAACAGTAGTCTTACCTGCAACAACTACTTTTCTCATTTGTAAAATAGTACAGTATCTGGGCCAGTGCGGTGGCTCATGGCTGTGATCCCACACTTTGGGAGGCCGAGGCGGGCAGATCACTTGAGGTCAGGAGTTTGAGACCAGCCTGGCCAACATGGTGAAACCCCGTCTCTACTAAAAATACAAAAATTAGCCGGCCGTGGTGGCAGGTGCCTGTAATCCCAGCTACTCAGGAGGCTGAGTCAGAAGAATCGCTGGAACTCGGGAGGCGGAGGTTGCAGTGAGCCAGGATCGCGCCATTGCACTCCAGCCTGGGGGACAAGAGTGAGACTGTCTCAAAAAAAAAAAAAAAAAAAAAAAACAGTATCTGAGGCCTAAATTAACTGGGCTATATGGAAGCTGGAGGTTGCAGAAAAGCTCTGCACTCCTGAAGCATAAACTGCCGTAGGAACCCCACAAATAATTTGTATAAGCATTTGGTTCATGGTAGCTTACCCTCCAGTCATACTGTAAAATACATGTCTGCACCAAGACAGGAACAGCATCTAAAAAAACAGGGCACATAAAAAAGCATAAACCTGAGCCCATCTCTCGAGAAAATTAAGAATGGCAGTGAGGTATACCCAAGTACCTATCTTTTGCTAAAGAAAAACCTTGGGAGGCTGAGGTGGGCAGATCACGAGGTCAGGAGTTCGAGACCATCCTGGCCAACATGGTGAAACCCCGTCTCTACTAAAAATACAAAAATTAGCTAGGTGTGGTGCCACACGCCTGTAATCCCAGCTACTTGGGAGGCTGAGGCAGGAGAATCACTTGAACCCAGGAGGCGGAGACTGGTGAACCAAGATCGTGCCACTGCATTCCAGCCTGGCGACAGAGCGAGACTCCGTCTCAAAAAAATAAAAACCTTGGGATAGAGTTAATTCATAACTGAAGAAACAGGCAAAAACTGACTCTTTGGGGCTCATACAAGACAATATCACAGGACAGAAAGTAAAAAAGAGAAAAAGTTTCTACTTCCACTGTGTTGTCAATGTACCTGAATAAGTTCCGAATCCCAGCTTGTGGGTTCGAGTACCCTTGGATAAATCATGTCATCAGCCTGCCTGAAATCCTCTGGTAACTTCCCACTAAATTTAGAATAAAATCTCATTCCTTCCCCAGACTACAAAGTCCTGATGGCTCTCATCCCTACTCAACTTTCTATCTCAATCCTACCCCTTTCATTAAGTCCCAGCCACTTGAACATTTTTTCACTTCCTGGAACCGGCTCAGCAGTTTCCTGCCTTGGGGCATTTGCGTGTGTGTTACTTTTTTCCTGACAGTTCATCATTCAGATCAGAGGTCACCACTTGGGAGGTCCTCCTGTGACCCATTCTGAAGTGACCCTCTAGACACACTCAATTCACATACTGTGATTTACATTATTAAGCAGGATGTAATTACAAACTAATATTTTTATTGCCTCTTCCCCACCTCACAGCCACTAACTAGGATATATGTTACTCACTTACTAACTAGGACACAGGGTCTCACCAGAGCCTAAAGTGGAATCTGCTATATGCTAATTTAAGTGTTCAATACATATATGTTGAATTAATAACTGCAAGTATAGAAGGTACTAACTTTTGAGTCAAAAGGACTAGCTGACTTCAAATAAAAATTCTAAATTCTCAAATATTAAAAATATGCTTGGATATAGCCCTAAATTCACAACTGAGATGAATTACACCATTCAGAAGGTTGTGGCTTCTAAGAATCTGAACAAAAAGGAACCAGGCAGAAATGCCAACTTAAAATGAAAATGTTTATATAAATTAACCCATCCAGTTTAAAGTAGATTTGCTATGCTTCACTTACTTAAGAAGGAAGAATATATACTTCCCATATTAATAAATCACATCAAATAAGTAGGAAGTTTCAATAACAAGCCTGTAGATACATTGAAACCCCTTTTTGTATTAAAAGTTAAAATGAAAGACAAATCCAGATTGAACATAGTGATTGCAAAATATAATGCAATTTTCAACAATTAAAATTATGAAAATATACAAAATTGATGGGCAACACAACTAGGCATTTGTACATTTTCCATTATGTGGAGAACACTACAAGTTTCTCTACCTTTTATCTACATCAGATAAATGATTTAAACCAAATGTTTGCTTTGGAGAGTCTTAACTTAGGATCTCAGTAGTATAAAAAGCAATAATTTTTCAGTCTGTAAACAGTAGTCGTGATTTTTCTCCTTTCCTTTTTTAAATATCAGTTTACCACACAAAAACAAACAAAACAAAAAAACCCATACAAATCAAAAAGAGCAGCAGCAGCAATGGGTTATTTGGGAATTCTCTTCAAATACCAATGGCATACGATTGCTGGGAGAGGGTGCTTTTTACTCATGTAAGAATATATATATATATATATATTTTTTTAACTGTACACAATTTATAGTGCATGAGGGTTTCCAAAAGAACAGATTGATAAGAGATATTGGCCATTTCTGCATAATTTCATTCTTTTTACAATTATCTCAAAATGTGAAAGCTGGATCTAATTGAAATGCTACATTTAGTAGGAAAATCAGCAAATAACAAAGGAAGCATAACCTCAACATAACATTATTTGTCATTAAAGCCAGTAGAGGTCCCAGATATCTTTAGGCAAGAGACTGGTTAGGAAGACCACTAGAGTCACACACTGTCCCTGAGGACCAAGGCCAGCCCACTGAACATACATATGCTAGATTGATCATGGTCAGCCGATAGACTTCTTCAAAGAGCATTTCTACAGTACAGTACTTTTTTGGATATTCAGACAGATATCATTTCAAGAACACACACCATACACATGTACCCCACCCTCCCCAGCAGACACACGCAAAGTTCCATCTTAAACAGGCCATAGTTTTATGAAAGAATATGTTGTCATTACATGAAATTCAGAATTAACCACAATTTTCCATTCATCTTGTTCAAGACAGTTCTTCCTTTTGGGATAGGGTATATGACCAGCTGTTGCTACTCATATCAAAAATAAATTTTTGAAATTAGTTGATGGACTAGGATTTCCAACAAGCCTTATTTTGAACAGGTAATGTAGTAATTGTTTAAAATTTCCTTGGAAGTTTAAGCACTGTATCAAATTATGAATCTAAGAAAGTCAAAATGAAGGGACAAAATGCAATTACTTTGTGTACACAGATATTCCCAGCTCTCTTGGTTGCTTTTAAAAGAAAAAAGTACCACATTTCACTGGAGCAGTGCAGGTTGGAAAGCACCTTTAAGGTCTTCAAGACCAATCCTCCATTGGATGCTTAATTTCCTCATCAAATTCATTTCTTTGCTCTTACAGAATTAAACTTGAACTATATTTAGGTAACAGACCAAAAACAGAAGCAGGGATTCAAACAAAAATATTATCAAAGAAACTGTATAAATTGTAGGACATTTTCAAGAGCAATTTTTACCTCTTCTATCAGACCAACCACTGATAGAAGAAGCTAGAGTCTTGGGGACATCCAGGTGAACAAAGTAAACACCATTCTGTTGTAATTCTCTAAGTTTGAAGAAAGTAGTCCAAACCTCAAACCCACTGAATAACATTTCTTTTGCCAGCCTAAAACTTAAAGCCTAAGGCTAAATCCATAATATTACATTCCTTCCTTCCCAAACCCTCCACTTAAAACATTAAAGTATTAAATCTTAATTTTCAAGTCATATATATGTGTGTGTGTGTATATATATATATATATATATATATATATATGACTCACAAAACCAATGAAATAAGTATCATACTTGCCTGCATAAATTATGTGCACCTCTCTTCTTTGAAACAGTCATTCCTATCTTTCCCAAATGTATGAAAGACAGAAAGCTAGTCCTCAGCGGGCTTAATAAGTGGTCTGCACTGCTTTCCCCTCTAAACAGCTATAAATTAACAGAGCCTTCCTTGCCTTCCTACCTGAGATTTTTAACTCTCACAGAAGCTAGGATGGGGATGTCTTAACTATCAGACAAAAACTAGCCAAAAACTAAGTGCCTGTGGTCATCCAAGTGGTGCCCTTCTATTGCGGGTGCATATGCCAGATCTCATCTAAGGTCCTTTGTGTACCTGCCTTGGGTTCTGTGGGAGCCAAGTAGCTGAGAAAGCCTCAAAACAAACTTACTGCTGTGAAAAGGGGGTCTGTTCCCAGGCATGGTCTGCCCTCCACTTCTTGTGGCTCAAGGACCAGACCAAAAACTCTCAATGTTATTTATAATGGAAGGGCTATTCAGTTGCTATGAGGTTGATGCTTTATGCTTAATTTCTATTGCTGTTTTTATAGACCCCCCGCTCCCCTGAAAAGATGTTTCTGGTGATGGGAAGAAGAAAAGTAGGGTTCTCTTGTTGCTGCCATATGCATATGAACATGTATAAAAAGTGGTCAAACCCAGCTGAGGGTCCCGCTTCTGGTTTATATACAATAATTTAATCAGTTGTATATATTTAACACCTAAAAAAATTCACGATCAAAGTCCTTCATGCATTTTATGAGGAAGTTCTGGATTAAAATCATGGTCAACCAGATGTTGCTTTTGCCTGGGAAGATGGTGTCATATTCTGTTGCAGAGTCATCAGTGCCCGTGATAGATACTTCCTTAAATTTTTAGTTTCTTTGTGGTCTCAAGTCTTTTTTTCAGCAGCTCCCCCATTTCCAGAAGTGAGTGCAGATAACTGCTCTGCACCTTCCCTTGCACAGTCTTTGAAAATTTTCTCTCTTCCTATAAAGGAGGAGACAAGAATAATTAGTCTTGTTTAAAAACCATCCCCCCCCAGATTCTAGTTCTCAGATAAAAGTTAAAGCTGCCATTACCTTTGGTCTCATTGCAAGCTCCATCAGAACACAGTGGGTCATTTTCAATTGCATAAAATGCAAAGAAGGCAAAAGGTCATCACAAATGGGTATTTTTCCATGTGATTCTTCATGGAAACCCTATTGCTTTAGCATCATTACTCTTTCAAGTACCCTTTGTTGTAAGTTATATAAGGTAGAAAAACTGGGCCAGGCACGGTGGCTCACGCCTGTAATTCCAACACTTTGGGATGCCCAGGCAGGTGGATCACTTGAGCCCAGGAGTTTGAAACCAGCCTGGTCAACATGGTGAAACCCCATCTCTACTAAAAATACAAAACTTAGCCAGGCATGGTGTCACACACCTGTAATCCCAGCTACTTGGGAAGCTGAGGCACGAGAATTGCTTGAACTCGAGAGGTAGAGGTAGTAGTGAGCTGAGATCGTGCCACTACACACCAGCCTGGGCGACAGAGTAAAGCTGTCTCAAAAAAGAAGAAGAAAAACTGAGATTTCTGTTCACTACTTTTTAATCAATAAAAACAGAAAATTATGACTAGTTTGGACATAAAATCCCTACTATTTTGTTATAAGCTGTGCAAAGTGGAAATTTTGAGATTTCTGATTGTTTTCATCAGAAAAAAGTAGAAATTTATTACTAATTTGTACATCATCATAGCCACTTTTAATAATGGCCTCAACTTTACCAACTCCATCATTTCCAGTTACAATATTAACAAGTCTCCTCAATATTGACAAAGCCCCTGAGTTCAAGAGACCAACTATATATTCTTCAATATGAGTTATTATTTGCTGGCAAATGTTTGCTGTAGTAGAGATCACAAAAAACAAAAGGGAAGGGGTGAGTTCTCACAGAGAAAGGAGGCTGGCTGAAGACTGATTAGGTTTACATGAAGTTGAGTGCTGCAGAGCCCAGAACTGTAGAAGAAACAGGGAACATACTTTCTGACCCAACAATACTAGTACTTCAGACCTAATTTTCCTTAGAAATACAAATGTGCATAGAAAGGTGTGCACAAATACATTTCACTCGGTAACATATGTAAAAGCAAATATAAAGAAACAACCTAAAATGTCCAACAGCAGTGGTGCATTTATATTCTGCAGCTGTTTAATGAACAAGATTGATCCACAGGCATTAGCTTGAACAGATCTCTTGAATATAAAACTGAATTAAAAATTTTTTTTTTTCTTTTTTTTTTTAAAGAGGCAGGACTCACTAAGTTACCCAGGCTGGTCTTGAACTACTGAGCTCAAATAATTCTCCAGCCTTGGGCCTCCCAAAGTGCTGAGATTACAGCCATGAGCCACTACACCTGGCCGAATTTACATTTTTTAAAGTACAAAATAATACAATAATACTGTATATTTTCTCTATGAATATAAATACACACAAAAAGGTCCTAACACACAGCCAGTTTCACTGGGATACCCCATAGGAAGGAAGAAAGGGAATCAGGACTAGAGGTCACAGTCCAGAGGCCTTATTCACAGTGTTTCAAATTTAGAAAGGGAGGAAAGAAAGCAGAGGAGCCTAATGGAAACTGAATTGAAGAGATTTTTACCTTTAAAAGACAATTAGCCAAAACTATATGCATCAGGTATTTGGTACTGCTCAGTAACTATATGAAACATGACTTTAACAATATAAGGCCGATTATTGCTTTGTTTAATCCTTGCCATAATCCTATGAAGTAGGCATTATTATAATTTCCATTTACAGATAAAGAGATTGAAGCCTAGAGAGGTTAGGTAACTTTCCCAAGGTCAAAAGACAAGAACAGAAGCTAGGGCTTGAAAAATCCAGAGAGTATGGCCAAGTTAAGGATAACCTCTAGAACTCTGAAAACAAGAACTCTTGCTCATCATTCCAGGATGCAGACAGATCTTTTAACATAAACAACCACTTGATAGTCACAACAGGGCTATTGTGCCTATCACCTTCATATCTAACAGTACTTCCCGTATACCATAACCTCTGGCCCTGCCAACTGTGTCACACTGCGCCACAGAATTCACTTTCCTGCCCCTGTGCTTTTATCTGTGCCTCCTTCTGCTTGGGATCCTTTTTTTTTTTTTTTTTTTTTTTGAGACGGAGTCTTGTTCTGTCACCCAGGCTGGAGTGCAGTGGCGCGATCTCGGCTCACTGCAAGCTCTGCCTCTGGGGTTCACAACATTCCCCTGCCTCAGCCTCCCGAGTAGCTGGGACTAGAGGCGCCCACCACCACGCCCGGCTAATTTTTTTGTATTTTTTTTTAGTAGAGACAGGGTTTCACTGTGTTAGCCAGGATGGTCTCCATCTCCTGACTTCGTGATCTGCCTGCCTCCGCCTCCCAAAGTGCTGGGATTACAGGCGTGAGCCACTGTGCCCAGCCCATGTCTGCTTTTTTTAATCAATCTTTGGTAATGTGAACTGCTCTGAGCCCTTTCCCACAGCACTCTGTTCAAAGTCTAACGTTTTTAAGCTTTACAAAAGAGGGGCTTACAATCTCTTAAGGCTGGTGTGCTAAGGAAAATTCTATTCATTCCCTTCCCTATGAAGGTCTGGGGCTATGATGATGGCTGCCCTCAGGTTACTGGATAAATTCCCTCATCAGCAGTTTAGCTCAGCAGTTTAGCTCAGAGAAACTCCCGGAGGGAAGCATTTTCTTAAGATCAGTTTCATCACTGGAGCAACAGGCTAGAAACAGACGACTCCACCACTGTCCTTCTGGCCCCTACCAAAATCCTAAACCTACTCCAGGCCGATGAATTAACATTTACAAAAAAGAATCGTCATTTTAAGGGCAAAGGCTTTATAAGGATTTTGCTAACTACTAGAATTTGAAAAGACCTAAAATAATATCAGAAGACATTTGATGGTGGTACCTTTGATTCCATACTCGGTTTCATTCCCTTTTGGGTTGGCTTGCTCTAGCCTAATTATTACTGACATAATTACTTCTCATGTCCAGCATTTCTCCTTTCTCAGGTGATAACTGGGTGGCAAGGAAGACAGCTAACTCAGCAGCAGGTAAATTCTAGTCAAGAAGATTGTACCTGGATTTCAAAATATGGCTGGTTCCATGTTGCTCAAAATGCTGGCATTAGTTTTCATAGTAAAAGAACAACCCCAAAAATGTATAGAAAGGAGGACGTATGGGGAGAAATGAAGAGGGGAAAAAACCTACCACCACCAACACAACGAGAAACTACTACCAAGCACCTTCTAGTCACAAGTCTTATAAAGAGGAAATGATAAATTGAACTTTAACTTGTCCTTGTGATAAAGATGAGAGAGAGAGACAGAGTGTTTGTGTGTGTGTAGAAAACATTGCCGATTGCCTACAATCTCTTACCGGTGAGAGAGAAGTGTCTTCTAAAATAAGTTCTTCAAGTTTAAGTGCAATTAGATGTGTTTCAAGCCCTTTAATATGATCCACAACATTGGAAATTAAAGTCTGAAGCCCAGTAACATAGTCTTGGAAACTGGTAAAGACAGGTGGCTGGGAAAAAGATTAAAAAAGAGTTGAAACATTATCAAACATATTACCCATATCTACATCACAAAAGCTACTGAAAGATGTGAGGGAATTTAAATAGTGGCATTTCAAACCAGTGGTTTCAAGTGAATGAATGGTACTAAAATAACCAGCTAGACATTTGGAGATACAAAATAACACAGTAATATTAAAATAAATTTCGGATAGATTAAATACTTAAATAAAAAAAAATCCATCAAAGCACTGGAAGAAAATTAGGTAACAACTTCTGCAATCATGACACTGACAGCTGAAAAACCCTTTCTAAACATCACACAAAGCTAAAAACCATTAAAAAGATTATCCTTGTTTTTAAAAATATTACATTGACAAAAAAAAATCACTCAAGTTAAAAGACAAATAACAAACTGAAAAAAAACCTGCATCACCTATGACAGGGGATTAGTAACATTATTATGTTAAGAACCCAGTAGCTCAACACATATAAATAGGAAAAATATTACTACCACAATAAGAAACTTGGACAAAGAAAAGAAGATACATCAAAGAAATCCAAGAAACATGTGATACAACTAAAAAACCTAGCCAATCAATTAATAAAGCTAGCTTTTCACTCAAGAAGTATTCTTGGACAGTTCAATATCAATAAAATTTTAAAAATCAGTATTAGAAAAAGGAGATACCAATATTCACCTACCAGATGGTTAAAGATACATACTCAACACTGTTGGGGATGAGTACAAATGTATATATGCATATACATTTATTAACTGTATAAATGTATATATACAGTTAATTTCAGATCTAAGAGCTATCCTAAAGAAACTATATTATAGGCCAGGTGTGGTGGCTCACGCCTGTAATGCCAGCACTTTGGGAGGCTGAGGCGGGTGGATCACTTGAGGTCAGGAGTTCAAGACCAGACTGGCCAACATGGTAAAACCCCATCTCTACTAAAAATACGGCCAGGCGCAGTGGCTCACGCCTGTAATCCCAGCACTTTGGGAGGCTGAGGCAGGCGGATCACTTGAGGTCAGGAGTTCAAGACCAGCCTGGCCAACATGGTGAAATCCCATCCCTACTAAAAATACAAAAATTAGCCGTTCATGGTGGCAGGCGCCTGTAATCCCAGCTACTCCGGAGGCTGAGGCAGGAGAATTGTTTGAACCTGGGAGGCGTAAGTTGCAGTGAGCCGAGACCGCGCCACTGGACTCCAGCCTGGGTGACAGAGCGAGACTCCGTCTCAAAAACAACAACAACAACAACAACAACAAAATTAGCTGGGCGTGGTGGCACACGCCTGTAGTCCCAGCTACTCGGAAGCCTGAGGGAGAAGAATCGCTTGAACTCAGGAGGCGGCGGCTGCAGTGAGCTGAGATCCGCCGCCACTGCACTCCAGCCTGGGCGACAGTGAGACTCCGTCTCAAAAAAAAAAAGAAAAGAAATTATATTATAAATGTATCTTTGTGAATCTGTCTGTATCAATAGCAGCATATTTATAATATTCAAAAATTAGAACCAACAATTCATCAATATAATTATAGCATATTAATATAACAGTACAATATATAACCATTAAAAGTAATGAGATATATCTATATTTACTGACATGAAAAGATGTCCAAGATACCCTGTTATATGAAAACAAAAAGGCAAGTTACAGAACCTTCTGGATAGCAGGTTTGTTTACCATGAAAATTTTCCCAGTGGTTATTACTGACTGGTGAGTATATGAATGATCTTCACTTTATTCACACCTTTATGGGTTACTCTGATATCAGAAAAACCATTCTCATTTTTAGAAACCAGAAAGACAACAAAAAACACTACAAAAGACAATTCCCAAAAAGCTATCTGACATGTTCTAGGGCTGAAAGCTTTCATTAGAAGGAGAGCAACAAAGCCAATCTGACCTATACTTTCAAACTTTGCCCTCCTTTTTTTTTTTCCTTTTTGTTCTTTTCCTTTTTGTCTTGCTATGTTGCCCAGCCTGGTCTTGAACTCCTGGGCTCAAGCTATTCTCTCACCTCTGCCTCCTTAAGTGCTGGGATTACAAGCATGAACGACCAGTGCCCAGCCTCGAACTTTGTACTCTTGATCAGTTAAATCATCTTTGTCTCTGTTCTTGTTCTTGTTTAATTCTCCTGAATAGAGTGAAGGAAAGAAGCACCCTCATTCATATCTAAATACCCTTTGTTTGTGAATGAATAGTAACACTCAGCAGAGCATCCAATCTAAAGAACTCCTGGATTTAACTGAATTGTTCAGAAAGTCAATTTACAACTGAAACATCTTTTTTTTTTTTTTTTTTGAGACAGGGTCTTGCTTTGTCATCCAGCCTTGTACAGTGGTGCGATCACAGCTCATAGCAGCCTCAATTTCCCAGTCTCTGGTGATCCTCCTGCTTCAGCCTCCTGAGTAGCTAAGACTGACTACGGGCATGTGCCACCATGCCCAACTAATTTTTAAAAATTTTTTTGTTAAGACAGGGTCTCATTATGCTGCCCAGACTGGTCTCAAAACTCCCGGGCTCAAGCAATCTCCCCACCTTGGCCTCCCCAAATGCTGGGATTATAGGTGTGAACCGCAGCACCCAGCCAACATTTTCAAATGATAATGATTATTATAATGCTATAGCGAACAAAAGACCCCCATTGATAGTAACAGCATAAACTCAAACCTTAATAAAACAGCACATCATGAGCTGTAATGAGCACTAAATTATTTTCCTGTGAAATGGAAAAAAATTATGTTACTGTTTTTCACATTCAAAAATTAAATCAATAAAGATGGGGAGAGCCCTAAAACTGAATACAAATGGAAATAAACTTTATATGATATTAATAAAAAGTAATCTCAGTTTTTAATTCCAGTTTACAAAGTATCTTAACTGTCTATACTCACTGGAACGTATTCTAAGGACAAAAAGAATTGCAAAACATTTGAACTTTAATGAGTTTGTTATTGGAACTAGTAGTGGAACTGACGTATGAATTCCCAAAACTATTTAGTATTTACTGTGAAACAACAAATAAATATATTGATGATATTTGGATGCAGGGTTCTCACTCTGAGAAAAGGAAGCTACAAAAAGGGAATGAGGGAAAGAGTGGAAAGAACTCTTGAAACTGAGAGTATCACTAAAATGCTGGCTTGAAAGTATCACTAAAAATTCTTTATGTAGGCCAGGCATGGTGACTCATGCCTGTAATCCCAGTACTTTGAGAGGCCGAGGCAGGTGGATCACCTGAGGTCAGGAGTTAGAGACCAGCCTGGGCAACATGGCAAAACCTCATCTCTACTAAAAATACAAAAATTAACCGGGAGAGCGGCATCTGCCTGTAATCCCACCTACTCAGGAGGCCGAGGGAGGAGAATCGCTTGAAACTGGAAAGTGGAGGTTGTAGTGATTGCACCATTGCACTCCAGCCTGGGCAACAGAGCAAGACTCCATCTCAAAAAAAAAAAAGTACGTAAAACTGTGTGTGTGCGTGTGTGTGTGTGTGCACGCGTGTGCATAAAAACGCTGTCTAGGTCTCGTCATAGAAATAAACTAGAAGCAGTGAACCCCAATAGCAATGAGCACACTAACACCTAGATCTTGGTTTTGAAATTCATTCCCCAGAAAGGAACCAGTGCTCTTGAAAAAATGTCTGATTTCAGTTCAGTGAAAAAATACCAAGTATGTGGAGCATTTATGCTGTTCCAGAAAGCGCCCTAAAACTGATGAGGACATGTTAAAGGACAGAAACCAGCTTAAAGGAGCTAGCCAAATTTGGCATAATTTGAGCATCCAAATGAAAATTATGATAATGGCTTATAATAAAGTGAACTTTTTAAAAAAGAGTCCATGGTGATACTCAGATAGTGACATTTTAAAAAATACATATATATATATATATATATATTCAAATTGGATTATATTCAAATATGTATGAATGGGTTGGGACATCTCTTATTTCACAAAATAATAGCAGCTGATAAATGATAAAAGACAGAATTTTTAAAAATCATCATTTGGGACACGTCAATGTAATAACTAATTCAGGCGCTGAACTAACAATGAATGCTAAAACCAGTGGGTGAAGGGCCATTGGGAAATAGGATATTCATAGACTCAAGCATTATCCTATAGCTTACTTATTACAGAGGGAAAAAGGCACCTTTATAAAGAAATCTGGTAGATATGTCCTTAATCATATAATGAAATCTGAAATCACCAATAATGGGACACAACAACATTAATCACATTAGTGTCCCATTATTGGTGATTTCAGATTTCATTATTTAATAATGGGACACAACAACATTAGTGACTCCTGATTTAACTCACTAAAAAGGACAACATGTCTATATTTAACTTCAATATAAGCAATCAGCTTACATTTAGCAATCAGCTAAATCCAGATTGTGGGACATTCTACCAAAAAGCTAGCTAGTGTCTTCAACAATAAAAACAAAGTAAAAGGTTAAGGAAGCGTTCTAGATTAAAGAAGGGTAAACACACATGACAACTAAAGGTCATGTCAGATCCCTGACGGCATTCTAGTATTTTGAAAAAGGTATAAAAGACATAATTGAGATAAGTGGAAAACTTTGAATACTGATTTTTTTTTCCTGAGACGGAGTCTCGCTCTGTCATCCAGACTGGAGTGCAGTGGTGCTATCTTGGCTCACTGCAACCTCTGCCTCTCGGGTTCAAGCAATTCTCATACTTCAGTCTCCCAACTAGCTGGGATTACAGGTGCTCACCACCATGCCCGACTAATTTTTGTATTTTTAGTAGAGATGGGGTTTCACCATGTTGGTCAGGCTGATCTTGAACTCCTGACCTCAAGTGATCTGCCCGTCTCGGCCTCCCAAAGTGCTGGGATTACAGATGTGAGCCACCACATCCGGCCTGAATATGGACTTTATTAGATAATATCATTGTGTCAATGCTAAATTTCTTGAGTTTGAAATTTTCTTGAGTATTATGGTTTTGCAGACCTGTCCTTGTTCTATCCTGATGTGTTACATGTCACAAGTCTGTACTTTCCTTTTACATGGTTCAACAAATGAGAGATAAAACAAATGAGATAAATGGTTAAAAATTGATAATCCAGGTAAAGATCTTTATGGGTGTCATATTAATCTTTCAATTTTTCTGTAGGTGTGTAATTTAATTTTTTTTTAAGTTAGGGGAGAAAAACAATGCATATGCAGGGATGTCCAATCTTGTGGCTTCCCTGGGCCACACTGGAAGAAGAATTGTCTTGGGCCACACATAAAATACACTAATATTGGCCAGGCGCAGTGGCTCACGCCTGTAATCTCAGCACTTTGGGAGGCCGAGGTGGGCAGATCACTTAAGGTCAGGAGTTTGAGACCAGCCTGGCCAACAGGGAGAAACCCCGTCTGTACTAAAATACAAAAATTAGCCGGGTGTGGTGGCAGGCGCCTGTAATCCCAGCTACTCGGGAAGCTGAGGCAGGAGAATCACTCGAACCCAGGGGGCAGACGTTGCAGTGAGCCAAGATAGTGCCACTGAACTCCAGCCTGGGCTATAGAGTGAGATTCCATCTCAAACAAAAACAAAACAAAACAAAAAAAACACTAACAATAGCTGATGAGCTTAAAAAAAAAACTCAAAAAATCTCATAACGTTTTAAGAAAGTTTACGGGTTTGCGACGCATTCAAAGTTATCGTGGGCCATGGGTTGGAGAAGCTTGGCATATAGGATCCTAAGGACTCAACATGGAGGAAAACAGTGAAAAGAAAAAGTAGCATGTGGTCAGACTGTTCCTTGTATATCACTTGTGCTACTGTTATTACCATGATGATGCTGGTTTCTTTTTTCTTCTTTTTCTTTTTCTGTAAATTTAGTTTGTATGGTCGTAGGACACTCTCACAGTAACTGGATACCCAAAGGATAATAGAAATAGTCTGAAAGGAAAAATTGCAAATTCACCAATAAGGATTACACTAAAAATATCTATCAGGAAATTAGAGGCAATGGATTCAACAAATTCTAACGCAGTTCTTCTAGGTAAATCCCTTCAATTTCTCATGTGAATCTCCACTCTACTTTCGGCAATCACTCTACTGATCCAGGCCTTCATCATCTCCTGCTCAGAATACTACAATGGCCTAACTCTTCAGCATTTCTTCTGGCTCTCCTAGCTCAAAATCCATCCTCCACTTCACTCCAATTTTCTGTCACTTCCCTGAAGAAGTGGGGACTGATTAACATCCTCTGCACTCAGAGAAGAGTCCAAATTCCTAGGCATGGAATCCAAAGGTTCTTTACAATATGCCTCTCCCCTCACATCTCTCCAAGCAGGTAAGATACCACCTTACCTGCAAATCTTAACTTATATATGTATGGCAAAATCTACCCAGTTGATCAGTACATATCCTGCACTGTATCAAATTAGCTGTTTATATGTCTTCTCCTATACTACAGTGTGTGCATGTACATATATGTCCGCTTATTACTCATTCACTTAATAAAAATCTCTTAGGCACTTACAGTTTGCCAATCACCAGAACAGTGTACACTCCCCACACAGAGTAGTAAGTGGAGAACAGTCAACAAATATGTGACAGAAATAAAAGAAAAGATAATAGATTATGACTGTTTGCAATCTTCCTTCTCTTCTCTCCGGCAAAAAAAGAGGAGGGAGTTTTGCTGTATCCGTTGCTGGACACTATCACAATGCATAATATCTCAGCAATTAATAAATGACAACAAATAAAAGAAGCTGGAGGAATTAAACTACATAATAAAGAGTGAGTCAGAAAGGAGAATGAAAACAGCTAGATTTGAGGTGAATCTGGGGAAGTTTAGAGATGAGTACAGCAAATTTCAAGAAGTTTTACCTAAGTATTATGAATGAAATCATCTTAGAATTCTTGGAAGAAATTGGTTTAGAAAATGATTTAAATTGCTTTTCAATTAACAAAAAACAGGGATGGAGGGTTAAGTTGCAGGTATAAGGTGCCTATTACCTGTTCACTGTTGAAAAATGAATCCTGTAGACCATTAAGAACAACAATGTCTTTTAGGAAGAGAACAAAAACTTACCTCAACAAAGAAAACTAGATTTTCTAAAAGAGTAGGATGTGTTTTCAAGTTACCGTCTTTAACTTCTAAGAGGTCACCTTTACATTTACTGAAGACATCTGAAAACAAAAAACATTTTAGTTTTATTCAGCTTTTGTTTCAATGCTATTTTAAGGAACACAACACACAAATAAAGAATAAGCAAATAAAAATTTAATTTAGAAAGCTATTTGTTTTTCATTTTCCATAATGAACCAAACTCCAAAGGATAGACTATCCATTTTAAGTTCTTTAAAAAGCCATGCTGTTGCTCTATAGTCTTCAAAATATAAAAGGTAGCCTTAAAAATTATACATTCTAGGGTCTAAACACCAGCAAAGCCTTTTCAGATAGGCCACCAGCACAATAAGACTATCTAAGTGAATGATTCAGAGGACTTGTACCATTATGGACTGAAAGACCAAAAAAGTACATTGTAGAAATGCATCTTCATAACAGATAATAAATTTTATTATCATAATCTTAATCATTTTCAGACATGCTTCATCTGGACAATAAAATAGAAGACCGAGCCAGGCTTGGTGGTGCACGCCAGTAGTCCCAGCTACTCAGGAGGCTGAGGTAGAAGGATTGCTTCAGCCAAGGAGTTAGAGTCCATCCTGAGCAACATAACAAGACCTCATTTCTTGGGGGAAAAAAAAAATCATTTACGGTCCTAAAAAGACACTTTTTTTTTTTGAGATGGAGTCTCGCTCTGTCGCCCAGGCTGAAGTGTAGTGGCGCTATCTCAGCTCACTGCAAGCTCCAACTCCCAGGTTCATGCCATTCTCCTGCCTCAGCCTCCTGAGTAGCTGGGACTACAGGAGCCCGCCACCATGCCCGGCTAATTTTTTTGTATTTTTAGTAGAGACAGGGTTTCACCGTGTTAGCCAGGATGGTCTCGATCTCCTGACCTCGTGATCTGCCTGCCTCAGCCTCCCAAAGTGCTGGGATTACAGGCGTGAGTCACCATGCCCGGCCAGAAAGACTCTTACAGATACAAGATGCATATATGTGCCCTTTAACAATTCTATTAAATTATTGGGAATTTAACAATTTAATAATTCTATTAAATTCTTGGGAATTTAATCCCAAGGAAGGACTCAAATAATACCCTAACAATTTGTCCCAAGATATTCATTTCAGCATCAGTAGAAGAAATAACTCATATACATAATATGTCACCAATTGCGAGAACATAAAACATGTTAATACAATACTATAGAATATTATGCAGTCTTGAAAATAAATGGGGTATATATAACTGACATGGAAAGGTATCCAAAATAACAAAAAAATTAAAGTCAAAAAAGCATGGATTACACCATTTCCTATGTTTAAAAATGACTTTTTATCTGTATTTTCATTCACACACATATGTGTTTAGGTGGCATCTAGGAGTATTGACTCCAAAGTGTTAAAACTACTTACTTATCTCTGGGTGACTGGGCTTGGGAATAGGGGAAAGAACTTCCAAGCTATTGCCATATAACCAGATACAAATACAGGAATCTACAGTAGGAAAACTTACCTTTTAACTGGTCTAGTAAAGACTTAAAACTATTTTCTATTCGTTCCTGAATCTCCATTGTATCCTCTAAAATTGAAAAACAAAAAACGAAAAACTTTCAATTCTATTTTTAGTAAGATAAAGAAGCAAGATAAATACCTGCAAGAAGTTCATGGGCAAGGACATTTTCTTTTCTTTACAGACCCTTATGCATTTTTCATTATTTTGAGACAAAAAGAAAATGATAATGAAAGGAAAAGGAAGAATAAAAAGAAGGCACTAATTACCTTTCTGCCAAAGGTACTACCTAAAATTCCTTAAGAGAGCTTAAAATCTATGTGCTTCAAACACTCTAAATGGTAGGATCTACTAACCTTATGATTTAAAAAATAAATAAATAAAAGGAAAAGGTCTATGGAGTATTTGTGATTTTCACTTAGAGCTTACAAAAAAAATCTCTTCTCTACAAAGTTTAGTGCTTCTTTTTTTTTTTTTTTTTGAAACAAAGTCTCGCTCTATCATCCAGGCTGGAGTGCAGTGGTGCCATCTCGGCTCACTGCAACCTCTGCCTCCCTGGTTCAAGCGATTCTCCTGCCTCAACCTCTGGAGTAGATGAGACTACAGGCGCCCGCCACCTTGCCTCACTAATTTCTGTATTTTTAGTAGACACAGGCTTTTGCCATGTTGGCCAGGCTGGTCTCAAACTCCTGACCTCAGGTGATCCGCCTGCCTTGGCCACCCAAAGTGCTGGGATTACAGGCGTGAGCCACTGCGCCCAGCCTACTGCTTCATTTTTAAAATCCAACAGCCTTTCAACAAATGAAGAATTTCTTCAACTTTTGGACCTAACAAGTGATTTTAAATATGGAATGGACTTAAGCTTCTAAAACATTACTTTGTAACCTACGACTGTACCCTCTCATATACTACACCACACATTTGCAGAACAGCTTCCAGCTTCCATGTACTCTAAAATTTTCCAGATGTGAGGTTATAGACATTTTATTACGTGTACTACATTTTCTATGACAAAGACCCTAAAAACACACAGTGTACACTTACCTAAACCACTGGTATCCAGCTCATAAATATCATTGACAAGATAAAAAGAGCTTATCTGGCACTGAGAACAGCCAGAATTAAAGAATCCACCCATTCTGGTAGGTACAGGACCAAGGAAAGGATACTGGAAAAAAGGGAGAAAAATAATGCTCTTTTAAATCCATCTAAATGCATACAAAATAAGAAAATCAGGTAACTAGTGGATAAAAACCTGTCTCAGCGGTTCGGCTAAAAGCCACTAATCAGCAAACTAATAACTGAATCATTACAGTAAAAACAGAACATTTATATTAATTTGTTGCTAGCTATTAAAAACTTAACATCACAAAAAGTTATTCTGCTTTCTCCCTCACTAGTCTGGATATTGAGGAAGCCTCTACAATTCCCTCTGAGTCTAAAATATTCCTCTTTCTCCTGCAGAAGCCATAAACTGGGACAAAACAATTCCTTACTACTCACCCACCCCAAACTCCTGTTTATAAAACAGTCATAAATATAATTATTGCAACTTTGATGGTAAATACGTATTGATGGTACCTGAATATCCTTCTCAATAAATCGCTTTCCTGTCTCCAGGGTTGCCTCCAGCTGTTGAAGGAGCAAACGAAGAATATCAATCCGGGAGGATACCCCATTCTCGGCAGTCTTCTCCGAGTTCTTTGGCTCCACAGGGTGGTTGAGACTTGGAAGTCCACTTATCAGCCTCAATGTTAAGGATCGGATTCTTAACCACAAGGTCTCCTCCTCTAAGGAAAGTTTCTTATGTTCTTCAGAAACGTCCCTTAAACAGAAACATCCCCAAATTATCTAACTTATTCAATATTCAATCCATTGCTTTCAATTTTTTTTTTTTTTTTGAGACAGAGTCTTGCTCTGTCGCCCAGGCTGGAGTGCAGTGGCACTATCTCTGCTCACTGCAAGCTCTGCCTCCCGGGTTCATGCCATTCTCCTGCCTCAGCCTCCCAAGTAGCTGGGACTACAGGCGCCTGCCACCACGCCCAGCTAATTTTTTTTTTGTATTTTTAGTAGAGACGGGGTTTCACCGTGTTAGCCAGGATGGTCTTGATCTCCTGACCTCGTGATCTGCCTGCCTTGGCCTCCCAAAATGCTGGGATTACAGGTGTCAGCTACCGCGCCTGGCCTCAAATCATTTAAAGTTAACTTTCACCAGTTAAGATGCCTTTGAATGGTTCCAGCTTTCATTTACTAGCTGAATGACCTAAGACAAGCCAAAATGTTCTCAAACCCCATTTCACTATCAATAAAATGGGAATGATAACCTATTTAACAGGTCATTTTTGGCTGGGCACGGTGCCTCACGCCTGTTATCCCAGCACTTTGGAAGGCCGAGGTGGGCAGATCACGAGGTCAGGAGATCGAGATCATCCTGACTAATACGGTGAAACCCCGTCTCTACTAAAAATACAAAAAATTAGCCGGGCGTGGTGGTGGGCGCCTGTAGTCCCAGCTACTCAGGAGGCTGAGACAGGAGAATGGCATGAACCAGGGAGGCGGAGCTTGCAGTGAGCCAAGATTGCACCACTGCACTCCAGCCTGGGCGACAGAGCAAGACTCCATCTCAAAACAAAACAAAACAAAACAAAACAAAACAAAAAAAACAGGTCATTTTCCTTATAAGTGACACTTTGATCTCTGATTATAAAAATAATACATGAGGACAGGTGTGGTGGCTCACACCTGTAATCCCAGCACTTTGGGAAGCTGAGGTGAGAGACTGCTTGAGGCCAGGAGTTGGAGAACAGCCTGGTAAACATAGCAAGACCCAGTCTCTAAAAAAAAAAAAAATACAAAAAATTGGCTGGACGTGGTGGCACACACCTGTAGTCCCAGCTACTAGGGAGGCTGAGATTGGAGGATTGCTTGAGCCCAGGAGTTCAAGGCTGCAGTGAGATATGGTCACGCCACTGTACTCCAGCCTGGGTAAGATCCTGTCTCTAATAAAAATAATAATACACAACACAAAAAATTCAAATGATAGAAAAATGTAAAAGGTAGAAAAGGTGCCCTGATAACCAATACCCACAGTATTATCAAGTTTGGTATAGATCTTTTTAGACTTTTGTAATGTGGATGTATAAAAATCTAACTAAAAATAGGGGCTATGGCTGGGTGCAGTGGCTAACACCTATAATCCCAGCACTTCAGGAGGCTGAGGCAGGCAGATCATGAGGTCAGGAGATCGAGACCATCCTGGCTAACACAGTAAAATCCCGTCTCTGCTAAAAATACAAAAAAAATTGGCCGGCCGTGGTGGCACACGCCTGTAGTCCCAGCTGAGGCTAAGGCAGGAGAATTGCTTGAACCCGGGAGGCGGAGGTTGCAGTGAGCCGAGATTGCGCCACCGCACTCCAGCCTGGACGACAGAGTGAGACTCCATCACAAAAACAAAAAACAAAAAAAATAGGGGCTGGGTGCGATAGCTCACACCTATAATCACAGCACTTTGAGTGGCCCAGATGGGGGGATCAACTGAGGTCATGAGTTTGAAATCAGCCTGGCCAACATGGCAAAACCCTGTCTCTACTAAAAATACAAAAATTAGCCTGGCGTGGTGGCAGGGACCTGTAATCCCAGCTACTTGGGAGGCTGAGGCAGGAGAATCCCTTGAACCCAGGAGTTGGGGGTTGCAGTGAGCCGAGATCATGCAACTGCACTCTAGCCTGGGCGACAGAGACAGACTAGGTCTCAAAAATAAAAAGTAACTAAAAATAATACTTACACAACTTAACAATTTTAAACAAATTGGTTACAGTATGCAACAGAGGCTCCATCTAAAAAAAAAAGTAACTAAAAATAGTATGTATGCAACTTAAGTTTAAACAAATTGGTTACAGTAATTACATTATTTTGCAAACTTCATCTTTTTATGACAGTATGTGTAGAAAAGAGTTAACATAGCAGGCCTGCAGCTATTATCGTTAGAAAGGCCTACTTGCAAGGTTGGCCCTTGGCTGATGTCTGGGAACTCTGCACTCCAACTGTTCCCTAAAATGGTAAGAGTGGCTCGCTGTGCCTAGATTGTTTATATAAACCATGTTGCTTATGGTGAATACCTGCTTTCTTTCCACTCAGGATAGACAGAGTGTACCCACATAACAGTGAAACCTTAAGCACCAAGTCTCTACTGGGTTTCCCTGGGCAGGAACATTCCACCTGTGTTACTGCATTTTTCCCTGCTGGAGAAAGGAGCATACTCAGTGTTTCCCCTCAGAGGAGGGAGAAAGCACTGGAAGTCTGAGTTCTCCAGACTGTGCCTGTTCCTTTTTCCCTTCCGGATTCTGTCATGTGTCCTTTCACTGTAATAAACCTTAGCCGTTGAGTGCAACTATATGCTCAGCCCTGTGAATCCTTCTGGGACTCAACAATCCTAAATCACTGAATGTGGCCTTGGCAACCCACAAATCACAGAATTTTCAGAACTACCTCATATACACTTCTTAGCATGTTTCTGCATTTATTTCCTTAGGTTCTACTTTCCTAGAAGCAGATCTGCCAAATTAAATGGTATGTGGCATTTTAAATCTTGATACATATCACTACAACTCCCTATAGGAAGATTGTATAAAATTTATCCCTGTGTAAATGCATAATAAGTATTTATCACACAGCCTTGCTGACCACAAGTATTCATCTTTTTTGCTAGAAACAAAATCTTTATTGCTGTAAGATGTGTTTCTTTGCCCAATTTCTTATTTTCTTATTGACTTAAGAGTTCTCTCTATATATGAAGGACATTTGTATGAAGAAATTTACTACAAACCTTTAGAACTTAAAAAATTTATTATTTCTATTTACAGAAGTTAAATCCTTTATGTTTCCAGATTTGGTATAATACTAGGAAAGGCTTTCCTCACCTATTTAAAAATATTTTCTATATTTTCTTCTAGAATTTCTAAGGAATCTAGAATTTAGCATACAGTCTTTAATTGATCTGGAATTCTCATATATGCTGTGAAGTAGATCTAACTTTTAGATTAACCAGCAGTCCCAGCATAGGGGTGAGCTACACTTTCTTCATTTGGCTTACCTATATTTTCTGATCCCTACAACAAACACACATTATTTTATATTTGTGTAAAGTGAAGTTTGTTTTTTTTAATTTTAGATTCATCCTAATTCTTTTTTTTTTTTTTTTTAAGATGGAGTTTTGCTCTTGTTGCCCAGGCTGGAGTGTAATGGTGCGATCTCAGCTCACTGCAACCTCCGCTCCCTGGGTTCAAACAATTCTCCTGCCTCAGCTTCCTGAATAGCTGGGATTACAGGCACACGCCACCACGCCCAGGTAATTTTTGTATTTTTAGTAGAGATAGGGTTTCACCATGTTGGCCAGGATGGTCTCGAACTCCAGACCTCAAGTGATCCACCGGCCTCGGCCTCCCAAAGTGCTGCAATTACAGGCCTAAGACACCGTGCCCAGCCCAACCTAATTCTTTAAAAATAAATTGCTTCACCCAGGAGTTCGAAGCTGCAGTGAGCTATGATCTTGGTCTCTTTAAAAAAACAAAAAACAAACAAAAACTTTAAAAATTGCTTGGGGTTAAATTCCAGTTACCTGTCTTTTGGATCCCAGCTGAAAAAAACATTTAAGTCTCTGTTGTCTCGCAAATCTTCCCATGGAATGTCATCTTCTTCTGGCCTAAGGTTCATTGACTTTATACTTTCTGCTAAACTGGTTGATCTGTGATAAAGAAAAATCCACATATTATTTTAATAGTAAAATAGCCAGAAAATATTATTAATCAGGACTTCCTGTTTTACTAGACAGGAAGGGAAAGAGGAAGGAAGGGCTCATAATAAGGTGAAATAGAACTAAGCGCAGATCAAACTGGCTTGCTACATGGCAAGAAAAAGGCTTCTGGAAGCCCACACAAAACAAAGGGGATCAGCATTAATTCCTGAAATCTCTTGATTTGTAGGGGAGGCGGAACCTTCGTAAGCACAATATGGACCAGGCGTTGATGACCATGACCTAAATGGCTTCTGTAATGGTCTCAAGATGTTGCTGGCAGTACTCTATCATTCCCCATGACGTGTACCAAGTTCTGTTTCCCCACTGTCTCTCTCCCTTTTTTCCCCCTATTTTACCTTAAGCCTGCTAATAACACCCATGAGCCCATTAACGGCTCTTAACAACTGATCTAATCCGTTAGTTCCTTTATAGCTCTCATGCAATACTTACATATTTGCTTCAAGTAGAAGGTCTAACAGCATCCGTTCAGTACGGACTTGTGCAAAATGAAGAGAATTATTCAGCCTGTTCCTAAAAGCGATAAACTCTGGGATCTTCTCAAATGCACCATATTTGTAAGCTTGAATAATATATTCTGAGGTCTGAGAAGGAAAGACATCACCTTGGTATAAATAGTTCACAAGTCAGGCAATGTAAGCAAACCTTGCAAGCCAAAACAAAACACTCAAACTAAAATTAAGTTTTAAATCTAATCTTTAAAGGTCTTGGTCACCAAGTAGAATATTAGCTTTTTAAAATGTTTTTCTTCCTTCTTATACTTTAGACAAATGTCTCCTTTACTAATATTACTAATTGTAATAACCAGCTTCTGCCACCATCACATAAGCCTTCTCTTGGCAGTCATGTCTTTCAATTCAATAGGAACTGAGGTTTTGTTTTGCCACATCAGTCAAAAATTTGTTTAGTGCCATTCTGGAAGGGATGTTACTCCATGTTTTTCTGCATCTAAGATAAACTGTGTTTCATACAAAGGTTCCAAAAGCACCAGAATAATAGAACCACCTGCCCCCCCACCCCAAATAAAAACCACTCTCCTTCAGAAAAAGACAGGCTGCTCCTTGGTTTTGCTTATTTCTGAATACTGTATTAGAAACACAGGGCATATGAGCATTACGTCAGGATAGAAGTAAGACACCAAACAAAAGACCTATAAAAATTCATGTCATAATCTATTCTGAGGACAAAGACTTCAAGAACCAAGTTTCTTGTCCATCTACATTACGTAAGACCTCTGCTGGAAATTTCCTTAAACAAGTATGTGAAGGGAACATTCACCACATGTGCTTTAATTGTAGCTTAATACATATACAGAGATCAAACATTACAGAACAGAGGCAAGATAAAGAATTCTAAGCAGAAATTCTGGCACAATAGAAGAAAATCTCAGGGAAGAACATTTCATGGGTGTGGGTCTATGCCATCAGGATCAGAAGACAGGAGATTACCCCTTTGGGCCAAGGAAACTATTATGCTCAAAGCTGATGTCTGCCCCAAAAAAAGATCCTTTCTAGAAAAAACAGTCTTTTTACACAGCCTCAGTTAATCAGCTCTGCCCCCATCTCCATTACGTCTGAATAATTTGCCCAGTAGGAAAATAGGCCAATAGTCAACAACATACCCTCTGATATACAGCCTTGCAGGGTTCATTTCAGGCCGCGGGATTGCGCCACGGGCGCTAATTCAACTGCATTCGATGCGGCTTTTAAACCCCCATGGGACACCTCGGCGAGCTGTTTGCCTGCAGTATCTGGAGAAATTAAAGACGGACGGACACAAGAAAATTAAAAAGATTACTTGTGATCCTGCAGGTTTCAAGAAGGACTACCTGAAAAAGCTCGAGTATACCTTCTAGCTTGATTAAAGGACAGTGATACACCCGATACACCCTATCAAGAGGAGGCCAGGATACTCTAAACACATATGCCTATCCTATGGCCCCTTGGCTTAGAAAACACAGCAAGGTTTACTACTATTAGTCCTTGTAATAGGAACTTACAGCTGGGGAAAAAAAAACAGCTGGTTAGGAACACATGATTCAGCAATTAATCAAAAAGAAAATATGACTTTAGTAATTCCAATCAAAGTTATAATTACAGTTCCAAAGTATGCTATGATTTAAGGAGGGAACCCAGCCTTACCAAGTGTAGAGGCAGTTTTAATTTCTAAGTGGTCCGTGGAACACCACTTTATTTAAAAAAAAAAAAAAAAAAAAAAGGCAATAGCTTTTCAAAGAGAAAAATAAGGGGCAACAAAGAGAGTATAGTCTTTAACAAACTAAGAAGGTAGTCACAGTTCTCTGGCTTATCTTTTTTAGATAGTCCTTCTGTAACACTGCAGTAAAGTACCACTGCAGAGCTAGACAAGGGCCTGGGATGCAACCACTAGGACCAAGGCTGTGGAAGTAGTACTACGTGAAGAAACAACCCCCTACTGGAACTGCAGGCAAAACTGAAAGCCACAGGCACTTTAAAGACTTTTGAATATCAAAGTATGTTGTCCGTACCTATTTTCTACTCATTTATGCACCAATGCGGCTATTTAGATCCCGAATGGATTCCTGAAATGAACCCTGGTCACTGTAAAAATTAGTGAAATATATGGACATAAAACCCCTGAATAATGACCTTTGTGAATACCTAGAGATTTTATTTTCTTTTATTTACTTTTTTTTTTTTTGAGACAGAGTCTCACTCTGTCATCCAAGAGTGACAGCTGGAGTGCAGTGGTATGATCTCAGCTCACTGCAACCTCCACCTCCCAGATTCAAGCAAGTCTCCTGACTCAGCCTCCCAAGTAGCTGGAATTACAGGCGCTCGCCAACACACCCAGATAATTTTTGTATAAAATAGAGATTTTAAAGGGAAATTTTAAAGAAGTAAAAACATGTAAGTGACTTTTAAAGATATGAAAATCTAGTGCTTATTTTCATATTTTTAAAAATCTATTCCAAAGCAAGATGACAACAGAAAATAACCTTTCTAGAAAGAAAATCCCTATGCAGACCTTCCAAATACAACTTTCAATCCCATAGCACAAAACATTACTAAGCAAAACACTAGATTTTCCATTTAAGTAAAAGTGTCCTGTCAAAGAGCTAGGTGGGAATTGAAATGCATCAGTCACCCAAGGAAAAAGCATCCGGGGATCCCAAAAACTACCAAGAATAAAAGATGCATAGTATAGAGCTCTGGATTTGAAGAGAGATATTTCTGATACTCTAAGCACAAGGTTGAACACACACAGTAAGACAATACAATCATAATCTTTCTTAGGCTTAGATTTCTTTAGGAAACAGTTCACACCACAGTCTCTATCTGGCACTCAACATTAAGGTCAAGCTACATGTTCCTAGCTGTACCATATTTTTCTTTTTTGGTGGGGGGACAGAGTCTCTCTCTTGTCACCGAGGCTGGAGTATAACGGTACAATCAGCTCACTGCAACCTCCACCTCCCGGGTCAAGCAATTCTCCTGCCTCAGCCTGCCGAGTAGCTGGGATTACAGGCACCTACCACCATGCCCGGCTAATTTTTGTATTTTTAGTAGAGATGGGGTTTCACCACGTTGGCCAGGCTGGTCTTGAACTCCTGACCTCAGGTGATCCAACCACCTCAGCCTCCCAGTGCTTGGATTACAGGCGTGAGCCACTGTGCCCAGCCTGTACTGTATTTTTCTTTTGCCTCTAGGACTCCTCAAGATTATCTCCTGTCAGCAGATTTAATAAGCTCTATCTTCTTAGCGGTAATCAAAATATATTTCAAGTGTCCTAGTCTCTGATCAATAAAATGCTATAATTGTATCAGGTTCAACATCACATACATTCAGATGAATTAGTCACTTTTGCCACACACAACCATCAGCAAAACATCAAACAAAGATACAAAAAAAACTCTGAGGATGACACATCCCCTCAAATTGCTCCTAGGGGTCTCCTTTGCCTATATTACAACACTTTTGTAATTTTATTTTTAGATTTTCTTTCAAAACAACTCTTCAGACACAATATTTGTGGGACGAAAAAATTAAAGCCTAATTCTGATGTATATAAAGTAATGTGTCTTTATTGACCACATCTTCATTAGTAATACAGTTCTTCTAGAATGCTGGATGATTGAAAGCTAGAGGAAAACCAGCCACTGGGCTGGAATTAATCCCTGATTTACTCCCACTACCTCAAAGCTATTTGAGAAACAAACCTTCGAAAAGGAATCTTCAGTAAATCAAATGTTTCTTTCATCTCTCTTATAAATACAGAAATGAGGCCATAAATAATGAGATGAGGAAACCAATCCTTTTGATTTTTTTTTTGAGTTAGTGAAACCTCTTGAAAACAGGAGGGCAAGTACAGATACTTGAACACACAATGAAAATTCATAGGTTTATAGCTCATCCATGCTAGATTTTAGAAACCCAACATCCTAGAGATGACCTTCTGACCTCTAAGCCAGGCCAGCACACCTTCTGAGTAACATGCTCAGATGCTGATACTCATTTTCCTCTCTCCCTGATCAGATGCTGTGCCACAAAATGAGGTCTGAACGGAGATACCAATCACTGCAGAGGTAAGGGGGCCACTTTGGGGAGGGGATACAGGACTAAGAACCAACTAATGGTACACAGCTCATTATCTAAGCACAAGAGGCTGCTTTCCACCTGCTTAGAGCTGTCCTTTGCTACTCCAGCCCTCTAGGCCATTCCCTAAAACTTGTCAGAATGTAATTATCATAAACTGAGAACAAACCTATATCCCATGTTCAGAAATGCTTCTATTTAATACAATACACCCTTAAAGAATTAGATGGAAGATAGATTAGTCATCCTGTTACAGTAAAACAAAAGGGTTTAAAAAAAATCCTCACGAGTGTTTGCCAAGAAGAACCCCAGAAACTAGCTTCCTTGCTAGTTCCTTAATTGCTGGTAGACCATGAGAATGGAAAGCTATGGGCAGATAGCTGGCACAGCCAACTTCAGGCGATGAGGCTTAGAAGTCTGTGAAAACCAAGTAGGCAGTGACCACCCTGGAGACATTCCTTTTCTTCACATTCATTGTTGGGCAGTTTTTTATAATTGGTCAACTGAGTACAGACCGTATGGTTTTCCTACAAAAACTTCTGCTTAACCAACAAGTAGAGCCCAAGTCTGCTTGCAGTGAAAAATATGGTGCAAATCCCATCCTTTCATTATGGCACAGAGAAGCTCTATTTATTGCTACTTTAAAAAACATATTATTCACCTAAGTTTCTCGGAATGCCTTTTAATTTTCTAAGAAAATACAAGTACATTCACCTTTGGCAAAGAGCACAATGGACATACATTTCAGAGTTAAATAAAAGTAACAGAGAGCAGCTGCTATTGCAGGATGTTACACGGCATCCCAGGCTATGAACACTTATGGACTGTTTCTTATACCCTTGGAAAAGTCTCTTAGAGATTAAAAGCCAGGTCTAAGAGGACTAACACTTCCTAGTCAGTAAATACCAGTTTTTAAATGCAACTTTCCAAGGATTCTATTAAACACGCCCATTCTAACAAACACAAATAACTCTCTACCTCTCCCTACCAGCCTTGGACAGTAAGCTTTGGTCTAAGGGCACTTGCTAGTTCAGCATGGTGCACCTTAACATGTGTACTTATGACATGAGGTGACGTGCTCCTCAATAGTGTGCAGTCAGCAGGCAAGATCACAGTTAAAAAATAGTTTTTCACTTACATCTTTCTGGTTGGAGTGAAAAAACCTGAGTGCGAAGTTACAGGATTGGGACGCAGCAGCATACTGACCTAGAGATTCAGCATATCGGGTCAAAAGATAACTAGATCAGAAGGAAAGAAGGAAAAAAAAAGACATGTTATACTTACTTACCTAGCTCAAGTAACAAATATTACGCTTCAAATTACTTGGCAAAAAAATAGCTAGGCATAAGAAGACACTAAAACATATTCCCACAGAAATGATCTAATTCACCAGTTAAAATTAAAAAAAAAAAAAAAAAAGCCAAAAGTTAACTCAGTTTTGTGGGAGACCTAAAGTTCTGTACTAGGCTTTCTTACACTCTGATGATTAATGACACATAAAAGTTCTAACAGAACATAATGCTGTCTTCCTAAAACAGCACCACAGACAACATAGAAAATGCCATTAAGTGATACTAGCATAATAATAAAGAGTAGTCTAAATACAAGTTCAAAATACAAATTCAAACTTTGTTGAGGTCAATAAATAAATTACATTGTGTCAACTTCAACTGCAAAGCGGAAATGAACACTTCAAAATAATGTGTGCTAAGAATAAGGGTTCAAAGTATATAGGTGTTTGCTATCTCTGGGGAAAACTCTCTTACATTTCTAAATTGTGCAAATTTTCAAATTACCACAAAATGCTGGGAGATATAAAAATCTTTCTGCTTTGCAATGGATCATAACAGGTTATTATTTAATCAAAAAGGCTTAATGTCACAATCAACTTTAAAATCTAAGTTAGAGTCCTGTGTACCCCACACTGGTATAGCTGGCTGCTCATTATTCAGAGTATATACTACCAACCCAATGGTATCATGCTGGATATGCTTAGCATCGAGGCTGGAGTAAAGATCCACCACTGGTTCAAATGCACCCAGCATACAGTAGATTCGAACAAGCAGCAATTTGAACTGAGCATTGGAAGGGCTATGGGTTAATCCTTCTTCCAGCAAAGTCAGGGCCTGCCACACAGCGGTCTCATCACCTAGAACCAAAATACAGCATTATCCACTGATCTTGACAGCAAATGAAAGCTTCCCAAAAACAAAAAACAAAACCTTATTGACATCATCACCACCCCCATAAATGAAGTTAAATGACAGAGAACAAATTTTGGATATACACCTGTAACCAAAATAGAGAATTTCGCCTCAACAGAGAGTCCTTCAATAGTTAAGTCTATTCTTAAACATGCCCACAGCAAAAACGATGCAGATTTTAAGTGGCCAGGTCTTGTGGGGGGAAGTTATAAAATCTCACAGAATCTCAGATTCTGGGAAGAGATGGACTTTGAAGGAAAACTGGAGCTCAGCACCTTGCCTCTGCAGGATTTCCTCTATAAAACCCCAGACAGATGTTCTCTATAGACATCATTTTTCTTCCATATGTAACTCTACTAACAGAATGGCAAATAGGATATTTGAAAATATTTACTCATTAATAATCAAACTAAAATGATACCTTTTTTTGGGTCTATGAAATTTCAAAAGGTACATGTATCTCTAGTCTTCAAGATTAAGTAACTTATTCTTTAGGATCCATCTAAAGAAAATACTATGAAATACAGATAAAGCTTTATATACAAAAATAGTTATCGTACTATCTAGTGATGTAATGATGGGAGGATGAGTAGGTAAATTATGGTAACTTCGACACATGGAAATGTCATATAACTACTTAACATTAATGAAGAGTTTTTAATTACAAAGGAAAATGTTTGTGCAATAATGTTCAGTAAAACACACACAGAAAATTCAAGTTAGTACAAAGAGTTGATCTCAACTCTTAAAATATGCACAAAGAGAGAGAGAAGAAGAAAACAAACAAAAATGTTAGCTGGACATGGTGGCTCATGCCTATACTCCCAGCACTTTGGGAAGCTGAGGTGGGAGGATCACTTGAGCCCACAAGTTTGAGACCAGCCTGAACAACATAGCTAGACCTCGTCTCTACTAAAAACATTTTTGAAAAAATTAGCCAGATGTGGTGGTGCACACTGCCTATGGTTCCAGCTACTCAGGAGGGCTGAGATTGGGAGGATTGCTTCAGCCTAGGAGGTTGAGGCTGCAGTGAGCTGTGATCATGCCACTGCACTCCAACCTTGGCAGCAGAGTGCAACTTTGTCTCAAGAATAGAAAAGGAAAAAAAAAAAGAAAAAAAAAATGCAAAAGTGATAAGAGTGCTTTTGAGGTCCAAAAAAGTGAGATTTTAAGTAAACTGCTTTCCAAAATTTATACAAGCTACTTTTACAGTCAGTAACAACAGCAAAAATGAAAGCACCATGCAGTAAGATTTTAAGGTAATATTCTATATGCTGTTTTCCAAAAGAAAAGAAAGATAGGCCGGGCACAGTAGCTCATGCCTGTAATCCCAGCAGTTTGGGAGGACAAGGCAGGGAGATGGCTTGAGCCCAGGACTTTGAGACCAGCCCGGGAAACATGGCAAAACCCCAACTATACAAAAAATACAAAAACTGGCTGGGCACAGTGGCTCACACCTGTAATCCCAGCACTCTGGGAGGCCAGGGAAGGGGATCACCTCAGGTCAGGAATTCGAGACCAGCCTGGCCAACACGGTAAAACCTCTTCTCTACTAAAAATACAAAAATTAGCCGGGCGTGGTGGCGGGTGCCTATAATTCCAGCTACTCAGGAGGCTGAGGCAGAAGAATTGCTTGAACCCAGGAGACAGAGGTTGCAGTGAGCCGAGATCGCACCAATGCACTCCAGCCTGGGACGGAGTTAAGATTCCATCTCAAAATAAAAATAAAATTTAATAATAAATAAAAAATAAATTTAAAAAAATTTAAAATTAACTAAATAAATAATACAAAAACTAGCCAGGCATGGTGGCATGTGCCTATACTCCCAGTTACCCAGGAGGCTGAAGTGGGAAGATCCCTTGAGCCCAGGAGGTTGAGGCTACAGAAAGCTACTATGGTGCCACTGCACTCTAGCCTGGATGACAGTGTGAAACCCTGTCTCAAAATAAAAAAATAGCCTTTCAGAAAAAATATTTGAGAGCACCAACTCCCTAAAACACTCAATCCTTTTGAATTCAAATCAATCTCTTTAAATGCCCTCATCAACTTTCTATTGATTTCTAAGTTCTGCCAGGTGCACCTTGAACAATGATTATGACTGTGACTGGAGTACTTCAACATCCCTTTCACTGACTTCAAGAAGCCCTGCATCTTCACAAGATCTACAATTTCATTTTGCAAATGATTCCCGTGTATTTGTCTGCACTGCAGGATTTTGGACAATTTACCTTTTTTCTCTCTGCCCTCCATTTCTCTCACCTATAAAACTGTGACAATAACTGTATTATTAAAATGTTTAAATCGGCTGGGTGTGGTGGCTCACGCCTGAAATCCCAGCACTTTGGGAGGCTGAGGCGGGCGGATCACGAGGTCAGGAGTTCAAGACCAACCTGACCAACATGGTAAAACCCCGTCTCTACTAAAAATACAAAAATTAGCCAGGCGTGGTGGTGCGCGCCTGTAATCGCAGCTAGTCAGGAGGCTGAGGCAGGAGAATTGCTTGAACTTGGGACGCAGAGGTTGCAGTGAGCCAAGATCGCACCAATGCACTCCAGCCCTGGCAACAGAGCGAGACTCCATCTCAAAAAAATAAAATAAGATAAAATAAAATAAAATAAAATAAAATCTTTAATTTGTGTAAAGTACTTTCACATGCCTAATAATCAACTGTCAGTTGTTACTATTATCATATGTCCACATATCTTGCTCAAAATATTAATATAAGAGACTAGCAAAGCCATAGTAACTATTGTTGAGAACAGATGCTAGGCATCAGTAAGAAAGGCTATCTGTGTGGCGATCAAATTACTACATGATCAGTTCATTAATGTTTTCATGTTAAAATGACTTTTGCTGCCCTATGCAGCCTCATGAATCTAGGGGCTCAAATAACAAGTTCTCTGATGACAAGGATTTCACTCTCATCCCTGGTACAATATAGTGTAAGAAGTATTACTGGCCAGGCGCAGTAGCTCATGCCTGTAATCCCAGCATTTTGGGAGGCCAAGGCAGACAGATCACCTGAGGTCAGGAGTTTGAGACCAGCCTGACTAACATGGTGAAACCCCATCCCTACTAAAAATACAAAAATTAGGCCGGGCGCAGTGGCTCACGCCTGTAATCTCAGCACTTTGGGAGGCCGAGGTGGGTGGATCACGAGGTCAAGAGATCGAGACCATCCTGGCCAACATGATGAAACCCTGTCTCTCCTAAAAATACAAAAAATTAGCCAGGTGTGGTGGTGGGCGCCTGTAGTCCCAGCTACCTGGGAGGCTGAGGCCGGAGAATCACTTGAAACTGGGAGGCGGAGGTTGCAGTGAGCCAAGATTGTGCCATTGCACTCCAGTCTGGCGACAGAGCGAGACTTTGTCTCAAAAAAAAAAACCACAAAAATTAGCTAGGCATAGTGGCACGTGCCTGTAATCACAGCTACTCGGGCAGCTGAGACAGGAGAATCGCTTGAACCTGGAAGGAGGATGTTGCAGTGAGCCACGATTGTGCCATTACACTCCAGCCTGGGCAATAGAGTGAGACTCCATCTCAAAACAAACTAAAAAAAAAAAAAAACACTACCATATGGTTACATACAATGTCCTACAGAAGTTCAGAGGAGCATAAAATCCCCAGTGAGGAAGGAGTTAAAATCAAGACAGGCTTTGTTAAAGGCACCATTTGAGTAAAACTTAGATAGATGAGGGAGGTAAGAAAGTTATTTCAAAGAGAGGCAACATGATGTTAAGTGATAGTAGCAAAAAAATTTTAAAGTAGATTCAAGACCATAAATACCTAAGAATCTGGAGATGTGGGCACAGGCCAGATTATAAACAGCATTATAAACTATCCCAAAACACTTGACTTTTATCCTCAGGAAAACAGGGTACCTCTGAAGGATTTTTTTTCTTTTTAAATTTTTTAGAGATAGGGTCCTGCTCTGTCACCCAGGCTGGAGTGTACTGGTGTGATCATAGCTCACTGCAGCCTTGAACTACTGGGCTCAAGCCTTGGCTTCCTGAGGTCTGAAGGATTTTAAGAATGGCATGATAAGGCTGGGTGCAGTGGCTCACGCCTGAATCCGAGCACTTTGGGAGGCCGAGGCGGGTGGATCACCTGAGGTCAGGAGTTCGAGACCAGCCTGGCCAACACGACAAAACCTTGTCTCTACTAAAAACACAAAAACTGGTCAGGTGCAGTGGCTGACACCTGTAATCCTAGCACTTTGGGAGGCCGAGGCGGGCAGATCACGAGGTCAGGTAATCGAGACCATCCTGGCTAACACGGTGAAACCCCATCTCTACTAAAAATACAAAAAATTAGCCAGGCATGGTGGCGGGCACCTGTAGTCCCAGCTACTCGTAGTCCCAGCTACTCGGGAGGCTGAGGCAGGAGAATGGCGTGAATCTCAGCTTGCAGTGAGCTGAGATCGCACCACTGCACTCCAGTCTGGGCGACAGAGCGACACTCCATCTCACACACACACACAAAAAAACTAGCTGGGCTTGGTGGCATGTGCCTGTAAACCCATCTACTCTGAGGCTAAGGCATGAGAATCGCTTGAACCCAGGAGGCGGAGGTTGCAGTGAGCTGAGATCACGCTACTGCACTCGAGCCTGGGCAACAAGAACAAGACTCCATCTCAAAAAAAACAAAACTGAGTGCTCTGTGAAATGATCCATGAGGGCAGGGGTTGTGTTTATCTTGCTTACCACTGTCTCTTCAGCTCTTTGTTTCCTCTATAGTTCAATTCTCATGAATAATATGCCATAAGCACCTAAAGTTATTTATTCTCCAAAACTGCTAATAAGAGAAAATGTCAGGGGGTGGGACCTAAAGAAAAGGCAATCCCAATACCATTTGCTGAATCATCCTTCTCTTCCTCAATCACTCATGATGCTTCCTTTACCATGTCTTATATTTTTATCTTAAATGAGACAAACTATATTCCAGAAAGAATGCATTTTTCTGTATATAAAATTTTTGGAAGTGAATAAAAGATATTCTGTTCCATAGGCCTGTGCATGTATTTTTTAGTCAGTTTCATTGTATTTTAATTTTTGTAGCTTTGTCATAGTATTTTTTATAGTCATTACTTATTATTCACAAACACTTAAAAACAGAACAGATATCCATTCATTTAACATTATCCTGGTTACAAGGGGATAAACTGGAGACAGGTTTTTTTTTTTTTTTTTTTGAGACGGAGTCTTGCTCTGTTGCCCAGGCTGAAGTGCAGTGGCATGATCTCAGCTCACTGCAACCTCCGCCTCCCAAGCTCAAGCAATTCTCCTGCCTCAGCCTCCCAAGTAGCTGGGACTACAGACATGTGCCCAAATGCCCAGCTAATTTTTATATTTTTAGTGGAGACGAAGTTTTTTGCATTTTGGCCAGGCTAATCTCAAACTCCTGACCTCAGGTGATCCACCCGCCTCAGCCTCCCAAAGTGCTAGGATTACAGGCATGAGCCATCGCACCTGGCCAAGACAGGTTCTTCTGGAAGCACCCTAGAAATATCAAAAAAAGCAGAACCTAAAAGCATAAATAAAATTTGTGGATTGTAAAATTAGTCTAATGAAAGAATGCAGTACTTATAATCAATAAAAGCAAAAAGTAAAGTTGAACTGAAATCACTGCTACTTACCTGTTTCCCTCCATACATCAATAAGCGCATGGACAGCAAGGAGACAGTAATAGTCAGAAAATTGCAATTCTGTTTTCAAACAGGTTTTCCCTATGGGGGAAAAAAATCATATCTATTTTAACATTTGTTCAACTATTACTGACCCCAAAGGAGTTTTTAAAAGCAGGAAAGTGACAGGAGGGAGAGGAGGAAAAGTAAAAGAAAATTAAGAATAAGATAAGTACCAGGAGAAAAATATAAGCCACGATTCAAAGGGTTCAAAAGAAGGTGAGACCACACTCAGCTGGAACAGAAGGTAGGGTTCCAGAGCAGAGGTGGTATCCATGATGGTCCCAAAGGGAGAGAAGGAAGATTTGAAGGAGGTTGAGGTGAAGAAAAGAACATAAGCCAAGTGCCATGTATAACTAAATTCACAATATGCTCCTGACTTCATCTAATTCTTTAGACTACAGATAAATACTGACATCTGATAGTCAGATAATTATATGTCTATCACATATATCTAGCAAAGACCACACCTATCTGAAGATCATCTATTTCTAAACTAAATATTTATCTTACAATTTACAATATTCTTTTTGTTCACTTACAGTCTATATATTAAGAATATTTAGGCCTACAAGCAGAAAATGTGATAATTATCATAAACTATGCAATCTATATGAGCCCCAATCTAATAAAAAGTTAGCTCATCAGATCAAGAAGAATACAGACAACTGAAAGCCAATCAGAATTATTTAAAACTCCAGGCTTAAGAAAGGCTTTACATCATATTACTTAGATGGTCTTCCCAGACAAAATAAATAGTCTCCTTACAAAACTCATTAAAACAGGGTGCTACAGGTGCTTTAAAAACTGCCTTCTAAGTCTTAGTGTAGATCAGGGAACTACTGCACATTTTGAATGGTTGCTCACCAAATTCCAGTCCATGCTGGTACCTTAACATCAATTCTCTGACCACACTCAATTTCTGATTTTTATCCATGGTGTGGTACAAGCCAAGTAACCTCGTCAGCTGCACCACACACAAATGTTGCTGCAGAGCTCTGATGTCAGCAGGCAGTGCCAGCTTATCCTCTGTTGGTGTCGACAAAGGAACAACTCCAAGTAACTGATTAATAAACTGCAAAGTGGGGAAAAAAGGAGCAAAGGTCTCAAAACACAACTAGTCTTCAGTAGGCCATAATTAACAGAAATTGAATGGTCTAGAAAAAGACATCAAGAAAAAAAAACCTAAAATTCCTTTCATAAACCATTTTCTATCTACCAAAATAGCTAAAACAAAAAAAATTTGTGACAGCACACAACACTGGTGAAGCTCCAATGAAATTGGCACACTCATTCATTACTGGCCAAAAGTATTTGTCAATACCACGTACTACAGGCAGTGAAAGATTTTTATACTTCTGAAAATGTTCCATAACTTATAGCATATTAACATAATATATATGACAGCAATGAAAACATTAGGAAGACTATAGAAAAGAGCAGATTACCAAAAAATTTAAAAAAATTTAATCTGTAATTATGCTGATAAATTCTGAAAGGAAAGATTATACATGGAAAGATACTGTTTACCTTATGTCAGTGACCCTACATTTTTCTTAATTGAACTTATAATTATAGATTCATACTCAGCTATGAGAAATGAGATCCCATGTACCATTCATCCAGTTTTCTCCGAATGGTTACATCTTGCCTTAAAATGTTTTTCATCCTTTAAATTTGGATAAAAATTTAAAAATAAAACCCACATACCAGTTCTAGTTATGTATTTATTAAATACACGCTTATTTCCTCTCACTTCTAAAATCCTATTAAGATGCCAGTAAGGAATAAAAAAAGAAGAGGCTGGGTGCAGTGGCTCAGGCCTGTAATCCTAGCACTTTGGAAGTTCAACGTGTGCACATCACTTCAGGCCAGGAGTTCAAGACCAGCTGGGCCAACATGCTGAAACCCCATCTCTACTAAAAATACACAAAAAAATTAGCCAGGCATGGTGGCGCACACCTGTAATCCCCGCTACTCAGGATGCTGAGGCAGGAGAATTGCTTGAACCTGGGAGGCAGAGGTTGCTGTGAGCCGAGATCGTTCTACTGCACTCCAGCCTGGGCAACAAAGCGAGACTCCATCTCAAAAAAAAAAAAAAAAAAAAAGTTATAAAAGAAAAAATAGGCCGGGTGCGGTGCGTGGTGGCTCACGCCTATAATCCCAGCACTTTGGGAGGCCAAGGCGGGTGGATTGCCTGAGGTCAGGGGTTCGAGACCTCCCTGGCCAACACAGTGAAACCCTGTCTCTACTAAAAATACAAAAAATTAGCTGGGTGTGGTGGTGGGTGCCTGTAATCCCAACTACTCAGGAGGGTGAGGCAGGAGAATCGCTTGAACCCAGGAGGCGGTGGTTGCAGTGAGCCGAGATCACGCCACTGTACTCCAGCCTGGGCAACAAGAGTGAAACTCCGTATTAAAAAAAAAAAAAGAATAAATCCACAAAGATCAAGAATATGTGAAGAGGCCAGGAGCAGTGGCTCACACCTATATTCCCAACAGAGATGGGAGAATCACTTGTGCTCAAGAGTTCAAGATCAGCCTAGGCACATAGTGAGACCTCATCTCTACTAAAAAAACAAACAAACAAACAAAACACATAGCCAGGCATGGTAGTGCACGCCTATAGTCCCAGCTACTCAAGAGGCTGAGGCGGGAGGATGACTTGAGCCCAGGAGTTTGAGCCTGCAGTGAGCCGTCATCGTGCCATTACACTCCAGCCTGGGTGACACAGCCAGACCCTGTCTCAAAAAAAAAGAAGAAAAGAATAATACATGAAGAAATGAGAGATGACAGCAAATAAAAATCATGAAGATTTCAAAAGATACAAGAACAGGTGGTTAAGTAGTAACTTACGTTGCCAAGAACACTGAAATCTAACAGTATGCAATGAGGCAGACCCCAATAAGCAGGAAGTGCACTCTAGTCACAGAATCTTGGAAGACTCAGAGACTAAGGGCACCAGGTGTCCCTAAAGGCTAAAGTGCTGATGGGACTAAAATAGAATATATTAATTTCTAAGAAGTTAGGCCCCTCCAAAAGTTCACAGATGGAATTTCTAAGTGTGAGTAGAACAGCCTGGGTTTTACAGCCATAAGGCGCTGAACCAGAGACACAGAGTCAGAGACAGCAGTCATAGCTGAAAACAGGGGAATAAAGTAAAATTTGCTTATTCAGTGATAATTTCAGGCTCCCACCCTATACTCCCAACCATATCGCAGAATGCTATCCGACAAATATGTAAGTTCCTAAACAGATAGTAGCAAACAGGCATTTTGGAATGGAAAGCATTTCTTACATTGGTGAAGAGAAGGGTAGAGAGAACAAAATCTCATGTTTTATCCTAAGTATATTAGGGAGAAATTGATTTGTTATAAACAACTAATCACCTTACACAGAAGGGCACCAATAGGTTAAGACTATAGCTATAAAAATAAATTCTTAAATAAGAAAATAATTGAGAAATATGGAGGAAAATAACAAAAAATTTAGTTGAAAGTGATTTGCATCTGTTGAGCTGGAACAAAAGGAGTGACTACTGCCTCTCAATATAAGCCTTGCGATACTATTTGACTTTTTCAATTTTATACAGTACTTGTATTTCTTCTTCCTTTTTTGGGAGGGGGTCTCACTATGTTGTCCAGGCTGGACTCGAATTCCTGGGCTCAAGCAATCCTCCTGCTTCAGCCTCCTGAGTAGCTGTGACTATAGGTGTGTGCCACTGCACCCAGCTTCAGTATATGTAATTTTTTGATACAAATAAAAAAAAATTAAAACAAAATCCTACTCATCCTGCAGTTTAACATCTGTAATGAATTTGCTTCAATTTACCTATAATTCTATTAATTTTAATCATTATGATCAGATATATATATTTCATAATTTTTACAAACTGCAGCACTGATTTTCATGTTTTTATTGTTGTTGTTGTTTTTGAGACGGAGTCTCACTCTGTTGCCCAGGCTGGAGTACTGTAGTACAATCTCGGCTCACTGCAACCTCTGCCTCCCGGGTTCAAGCAATTCTCTTGCTTCAGCCATTCAAGTAGCTGGGACTACAGTACAGGCATGCACCACCACACCCAGCTAATTTTTGTATTTTTAGTAGACACGGGGTTTTGCCATGTTGGCCAGGCTGGTCTCGAACTCCTGAACTCAAGTTGCCCGTCTCATCCTCCCCAAAGTGCTGGGATTGCAGACATAAGCCACCATGCCCAGCCATTATTTTCATGTTTTTGATTAAATGCTTCTATAGTTTCTACTGCCAGTTCTTCTATTCTTGCAAGCCATTTTATATATTAGTTAGGTTTACTGTGGCCTTCTTTAGTGAATGCTAAAGAAAAATCTTCCTGACAAGGTTTTGTTACAAAATAATCTGCTCATTATTTTAGTCTGTACAGTTTTACTGCTGTGCAAAAAATTTCTTTAAAAACTAGAATCGTTGAGGCTGGGTGCAGTGGCTCACGCCTGTAATCCCAGCACTTTGGGAGGCCGAGGCTGGTGGATCACTTGAGGTCGGGAGTTCAAGACCAGCCTCACCAACATGGAGAAACCCGTCTCTACTAAAAATACAGAATTAGCTGGGCATAGTGGTGCATGCCTGTAATCCCAGCTACTTGGGCAGCTTAGGCAGGAGAATTGCTTGAACCCAGGAGGCGGAGGTTGCAGTGAGCCGAAATCGCGCCATTGCACTCTAGCCTGGGCAAGAAGACCGAAACTCGTCTCAAAAAATAAAATAAAATAAAAAAATAAAAACTAGAATCAGCCAGGCATGGTGGCTCACGGCTCACGCCTGTAATCCCAGAACTTTGGGAGGCCAAGGCAGGTGGATCACCTGAGGTCAAGAGTTCAAGACCAGCCTGGCCAACATGGTGAAACCCCATCACTACTAAAAATACAAAAATTAGGCTGGGCACAGTGGCTCAGGCCTGTAATCCCAGCACTTTGGGAGGCCAAGGCGGGCATATCACTTGAGGCCAGGAGTTCAAGGCCAGCCTGGCCAAAATGGTGAAACCCCATCTCTACTAAAAACACAAAAAAAATTAGCCAGGCATGGTGGCGGGCACCTGTAATCCCAGTTAGTCAGGAGGCTGAGGCAGGTTCTCTCTTGAACCTGGGAGGCAGAGGTTACAGTGAGTGGAGACTGCGCCACTGCACTCCAGCCTGGGTAACAAGAACGAAACTGTCTCAAAAAAAAAAAAAAAAAAAAAAAAAATTAGCCAGGGGTGGTGATGGACGTCTGTAATCCCAGCTACTGGGGAGGCTGAGGCAGGAGAATCACTTGAGCCTGGGAGGTGGAGGTTGCAGTGAGCCAAGATTGTGCCACTGCACTCCAGCCAGGGCGACAGAGCGAGACTCCATCTCAAAAAAAAAAAAAAAAAAACTAGAATCATTTTATTGTTTAGCTAAAACCCCAAAGCAAACGAAACAAAAGATTAGAACATCACCCAGGGCGAGCCACTTCAGGATAACTGAACTCACTGGCTCACTCTTAGGGGCTAGTCAGACTTTAGAAAGATTTGGTTCATAATTCATTAGGACAATTCTCAGATTGACTTGGACAGTTCGTAATCCTCTGACAAACATACTTGCTGAGTGGCAGGATATTTAGCTACTGAAGTTATCCTACAGTTAAAAAGTGGCAGCAAAATTACCTCTCTCAAGTAAAATTTACATAGACTAGGACTATAAACTCAATGTAACAGCTTTAAATCCTTATTCTCACAGAACAGTGACTACAGCTTATCACTGCTAGCATTCCAGTAAGGGTCATCTGAATAGATGATTCTTACTATGTGGGATCACATGAGATGACCTAAGATTCTCAAACATACCAATGAAGTAGAGCTGTACAGAAAAGGTTACTGGTACTAGATTCATGGTAGCAAACCTTCATAAATCTCATCTAAAAGTAGCAAAGTGTTCCTCTAATGCACCCCCACCATTTGATGCTTCAACTAGCAAGACAATAAGCACCGTAAGACAAGATCAGTTATTCCTTATCTTAGGGCTTACGACACAATATGCTCGACACTTACTGAATGAATCCCTCCCACGTGGTTTATCTACATTCTACTTCAATCCCTCCAGTAACGTGAAGCTCGCACACAGTATTTGAGAGAATTCTCACTACTAAGAAAGATCTTTTTCTCAGTGAGCCAAATTCTGAGCTCCCTGTAGAACTTCTTGCTGGTCCCTGTGTTCCTCCCTCTTCTAAAGACAGCTTTTCAAATAAGTGAATGGCAATATCACTCTGTCCTTGACACACCAAACCTCTCCTCCACTCAACCATTTTTCCCTCTTACATGCTTTTAAATCCTCCTATAACCCATAACTCTCCTTTCTGGATGTGTTACAATTTATCCAGAAACTTCTAGGCTTGGCCTGAGCCCTATAACCACAGCAACTCAAACAGAGCTTTACTAAACCAACGTGAATGGCAGCAGTCATTTCAGAACCCCAGAGACCACTGGTTACTTATCAGTTGGGGAATGCACTGCTCTATCTGCCCAAATGTGTAACCCCAAGTCTGCCAAAGTACTGAACCTTCATGGACTACAAATGTGGTCACTAAAAAAATACTCTAATTATATCCACTGTGCTCCCACTGCACTTCATTCATTCCACATGGGGACAATAGAAGGCTTTCTGGGAGAACGGATGATGGCAGCCCTGTTATAGAAAGACTTCCAGTCTTCCCAGCCTGACCAACATGGTAAAACCCCATCTCTACTAAAAATACAAAAATCATCCAGGCATAGTAGCACACCAGTAATCCCAGCTACTTGGGAGGCTGAGGCAGGAGAATCCCTTGAACCAGGAGGCAGAGGTTGCAGAGAGCAGAGATCGCGCCAACACACTCCAGCCTGGGCGACAGAGCGAGAGCAAGACTCCGTCTCAAAAAAAAAAGAAACAAAGAAACAAAGAAGACATTAAAAGGAGAGCCCACTAGACTTTAAAATGTAAACTTTGTGCTGCAGAATTTCATGAAAAAGATGAAAGAGCAACTACAGACTGGGAGAATACATTTGAAACCACATATCTGACAAAGAACTTGTATCTAAGATATATAAAAAACTCTGCAAACTCAACAGTAGGGAACACTTGTTCTATTTTATAGAATAAAGCCACGCACAGTGGCTCACACCTGTACTACCAGCAATTTGAAAGGCTGAGGCGGGTGGATCACTTGAGGTCGGGAGTTTGAGACCAGCCTGGCAAACATGGCAAAACCCTGTCTCTAACTAAAAATACAAAAATTAGCCAGGCCTGGTGGCATGTGCCTGTAGTCCCAGCTACTCAGGAAGCTGAGGCACGAGGATCACTGGAACCCAGGAGGTGGAGGTTGCAATGAGCCTGGGCCACAGAGCGAGACCCTGTCTCAAGAAAAAGAAAAAAAATTAAATAAACGGAATCATACTACGTGTAACTTCTGAGATTGGCTTATTTCACTCCGCATAAATTCCTGGAGAGTCAATCATGTGGTTGCTATGATCTCAGATCACTGCAACCTCCGCCTTCTGGGATCAAGCAATTCTCCTGCCTCAGCCTCCCAAGTAGCTGGGTTTACACGTGCTCACCACCACACCCAGCTAATTTTTTTTTGTATTTTTAGTAGAGACAAGGTTTCACCATTATTGGCCAGGCTGGTCTTGAACTCCTGACCTCAGGTGATCCACCTGCCTCAGCCTCCCAAAGTGCTGGGATTACAGGCGTAAACCACCACACCCAGCCTCTTTTTTTCTTTTTTTAAGAGACAGAGTCTCACTCTGTCGCTCAGGCTGGAGTGCAACGGCGTGATTACAGCTCACTGCAGCCTCGAACTCCTGGGCTCAAGCGATCCTGCCGCCTCAGTCTCCCAAGCTGGGGACTACAGGCACGTGCCACCGTACCTGGCTGTACTTCACATTCAAAAAATGACAAAATTATAAAGATGGAAAACATAATAGCTGCCCATAGATAGAGATGGGAGAGGGGGACGTGGCTATTGTTATTAAAGGGTAGCATGTGGGATTCTGGTGGTGGTGGGACTGTTCTGTATCTTGACTACGGTAATAGTCACACACACCCATATGTGCCACATACTGCACTAAATCCATACACAACACCCAAACACACAAAAATCAGTGCATGCAAAACTGGCAAAAACTGAGTAAGTTCAACAGATGAGAGCAATGTCAATTTCCTAATTATATTACACTATAATTGTGCAAGATGTTGCCATTGGGACAAACAGATAAAGGATATATGAGATGTGTTATTTCTTCCAATTACATGTAAATCCAGATGTGTTATTTCTTCCAATTACATGTAAATCCATAATCATCTCAAAATAAGACAGTCAAAAAAAGGAGAATCCACCATCTGTTAGGGCTTTACTCCCATTGTGACTTAACCAGAAATTATGCCTTCAATGTTGTAACACATAGAGTACTTAGCTTGACAGGGCAGTTATCACTGTATCTCATGATTATCAACTCCACACATTTTAGAAAAGAAACCCAAACATTTAACCTCTGTGTTTCAACAAATAGAGGCACCCAACAAACTTCTAAACTGTATAGTACTTACTTTTGTACACTGTGTAGCAGGTAAGAGGTCAACAAACACCTTAAGGTCTGTAAAACAACAAGGTTTATCGCCAAACTTTTTAAAATACTGGAACATTAATTCTTCTGGATCACCTGGGGGACGGGGAACAAAATCACTTTATTACTCATGAACAGAAGCAATTTCTATTTAAGTGAGAATTAATTTGAAAACATTCATTTCAATTAAAACAAAATTTTGCTTGCGACTGGTCCCAAGATAGTTGGTTATCTCGACTACTTGTTCAGTTACAGACTGAACTCATTGTTCTACTCTTTCCCCCTTTTCACCACTGCACCTGACTAGTCTTTAAAAGATAAAAAAATAGGCTGGATGCAGTAGCTCACACCTGTAATCCCACACTTTGGAAGACTAAGGCGGGCAATCCCTTGAAGTCAGGAGTTCAAGACCAGCCTGGCAACATGGTGAAACCCCATCTCTACTAAAAGTACAAAAATTAGCTGGGCGTGGCAGCACATGCTTGTAATCCCAGCAGGCAAAGGATCGCTTGAACCGAGAAGGTGGACGTTGCAGTGAGCCAAGATCATGCCACTGCACTCCATCCTGGGCAACAGAGCAAGACTCCATTCAAAAATTAAATTAAATTAAGTTAAAGATTATAAAATAGGCTGGGTGCAGTGGCTCATGCCTGTAATCCCAGCACTTTGGGAGGCCAAGGCGGGAGGATCACCTGAGGTCAAGAGTTCGAGACCAGCCTGGCCAACATGGAGAAACTCGTCTTGACTCAAAAATACAAAATTAGCTGGACGGGGTGGTGTGCACCTGTAATCCCAGCTACTTGGGAGGCTGAGGCAGGAGAACCGCTTGAACCTGGGAGGCGGAAGTTGCAGTGAGCCGAGACTGCGCCACTGCACTCCAGCCTGGGCGACAGAGAGAGACTCCATCTCAAAAAAAAAAAAAAACAAAACTGTAAGCTAGGCCAGGTGCAGTGGCTCATGTCTGTAATCCCAGCACTTTGGGAGGCCAAGGTAGGGAGATCACTTGAGTCCAGGAGTTTGAGACTAGCCTGGGCAACATGGCAAAACCCCATCTCTACTGAAAATACAAAAATTAGCCAGGTGTGGCGGCGCTCGCCTGTAATCCCAGCTACTTGGGAGGCTGAGGCAGGAGAATCACTTGAACCCAGAAGGCAGAGGTTGCAGTGAGTGGAGACTACACCACTATACTCCAGCATGGGCAACAGAGGGAGACACTGTCTCAAAAATAATGATAAAATAAAAATCTGTAAGCAAATTCTTAGTATGAGCAAAGAATTACTGCTTTCTTTTAGGGAGGTGGTAGTTTTTCCAGCAAAATTGTGAACTAGTACAATGACGATATCCTTTATTTATTGAGCAATAAGATCATAAAGAATCATTTTATAAAAAGATCTAAGGGCTTCATCAAATTTCCTGAAGGATTCTCTCAATGCTTTACTATCCACATCATTCTTTTCTGCTATCTTGTCATTATCCTAGTAAATTTTCTCTTCAGTTATAAATTGCTAATTCCACCGAATATTCTTTTGTCAATAGTTTTGTGAGTGCTTCAAGCAGATTTTCAAGAAACCTTTCATCCACTTCATGAAACTTTTCCCAAACTGGCAATTTTACTTTGAAGTTGATTTTGACTTTATTGTTTTTGACTGTTTTTAATTTTTTTTAATTTTTTGTTGTTTTGAGACAGAGTCTCGCTGTGTCGCCCAGGCTGAAGCTGGAGTGCAGTGGCGCGATCTTGGCTAACTGCAACCTCCATCTCTTGGTTCAAGCGATTCTTGTGTCTCAGCCTCCCGAGTAGCTGAGACACAGGTGCACGACACCACGCTCAGATAATTTTTTGTTTTTGTTTGTTTTTGAGACAGAGTCTCACTCTGTCACCCAGGCTAGAGTGCAGCGGCACGATCTCAGCTCATCACAACCTGTACCTCCCAGGTTCAAGCAATTCTCCTGCCTCAGCCTCCCAAGTAGCTGTAACTACAGGCATGCGCCACCATGCCTGGCTAATTTTTGTATTTTTAGTAGAGACGGTGTTTCACCATGTTGGCCAGGCTGGTCTTGAACACCTGACCTCAGGTGATCCGCCCGCCTTGGCCTCCCAAAGTGCTGGGATTACAGGCATGAGCCACCGCATCCAGCCAATTTTTTGTATTTTTAGCAGAAACGGGGTTACAGCCATGTTGGCCAGGCTGGTCTTGAACTCCTGAGCTCAAGTGTTCCGCTCACCTCGGCCTCCCAAAGTGCTAGGATTACAGGTGTGAGCCACTGCACCCAGCCAGGTTTTTTTATTTTTTTAAATTAAATTTTTGAAACAGGTTCTGGCTGTGTCGCTCAGGCTGGAGTGAAGGCACGATCTCAGATCACTATAACCTCTGCCTCCTGGATTCAAGAGACTCTCCTGCCTCAGCCTCCTGAATAGCTGGGACTACAGATGTGCGTCATTATGCCCAGCTAATTTTTTTGTATTTTTTGTAGATGGGGTTTCACCATGTTGCCCCAGCTGATCTCCAACTCCTGAGCTCAAGCAATCCACCCACAACAGCCTCCCAAAGTGCTGGGATTACAGGTGTGAGACACCGCAACCAGCTGATTTTGACTTTATTGTTGGGTCAGCAACAGAATGCCTGACAAAGACTCTGATGGAACAGGGAGATAAGTTAATGTTAAGCCAAGGTGAATATAAGATAAAGGACTAATTTTATAAGTGATCCATTCATTAGCAAATATTTTCAGGCTATGAAGACATCTGCTTCCCAAACATGACTCTGTCCAGTGTAGATCTCAAATAATGAATATAGCACTTGGGTATTAAGGGCATTCTCCAGGCTTCCCAGATATCATGCTTTCTTACCCAGTTTGTACTCATCATTACAACCTTGACTTCGTAAACGCCTAATCAGCTCCAATTTAGCTAGATGTGGTCCTCGGAGATGGCGAGAACTTTTAGATTCTTCTGTTATCCGATCTTCTATAAACTTCACAGCTTCTTCTGCAGAATAATGTACTTCTCCTTCTAAAGAGCTGAGGAAAAGCACATGAAAAAGGAATTTTATTGCCTCTATTGTCCTTCCCGAAGCTTAAAGTCAAGCCAAACTCATTTAAAAAGAGAAAAACGACTTTGATAATATAAAATAATAGAAAAAGGAATAAAAGAGAACTATGAACATATTCTAACAGATAACATGTTATAAGATTACTCTCAATTTTGGCATTTGATTACTGCAGCATAACTTACCTTTTTAAAAAAAGAATGCATAATTTTGTATATATGAAATACTGCCTGGCTGGGCGTGGTGGCTCACGCCTGTAATCCCAGCACTTTGGAAGCCTGAGGTGGGCAGATCATTTGAGGTCAGGAGTTCGAGACCAGCCTGGCCAACATAGTGAAACCCCGTCTCTACTAAAAGTATAAAAAACTAGTCGGGCATGGTGGCATGCGCCTGTAGTCCCAGCTACTCAGGAGGCTGAGGCAGGAGAATCACTTGAACCCAGGAGGGAGAGGTTGCAGTGAGCTGAGATCACGCCACTGCACTCCAGCCTAGGTGACAGAGAGAGACTCCATCTCAAAAAAAAAAAAAAAAAAAAGAAAAGAAAAAAAAATTGCCTAATAAAAATATAAGGCTGGGTGTGGTGGCTCACACCTAAAATCCCAGCACTTTGGGATGCTGAGGTGGGAGGACTGCTTGGGCCCATGAGTTTGAGACCAGCCTAGGCAATGCATGGAGACCCCATCTCTACAAAAAATTTAAAGCAGCCAATTGTGGTGGCACACACCTGTAGTCTCAGCTACTTGGGAGGCTGATGTGGGATGATCACTTGAGCCTGAGAGGCAGAGATTACAGTGGGAGGCAAGATTACACCACTGCACTCCAGACTGGGTGACAGAGCAAGACCCCATCTCAAAAAAAAAAAAGGCCAGGCACGGTGGCTCACACCTGTAATCCTAGAATTTTGGGAGGCCAAGGCGGGTGGATCACTTGAGCTCACGAGTTCAAGATCAGCCTGGGCAATATGGTAAAACCCCATCTCTACAAAAAATACAAAAATTAGCCAGGTGTGGTGGCTCATGCCTGTAGTCCCAAGCTGCTTTTGGGGCTGAGGCAAAAGGATCACTTGAGCCCAGGAGGCAGAGGTTGCAGTGAGCCAAGATCACACAACTGCACTCCAGCCTAGGTGACAGAGTGAGACCCTATATAAAAAAAAACAAAAATTAAAAATTAAATACACACACACACACACATATATTTTTGAGATGGGGTCTTGTACATTTTATTGCTTTAAGAATGAAAGCTCAGAAAAATTAGGTAACCTAGTTACTATTACGAAGCAAGCATCAGCTCATACCTGTCATCTTGAATTTTACTTCTGTATTAATTTTTTAAAAGATCCCATTTATTCATTTTTTTTTTTTTTTTCGAGAGGGAGTCTTGCTCTGTTGCCCAGGCTGGAGTGCAGTGGCACGATCTCGGCTCACTGCAAGCTCCGCCTCCCGGGTTCACTCCATTCTCCCTCCTCAGCCTCCAGAGTAGCTGGGACTACAGGCGCCCGCCACCACGCCCAGCTAATTTTTTGTATTTTTAGTAGAGATGGGGTTTCACCATTCACAGGATGGTCTTGATCTCCTGACCTTGTGATCCGCCTGCCTCCGCCTCCCGAAGTGCTGGGATAACAAGCGTGAGCCACTCTGCCTGGCCCCATTTATTCATTTAACTCTAGATGCCTATAAAAAGGAAAAAAAATTTATTGTAGTACTGCCTACAATAGCCAATAACAAAAGGACAAAGGAAAAAAAAAGAGATCTTCAAAAATCCAAGTATCATCAATAGGGAAAATGCTAAATGAATTATGGTACATCTGGAGTACTCTTAAGCCACTGGGGGGAAAAAAATGAAAGAGATCTACATGTACCAGAAATGAAAGATGTTCAAGATATATTTCAAGGCGGAAAATAACAGGTTGCAAATCGTGTCTAATACAATCCCATTTTTATATTAAATATAAGAATAATTAAGCCAGGCGCAATGGCTCACACCTGTAATCCCAGCACTTTGGGAGGCTGAAATGCTGAGGTGGGTGGATCACCTGAGGGCAGGAGTTCGAGACCAGCCTGGCCAACACGGTGAAACCCCGTCTCTACCAAAAATACAAAAAGTAGCTGAGCATGGTGGTGGGCACCTATAGTCCCAGCTATTCGGGAAGCTGAGGCAGGAGAATCGCTTGATTCTGGGAGGCAGAGGTTGCAGTGAGCCAAGATCGTGCCATTGCACTCCAGCCTGGGTAACAAGAGCCAAACTCCATCTCAAAAAAAAAAAAAAAAGGAGAAAAAGAAAAAGAATAATTATCTTAGCATAAAGATGGAAATAAATCTCATGGAAAGGCACCAAACTATTAACAAGAGTTATTTTTGGAATGGTAGGATAAGTGGAAACTAGCACACCACATATTTTGGCACTAACATGATTTTTAGAATGAACTTGTGTATTTTATACTTTAAAAAATATGAAAAAATGTCTTACTTTGAAAGGAATACTTTATTGAGACAGAAAAAGAGAATTCAATTGGCTTGTAATGAAATCCTTTCACTACACTATATTAAAAAGTGCTGTTGTAATTCAGGAAAGAAGACAACTTACTGTTCACCTTCAGCAGGAGGAGTCCAGGCCTCTTCAATCAGTCGAAAGACAGAATCGAAATAAGTCAGATAGAACTGCCAGTCATCTGAGCTAAAATCAGATTGAATGATGCACACAGGATTAAACCCAAGTTGTGACAGATCTTCCTTAGGAACCATGATATTCAATTTATTTTGTAAGTTATATTTTAGTATGTAGTAGGTTGGCTTACCCCCACCCACTCCATGTTTCCTTTGCAAATCTAAAAGGGCATTTTCCAGAGGCATTTTCAAAGTAATACTACTCTGTATTTGTAAAGAGTAGTAAACTACTCTTTCCTTCAATAAAATGACCAGGTCTAGAAAACTAATATTCATAACAGAAAAGTCCCCACATAAGCACTTCCAAAATAGAGGGAAGGGGAGAGAAGGGTTGTAGCAAAGAATGAAGCCTCTCTCTTTTAGGGGAATACTGAATTTGAGAAATTAATGATTTTCAGTGTTCATTCTTAAGCCCTATCTAGAATTCAGCACCATGGTGGCACAAGTATCTTTTTTTTTTTTTTTGAGATGGCGTCTCACTGTTGTCACCCAGGCTGGAGTGCAGTGGCACGATCTCAGCTCACTGCAACCTCTGCCTCCCAGGTTCAAGCGATTCTTGTGCCTCAGCTTCCCGAGGGGCTGGGACTACAGGCACGCACCACCACAACTAGCTAATTTTTGTATTTTCAGAAAGACAGGGTTTCGTCATGTTGGCCAGGCTGGTCTCAAACTCCTGACCTCAAGTGATCTGCCCACCTTGGCCTCTCAAAGTGCTGGGATCATAGGCATGAGCCACCATGCCCAGCCTACAAGTACCATTATAATACTCTACTGAAAGATGAAGGCTCCTTAAAAACTTTTAGAAACATGCAGGACACAACTACTATAAGAAGATTTTAAGAAGACTTTATGCCCAGGAACTTCAAAACACAGACACCAAGAAAATCAATAGTGAGGTCTTAAAGCCTCACTACAGTCAAATGGTACAAAAGAAAGCTTTTACTCACTTTTTTAGTAAGAGGCGCCGGGAAAGGGCATTGCACTCTGGCCACCTGCTCAGCTTCTTGTACATAGCCATGCATTTATTTTCCCGACTCTGAATCTCACTTGTCAACTTCTCTAAAATCAAAAGTTATAAAAGTTGGTAAGCCGGTTTCATTTCTGCTCAATAACCAGAATAGAGTCCAACCACAAGAAGGAAAATGTCACATTTTCTTTTCTTTTTTTTTGAGATGGAGTTTCACTCGTCACCCAGGCTGGAGTGCAATGGCACGATCTTGGCTCACTGCAACCTCCACCTCCTGGATTCAAGCGATTCTCCTGTCTCAGCCTCCCAAGTAGCTGGGATTACAGGCATCTGCCACCACGCCTGGCTAATTTTTGTATTTTTAGTAGAGACAGGATTTCACCATGTTGGCCAGGCTGGTCTTAAACTCCTGACCTCAGGTGATCCACCCATCCCAGCCTCCCAGAGTGCTGGGATTACAGCTGTGAGCTACCGGGCCCGGCCTAAATGTCACATTTTCTTATTCACTCTCTTAGAAAATGGGACCACTATTACATACAAACTATTACTATCTTATTAAAGATTATTTTACTTCAAAGAAAAAAGTACATTAGTGACAGTAAATTTTTATAATCATTTTCTTTGTAAAAGGATAGGTTTCACAATGTATTGGGTTGAAGATCTATTAATAGTACATGGGATATACTTATAAAATCCCAACAGCATCTAGGGACTAGTAAATTTAGTCCATAGACAAGCTGCCTATCCATACAGTTCCAAAACATCAAAGAGGACTGAGCTGACATGAGCTAAGAAAGATGAGATGCTGGAAGAAGACAAAAAAGAGTGGAGGGGAATCAAATCTTTCCAAACAACTGAAAACAAAAAAACTAGGATGATAGTTCTGACCAAATTAGATTTGCCCAACTGTTTAGCAGATTAAGGATACCAAAAATTACATTATGAATTTCCTGTTGAGAATCTAACTTTTTACTATCCATAGAGCTATAATCTAGTTAAAAAAAAAAAAAAAGGCCAGGCATAACAGGTCACACCTGTAGTAATCCCAGCACTTTGGGAGGCTGAAGCAGGCAGATCGCTTGAGACCAGGAGTTCGAGACCAGCCTGGGCAACACAGTGAGACCCCACCTCTACAAAAAATATAAAAATTAGCCAGGTTTGATGGCATACGCCTGGAGTCCTAACTATTTAGGAGGCTGTGGTGAGAGGATAACTTAAACCCAGGAGGTCAAGGCTGCAGTGAGCTGTGATGATGCCACTGCATTCCAGCCTGGCTAACAGAGCAAGGCCCTGTCTCAAAAAAAAAACAACAACAAAAAAAAACAAGAAGTTTCTTGTGAGTAGCCTAAATATCCATCAAAAACTGGTTAAGTAAATTTCTACATTCACACTGTGGAACACTGGACAGTTATTAAAGGAGTGAGGTAGTGAACTTTATCTCTAGGAAATACTATTTAGTTAAAATAATAATAATAATAATAATAATAAAATAATGGAGGCCAGGCGTGGTGGCTCACACCTGTAATCCCAGCACCTTAGGAGGCGGAGGCAGGCAGATCACTTAAGGTTAGGAGTTTGAGACCAGCCTGGCCAACATGGTGAAACCCCGTCTCTACTAAAAATACAAAAATTAGCTGGGCGTGGTGGTGTGTGCCTGTAGTCCCAGCTACTCAGGAGGCTGAGGCAGGAGAATCACTTGAACCCAGGAGGCGGAGGTTGCAGTGAGCTGAGATCGCACCACTGCACTCTAGCCCGGCCACAGAGTAAGACTCTGTCTCCAAAAAAAAAAAAAAAAAGAAAGAAAGAAAGAAAGAAATAATGGAGCCAAGTGTGGTGGTGTGTGCCCATCGTCCTAGCTACTTGGGAGGCTGAAATGGGAGAATCACTTGAGCCCAGGAGTTCAAGTCCAGCCTGGGCAAAACAGTGAGACCTCATCTCTTTAAAATAAATAAATAAATAATAAAAATAAATTATGGGTATAAGAGTATGCACAGCAGAGGTCACAAACTCAAATGCCTTCATAAGACAGACATACAAATAAAGAAGGAATGTTTGCGGTATCTACAGAGTACAAATCCTGACTAGAGGGGCATTAATTAATTTAAAATTTTTACAGAAAATTTTTTTTTAAATAAAAACATTGTGCTAACTGAATAAGATTATTCTATGAGCCAGGTATATTATGTTTTCATTCGTGTTTAAAAAAAAAAGTGAGGAAAATGAATCTTTACAAGAATATAAAGTGTAACTGGAGGAAAATCTAGGGGAAGACGGCTAGAGATCTGGAGTATAACCTTTCACACTCCTTGAAGTTTCTGAATCTGTTATTTTCAAGTAAAAACATTTTTAAAAATAAATTTACAACATACAGAAAAGTCTGGAAGAATATAACAAAATGATCAAAAGTGTTTATGTCTTTATATCCTTATGTGGAAATTTTCTACAATAAACATTTTTCATGTTTAAATAGGAAAAAAAAAAGCTTTAAGAAAATGTTTAAAAATTACCTCCTAATTTCCCTCTGATGACATCCAAGGCCTCCTGGTACTTTCCCAAACGTTCCAGGATCATATAATAAAGTTCAACCTTACAGAAAAAAAACAAGAAGTGCAACCTCTGAAACTTTTCAATAATAAAAAGTCATTTATAGGTTTTTAAAAAGTTATTTAATAGAGCATGTCTTCAAATGAGATGAAACTGACAGTAAGAAGCAGGTAACAGGATCTTCTCCATCTATATCTCTCCCGTCTATACACATCTCAGCCTAGAGTACTTGCTGGAAACAGGTCAGTGATTAGACCTACTCTGAGGGCTTCAGATTTACCCAAAGGCCAAAAGTGAGGACCCAGCTATCAAACTGGAACAAAACAACAGTTCATAGTATTATAACATAATATTGTAGCACTAGCAAAAAAATGAAAACACAAAAGTAAGGCTTAAAATACTCACTTCAGCCTCAGCTTCTATCTTGTCCTCTTTCACCATTTTTTCGACCATTCTCTCAGCAAGGGGCAGAAACATTGTTTTTGAGAGGTTTTCATCCTGTGCCGATATAGACTGAAAGAAGAAAAATAATGTTTCATTCTAATTCTCCCCTGCTTGCACTATTGATATTAACATTACTGTTAATTGGGCACATAATTATCAATCCACCATGTCAAATATCAGACCTAATATGAATTCCCTGCCAAGGAGGTATATTACGGAGCGGTTTGTTTTACACAAGATTTCTTTGCTAAAGATTCATTATCCTATGTGTTCTTGAAATACTGAGCTTCCACAATACAACCTAGCATTTAAGTCGGTTATTTATACATTTTTCTAGAAGAATGTAAAGAGGGAGCATGCCTATAGTGTTTATTATTTATGAGTATTATCAGGTATTTGAAGAGGAAAGCCTTCCAGGTATCTTTGAGATGTTCACATACTAGAAGAGAAATGCCAATTCCTTTCATTACACAGTTTACTAGTAGCTAGTTACCTTAAATTGGTAACAAAAATTAACACATGAAATTAATAAAGTTAATAACACCAGATTCTGCTCACAGCTCACTTAACCCTTGTAAACAACCTTTCAAGGTAGATATTATGCTTATTTTACAAAGAAACTAAGGTTAGGCCAGGCGTGATGGCTCATGACTGTAAACTTAACACTCCGGGAGGCTGGGGCAGGTGGATCCCTTGAGGCCAGAAGTTTTGAGACCAGCCTGGCCAACATGGCGAAACCCCCATCTCTACTGAAAAATAATTTTTAAAATTAGCTGGGTGTGTGTGGTGGTGCATGCTTGTAATCCTAGCTACTTGGGAGGCTGAGACATGAGAATCGCTTGAACCTAGGAGGTGCAGTAAGCTGAGGTCATGCCACTGCACTCCAGCTTGGACAACAGAAAAAAAAAAAATTAAGGTTAAGAGATTCCCCAGACAGCTTTACCAGACATGCGGTAAAGCTAATGTATGAAGGCAGACCTGTCTGACCCCATAACATCTGTTCTTAAACACTACTTTTAACTCCTTCCTCCCCATCCTCTCCTACACAGAATCTCACTTTGGTCCCTGGGAGAGAAGTGTCTCCTTTCTGCAAAAGAGCAAACTGAGGCTCAGAAAGGAGAAGTGATAAAAGAAGGCCACCCAGTTCAATGAGCCATTAACTAACCAGCAATATTGTCTTAAAAGCAAACCTCAAGTTGTAATATCAAACATTTCAAGGCTCAGGCTTGATCAAGCAACCCAGCAATAGATTAGAGATTCAGGAGAAATACAGTCCATGCTACCCACAAACTGATATACCAACTCATAAAGAATACTCAAGGGCCGGGCGCGGTGGCTCATGCCTGTAATCCCAGCACATTGGGAGGCCGAGGCGGGCGGATCACGAGGTCAGGAGATCGAGACCATCCTGGCTAACATGGTGAAACCCCATCTCTACTAAAAATACAAAAAAATTAGCCGGGCATGGTAGCAGATGCTTGTAGTCCCAGCTACTCGGGAGGCTGAAGCAGGAGAATGGCGTAAACCTGGGAGGTGGGGCTTGCAGTGAGCTGAGATCGCGTCACTGCACTCCAGCCTGGGTTAGAGCGAGACTCTCTCTCAAAAAAAAAAAAAAAAAAAAACCCCAAAAACTCAAAACCCCTAACTTAAGTCAATTGACAACACAAAGTCCCTGTTTGACATGCTGCAACACATTACACAAAATGTTCACAGTCAGATGCAGAGGCTCATGCCTGTAATCCCAGCACTTTGGGAGGCTGAGGCAGAAGGATTGCTTGAGGCCAGGAGTTCAAGACCAGCCTGGTCAAAAGAGTGAGACCCTGTCTCTACAACATTTTTTTGAGACAGAGTCTCGCTCTATCGCCAGGCTAGAGTGCAGTGACATGATCTCGGCTCACTGAAGCCTCCGCCTCCCGGGTTCAAGCGACTCTCCTGCCTCAGCCTCCAGAGTAGCTGGGATTACAGGCACATGCCACCATGCCCAGCTAATTTTTATATTTTTAGTAGAGATGGGGTTTCACCATGTTGGTCAGGACGGTCTCGATTTCCTGACCTCGTGATCCACCCACCTCGGCCTCCCAAAGTGCTGGGATTACAGGCGTGAGCCACCACACCTGACCAAAAAATAAATTTTTTTTAATTAGCCAGGCAAGGTGGTATGCACCTGTAGTCCCAGCTACTTGGGAGGTTGAGGTAGAGGGATTGCTTGAGCCTAGGAGGTCAAGGCAGCAGTAAGCTATGATTGCACCACTGCACTCCTGCCTGGGTGACAGCATGACCCTGTCTCAAACAAAAAAAACCAGTTCAGAAGACACACTGAGGACAATAACTATATAAAAAATAAAACCAAACCTCAATCCCATTCTGAATGCCATACTCACTTGCATAATTAAGCTCATCACAGACCAAAAGTAGTAGGGATTTTTGGGGACAATCTTATATAGAGCCATGCCAGCCTAAAAGAGAACCATAAATATTTTATTTAGAAAACACCATACAGAAGGGGATTAATGATCTAGATACACGACAAAAAGTTTCTTGGGAGAACAGCAATATATTTACATATCCCAGTTAGTGTAAATTCCTAGTGACTTGATGGCTTTAGCAACAGCAGTAATCACAAAGGTGAATTTTCATGTTATGAGTGATACTTTACTTTTTGAACCAGAATTTACTAAAATTAAAGTCCAACATTTCCAGAATACGCTGCAATCCAATATAGTTCTAGGAGACTACAAAGCAAACACAAAATTTGGCTTGTAAGTGTACATCAATAAACTTTACTTAAGATACCATACTAACCAGTTATTAGCAAAAACAAATAAACATGCCCAGAGAATATACTTAAACTTCAATATCAGAAAAGATTACCATGCCATAATTCAAAAATTCTTCTTAGCTTAGGAAAATAATATGGTTCCTTCAAGATTCCAATAATTAGAACTGAAATCTTTCATAATGAAATGTATAATATGCAAATACTTAAAAGCAAGAACATGCTTTTAAAAAAGAATAGACCTATTCAAGCATAATTGAGACTCTATCCATAATTAGCCAACTAGTAATTGATGCTAAAAACTCCATCAGGTAATTTTCATATGTTTTTTAATCTTTTGCCTACTGCCAATCTAATTCAAAAATTACATGGAGGTCCTATGAAGTAGAAGAAACTATCTATTCCTGACAAAGATCGCATCCCTGTCCCAAAGGCATTTAAAAGCGGGGGAGAAAACAAATACATAAATGACTGAAATGTATTTAGCAATAAAAATAAATGTCCTGGGCCAGGCGCAGTGGCTCATGCCTGTAATCCCATCACTTTGGGAGGCCGAGGCTGGCAGATCATCTGAGGTCAGGAGTTCGAGACTAGCTGAGCCAACATGGAGAAACCCCATCTCTACTAAAAATACAAAAATTAGCTGGGCGTGGCGGCAGGGACCTGTAATCCAAGCTACTTGGGAGGCTAAGACAGAATCGCTTGAACCCGGGAGGCAGAGGTTGCAGTAAGCAGAGATCGTGCCACTGCACTCTAGCCTGGGCAACAGAGTAAGACTTTGTCTCCAAAAAATAAATAAATAAAAATAAAAAATAAATGTCCTAGGCCAGCCATGATGATTCATGACTGTAATCCCAACATTTTGGGAGGTTGAGACAGGAGGATCATTTGATCCCAAGGAGATTGAGACCAGCCTGGGCAACATTGTAAAACCTTACACACACACACACACATATATGTATGTTAACCAGGGTGGTGGCAAGCAACTGTGGTCCCAGCTACTGGCGAGAGGCTGAGGTGGGAAGATCACCTAAGCCCAGGGAGGTCGAGGCTACAGTGAGCTATGATCATGCTACTGCACTCCAGCCTGGGCAACAAATCAAAATCAAATCTGTCTCAAAATCAAAATAATAAAACTAAATATAAAAATAAATGTCCTATATAAAACACCATGCTAGGGTATTTCCAAGGAAGGCAAAATTGTTCATTTTCTTACCTCTTCTTTCTTTAAGGGAAAGTAGAGAGGAGAACATTATCATTAAAGCCCCTCCAAAGTAGCCATCTTTCAGATGACTTTGAAGGTCAAACGTAACATGGTGGCAGGGGGCGGGGGGTGGGGGGTGCAGGGTGTGGTAACGATACATATAAAACTACAAATATTTGAGGTGAATGGGTAAATGAATCAATGCGAAGTAGGAGAAAAATGAGTCTGAACAAAAAACATTCAAGAAAGTCAAGGGATGTATGCTGATAAAACAAGTAGGATGTCTGGCTAAAACAATTAAGAGTAGTAGGAAAAACGTTGAAAGGTAGACCAAGGTACTTTTGTTGTAAGGTATTAAAAAAGGAGCCTATACAGAATAGAGAAGTGATATTTATAAATCTATACTCTTCTAGGAATAGTATCTTAGCAGTACTGTGAAGAGACAAAATAGGAAGAAAGAAAAGGTGAGGTGATCAGGCACAAAGCCAGGATGGGGTAGATCAAATAGAAAAGAAACCTGGAAAGATACAGCAGAGGCTGGGCACCGCGGCTCACGCCTGTAATCCCAACACTTTGAGAGGCCAAGGCAGGAAGATCACCTCAGGTCAGGAGTTCGAGACCAACTTGGCCAATAAAGTTAAGGTAAAAGATAAAAGTAATGGTGAAACCCCATCTCTACTAAAAATATGAAAATTAACTGGGCGTGGTGGTGGGTGCCTGTAATCTCAGCTGCTCAGGGAGCTGAGGCAGGAGAATCGCTTGAACCCAGGAGGTGGAGGTTGCAGTGGGCCGGAATTGCACCACTGCAATTCAGCTGGTGCTGAATTGCACTCCAGCCTGGGCGACAAGAGTGAAACCCCATCTCAAAGAAAAAAAAAAGATACAGCAGCGGCAGAATAAACATGATCTAGAGACGACAAGGACATACAGGATAGGAGAGTCTAAGATGGCTTGAGGCACCTGCTTCTAACACTGGGGTACATATACTCCACAGGTATGAAATGAAAAATGTTAGGAAATTCCATTGATCCCTGGGAAGCCTTTACAATCAAAAGAAAAAATAATAATTTTGTCTTTGAGTTAGAAAACTGGCTGGGTACAGTGGATCATGCCTGTAATCCCTGCACTTTGGGAAGCCAAGGCAGGAGGACTGCTTGAGCCCAGCAATTCAAGACCAGCCTGGGAAACAGCAAAATCCCAACTGTACAAAAAATGAATAAATGCTTAAAGATAAATAAAAGTTAGGAAATTCATTTTACTTGAGAATATGGGAAAACATTTTTATAATGACATACAGAGGTAAAAATATATAACATTAGAATATGAATTAATATAAAATGCAAGGCAAAAATTTCATGTCCATACCCTATGATCTTGCAGGCTCTGATAATCTGCTGAAACAAAATTTTTGATGACAGACAAGTTTAAAAACATGGATCTAAGTTGGTGACTCAGAATGAGAGTGTCATTTATAGGAAAAGAAAAGCCTTATCACCATATGAATAACTAGCTACTCTTCATTTATGGTGGTTTCAAAATCACCAGCCAGAGATGTTATTTGGGGCAGCAGAAGCTCTTAAGTTTCCCTCCCTCCTACCTCCACGAGTTTATACAAATCATTTATTTGCTTAACAAATTATTGTGCAGATGCTATTCTAGGCAATGGAAAATCAACAATGAACAAATCAAACAAAAACCTTCATCCATATGAAACATGACATTAAATTTGTGAAATACCTATTACCTCAGACTGACATTCCACACTCAAAATAAACATACTTAAGCTAAGAAATTGTAACTTCCTTAAGCAGCAACAATGACAGTATAAAAATTAGCCAGGTGCGGGCGGGGCACAGTGGCTCACGCCTGTAATCCCAGCACTTTGGGAGGCCGAGGTGGGCGGATCATGAGGTCAAGAGATCGAGACTAGCCTGGCCAGCATGGTGAAACCCCATCTCTACTATAAATACAAAAAATTAGCTGGGCTTAGTGGCGCGTGCCTGTAGTCCCAGCTACTCGGGAGGCTGAGACAGGAGGATCTCCTCTTGAACCTGGGAGGTGGAGGTTGCAGTGAGCCAAGATCACACCACTGCACTCCAGCCTGGAGAGAGAGCGAGACTCCATCTCAAATAAATAAATAAATAAATAAAAATTAGCCAGGTGCAGTGGCTCACGCCTGTAATCCCAATATTTTGGGAGGCTGAGGCGGGTAGATCACTTGAGGTCTGGAGTTCGAGACCAGCCCGGCCAACATGGTGAAACCCCATCTCTATTAAAAATACAAAAATTAGCTGGGTGCAGTGGCTCACGCCTGTAATCCCAGCACTTTGGGAGGCTGAGGCAGGTGGGTCAAGAGGTGAGGAGTTCGAGACCAGCCTGACCAACATGGTGAAACCCCATCTCTACTAAAAATATAAAAATTAGCTAGGCATGGTGGTATGCACCTGTAATCCCAGCTATTCAGGAGGCTGAGGCAGGAGAATCGCTTGAACCCGGGAGGCGGAGGTTGCAGTGAGCCAAGATCAAACCACTGCACTCCAGCCTGGGCGACAGAGCAAGACTACATCACAAAAAAAAAAAAAAAAATTAGCCAAGTGTGGTGGCAGGCATCTGCAATCCCAGCTACTCGGGAGGCAGAGGCAGGAGAATCTCTTGAACCTGGGAGGCAGAGTTTGCAGTAAGCTGAGATCACGCCACAGCACTCCAGCCTGGGTGACAGAGAGAGTCTGTCTATCTCGAAAAAAGAAAGAAAAGAAGTATATCTTTTTTGAGGACAACATGAGAAGAATGGGAAGAGAAGGTCATTTTACAACCTGCTTGTCTCAATTAACATATACTAGGAACATCTTTATATGTCAACCATATAAAGACACCCAGTATTATTTGGAGAGATGTGGGAATGTATTTTATGTACCATAGGGATGAACTATAACTTCTTTTACTCTATCCTTATGAATGAATATTTAATATACTTTGCTTAAAACATAATCTTACAAATAAAAATGATATTAAGGATTTATATGTATATATGTTAGCATTGCCAATTTTAAAAAATATACCCATTTTATGGCTGGGCACAGTGGCTTACGCCTGTAATCCCAGCATTTTGGGAGGCAGAGGCGAGCGGATCATGAGGTCAGGAGTTCGAGACCAGCCTGGCCAACATGGTGAAACCCCGTCTCTACTAAAAATACAAAAATTAGCCGGGTGTGGTGACGTGTGCCTGTAGTCCCAGTACTCGAGAGGCTGAGGCAGAAGAATCACTTGAACCCGGGAGGTGGAGGTTGCAGTGAGACGAGATCATACCACTGGATTCCACCCTGGGTGACAGAGTGAGACCGTCTCAAAAAAAAAAAAAAAAAAAAAAAAAAAAATATATATATATATATATATACATACACACACACACACACCCATAACCATTTTACATTTTTAAAAATTACAATGTCTAAATACCTTTCAGTAAATAAATTAATAAAATGTTATTAAATAATTATATTGGGACCCCTCAAAAAATTTCTCCAGCTGGGCGCACTGGCTCACATCTGTAATCCCAGCATTTTGGGAGCCCAAGGTGGGTGGATCACTTGAGGTGAGGAATTTGAGACCAGCCTGGCCAACATGGTAAAACCTCGCCTCTACTAAAAACACAAAAATTAGCCAGGTGTGGTGGTGTGTACCTGTAATCCCAGCTACTCGGGAGGCTGAGGCAGGAGAATCGCTTCAACCTGGTAGGCGAGGTTGCAGTGAGCCGAGATGGTGCCACTGCACTCCAGCCTGGGCGACAGAGCAAGACTCCATCACAAAAAAGAAAAAAGAAGAAAAAAACTTCTCCTATGTTAAAACTTGCATAAACTTAAAATATAGAGTTTACATAAAAGGAAGAATTTATATTAATATAGTATCTGCCACCCTGCCCAAATTATCTATTGTTATAACTTGATATTTAATGTAAAGAATAAGATAAAAATCCAAAAAATTTTGCCTTCAGAAGATATTATACCCACAAAGAAAGCATTTCTAAAAAAGTACTAGCTTGGGCTGGGTGTGGTGGCTCATGCCTGTAATCCCACCACTTTGAGAGGCCGAGGCGGGCAGATCACCTGAGGTTGGGAGTTTGAGACCAGCCTGACCAACATGGAGAAACCCTGTCTCTATTAAAAATACAAAATTAGCCAGGAGTGGTGGCGCATGCATGTAATCCCAGCTACTCAGGAGGCTGAGGCAGGAGAATAGCTTGAACCCAGGAGGCAGAGGTTGCAGTGAGCCAAGATCGCACCATTGCACTCCAGCCTGGGCAACAACAGCAAAACTCCATCTCCAAAAAAAAAAAAATACTAGCTTAACATCAGAGCCATTTATGGAATTAATAATGCTGATTACATTTCTCTGAGATGTTAGCTTTACCCACAACCTAATTCAAATGTGTTCAAATGAGGCTCCTTCAGATGTATGTGAAGAATATCTACAATATGGTAGCTGCCAAATAAGCTGCCTCAAACCAAAAAACAAAAAACAAAAAATAAATTTAAAAAGAAACATCCCAGGCAACAAGGATTTTCCCCCTGGTGGATTTAAAAATCTTAGCAGGCTATCAACAGTTTAAATTTACAAATTAGATGTAAACTTTAAAGTTACTCTTTCCATAGTTGTTCATTTTTTGCTCTGGTATATCTGCTCATTTTCTGAAAATTTAACAGCAATCTGATGCAGTAGGACAATCTGAAGCTGAATTACCAAAACCAAACAAAACATAACATCAGGCCACAAAAGAACAATCAACTTATTCCCAAATAAAACATTTAAAGATCTTGAATAATATTTCAACTTTAAACACATAAGGAAAACAACTGACTGACCTCCACACAGAAAAATCCATAAATTCAATTCTACACACACACATACCCAGTGCAGTTAAATCACAAGAAAGAGACTTTTACCTCTAATAGTAAATCCCATAGCCCAGTAGGTTTGGGGATCAAATTACCTGTTGCATTTTCTTGTATTCACCCACTCTGGCATAGGCCATGAAGAGGTGAGAGTGATACTCCTCACTATTGGGAACTTTCTTCACAGCTGCCTCATAAAGTTTTGTAACTAACTCCGCTAAGATAAAGAGAAATAAGATTTAAGTTATACTTCAAGAACATTCTAATGGCATTTAATGTTCTTCCTATTTGGCAGAAATAGATGTCTCCTATCATTATAGAAGAAGTATCTGCTTTGCCTCATCCAATCATCATTCATCTCTTGGTTAGGTGGTGTTTAAATAAAGCATGGAATAGGTCAAGCCTTCTCATAGCATTTACAACATATAAGACCTTATAGGATCTGGCCTCTGTCTCCTCTTTCCCTCAGCACTTTATCATGTAGCCACAAACTATTTGTAGTTCCACCAGATTCTCTGGGATGTATCATACATACCTCTATGCCTCTAAACTCTTCGCTCTGCCTGAATTCTCTTTTCCTCTCTTTTATCTTTGTGAACACCAGCCAAGACCCAATTCAAATGTAAGCTGAACTGTAAGACTTTCTCTGAACATCATCTCTGCTTCTCCACTGCAATTTGACCACTGCCTCCCTCCGCCATCTTGGAATCTTATATAAGTAAGTATATTGTAGTTTTTTTTTTTGTTTTTTTTTTTTTTGGAGATAGGTTCTCACTCTGTCGCCCAGGCTGGAGTGCAATGGCACAATCATGGCTCACTGCAGCCTCGACCTTTCAAGCTCAGGTAATTCTCCAAGCTCAGGTAATTCTCCAACCTCAGCCTCCCAAGTAGCTGTTCTGCAGGCACATACCACCACAACTGGCTTATTTTTTATATAGACAGTGTTTCGCCATGTTGCCCAGGCTGTACTATAGCATGTATTAACACATAATGTAGTATACTGTCTAGTGATCTATTTCCCCTTATAGACAAATGAGTGACATGACAGCAGAAAGTGCTTTTTTTTTTTTTTTTTTTTTTTTTTTTTTTTGGAGACAGAGTTTTGCTCTTGTTACCCAGGCTGGAGTGCAATGGTGTGGTCTCGGCTCACTGCAACCTCTGCCTCCTGGGTTCGAGTGATTCTCCTGCCTCAGCCTCCCAAGTAACTGGGATTACAGGCATGCATCACCACACCCGGCTAATTTTGCATTTTTAGTAGAGATGGGGTTTCTCCATGTTGGTCAGGCTAGTCTCGAACTCCCGACCTCAGGTGATCCGCCCACCTCGGCCTCCCAAAGTGCTGGGATTACAGGCGTGAGCCACTGCGCCCGGCTGAAAGTGCATTTTTTATCTTTGACTCTGATAGAATACCAGTCAGAGAGAAACATGCCACCAATATTTGTGGAGTAAATGATTTTTTTTAAAACACTGGAGAAGAATCCATATCCCTAAATCAACACAATCTGTAAATACTCAGATATAATACCTCAACTCTTAGGTTTTATCTTTTGTAAAAATTAAAAACAAAATTGAAGCTGAGCACAGTGCCTCGTGCCTATAATCCCAGCACTTTGGGAGGCTGAGGCAGGCGGATTGCTTGAGCCTAAGAGTTCAAAACTAGCCTGGAAAACACAGCAAAATCCTGTCTCAAAAGAAATTGGCAAAAATGATTAAGGTTACAAATACCAAATGTTAAAATCTGAGCTATTTGAATGAATGAAGAGAGAAAGAATACCAAGTGTTGACAAGCATGTAAGCAATCAGAACTCAAAAACTGCTATTCTATTTATAAAAGAAGTTGACATTATCTTGCTTTAAGCTAAACATACACTTACCCCATGACTTGAAAATTCTACTCCTAGATATTGTAATGTAACCCAGTGAAATATTTTGTGGTAGTGAAAATGGATTAACTATAGCCACTTGGCTATTAGATGAAAAATGCAAGTCATAGAATATACATAGTACAGATGCACTAACAAAAGTTTAAAATTAAGCAAAACTAATAATGTATTACTAAGAGAAATAAATGTAATAAACATTTAAAGAGAAGCAAGAGAATAAAAAATATTCAGGATAGCGAGTAACTCTTGGTAGGTAAAAGGAGAATTAAGATTGATTGAGGAGGCCAGGTGCACTTGGCTCACGGCTGTAATCCCAGATCTTTGGGAGGCCAAGGCAAGTGGATCACTTGAGGTAAGGAGTTTGAGACCAGCCCGGCCAACACGGTGAAACCCGTCTCTACTAAAAATACAAAAATTAGCTGGGGATGGTGGTGCATGCCTGTAATCCCAGCTACCTGGGAAGCCGAGGCAGGAGAGGATGCATGAACTCAGAAGGTGGAAGTTTCGATTCTCCTGCCTCAGCTTCCCAAGTAGCTGGGATTACAGGCGTGCACCACCACACCCAGTTAATTTTTGTATTTTTAGTAGAGACAAGGTTTCCCTATGTTGGCCGGGCTGGTCTCTAACTCCTGACCTCAAATGATCTGCCAGCCTCGGCCATCCAAAGTGCTGGGATTACAAGTTTTAGCCACTACGCCTGGCAATGCTCCATTTCTTAAATTAGGTGGTAGGTTCATGAGTTTTCATTATTACACATCAAATTTACTTATATGTTACATAAACAAGATTATTGTATAATATGTACTATGAAAAATATGTATGATTTCACAATAAAATGTTTAAGAAATTAACAATAAAAACCTTTATTTCAGAAGAAACAATGGACTACTTAGGATATGCTCTGCAGTAATCTGCCAGGGGAAAGGGTATAAACAAAATAAAATGGGCCATGTGTTAATTGCTGAAGGTGGATAATGAGAACAATGGGGTTTATTATTCTATTCTATTTTTGTCTGCTTGAAATTTTCCATATTAAAAAGTGAAAATAAGGGTGAAGCCTCCATTTAGCAAATCAAAATATCACAAATGAAGTCATTTTAATCCTCATTCCAATTCAAGGATCCTAATGCATGTAAACTATCCTTTCTATCTACAGTTCTCACAAACCCTGGCTAATGCGTTATTCTACCTACTGTATCCATTCAAATCATGAGTGAGAAATCAGACAAGGGCAAACAGACAGTCAGAAATATCCAAAATTTTCAGCTCAAGTTTAAAAACAATGAAAAGAAAGAAACATACGTCGGTGCATCTCCCGGTAAAGGATAGTCAGTGCCTGCAGTGAGTTGTCATCTGTGGGTTCAAGGGCTGCCACCTCCTGTGCAAGAGTAAAGGCTTCCTCTTGCTTTCCAGTTCTCTGTAAACCAATTGCCTTTAAAACCTGATAGTAACAAAAGAAAAATCAGTTTTTAAAAAGACAGAAAAGGAAATATGAACCAAAGAAAGCCGATCTGAAAGAACAAGTATTAAGTTATGCCTAGGTTGCTGATATACTAGTTTCAGGCTGGGTGCGGTGGCTCACATCTGTAATCCCGGCACTTTGGGAGGCCAAGACGTGCACATCACTTGAGCCCAGGAGTTCAAGACCAGCCTGGGCAACGTGGTGAGACTCCATCTCTACAAAAAATAATAAAAAATTAGCTGGGTATGGTGGTGTGCACCCAGCTACTTGACAGGTTGAGATGGGAAGACTCCTCGAGCCCGGGAGGTTGATCACGTCACAGCATTCCAGCATGGGTGACAGAAGGAGATCCTGTCTCGGAAAAAAAAGAGTGAACAATAGGACTGGCATGGTGCATTCATGCGTATAACACTTTGGGAGACTAAGGCAGGAGGATCACTTGAGCCCAAAACTTTGAGACCAGCCTAGGCAACACAGTGAGACCTCATCTCTAGAAAAAAATTGAAGGAAAAAAATAGGCCAGGTGCAATGGCTCACGAATGTAACCCCAGCACTTTTGAAGGCCGAGGCGGGAGGATTGCTTGAGCCCACAAATTCAAGACTAGCCTAGGTAGGCAACGTGGTGAGATCCCATTTTTACAAAAAGTTTAAATATTTTAGCCAGGTGTGGTGGTGCACATCTGTGGTCCCAGCTACTCGAGAGGCTGAGGTAGGAGGATCGCTTGAGCCCGGGGGGTCAAAGCTGCAGTGAGCTGTGATCATACCACTGCAGTCCAGCCTAGGCAACAGGGTGAGAGAGACCTTATCTCCAAAAAAAAAAGGCCAGGCATGGTGGTACACCCTGTAGTCCCAGCTATGCAGGAGGCTGAGATGAGAGGATCATTTGAGCCTAGAAGGCCAAGGCTGTAGTGAGTCATGATTGTGCTATTGCACTCCAGGCTGGGTGATAGACACCTTGTCTCAAAAAAAGAAGTGCACAATATTGCTTAAAAGGATTCTGTGAAAATAAATTAGGTAAGTAATATGCAAAGAAATAAACAGCTAGCTTTTACTGAAATATCACAGCCAGGCACAGCGGCTCACGCCTATAATCCCAGCACTTTGGGAGGCCGAGGCAGGCGGATCAGGAGGTCAGGAGATTGAGACCATCCTGGCTAACACGGTGAAACCCCGTCTCTACTAAAAATACAAAAAAATTAGCCAGGTGTGGTAGGACGCGCCTGTAGTCCCAGTTACTCAGGAGGCTGAGGCAGGAGAATCGCTTGAACCCAGGAGGCAGAGGTTGCAGTGAGCCAATATCGTGCCACTGCACTCTAGCCTGGGCAACACAGCAAGACTCCATCTCAAAAAAAAAAAAACGAAAAAAGAAATACCACTTGTGGCATGTAAGTGACTATGGAAATAACTGACCTATAAAGTACCGAGAAAAAACACAAATAGTCAGTTGGGCGCAGTGGCTCATGCCTGTAACCCCAGCACTCTGGGAGGCTGAGACAGGAGGATCACCTGAGGTCGGGAGTTTGAGACCAGCCTGACCAACATGGGGAAACCCCATCTCTACTAAAAAATACACAAAATTAGCTGGGTGTGGTGGCGCATGCCTGTAATCTCAACTATGCGGGAGGCTAAAGCAGGAGAATCACTTGAATCTGGGAGGCAGAGGTTGCGGTACCTGAGATCAAGCCACTGCACTCCAGCCTGGGCAACAAGAGTGAAACTCCATCTCAAAAACAAAAGACACTAATAGTCACTAAAGAGATTTAACATCCTTTCTCCCTTTTTTTTTTTTTTTAAAAGACGGAGTCTCACTCTGTCACCTGGGCTAGAGTGCAATGGTGCGATCTCCGCTCACTGCAACCTCCACCTCCTGGGTTCAAGTGATTCTGCTGCCTCAGCCTACTGAGTAGCTGGGATTACAGGCGCACGCCACCACGCCAGGCTAATTTTTGTATTTTTAGTAGAGACAGGGTTTCACCATGTTGGTCAGGCTGGTCTCGAACTCCTGACCTCGTGATCCGCCTGCCTTGGCCTCCCAAAGTACTGGGATTACAGGCTTGAGCCACCATGCCCGGCCCTCCTTTCTCTTTAAGGTAAGGAATTACAAATATAACCTGCCACAGGTAAGTAACTGAAGGGCAAATGAAGTTACCTTAGCACAATGAAGATCCTTATGTTTCTTCAACAGTTTATCTGCTTGCTGAATTGCCATTTTATTATTACCATTGTCAAGATAATCTATGAAAAAACAAATTATGTGACAGTTATTATATTCCTTCAATAACAAATATAAAAAATGCACCAACTGGTATGAGATGTTTTGGAAAATATCTTAATTTGCTATATAAAACATCATGGAGGCCGGGCGTGGTGGCTTACGCCTGTAATCCCAACACTCTGGGAGCCCGAGGCAGGTGGATCACTTGAGGCCAGGAGTTCGAGACCAGCCTGGGCAACATGGATAAACCCCAACTCTACTAAAACTACAAAAATTAGCCAGGCAGTGGTGATGCCCACCTGTAGCCCCAGGTACTCGGGAGGCTGAGGCATGAGAATCGCTTGAACCTGGGAGGCAGAGGTTGCAGTGACCTGAGATCATGCCACGGCACTCCAGCCTGGGCAAAACAGTGACACCTTGTCTCAGAAAAAAGTAATAACACAAAATAATAATAATAAAACAAAATAATAAAAACATCATGGGCACAGTCCAGTGGCTCACACCTGTAATCCCAGTACTTTGGGAGGCCAAGGTGGGTGAATCACTTGAGCCCAGGAATTCGAGACCAGTTCTGACAACTTAGTGAGACCCTGTCTCTAGAAGAAATATAAAAATTAGCCAGGCATGTTGCCATGCACCTGTAATCCCAGCTACTCAGGAGGCTGAGGTGGGGTGATCATTTGAGCCTGGGAAGTTGAGGCTACAGCGTGAGCCACAGTCGTGCCACTGCACTCCAGTTTGGGCAACTGAGTGAGACCCTGATTCAAAAAAACTTTTTTTTTAATTTGAACATTTTTTTCAACAAATAAAAACATTATGGATCTAATTTTAACTATAAATGGCTAGGACGGTCAAGAATACAAACTTATCCCAGCACTTTGGGAGGCTGAGGTGGGTGGATCACAAAGTCAGGAGATCGAGACCATCCTGGCTAACATGGTGGAAACCCCGTCTCTACTAAAAAATACAAAAAATTAGCCAGGCGTGGTGGCGGGCTCCTGCAGTCCCAGCTACTCGGGAGGCTGAGACAGGAGAATGGCATGAACCCAGGAGGCGGAGCTTGCAGTGAGCCAAGATGGCGCCACTGCACTCCAGCCTAGGCGACAGAGGGAGACTCTGTCTCAAAAAAAAAAGAATACAAACTTACGTCCCTATAGTCATCTCTCATCTACAAGTAATATAATCACACTATGTAGTCCTTAGTGAAGATTCAAGACTATACATATCTAGATGAGATGACATTAATATTTTTATCCATGGATAAGTAATGAGTTTAGTCACCAAAATCTTAAAATCTTTTAAAAATTAAAATAAAAACCAAAAAAGAAACCTTTCTAGTATTCAGGCCTCAAATCTACCAAGTGGACTATGTTCCTTCAATGAAATATATTTAATGAGTACTGACTTTGCCACAGAGTTAAGTCTAATTTGCTGAAGAAAAAAATAAGAGAAAGTTTTACCCATAAGATTGGGAGGTAGGGAATGAATTTCAGTAATAGCAGGAGTAGGCAAGGATGTAGGGAAAATAGTACTTTTTTGTGTGTGGGTGAGACAGGGTCTTGCTCAGTCGCCCAAGCTGGAGTGCAATGGCACAATCTTGACTCACTGCAACCTCTGCCTCCTGAGTTCAAGCAATTCTCCTGCCTCAGCCTCCCGAGTAGCTGGGATTACAGGTGTGCACCACCATGCCCAGCTAAATTTGTTATTTTTAGTAGAGACGAGGTTTCACTATGTTGGCCAGGCTAGTCTCGAACTCCTGACCTCAAGTGATCTGCCCGCCTCAGCCTCCCAAAGTGAAGGGAGTACATGTGTGAAAGGAGTGTGCCACCATGCCCAGCTGATACATTTCAAATTTTAAGGAATATGGAGACCCACCATAAAATTGTGTTAGGCTGAGTGTGGTGGCTCATGCCTGCAATCCCAGCACTTAGGAAGGCTGAAGCGGGAGGATAACTTGAGGCCAGAAGTACAAGACCAGCCCAGGCAACACAGCAAGACCCCATCTCTAGAAAAAATTTAAAAATTTGGCCAGGCGCGGTGGTTCACACCTGTAATCCCAGCACTTTGGGAGGCCGAGGCAGGCGGATCACGAGGTCAGGAGATCGAGACCATCCTGGCTAACGCGGTGAAACCCCATCTCTACTAAAAACACAAAAAATTAGCCGGGCATGGTGGCGGGTGCCTGTAGTCCCAGCTACTCGTGAGGCTGAGGCAGGAGAATGGCGTGAACCCAGGAGGTGGAGCTTGCAGTGAGCTGAGATCGCACCACTGCACTCCAGCCTGAGTGACAGAGTGAGACTCCGTCTAAAAAAAAAAAAAGAATTAAAAAAATTTGTCAGGTACGGTGGCGCATGCCTATAGTCCCAGCTACTTGGGAGGTTTGCTTGAGCTTGGGAGGTAGAGGCTGCAGTGAGCTATGATTGCACTACTGCACTCCAGCCTGGGTGGCAGAGCAAGACCTTGTCTCAAAAAAAAACCAAAAACAAACAAACAAACAAAAAAAACAAGAAATGAACTATCAAGCACAAAAGACAGAGAGAAAGAAAAAAAAAGACATGGAGGAAGCCTTATATTCATATTGCTAAGGGAAAAAAACCCAATCTGAAAAGGCTATATACTATATAACTCCTACATGGCATTCTGGAAAAGGTGAAAAACTATACAGATAGTAAAATCATCAGTGGTTGACAGAGGATGGAAGTTGGGATGGATAGGTGGAGCACAGGGGATTTTTAGGGCACTGAAACATTTTATATAATACTGTAATGGTGGATATAGGTCTTCATACATTTGTCAAACCCACAGAATACACAACACAAAGAATGAAGCCTAAACTATTTATGGATTTTAATTAACAATTATGTATCATGTTGGCTCAGCAATGGTAACAAACGTATATGAATCCAAGTTGTTAATAATAAGGGAAACCATGGGGATGAGGAGAGGGAGTATTTGGGAACTCTACTTTCTACTCATTTTTCTGTAAACCATAAAGCAGTTTTATGCTCTAAAAACAGTCTATTAATTCTTTTAAAAAGTCTAACAAAAGCAAAGATTCATTTCTAAAGAAAAATGAGAAGTGTTATAAATGGGAAACAGTACAGTAGCTGTCAATTCTAAATATACAAAGATGACTGAACACAGGCCAGTTCACAATCCTCTACCACTACCAGGTTCCTCTTTGCTCATCAAGGTTCCATATCAGCAAAGGCACAGACAACTTAAAATAATCTATGACCCTGGTGGCTCAGAGTGTCCCACAGAACAGAAATAAACTGTCATTTTACTATACTAAATTTTTCTGCAATTAACACTTAACTAAAACTTAGTCTCATGAATGCATGAGTTCAATGCACTTAATGCACTTAATATTGATGAGCACCAATAATGCTAGGTAAAAAGATAAGAAGCCTTACTCTGTAGGAAATCACAATTTAGAGAGGAAGGCCAAAGACCTAATATTCTGCAGAGGCATTGGAGAATCACAGAAATCTAAAAGCACATAATCTTGGCCTAAATACCTAAACATCTAATACCAGTTTTCTTAAATCCTTAGCTGAGCTGACAGGCCATCATTTGTCCTTATAAACTATCTGACAAAGATAAACCAGCTCAATAAACGACACCCTCTCTTCCTCATAACTTGATGCTGATGTCATTCTGAGTCAGTTCTAAGTCATTGCTGACTCAGTGGTCCTGCAAGGTTCCAGGTTCATAGAACCTATCTTGAAGCCTTCTCAAAGGGTAAACATCTTTGATGAGACCCATCTCTGAAGGTCTGCCCATAAATGGATCAGACCAGAGGTTAGGACTATAAGGGTATTTTTCCATTCCCCTCTGTAGTTGACGAGGTTCTGATATAATGTACCTACTTGCCCATGCCCTCTTGTCTGGAAATGGTTTCCAGTGCCCCTGCTGAAGGGGTAGGACTAGATGACCATGTCTAGACCATGTAACTGCAGCCCACCCCAGGCTGGACATTTGATCCAAGCTGGGTAAATCAGGTTTCCTCCTGGTACTCTCTAACTATAAAACTGAAAGCCAGAGTCAGTAAGTTACAAGGAACCTCAGGTGGAAAATCTTAAAAATTTTAAGTCTGAGTTTACCAGTGGCAGCTCCAGAATTTCTCTTTTGAAGGCACTTTCGGGGATGCAAGTTGATTGATGTGCAGCAAAGAAAAAGAGTTGTCTCGGCCGGGCGTGGTGGCTCACGGCTGTAATCCCAGCACTTTGGGAAGCTGAGGCGGGTGGATCACGAGGTCAGGAGATCGAGACCATCCTGGCTAACACGGTGAAACCCCATCTCTACTAAAAATACAAAAAATTAGCCGGGCGTGGTGGCGGGCGCCTGTAGTCCCAGCTACTCGGGAGGCTGAGGTAGGAGAATGGCGTGAACCCTGGAGGCGGAGGTTTCAGTGAGCCAAGATTGCGCCACTGCACTCCAGCCTGGTAGACAGAGCGAGACTCCGTCTCAAAAAAAAAAAAAAAAAAGAGTTGTCTCTTGACTCTTTATTCACACAGCATTTATATAAAAATGAAAAATGTCAATTACCTTTATTGGAAAATCTAGAGAAATTAAGCTTACGGGGTGAGGCTAATGAACCCTCCCTTCTCCAGCCACAGCTTGCTGTGGCTACAAAAGTCAACATGTTGGGTTCTGGGTAAGTTGATGAGTAACCAGGAAAAAACAGTCTGAAGAACCGAGCAGGCCCGGCGGCTCACGCCTGTAATTCCAGCACTTTGGGAGGCAGAGGCGGACAGATCCCTTGAGGTCAGGAGTTCAAGACCAGCCTGGCCAACACGGTAAAACCCCGTCTCTACCAAAAAAAGTACAAAAATTAGCTGGGCTTGGTGGCGCACGCCTGTAATCCCAGCTACTTGGGAGGCTGAGGCCTAAGAATCACTTGAACCCGGGAGGCGGAGGTTGCAATGAGCTGAGATTGTGCCACTGCACTCCGGCCTGGCGACAGAGCAAGACTCCATCTCAAAAAAAAAACAACAACAAAAAAAAAACAAGCAGAGAAATGAATAGACACAGAGAAAAGCAGAGATGAGCAACTGAAAAAGAAGCTTCAGGTCCTGACAACTTTCTCATTTCCATCAGGTCCTGGGGCACTACACTCTTGCCTTGGCTCCCACAAGGATTTACAGTAACCGTCTTTACTTGCGCTGGTATCAAAGAGATTGTTTCTTCACCTGAAAGAGTTTAAAACACTTTACCACATACAGCCAGGTATCAGGCTCCCATTTCCTGGACCTAGGAGAGTGTGATTAATTAGCTGCTAAGTCTCTTGGGAAAGTTTATTTTCATTTTACACTACTAAATCTGTAATATACGTTAAGTAGTCCCTGGAGAAAACAAGCCAATAAAAACGATATCCTGAATCTGTCTTCTTAGTAAGTCTTTTTAAAAAGCTACTCAAGGGGAATTGTAGTTTGGCCATGAGGAATGGTGCTGTTCCCTTAATAACAGGAGTCAGCCAAAATCAGCCATCCACAGATCAGGCAATGGAAACAATAAGATGTACTGGTTAAAGCAGTATTTTCCAAAGCACAGCTGAGTGCCATTCCAAATGAAATGTTTTTAGTCCTTGCAGACAGCCCTAGATAATACTCACAGTGAAAAAGTCAATCTCTTTCTTTCTTTTTTTTTGAGACTCGCTCTGTTGCCCAGGCTAGAGTGCAGTTGCTCGATCCCAGCTCACTGCAACCTCCGCCTCCCAGGTTCAACTGGGATTGTGCTAAGATTACAGGCGTGAGCCACCACGCCTGGCCCTAATCTCTTTTCTAATACTTCCTTTACATTAAGGAGAAAGTGTCAGTTTGGTGCTAGCCTACTATTTCTCTAAAAATTGCTAGTATCTTTTTTTTTTTTTTTGGAGACAGAGTCTCACTCTGTTGCCAGGCTGGAGTGCAGTGGCATGATCTCGATTCACTGCAACCTCCACCTCCTAGATTAAAGCAATTCTCCTGCCTCAGCCTCCTGAGTAGCTGGGACTACAGGCACGCACCACCACACCCAGCTAAATTTTTTGGTACTTTTAGTAGAGATGGGGTTTCACCATGTTGGCCAGGATGGTCTCAATCTCTTGACCTCGTGATCCGTCCGCCTCGGCCTCCCAAAGTGCTGGGATTATAGGCATGAGCTGTCGCACTCGGCCTTTTTTTTTTTTTTTCCAGAAGGAAGGAATAGGTCCTGAAGTTTCACAAGTATCAGAATCTGGTTAATAACATTGTTTAGTTTTCATTGTACTTTACTTTTACAGTTTTATTTTCCTAGAGCAAGTGATACAAGTTTTCCACTCATAGCAATAATATAATTATAAAACAAATTTAATTTTAAAAGTCACCTTGGAGAAAAATATTAAGTGATAGCACAGATAATACTATAATGCAGCTAAAATAATGAGATTAGGTAAAAGAACGATAGAAATTTGGGAAGAACTGGGATAAATCATTGGCAAGACACTATCAAAATTTGTTGAATGAACGCACAAGCTGCACTCCTGAGGTAACACTTCCCAAAGAAGCTACTAGTCCTTGGAGATGCAGGCAGCAGCAGGCCTGGACACATGCAGGCCTGCTGTCCACATGCCCTGAAGAAAAGGTCCTGGGATTTGTTCATCCAATCTTACTGAGGGATGGATACTGACAGTAGGAAAAGTATCAATTTTGCAAATAAAAAGGAAAGTTTTTAATCTGCATGTTCTTGCAGCTGCCATGAATGGTCTCCTTAGCAGCTGAAATAGTATGCTCAGTTTCCACTTCCTACAAGAATTTCAGAGACTATTAAAGATATTGCCCCAACTTATAAAAACGCTAACTAGAAGAGAGCTCCATCTTTAAACACAATATCCTTTACTTAAAAATTCTAAAAGTTGGAGAATAGGAGCCTTGCTTTTACCATGAATACAAATTACAGAAGACACATTCCTTCACTCAGCAAGCCTTTGTTAAATACCTACCATGTGCAAGATTGCAAGGGACAAGGATGAACCTAAAAATGAATAATGCCTCCTAACTGACCAACCCATTCTACATTTGCCTCCTATTTATTTATGACAGAGTCTTGCTCTGTCACCAGGCTGGAGTGCAGTGGCACGATCTCGGCTCACTGCAACCTCTGCCTCCCAGGTTCAAGTGATTCTCCTGCCTCAGCCTCCTGAGTAGCTGGGACTACAGGCGCGTACCACCAGGCCTGGCTAATTTTTTTGTATTTTAGTAGAGACAGGGTTTCACCATGTTGGCCAGGATGGTCTCGATCTCCTGACCTCGTGATCCTCCTGCCTCAGCCTCCCAAAGTGCTGGGATTACAGGCGTGAGCCACCACACCTGGCCTTGCTTCCCTTTGAGTTTAAAGGTTTATTTCCCACACAGTATTCAGAGCTATCTTTTTTACATGCACACCTTATCACTCTACTCCTCTGGTTAAATCCTTTTAATGTCATCCACTATCCTTTTCTTTCTTTTCACAGGTATTGATTCCATTGTCTTTTTTTTTTTTTTTTTGAGATGGAGTCTTGCTCTGTCGCCCAGGCTGGAGTGCAGTGGCTCGATCTTGGCTCGCTGCATGCTCCGCCTCCCGGGCTCACGCCATTCTCCTACCTCAGCCTCCGGAGTAGCTGGGACTACAGGCACTCGCCATCACGCCCGGAGAATTTTTTGTATTTTTAGTGGAGACGGGGTTTCACCGTGTTACCAGGATAGTCTCGATCTCCTGACCTCGTCATCCACCTGCCTCGGCCTCCCAAAGTGCTGGGATTACAGGCGTGAGCCACCGCACCCGGCCTGATTCCACTGTCTTTAAAACAAATTTTAATATCCTTAAAATGGATTACAAAGCTGAGTCGCTGCCCACCCCAGCCTCATCTCACTTCCTCATTCCAACTGCACAAGCCTTTGCTTACATCCTCAAGTGGACCAAGCTCCTTTTCTCAGGGTCTTCACCACCCTCTCCCCATCTCTTTGCCTAACCCTGGTTCTCTTTTCATGTCCAAAGTAAAACATCATTTCCACAGGAAAACTTTTCTTGACCTGACCCCAACAGTCCAAATGCCCCTATTGTATGCTCTCATGGCAAACTGTCCTATTCCTTCAAATCCCTTAACATAACTGTAATGGTGATGTGTACTGTCATTTGAAGGAGATAAGCTCCTTGAAAGCAGAAACTATGTCTGTGCTGTTTAGTCCTCATTTCCTGCATCTATATTGTGCCTAACACATATCAGGCCCTCAATAAATGTTGAATGAAGGAATGCATAAATGAACAAATTGTATGGGGGAAAAAAGGGCAGTCTGCGAGAAAAATGAAAGATATATATATAAGATAATACAGGCCGGGTGCGGTGGCTCATGCCTGTAATCCCAGCAGTTTGGGAGGCCGAGGAAGGTGGATTGCCTGAGGTCAGGAGTTCAAGACCTGCCTGACCAACATGGTGAAATCCCATCTCTACTAATACAAAAATTAGCCAGGTGTGGTGGCAGGTGCTTGTAATCCCAGCTACTTGGGAGGCTGAGGCAGGAGAATCACTTGAATCCAGGAGGCGGAGGTTGCGCCGAGTGGAGATCGCGCCATTGCATTCCAGCCCACGTTACAGAGTGAGACTGCATCTTAAAAAATCTATCTCAAAAAAAAAAAAAAAAAGATAATACAAAGTGGTCACAACAGGAAGTTCAAAGAACCAGTGATTAGTGATGGCTACCAGCTATTAAATTAAATTTTTTCCAAATCTTTTCAACTTTTTTTTTTTTTTTTTGAGACAGAGTCTAGCTTTGTCACCCAGGCTGCAGTACAGTGGTGCAATCCCGGCTCACTGCATCCTCCACCTCCTGGGTTCAAGCTATTCTCCTGCCTCAGCCTCCCGAGTAGCTAGGATTACAGGCGTGCATCACCATGCACAGCTAATTTTTTTGTATTTTTAGTAGAGATGGGTTTTCACCACGGTGGCCAGGCTGGTCTGAAACTCCTGGACTCAAGTGATCCACCCAGGAGGTGGAGGTTGCAGCGAGCTGAGATCGCACCATTGCACTCCAGCCTGGGCGACAAGAGTGAAACTCCATCTCAAAAAAATAAAATAAAATAAAAATTTAAAAAACTAGCCAGGCATGGTGGCATGTGCCTGCAGTGCCAGCTACTCCAGAGGCTGAGGCGGGAGGATCACTTGAGCTCAGGAGGTCGAAGCTGCAGTGAGCCATGTTCACATCACTGCACTGCAGCCTGGACAACACAGCAAGACCTTGTCTCCAAAAACAGAAAAAAAAAAGAAATGTACTAATCTCTTTATCTTGCCCTATGTTTCAACAACTACCCTCTAATCTATGTATTCATCTAAGAATATTTTTGTGCACTAAAACCTTCATTTTCAGTTTAAAAGTCTAGGTCATGGTTTTTTGTTGTTGTTTGTTTGAATTATTCAGCTAAGACAGCAGAAGAGTTTTTTGTTTATTTGTTTTGACATAGAATCTTGCTCTGTTGCCCAGGCTGGAGTACAATGGCACAATCTCAGCTCACTGAAGCTTGGAGTTCCTGGGTTCAAGCATGCACCACCACACTAGCTGCCCCCCCGCCCCCCGCAATGGAGCCTCGCACTGGAGCCCAGGCTAGAGTGCAATAGCGCGATCTCGGCTCACTGCAACCTCTGCCTCCTGGGTTCACGCGATTCTCTTGCCTTAGCCTTCCGAGTAGCTGGGATTACAGATGCACACTACCACACCCGGCTAATTTTTCGTATATTTTTAGTAGAGACAGAGTTTCACTATGTCGGCGAGACTTGTCTCAAACTCTTGACCTCATGATCCGCTGGCCTCGGCTTCCCAAAGTGTTAGGATTACAGGCATGAGCCACTGCACTCAGCCCTATTTTTTATTTTTTTGAGATGAAGTCTCACTCTGTCCCCCAGGCTGGAGTATAGTAGCACAATCTCAGCTCACTGCAGCCTCCGCCTCCCGGGTTCAAGTGATTCTTCTGCCTCAGCCTCCTGAGTAGCTGGGGTTACAGGCACCTGCCACCACACCTGGCTAATTTTTGTATTTTTAGTAGAGATGGGGTTTTGCCATTTTGGCCAGGCTAGTCTCGAACTCCTGGCCTCAAGCAACCCACCCACCTCGGCCTCCCAAAGTGCTGGGATTACAAGCATGAGCCACCTCGCCCAGCCAAACCACTGTGCCCAGCTTTGTATGCTTGTTAACACTTGGCCAAAACTGAACACAAAAATAGTCCAGAATGTCACAGGTCCAGGGCAAAAGACCAACAGGGACTGTTTTGGTTATGAGCAAGGTTTTGGTATGGCAGAGGTGGTCTCAGCCATCCAATGGTGATGGAAGTTCTAGATTCATTGAGAGAAGTTCTAGTAAGTCAGGGCTTTTTAAATGGTCATATTTTCAGAATGGAAAAAAATAGGTTGTGCCAAGTGACTTTTCTACAGAAAGGCAAGATAGTCTTCACTCACCAAGGTACCCTGTCACTTCTGAGGCAAAATAGGACCAGACTCACAAAGCTACCACACTGTCCAAGGGGAGGTCAGAATAAATACCACTTTTGATTGAAGACCTGCAAGTTTTCATTTATGAACTAGAGCAGTGGTCCCCAACCTTTTTGGCACTAGGGACCGATTTCATGAAAGACAATTTTTCCACAGATGGCAGGGAGGGATGGTTTCGGGATAAAACTATTCCACCTCAGATATCAGGCATTAGTTAGAGTCTCATAAGGAGCGCCAACCTCGATTCCTCACATGCACAGTTCACAACAGGGTTTGTGTTCCTACTCCTAAGAGCTGATCTGACAGGAGGCGGGGCTCAGGCAGTAATGCTCTCCCCCACAACACCCTGCTGCTCACCTCCTGCTGTGCGGCCCATTTCCTAACAGGCCACAGACCAGTATCATACACCATCCTGGGGTCAGGAACTCCTAAACTATGAACTATAGTGGAATAATTACCTGAGCCAGGCACCCAAGAGAAATGTCCTAACTCAGCAAAGAAGTGACTGTCACCCGGGAGACACACTGGAAAATATCTTACACCTGATCCAGGCTAATCCAAGACTGCAGGTTAGTACGACATATTAAAACAAGGGATCTCATGCCTGTGTATGTGTGTATATTCTAAAGACTATGCACACATTTTTTCTACTTTGAACTTTCTCTATTTCTATTATGCAATTTGCTGACCTAGCAATTCCCATATTCTATACAAATTTATTAAGTGCCATACCCGACCATCAATTCCACTTCCAATTATCTAAAAATATGAGCGTGAAATTAAAAACAAAAAAGAAAAAAAAGAAAAATAAATAAATAAAAGTATGGGGTAGAGGAGGCTGCATAACAAAACAGAGTCAAATATTTATTATCTCCCTCCATCCCTTCCCTTCCCTAATCCATAACCAGTGAAAACGTTTTAAAATTAAGAATAATGGGGCCAGGCGCAGTGGCTCACGCCTGTAATCCCAGCACTTTGGGAGGCTGAGGCAAGTGGACCACATGATCAGAAGTTCAAGACCAACCTGGCCAATGTGGTGAAATCCTGTCTCTACTAAAAATACAAAAAATTAACCGGGCGTGGTGGCGGGCGCCTGTATTCCCAGCTACTCTGGAGGCTGAGGCAGGAGAATGGTGTGAACCCGGAGGGTGGAGCTTGCAGTGAGCGGAGATCACGCCACTGCACCCCAGCCTGCGGGACAGAATGAGACTCCATCTCAAAAAAAAAAAAAAAAACAACAACAAAAATTAGCCGGGCATGGTGGTGCATGCCTGTAACCCAGCTACTCAGGGGGCTGAGGCAGAGAACTGTTTGAACCCAGGAGGCGGAGGTTGCAGTGAGCCAAGATCGCGCCACTGCATTCCAGCCTGGGTGACAGAGCAAGACTCCTTCTAAAAAAAATAATAATGGGCAGGGCGCAGTGGCTCACGCCTGTAACCCCAGCACTTTGGGAGGCCAAGGCAGGCAGACTGCTTGAGCTCAGGAGTTCGAGACCAGCCTGAACAACATGGTGAAATGCTGTCTCTACAAAAAATACAAAAATTAGCCAGGCGTGGTGGTGCCCGCCTGCAGTCCCAGTACTCAGGAGGCTGAGGTGGATGGATGACTTGAGCCTGGGAAGTGGAGGTTACAGTGAGCCAAGACACTCCAGCCTGGGTGACAGAGCCAGATCCCGTCTCAAAAAAATAATGAAAGAAGGCACTGGGGCTTACCAAGTCACACAAGAGTACAAAATCTGCTGGGAACTACGTAGCAAAAGAGAATAATTTTAGCAAAAGGAGACCAAATAATCAAGTATGCGTTCCAGTAAAGTCATGGGTGGAGGTTTTCAAAAACGAAAAATGCAATACCCAAACTTATTAGTAATGTGAGATGCACTGGAAAGATGTTTCAAATCTATGCACACAGAAAAGCTATTCCAACCCTAGACACCACCAGTAAAATTTCAACCCACCACAATTTATCACCACATAGCCCTGTCCACGTATACCCTCAATGAATTCCAGCAAGAGCTGAGGCCCCAAGCAAGGTTTCCAACACAATTGTAAAATAAATCCTGAAACCTTGGCAGTACAGATACTGTTGTACAAAGACAGTGATGCTACTGAATCTGAACTTGGTGAAGAGCTGAGCTCTCAGTGAGAATGTCTATGTTCAAATCCCAGCTCTACAACTTGGTAGCTACAACCTTGAGCAAGTTAATCGCTAGGCTTCAGTTTGATCACAATAATCTTACCTACCTAATAGGGCAGTTAGCCCACCAGTAAACACTAATTAATGCTGATAGTTGTTGAATTTTTGGCTGGTGGGCAAGTACCACCATAGATGAGTTTGTTCATTTGTCAGAATGTCTGAATTCAAGGAACCATGGTTGTTTGGGGGTACTAATGTATTTAAACAACAAAAGTGTGGAGTTCAAAAGTCAAATGTGCTTAAGTGCTGAATTCACGGACAGTCTGTACCGTTCTTTTCCTAGTCCTGCCAGTTTATACTAATCGCCTTAGAATTACTGAAGAAAGCCTCTTCTAATCCTCTTCCCACGTACATGTTACAAAAGCTACATAATTCTGACTTCAGTTTTGAGAATATAACTTGTTAATATATCCTGATGTTTAGTGATGTGAAATGGACATGGTGTTTCCCATTGGACAGTCAAAACACTATTAATTCTAAATAACTATGGGACCAAAGAAATTCTCTTTGGTCCTCAAGAACAATTTTAAAAATCAAATTATTCTTGAAAGTGTTGAGTCTTTTTAGTTTTAAAAAAAAAAGTCTGCAGGCAGCTGCTGCACAAAGCTGTAATGAGTCACAAACTATGAACCCTGGATTCAGTTCTCACCTTCCATCACCCACCTTGTATATATATCTCTGCCCTCTGAAAATATACACTGGAGGGCAAGGGCATGAGAATATGCAGCCCCGGGGAAATAGGAAATCAGAGTCTTTTCTCTGCCACTTACCATCTGTGTGACCTCAGGCAAATCAGTGTCTTCAGCTCAAAGTGAGGTAGTTTCTAGCACAGTGGTTAAGAAGGTGAGCCTGGGCCAGGCACAGTGGCTCACACCTGTAATCCCAGCACTCTGGGAGGCTGAGGCAGGATTGCTTGAGCTCAGGAGTTTTAGACTAGACTGGGCAACATGACGAAACCCATTCTCTACGATATATACAAAAATTAGCCGGCATGGTGGTGGGCACCTGTAATCCCAGCTACTCAGGAGACTGAGGCAGGAGAATCACTTGAACCCAGGAGGCGGAGGCTGGTTGCAGTGCACTGTGATTGTGCAACTGCACTCTAGCCTGGATGACAGAACGAGACTGTCTCCCAAAAAAAAAAAAAAAAAAAAAAGATGAGCCTGGAGCCAGGCATGGTGGCTCACACCTATAATCCCAGCACTTTGGGAGGCTGAGTAGGTCAAGAGTTCGAGTCCAGCCTGGCCAACATGGTAAACTCCTGTCTCTACTAAAAACATGAAAGTTCGTTGGGCCTGGTTGCGTGCAACTGTAATCTCAGCTACTCAGGAGGCTGAGGCAGGAGAATCGCTTGAACCTGGGAGGCAGAGGGTGCAGTGAACTGAGATTGTGCCACTGTACTCCAACCTGGACGACAGAGTGAGACTCATCTCAAAAGAAAAAAAGGTGAGCCTGAAACAGTCCACAGGGGTTCAAATTCTAGCTCCAAGAAATACTGAGTGGCCTTAGACAAATTACACAACGTCAATAAAGCCTCAGTTTCCTCATCTGTTTTTTTTTGTTGTTGTTGTTGTTGTTAAAGGGCTCAGGGGCAGGAAAAAACAGTAGCCACCTCTTGAGAATGGGTGAAGATTATATTAGATAACCCATATAAAAGGCCAAGGCCAGTGACTGTCATAATGAGTCATCTATAAACCTTAACTATAGGATTGTTGCTAAAATCAAATGAGATGTGAGAGTAAAAAAAAAATCACACAAATTATGAAATAAAAGCCGGACTAACTGTGGCCAGAAACAAAGTTAACCACCGCCCCCCGCTCCCAAAACGATGCCCGCCTTGGAGAGAAGCCTCCAATTTAGTAACATCCACATGAGGTCTATAAATACGATGTCTACTTTTGTAAAAACCACTGACCTTGAAGCTTCCTCACCATTAAGTGAGATAGACCAAGACCATAAAACCATCTAAGAGGAAAGGAAATGCAAAAAGGACCAATCCAATTACACATTTCGGTTATTGGAAAAGGGTTTCTCCCAAACTCAAATCTGTGATTTTTCACTACCAGGGTAAATGGATGAGATGACATCAAGGTCTTCAAGTCTGCGGGTTGAGGTAAGAGTTGTGGAGAGGGATCTGCTTAGCACAGGGAAGGAAAGCTGCAGAGAAAACCACAGAGAAGCTGCAGAAAGGAGAAGCCCTCCAGTAGCTCTGCATGCCCCTCTGACACGAGCTAACACAATCTCTTCACCGCTATTTTAGGCCCAAGACCCCCTCCCCCCGCCTCCCACGTGTGACCAGAGCAGCTGCTTCTCCACCCAACAGCTCTGGATTGGGAGCCTGGAATCTCGGGCCTGCTCCTGACTCGATCTGGGTGACCTTGCGTCAGCCCCTTCCCCACTCCGGACCTCAGTTTCTCCTATGCACCGAAGCCCACGTAGTCAGACAACCCTCTAGGCCCAATTCCCGTAAATAAAAAAAAAAAATCTCTGGTAGGGAATCTTCCCTCAGGCAGGGCGTCCCACCCTCGTGCCGGAGCCGGCTTCCACCTTCGGGGAGATCTCCGGTCTCCCTAGAAGCGGCGGTAACGATGCAGCCTGCGGGTAGCGCAGGTGTCTGCAGAACCACGCGTCCCACGGGGCCTGCCAAGCAGGCCAGCTCTGCGGACCAGTTGCTGCCCAGACCGCGCCACTACCACCCCAAGGCTGAGGAAGGTTGGGCCGGCGCCTACGCGAGGCCCGCGGATGCGGCCTAGTGGCCCGCGCGGCCCGCCCCCTGCGCCTGCCCGGCCCGCGCGCCGGCCCTCAGCACCCCTCCTGGGCTTTCGCCCCAGCCTCGGCAGCCCTCGGCGCGTCGGGCTGGTGAGCGGGCTGGTCCAAGACACTCACCGTAAATGGGCCGGAGGCGCCTGTCGTTAGGGTCCTGCACATGGCCCCGCGTCGCCATGATGACAAGCGCAGAACCACAGTGCGCACGCGCGGGGCAGGACCCCGGGAAAGGGCTATTAAAGGGCCAGCGTCGATCTCGCTTGTCTATCACGATAGTCGCGGTGCTGCGACTGAACGCGCCTGCGCGGAAAGGGAAGCATCCACCCTTGCCGATTGCCACCTCTTTAAACGCTGTTCCTTCACTTAGCAGGTGGGATCAAGCTGGCAAAAGGAGGCAGCTGTTGCTGTTAAAATCTTCCGAATCACTGACTGGGAAGTTAGGGGAGGAGGGGAGAAAGCTCTCAAAGTTAGGGTTCGGCTGCTCCTGTTTATCCTATTTATTCTCCGTCCTGAAGAACCAGCTAGACTTGGCTGTGATTAATCGCAGAGGAACCAGAAACTCCCGGGGAGAGAGACCCAGGGGAAAGTTGGGGAAGCGGGGCTGATCAACAGCAAAAATCTGCCAAAAAAGTTCGAGAGAGCCGGGCGCTGTGGCTCAGCCTGTAATCCCAGCACTTTGGGAGGCCGAGGCGGGCGGATCACAAGGTCAGGAGATCGAGACCATCCTGGCTAACACGGTGAAACCCCATCTCTACTAAAAATACAAAAAAAGTTAGCCGGGCGTAGTGGCGGGCGCTTGTAGTCCCAGCTACTCGTGAGGCTGAGGCAGGAGAATGGCGTGAACCCAGGAGGCGGAGCTTGTAGTAAGCCGAGATCGCGCCACTGCACCCCAGCCTGGGCGACAGAGCGAGACTCCATCTCAAAAAAAAAAAAAAAAAAAAAAAAAGTTCGAGAGCCCTCCACCACCTGTTCCTGGACCAAACTGAGAGTCAGGCTGCTGTTTCTCCTGGTTCAGTAAGGAGATGCAGATGAACTGGAGAGGAAGCGAGTTTTTATTTCTGCAACCAGTTACAGGGAGAAGTCCTGGAAATTATCACCAGACCAATTTAAAATTACAAAGCTTTCCAGAGCTTATATACCTTCTAAGCTATATGTCTACGTGTAAATGTGCATTCATCTAAAGACATAAGTGATTAACTCGCCGGGCGCGGTGGCTCATGCCTGTAATCCCAGCACTTTGGGAGGCCAAGGCGGGCGGATCACGAGGTCAGGAGATCGAGACCACGGTGAAACCCCATCTCTACTAAAAATACAAAAAATTAGCTGGGCGCAGTGGCAGGCGCCTGTAGTCCCAGCTACTAGGGAGGCTGAGGCAGGAGAATGGCGTGAACCCGGAAGGCGGAGCTTGCAGTGAGCCGAGATCCCGCCACTGCACTCCAGCCTGGGCGAGGGAGGCTCCGTCTCAAATAATAATAATAATAATAATAATAACTGATTAACTCACTTTAGTCTATAACTAAGGTTTGAGTCCTGAAGACCTTCCTTTGAAGCCTCAGTAAATTTACTTAATCTAAATGGCAATAGGTGCTGGGGTGATTATCCTTATCTTGCCTCCTACTAAATCAAGGAGGTTTGGGGAGTTACTTCAGACCCCCAGTAAAATTTGTTTAATCCTAAATGGGTCCTGTTAGGAATTCTTTCGTTATTTTGTCATGCTTTAAGGCCAAGGAAAGGCCTAGGCAAAACTCCTGGTGGGCTTTTGTTACATTCCAGCCTTTGTATAAGGGCACTGGCTTTTTTTTTTTTTAGCTTTTAATATGTAACTTGACCACTCAGTTAGTACTGAAACAGTTGTTATGGAGGCCTGTGTTAGTGAGACCTGGCCTGCCACACACCCTTCTCCCAGGACTCAGCCAACAAAGAAGCATCCTAGATGAATACTTACTCAGTATCTGCCTAGAGTATTTAAATGCAAGGTCTTTACATTTATTCTCTCATTTAATTTTCATAACTGTCATCGTATTTCCCTGGGAGGTAGATCTTATTATTACCTCTCTTTTTACAGATAGATTTATTCATACAACACTGAGTTATTGAGTGCCTATTATTTGACATACTCTTGTTTTAGGCACAGAGGATACATCAATAAATAAAATAGAGACTTAATGGAGTTTTTATTTGTAGTGAGGGAGACAGACAATAAATAAGTAGATAGCCTATTACATGGTGATAAATGCTACTGAGAAAAATAAAGCAGGAAAGGGGGGCAGTGAGAGAGGGAGGTAATTTTAAATAGTGTGGTAAGGCTGGCTTGGTGGCTTACCCCTGTAATCCCACCACTTTGGCAGGCCAAAGTGGGTGGATCACATGACGTCAGGGGTTCAAGACAAACCTGGCCAACATGATAAAACCCCTTCTCTGCTAAAAATACAAATATTAGCTGGGTGTGGTAGTGTGAGCCTGTAACCCCGGCTACTCGGGAGGCTGAGGCAGGAGAATCGCTTGAACCCGGTAGGCAAAGGTTGCAGTGAGCCAAGATCGTGCCATTGCACTCCAGCATGGGCAACAGAGCAAGACTCTTGCATAAATAAATAAATAGGCCGGGTGCAGTGGGTCGTGCCTGTAATCTCAGCACTTTGTGAGGCCAAGGCGGGTGGATCACCTGAGGTCAGGAGTTTGAGACCAGCCTGGGCAACGTGGCGAAACCCCATCTCTACTAAAAATACAAAAAATTAGTCAGGCGTGGTGGCATGTGCCTGTAATCCCAGCTACTCCGGAGGCTGAGGCTTGAACCCGGGAGGTGGAGGTTGCAGTGAGCCAAGATCATGTTGTTGCACTCTAGCCTGGGCAACAGAGCAAGACTCCGTCTCAAAAAAAAAAAAAAAAAAAAAAAGGAAGGCATTTAAATACTCCAGAGGTCAGGAATGATGACTCACACCTGTAATCCTAGCACTTAGGAGGTCTAGGCGAGCGGATCACTTGAGGACAGGAGTTCGAGACCAGCCTGGGCAACATGGCAAAACCCCATCTCTACTAAAAATACAAAAATTAGCTGAGCGGCCGGGCGCAGTGGCTCATGCCTGTAATCCCAGCACTTTGGGAGGCTAAGGTGGGCAGATCACGAGGTCAGGAGATCGAGACCATCCTGGCTAACACGGTGAAACCCTGTCTTTACTAAAAATACAAAAAAATTAGCCAGACGTGGTGGCGGGCACTTGTAGTCCCAGCTACTCGGGAGGCTGAGGCAGGAGAATGGCGTGAACCCAGGAGACGGAGCTTGCAGTGAGCCGAGATTGTGCCACTGCACTCCAGCCTGCAACAGAGTGAGACTCCATCTCCAAAAAAAAAAAAAAAATTAGCTGAGCAGGGTGGTGCGCACCTGTAATCCCAGCTACTCAGGGGGCTGAGGCACAAGAATCGCTTGAGCCCAGGAGGTGGAAGTTGCAGAGCCGAGATTGCAACACTGCACTCCATCCCGGGCAACAGAGGGAGACTCTGTCTCAAAAAAAATTAGAAATAAATAAATACTCCCTGGATAAGGATCATTTGAGCCCAGGAGTTTGAGGCTGTAGTGAGCTATGATTGCACTACTGCACTCCAGCCTGGGTGATAGAGCGAGACCCTGACTCTCCAAAAACAAACAAAGACTCCCGGGATGAAGTTATCAGGCAAAGTACAACAAAATATTTGAGACATACATACATACATTCACTGTTTATCTTAAATTCAAATTTAACTGGGTGTCCTGTATTTTTATTTGCTAAATCGGGCAACCCTGCCCTAGGGGAAACTCCATGCCCCCCAAATCATGCTAAGCAGCAACAATGAAGGGCAGATGCCTCAGGCAAGCTGACCCCAGGATCACTCAGAGATGGTGTGTGACCCTGCTGAGGCTGGGCTTGGACAGGGAAAAGGAGGGAGGAGAGCTGGGTTCACCTTTTGTGCAAGCGAAAGAGATGATGAGTCACCTGAGATTTAAGAATTTCCCACGAATGGAAAAATACAGCACCTTTAAGGGGAGCACATATGAGGCTCCTAACCAAGGCTCGGGTTACTCAGCCATGTTCTTACTCTACCTTTGTTGGCCTGGCCCCAGAGGAACGCTGATAGACTTGGCACCCAGCTCCCTGAACTTGGCAAGACCAGGGCGTCATATGGACCTACCTAGCAGAGGCTTCTAGAGTCTTAAGTCACCATCCTTAGTGGGATATATTTCCCTCCACTCTGAAAGACTGTTTAGCATCCAACTAGGATTAATTGGTTGTTCTCTTTTCCCATTCCTACTGCTTGTCCTCAGAACCTAAGAATGAAGCAGTGACTCGTTAGGCTCTGGGCCTGTCCTTACCTGCCGCTGGGAGGCAGCTTGCACACCCTTTGGCAGGCTTGAATCTTTTCGGGTAACAAGATGATCTCTGAGGAAGCCAAAATCCCATCCTTGCTGTACAATTCAGAACTTGGAGCTCTTAGAGATGACATTATGGAAAAGTGCTTGGTATACAGCAGGTGCTCATTAAGTAGTGGTTTCCATTTTCTCATCTTAGAGGAGGGGCATACACTCTTCATTTGGTAACATTTTCTCTGGTGAGAAACATTCTCCCTGGCCGGGTGTGGTGGCTCATACCTGTAATCTCAGCGCTTTGGGAGGCTGAGGCAGGTGGATCACTTGACGTCTGGAGTTTGAGACCAGCCTGGCCAACATGGCAAAAACCCATCTCTACTAAAAAATACAAAAATTGGCCAGGTGTGGTGGCCCACACCTCTAATCCCAGCTACTTGGGAGGCTGAGGCAGGAGAATCGCTTGAACCCAGGAGGCAGAGGTTGCAGTGAGCCGAGATCATGCCACTGCACTCCAGCCTGGGCGACAGAGCAAGACTCTGTCCCCCTACCGCCAAAAAAAAAGAAGAAGCAGCAGAAGGAGAAGGAGAAGGAGGAGAAGGAAAAGGAGAAGAGAAGGAGGAGGAGGAGGAGAGGGAGAGGAAGAGGAAGAGGAAGAGGAAGAGGAAGAAGAAATGTTTTCCCTAAAGGGCAGTGAGACACCTGGGTGCTTTGTGCCTGAATAGCTAAGGACACAGGGAGGGGGACTGCATTACTTGAATATGGTGATGTGGGTGTCTCCACCCAATGATTCTTCTAGTTTTTCTTTTTTTTGGCGGGGGGGGGACGGAGTCTCGCTCTTTCGCCCGGGGCCGGACTGCAGTGGCGCTATCTCGGCTCACTGCAAGCTCCGCCTCCCAGGTTCTCGAGTAGCTGAGACTACAGGCGCCCGCCACCACGCCCGGCTAATTTTTTGTATTTTTAGTAGAGATGGGGTTTCACCGTGTTAGCCAGGATGGTCTGGATCCTCCTGACCTCATGATCCGCCTGCCTCGGCCTCCCAAAGTGCTGGGATTACAGGCGTGAGCCACCGCGCCCAGCCTATGGTTTTATTTTTAACACGTAAATATTTGATCCATTTGGTATTTATTTCCATATGAATAATAAGGTAGTCTTTCGGCCAGGCGTGGTAGTTCACACTAATCCCAATACTTTGGGAGGCCAAGATGGGCAGATCACTTGAGATCAGGAGTTCGAGACCAGCCTGGCCAACATGGTGAAACCCCGTCTGTACTGAAGATACAAAAATTAGCCGAGCGAGGTGGTACGTGCCTGTATTCCCAGCTAGTCAGGAGGCTGAGGCAGGAGAATCACTTGAATCAAGGAGGAGGAAGTTGCGGTGAGCTGAGATCTCACCATTGCACTCCAGCCTGGGCAACAGAGCAAGACTCCCTCTCAAAATAAACAAATAAAATAAATAAATAAATAAATAAATAAATAAATAAATAAATAAATAAATGTCAGGTGCGGTAGCTCATGCCTGTAATCCCAGCACTTTCGGAGGCCGAGGTGGGCAGATTGCCTGAGCTCAGGAGATCACAACTAGCCTGGGCAATCTGGTGAAACCCCATCTCTACTAAAAATACAAAAAATTAGCTGGGCGTGGTGGCGTGCGCCCGTGGTCCCAGCTACTTGGGAGGCTGAGGCAGGAGAATTGCTTGAACCCAGGAGGCGGAGGTTGCAGTGAGCTGAGATCTCGCCACTGCACTCCAGCCTGGGCAACAGAGCAATACTCTGTCTCAAAACGAATAAATAAATAAGGTGAGATTTCAATTTTATCTTTTTCAGTTGTATCTATCTATCTATAGTGGTCATATAAATATATATAGTAGCTGTATAAATATATAAAGGGAATATATATATACATATATATATACATATATATATTTTTGTTTTGTTTTGTTTTTGCCGGGTGCGGTGGCTCGCAGGCTGGGCGCAGTGGGTCACACCTGTAATCCCAACAATTTGGGAGGCCAGGGTGGGCGGATCACTTGAGGTCAGGAGTTCAAGACCAGCCTGGCTAACATGCTGAAACTCCATCTGTACTAAAACCACAAAAATTAGCCGGGCGTGGTGGCAGGCGCCTGTAATCCCAGATTACAAGAGAGGCAGGAGAATCACTTGAACCTTGGAAATGGAGGTTGCAGTGAGCTGAGATCACGCCACTGACTCCAGCCTGCGTGACAGAGTGAGACTCCATCTCAAAAAAATATATACATATATATATAATGTATTTTATATATATATCTATATATTTTTTTTTTTTGGTAGAGACAGGGTCTTGAACACCTGGCTTCAAGCAATCCTCCCACCTCGGCCTCTCAAAGCCAAGGGAGCCACCATGCCTGACCTCAACCCCTATTTATTGAATAGTCCATCTTTTTCACAAAGCACCCAGTGCCATCATTATCATATATTAAATTTCCATACGCATTTCCGGCTAGTCACGGAACAGTCTCTAGTCTCTATTCAAGGGCAGGTCAACACCGGAGTCTGCAGAGTTGGCTGGATTATCTGATCTGAGTCTGGGCTTGCTCTGTACAGCCTCTGAACTACTCAACTCTTGGGAGAACATTGTCAGCTGCATTTGGGCTACTGGATGCTAAGAATGAGGCCCTTGATTTGGAATGAAGTCACCTTGAGGGGGTAGTGCTGCTTTGTGGCCAGTTCCCTGAGAAAGCATATGAGATAAGGAATTAAAACCACCCAGGAAATTTCTTAAATAATTCTAAAATTTATATGAAAATAGTAATGACCTAGAATAGCCAAAATGGCAAGGCCAGTTGCAATGGCTCACATCTGTAATCCCAGTACTTTGGGAGGCCAAGGTAGGACGATTGCTTGAGTTCAAGACCAGCCTGGGCAACATAGCAAGACCCCCATCTCTACAAAACTAAAAAAATTAGCTGGAAGTGGTGGTGCACCCTTGTGGTCCCAGCTACTCTGGAGTGTGAGGCGGGAGGATTGCTTGATCCAGCCAGGAGTTTGAGGCTGCAGTGGGCTATGACCCTTTCTCAAAATAAATAAATAAATAAAGCCACATTCGTTAAGACTGTGGAGAAATAGCATAAGGATAAACAGGTAGATGTGTACAACAGAGAGCCCAGAAATAGATTCTATACATATGGTCACTTGATTTATGACAAAGGCCCAAGTGAAATTCAGTGGAGAAAAGATTTTTTCTCCCAGTAAATGGAACCATAGGTTATCTTTTTATTTATTTATTTGGTCTGTTTGTGAGGCAAGGTCTCACTCTGTCACCCAGGAGGGAGTGCAGTCACACAATCACAGCTCACTGCAGCCTTGAACTCCTGGGCTCAAGCGATCCTCCTCCCTCAGTCTCCCGAGTAGCTGGGACTACAAACACACATCAGAATGCCCAGCTAATTTTTTCACTTTTTTGTAGAGGCAAGGGTCTTGCTATGTTACTCAGGCTAGTGTTAAACTCCTGGGCTCAAGCAATCCTCCCACCTTTGCCTTCCAAAGTGCTGGGATTATATATATGTGTGAGCCACTGTGCCCGGCCTCACACCTTAGGCAGCGTTGGGGGAGAGAACTGAGTGAGGGCTTTTCCTGGGAAATCAGACTAAAACAAAGTGATCCTAACTCTCCTCCTCTAGACACTAGGAGGGTCTCTTCAGGTGTCTGTGGGTTGAAGCTGCCTGGGGAAGGCAGCGGTGGCCCCTGGGAACTCTGCCTGGCAACCAGGCAGCCTGGAAAATGTCCCAGCATGCTCTGAGGCCTCTGGTCCAATCCCAGTCCTCCTCATGAATATGTATGAGTCCCCAGTTATCAGCAGCGGCTCTGAGCCTCTTCCTCCCGGCTCAACCCCCCACCGCTCCCTTCCCCACACAAACATCCCTCACCCTTCCTCTTCTCCTTGATAACTGGCAACATCTCTTGCTCCTTGCTTCAGAACTGATGAAATAATGTGAACATTTCAGGGCCTGAGGACATATCTAGAGTGTTTCAGGGCCTGGCACCTTGATTAGGAAACTGGCTTTTAGCAGTAGTTTCACAAATAATTCTCCAGTTAGAGATGAATATACTTGTGACTATGTGCCAATAATAATAATAATAATAATAATAATAATAATAAAATCAGATGAATGTCTAAAGCCCGCCTTGGAAGACCTAACTCCATCTAGAAAATAAAAGTGCGTGATGTCCTTCTGTGGCAGACACTGTCCTTTGCTCTTGCTTCCCTAATAGCTCCCTCCCTGGTTACTCCCCTGTTATTCCCTGGTTACTTCCCCTCCCAGTGTGTCAATTATCTAAGCCTCTTTGAGTAATCAGATGGCCAGCTAATGAGTGAGTGCCTGAGTCACCCTGGGGCCACTGAAAAATAAAAAAAGATGGAATTCCAAAACTTGTAGGTAGAAATTAAAAGACTGCATTGTTTTGGTTTTTAAGCCAGAGCCAGTACAGTGGCTTACACCTGTAATCCCAGCACTTTAAGAGGCTGAGGTGTGAGGATCATTTGAGACCAGGAGGTCAAGGCTGCCGTGAGCTGTGATTGTATCACTGTATTCCAGCCTGGGTGAGACCTTGCCTCAAAAAAAATTTTTTTAATTAAAAAAAAAAAAAAGCCAGGGGCCAGGTGCGGTGGCTCATGCCTGTAATCCCAGCACTTTGGGAGGCCGAGGTGGACGGACCGCGAGTTCAAGAGATCAAGACTATCCTGGCCAACATGGTGAAACCCCGTCTCTACTAAAAATACAAAAATTAGCTGGGCGTGGTGGCGTGCGCCTGTAGTCCCAGCTATTCGGGAGGCTGAGGCAGGAGAATCACTTGAACCTGGGAGGAGGAGGTTGCCGTGAGCCAAGATCACACCACTGCATTCCAGCCTGGAGACAGAGCAAGACTCCGTCTCAAAAAAAAAGAAGCCAGGGCTAAATAAATATTAATAAATCATGAGAGCTAGAGATATTTATGTACACACGGATGACTGGAACTTTTAATAACCAAAAGCCAAATAAAGGCAAACTCTATAGCCCATTCCGGTAATTCTACTCCTGGGTGTATACCTAACAGAAATTAACATCATATCTAACCAAGAACAAGAATATTCATACTTGGCTGAAACTAGAAACAAGTCAAATGTTCATTAACTGTAGAATGGGCTAATAAATTGTGAAGTTGTGAAGATATTCACAATTTATTAAGAATACTACATGACAATGAAAACGAATGAACTAAGGTTATATGCAATGACATGGGTGAATATAACATTCAAGATATTGCCTGAAAGAAGTCCGACACAAAATAGTATATATTGCATCATTCTATCTGTTCCTACGGAATAGAACAGGCAAAACTATTCTTTTTTTTTTTTTTTTTTGAGATGGAGTCTCGCTCTGTTGCCCAAACTGGGGTGCAGTGGTACAATCTCAGCTCACTGCAACCTCTGCCTTGCGGGTTCAAGCGATTCTTTGGCCTCAAAGTCACAATAGCTGAGACTACAGGCATGAGCCACCATGCCTGGCTAATTTTTGTATTTTCAGTACAGACGGGGTTTCAGCATGTTGGCTAGGCTGGTTTCGAACTCCTGACCTCGTGAGCTGCTGGCCTTGGCCTCCCAAAGTGCTGGGATAATAGGCATGAGCCACCGTGCCTGGCCGGGCATTTTCTATTTCTTGATCTGAGTGATGGTAACAGGGGTATATACAAATACAAAACTCCACTCCTAGGTGAAATTTCTCCTAGAGAAATGAAAACATACATCCATGCAGGGCTGGGTGCGGTGGCTCACACCTGTAATCCCAGCACTTTGGGAGGCCGAGATGGGCGGATCACGAGGTCAGGAGATCGAGACCATCCTGACTAACACAGTAAAACCCTGTCTTTACTAAAAATACAAAAAAATTAGCCAGGCGTGGTGGCAGGCGCCTGTAGTCGCAGCTACTCAGGAGACTGAGGCTGGAGAATGGTGTGAACCTGGGAGGCGGAGGTTGCAGTGAGCTGAGATCGCGCCACTGCACTCCAGCCTGGGTGACAGAGCAAGACTCTGTCTCAAGAAAAAAAAAAGAAAACATACATCCATGCAAAATTTGTATACGGTTGTGTAGAACAGCATTCTTGGCTGGGCAAGGTGGCTCAAGCCTGTAATCCCAGCATTTTGGGAGGCCAAGGCAGGCAGATTGCTTGAGTCCAAGAGTTCAAGACCAGCCTGGGCAGCATGGGGAAACCCCATCTCTACAAAAGATACAAAAATTAGCTGGGTGTGCTGGCATGCACCTGTAGTTCCAGCTACTCAGGTGGCTGAGGTGGGAGAATTCCTTGATCCCGGGAAGCAGAGGTTTCAGTGAGCCGAGATTGTGCCGCCACTGCACTCCAGGCTGGGTGATCAAGGGAGACCCTGTCTCAGAAAAAAAAAAAAAAAAATTGAAAGAAAAGGAAAGAAATGAAGTACTGATGAATGCTATAATATGGATGAACCTTGAAAACATCATGCTAAGTGAAATAAACCATCACAAAAGTCTCCATATTGTATGATTCCATTCATATGGAATGTCCCAAATAGGCAAATCTATGAAGAAAGAAAACTGATGGGTGATTGTCAGTCCGGGCATGGAGATGAGGGGAGCAACTGTTAATGGGCACAGTTTCTTTTGGGGATGATAAAAATGTCCAGGATCACCGGGCACAGTAGCTCACATAATCCTGGTACTTTGGGAGACGAAGGTGGGCGGATCACTTGAGGTCAGGAGTTTGAGACCAGCCTGGCCAATATGGTGAAACCCCGTCTCTACTAAAAATACAAAAATTAGCTGGGCGTGGTGGCAGGTGCCTGTAGTCCCAGCTACTCGGGAGGCTAAGGCAGAAGAATCGCTTGAACCCGGGAGGCGGAGGTTGCAGTGAGCTGAGATTGCGCCACTGCACTCCAGCCTGGGCGACAGAATGAGACTCCATCTCAAAAAAAAAAAAAAAAAAAAAAATTGTCCGGGAACTAGATTGCAGTGATAGTTGCACAAATCTGTGACTATACTAAAAAATCATTGTGAAGTCCACTTTTTTTCTTTTCTTTCTTTCTTTTTTTTTTGTTTTTTGAGACAGAGTCTCAAACTCTGGGAGGCAAACTCTGCCTCCCAGGTTCAAGCGATTCTCCTGCCTCTGCCTCCCAAATAGCTGAGATTACAGGTGCCTGCCACCACACCTGGCTAATTTTTCTTTTGAGACGGAGTCTCGCTCTGTCACCCAGGCTGGAGTACAATGGCGCAATCTCTGCTCACTGCAACCTCCGCCTCCCGGGCTCAAGCGTTTCTGCTAATTCAGCCTCCCAAATCCCTGTATCTGGGATTACAGGCATACGCCACAATGCCCAGCTAATTTTTGTATTTTTAGTAGAGGCGGGGTTTCACCATGTTGGCCAGGCTGATCTCGAACTCCTGACCTCAAGCGATTCACCTGCCTTGGCTTCCCAAAGTGCTGGGATTACAGGCATGAGCCATCACACCTGGCCAAAAACAATTTTTTTTTTGGAGGTAAAAGTTTCTCTCTCTTATCCAGGCTGGAGTGCAGTGGTGTGACCATAGCTCACTGCAGCCTTAAACTCCTGGGCTCCATTAATCTTCTCACCTCAGCCTTCCAAGCACCTGGGACTACAGGTGCGCACACTAACGCCCGGCTAATTTTTATTACTTTTAGTAGAGACGAGGTCTCCCTGTGTTGCCCAAGCTGATCTTGAACTCCTGGGCTCAAGGGATCCTCCTACCTCAGCCTCCCAAAGTGCTGGGATTACAGGTGTGAGCTACCATGCCAGGTCCACTTTAAATGGATGAATTGTCTGATATGTGAATTATACCTTTGATAAAACTGTTACTGTTATTTAAAAAGTCCTTACACAATATACTTAAGATGTATGCACTTTATGGCGTGTACTTCTACCCCAGTCAAATTGAAAACAAAACAAAACAAAATAATAGTAGTTTCCTACCAGAGGTGTCTGAGAAGATGGGCAGAGAGGGAGAAGATATTTGGGATCGGGTGCTTGTTGGGATGCCAGGGAGCAAGGGACTTACTTCCAGAGTCGCCTCTTGATGCACCCAAAAAAGTGCCAGGAAGATGAACAGGAAGCGGCCTCAAAAGACAGAGGGAGCTGGCGAAGGGCTGAGAGAAGTGCAAAGGATGGAATGCTACAGGGTAGAAAGGAACCCAGTTTCATGAAAACCCAGTTTGATGAAAACAGATTTGGTTTTGGCCAAAAACAAAACAAAAAACCACCTTTAAATGTTTACTGTAGGCTGGGCAAGATGGCTCACACCTGTAATCCCAGCACTTTGGGAGGCTGAGGTGGAACACCGGAGATCAGGAATTCGAGGCCAGCCTGACCAACATGGTGAAACCCCATCTGTACTAAAAATACAAAAATTAGCCGGGCGTGGTGGTACATGCCTGTAATCCCAGCTACTTGGGAGGCTGAGGCGGGAAAATTGCTTGAACCCAGGAGGTGGAGGTTGCAGTGAGCCGAGATCGTACCACTGCACTCCAGGTTGCGTGACAGAGCGAGATTCTGTTTCTTTTTTCCTTCTTTTTTTTTTTTGAGACGGAGTTTCACTCTTGTTGCCTAGGCTGGAGTACAATGGCTTGATCTCGGCTCACCGCAACCACCGCCTCCCGGGTTTAAGTGATTCTCCCTCCTCAGCATCCCAAGTAGCTGGGATTACAGGCATGCACCACCACACCCGGCTTATTTTGTATTTTTAGTAGAGATGGGGTTTCTCCATGTTGGTCAGGCTGGTCTCGAACTCCCGACCTCAGGTGATCCACCAGCCTCAGCTTCCCAAAGTGCTGGGATTACAGGCATGAGCTACCACGCCCAGCCAAGATTCTGTTTCAAAAAAAAAAAAAAAAAAAAAGAGTTTATTGTAAAGCAGCACCTTGAGGTAATTCTGCAAGTAGAAATTGAGTGCCTTCCATGTGTCCAGGCTAGGCATGGGGCCAGGAATCTGTGACTCTAAGCAGCTGCTTGCTGGGAAGTAAAAGTGGGAGGAAGGGAACAGGTTGGCAACTAGAACCACAAGGAAAAGCTGCATTCTGTCAGGGAAGATCCCTAGCCCTTGAGCAGGGCTGAGGCTGCGGGAGGCAGAAGACAGTTCAGAACAGGGATGGGGGTGTGTTGGGGAATGGAGGAGTCATGTTGGCTTCTCAGACTGGGTAGTGACAGCTTTGGCTAGAGGAGAGGAATTTCCCTCCCCCAGCCTGGCAGGGCTCTGAGTAGGGCTGAGCTGGGAAGGGTAGGGCAACACCTCTCCCTTTGGGCTTTATCAAAATTCCACTGCAGTGAATGCTAAATCTGCCAGAGCCCAGAAGTGCCATTTAGGCCATGACACCAGAAATCCAGATTCAGTTAATTTAGTGAGTTTTTAGGGATGAGGTTGAGGTACTAGGGAATTGGGATAGTGAGGAGGTTGACCTTGAGCAGACATTCAAATTTCTAACAAGCCGGTTGGGCACAGTGGCTCATGCCTGTAATCCTAGCACTTTGGGAGGCCAAGGTGGGAGGATCATTTGAGGTCAGGAGTTCAAGACCAGCCTGACCAACATGGCGAAACCCTGTCTCTACTAAAAATACAAAAAAATAGCCAGGCATGGTGGTGGGCACCTACAGTCCCAGCTACTCGGGAGCCTGAGGCAGGAGAATCGCTTGAACCCAGCAGGCGGAGGTTGCAGTGAGCCGAGATCGCACCACTGCACTCCAGCCTGGGCGAGAGAGTGAGACTTTGTCTCAGAAAAATAAAAAATAAGTAAATAAATAATTAAAAATAAGTTTCTAACAAACCCTTTAAAGATTCTGGTACAAGGAGGTTGGGGGGAACTCCATCTAATCCTCTCATACAGGTGACTCCTGGTAAACCAAGAAGCAGCTCTTCCTCTAACCTAATCTAAATCCTTTCTGCTGCCACTGTAATCACCCCGCCTTGCCTGCCTTTTTTGGTCAGGAATAAAATACCCCTAAACTTTTTTTTTATTTCTGCTGTTGGATTTAGGCCAGTGAAAATAAGGCACCCCAGGGGTTAAGTGAAATTTGAGCTTATCATTATTTCAGTTCATTCCTTGCTACCCTGGACCTTGTTGTCTCCTCCCACTGTGAACTATGAATTTAGAGGAGCTTCTGGGTCACTCAGGCAACGGAAGACAGGACTGCCATTCTCCTGTTTATTTATTCAAAATGTGTTTATACAAGTGGATGACTATACGGAGCAACTGAAACTCTCCTACACTACTGTTGGGAACGTTTAGTTGTGCAATCACTTCGGAAAACAGTTTGGTAGTTTCTTGTAAAGTTAAAACATAGACTTACCATATGATCCAGCAATCCCACTTCCAAGTATTTATCTGAGAGAAATAAAAGCATATATCCCCAAAGACTTGCACAAGAATTGTTTTTACTGCTTAAACTAGAATCAATTTTTTTTTTTGAGGCGGAGTCTCGCTCTGTCACCCAGGCTGGAGTGCAGTGGTGCCATATCAGCTCGCTGAAACCTCTGCCTCCCAGGCTCAAGCAATCTTCTCACCTTAGCCTCCCAAGTAGCTGGGACTACACGCATGAGCCACCACGCCTGGCTAAATTTTTGTATTTTTTGTAGAGACAGGGTTTTGTTATGTTGCCCAGGCTGGTCTGGAACTCCTGAGCTCAGGCGATCCACCCACTTTGACCTGCCGAAGTGCTGGGATTGTAGGCGTGAGCCACCATGCCTGGCCAAAAACTAGAACCAGCTCTAATGTTTGTCAGTATAAATTGTGGCATATCCATGTGCTATGCTACTTGGCACTGAAAAGGAATAGACTTGATATTATCAACAGCATGGATAAACCTCAAAAACATTACGCTGAGTTAAAACACCTTATTCATAAAAGAACACACTATATGGTTATCTTTTTTCTTTATATATACTTAATACATTAATATACTTAATTCATATTAATACACATTTTTTCTGATTGCTTTTTAACTGTTAATGATTGTGCTTTCTTTTGAACTCCAGTAAGTTTTGTTATTAAAATGTAACATACAATGTAAAGTGCTTAAGATATAGGTGTGTAGCTTAATAACTATTTACTAATTAATCCATCTGTGTTAATCACTTTGCTGATCAAGATATAAACATTTCTAGAAAATCTTTCTCATGTCTCCTTACAGGCTATATACCCTCTGAATGGAACCAGTTACTTACTTCTCTCACTTTAGGTTAATTTTCCCTGGTTTTAAACTTTATATGTTTGGAATCACACAAATTATATTGCATATTTAAGCTAAATATTTTATCTTGTTATAAATATTGCTTTGAGACGGAGTTTTGATTTTTTCGCCCAGGCTGGAGTGCAGTGGCTCAATCTCGGCTCAGTGCAACCTTCACCTCCTGGGTTCAAGCGATTCTCCTGTCTCAGCCTCCCAAGTAGCTGGGATCATAGGCGCCTCCCACCACGGCCAGCTAATTTTTGTATTTTTAGTAGAGACGGTGTTTCACCATGTTGGCCAGGCTGGTCTTGAACTCCTGACCTCAGGTGATCCACCAGCCTCTGCCTCCCAAAGTGTTGGCATTACAGGCGTGAGCCACCGCGCCCAGCCTGTTAGATGCTTTTCTTGCTTAGTACTATCTCATTAACATTTTGCAATTATATTATATTATATTATATTATATTATATTATATTATATTATATTATATTATATCATATCATATTATTTTTGAGACGGGGTCTTGCTCTGTCCCCCAGGCTGGAGTGCAGTGGCATGATCAGGGCTCACTCCAGCCCTGCCTTCTGGGCTCGAGGGATCCTTCCACCTCAGCCTCCCAAGGAGGTGGAACTACAGGTGCGTGCCACCACGCCTGGCTAATTTTTGTATTTTTTTTGTAGAGATATGGTTTCATTATATTGCCCAGGCTGGTCTCTAATTCCTGAGCTCAAGAGATCCACCCGCCTTGGCCTCCATATTTTGCAATTATAATCTGCAATGGAATCATAATTTTAAATTGCTGTATTGTTTGTAATATGTGCTTGGTTATACTTATATAATTATAAGTTGGTTTGTAATATGTGCTTGGTTATACTTGTATAATTATTCTCTCCTTTATTATACATGAGGTAAGAGAAGCTCAGGGAATCCATTCAGGCAGCAAGTGGAGAAACTAGCTCTCAAACCTGCATCTCAGGCTCTCATTCTTCCACTGCAAAAAAGCAAAGTGCTCAAATATGGTTACAGATCTGCAGAAGTCTTGCACAAGGGCATTATCATAGCAATAAGAATGACTAATAAGTATTAATGGCCCATGAGAAAAGAACAAATACCATTAATTATCTCAATATATTAGGCATATTAGTAATGTTTGTACAGAATTATTCATGCAAATATTATTAGCCTGTGTCGGGGACAGTTGTTAAACTCAGCAACAGGCTCACAGCTCAGCTTCGTGCCTCTGGTTCCAGATGTGCACGGGCCAGGGCTTCCAGGGACACGCCCCCGTGGGCCTCCAGGGAGCAAATCGACGCGCAGAAGGCGGGGCCCTGGGAGCGACAACGGTGTTATCCAATGGGCCGACAGCTGGAGCCGCCCCTGGCCAATGGGCGCGCTCCTCCGCGATGGGCGGAAGTGGTGAGGCAGCTCCTAGGGCCGTTGTTCAGTGCGGGGTCTGACAGAGGAGGCTCCGTGTCTGCAGCTAGTGTGTCAACTCAGCGTTTCTCCTCTCGTCCCTGGTGAGGTGTAGCGGCGGCACGCGGCTGGAGATCCCCTGTGGCCTCCAGTTTAGGAAGGGTCCAGCATCCCAAGGGAGGGGTGTGTGGGCGAGGGGGTCTCTGGGCCCGGGGTCGCGGCTGTGAGGAGAGGATGCCCGCGCGGCGGCATCTCAGGCACCTGGAGGAGGCCGCGCTTTCTCCTCAGGGAACCGGCGCCTTGGCAGCCCCCGGCGACGCCGCCCCCTTCGCGGCCTAGGTTGGTCTGGTGAGCCGGGAAGCGGGCGTCGTTCGCAGCGCCGCTGTGACCACCGCATCCCGGGCGGAGCTGGGCTCAGTGCCGGCCTGGGCCTAGAGTCCGAGCCTCGAGCTGCCGGCGTGGGGGATCGCGAGTGGCCTAATGCGGCCTCGAGGCCGAAGGACCCGAGTCCGAGCTCGCACTCCGACCCGCTGGTGCTGTGGAAAACTCAGGTGGCCTTCCGCTTTCGTAGCCTCTAAAGTGGGGACCAAGACTTTCACCTCTTAGGATTGTAGTCGGGATTAAAAGATTTTCCCGGTAAGCGTTTGGCAACTGCTATTATTTGAGAAGCCGCTTCTTCACTCCCCATCACCGACCTTCCCGGGGAAGGGGGCGATTGGAAACTGCCTTGGGGTATCTGGACCCGGCAGGGGAAGCTCCGCCGCCTCGGGCAGAGGGACGGTCCCCTCTGCAGACTAGAGAGATCTAGCTGACCCCCAACAGGCTCCTTATAAGCTTGAAGACTTTTCTGTGCCTCAACTCTTCCGTGCATTCGCCCGTTTCCTTGACCCTTTGAAGTATTGTCAGTCCTCTGCCTGAAGAATCTGAGGCCCAGAGAGGTTAAATCTGGCAGAACCAGCCAGACCTTGACCCCCAGAGGGGGACCCTGCAGGCTACCGCCAGTCTCCTTGCATCTAGAAAAGCAAGCACCTGCTACATCTGAGCTCTAGCCTTAGAGTTGGCCAGAGTGGGCTGGAATAGAGCACACCTGAAATCAGTCGGACAGCCTTCCTTAGTTGCCATTTCATATCAGAGTGAATATCTTTTTTTTTTTTTTTTTTGAGATGGAGTCACCTTCTGTTGCTCAGGTTGGAGTGCAGTGGCGAGATCTCAGCTCACTGCAGCCTCCGCCTCCTGGGTTTAAGTGATTCTCTTGCCTCAGCCTCCTGAGTAGCTGGGATACAAGCGCCCGTCACCACGCCCAACTAATTTTTGTATTTTTAGTAGAGACTTGGTTTTGCCATGTTGGCCAGGCTGGTCTCGAACCCCAGACCTCCAGTGATCTGCCCACCTCGCCCTCCCAAAGTGCTGGGATTACAGGCGTGAGCTGCTGCGCCCCGCCCAGAATGGGTGTCTTGAATTATGTCATTCCCTAGTTTAAAGCCCTTCAGTGGTTTACCATTGAGCTTGGAATCGAATCCAATATTCTTTCTGTCTTATATGACAAGACCATCTTGAGTCATTCCCCTTTTTTATTATGCTCTTCCAGATCTGCCTTTACTTTCTCTTTCATTGCTTTTAGGCCTTTTGCCCTTCCCACTGCCTGGATGGATTTCCCTGCATTCCCATCCTCTATCTTTGTCTTTTCGTGGTTGGCTCTTGTACTTCAGTTCTTAATTTAAATGTCGTCTCCCCAGAAAGTTCTTCCCTGACCACTCTTATCTACCTAAAGAAGATTTGCCTCTACTCCGCCCCCATTTATTTGTCAGTATACTTTTCCATCACAATACTCAGGTTATATGTATTTTTTTGCTTATTGTTTTTCTCTACCACTAAATCGCTTTATCAGAGACTATATTTCCTTATTTTGTAAAGTATTTTTAGTGCCAGGGCACAGTGGCACACAGTATGGTCTTCTTTTTCTTTGAGACAGGGTCTCACTCTGTCACCCAGGCTGGAGTGCAGTGGTGTGATCACAACTCACTCACTGTAGCCTCGACCTCCTGGGCTCAAGCCTCCCAAGTAGCTGGGACTACCTCAGCCTCCCAAGTAGCTGAGATTACAGGCATGTGCCACCATACCCACCTAATTTTTTGCTTTTTTTGTTTGTTTGTTTTTTTTGAGAGGGAGTCTCGCTCTGTCGCCCAGGCTGGAGTGCAGTGGCGTGATCTCAGCTCACTGCAAGCTCTTTTTAGTAGAGACTGGGTTTCACCATGTTAGGCAGGATGGTCTCGATCTCCTGACCTCGTGATCCACCTGTCTCGGCCTCCCAAAGTGCTGGGATTACAGGCATGAGCCACCTCACCTGGCTGCTTATTTTTTATAAAGGCAGGGTCTTACTATGTTTCCTGGCTGGCCTTGAACTCCTGAGCTCAAGTGATCCACCCACCCCAGCCTTCCAGAGTGCTGGGATTACAGGTGTGAGACACTGCACCTGGCCCACAGTATTGTCCTTTTTTTTTTTATTTTTATTTTTTGAGACAGAGGCTCACTCTGTTGCCCAGGCTGGGGTGCAGTGGTGTGATCCTGGCTTACTGCAACCTCCACCTCCCGGGTTCAAGCAATTCTGCTTCAGCCTCCCTAGTAGCTGGGACTACAGGCACCTGGCTAATTTTTTTATTTTTAGTAGAGAGGTGTTTCGCCATGTTGGCCAGGCTGGTCTTGAACTCCTGACCTCAAGTGATCCACCCACCTCAGCCTCCCAAAGTGCTGGGATTACAGGCATGAGCCACTGGACCCAGCCCCAAAGTATTGTCTTAATTAAGCATGTTGAACAAATGACTAAATACATGTTTTGAAAAGTGGCAACTCGCTTGATAATGCCAAAACCTTTAAAGAACCCTACTGGGGGCAGGATTTAAGACCATTTTTGTATCATGGAAAGGAATAATCTAAACTAAACAATGGTAGTAAAGTTGCCAGTGCTTTGCTTTCTGCATTGACATCTTGTTTAAAAAGCAGGAGAAACTTTATAGTGAAGAAATTTGGCAGACACCATATCAACTATGTGATCATGGTTTACATCAATAGTAAAATAAGACTGTTGACATCATGTACCTTCTGATATAAGGCACTGAGATGAGCACAACATGATTTCTATGGTGTTCTTGCCAAAAATATATAACCTGAATTTAATCATGAGAAAATATCAACAAACCCAAACTGAAGGACATTATATAAAATAACTAGCTGGCTGGGCATGGTGACTCATGCCTGTAATCCCAGCACTTTGGGAGGCCGAGGCTGGCTGGTGGATCATATGAGGTCAGGAGTTTGAGACCAGCCTGGTCAACATGGTGAAACCCCATCTCTACTGAAAATACAAAAATTAGCTGGGCATGGTGGCGCACACCTGTGGTCCCAGCTACTCAGGAGGCTGAGGTCGAGGTTGCAGTGAGCCGAGATCGCACCACTGCACTCCAGCCTAGACAGCAGAGTGAGACTCTGTTTAAAAAAAAAAAAAAAAAAAAAAAAAAGCCAGTATGCTTAACAAGGTCATGAAAGAGAAGGAAAGACTGAAGAACTCTCCCAAATCAAAGGAGATTAACTACAAGTAATAGCTAAATGCAGTGTGTGATCCTAGATTGAATGCTGAACCAGAAAAAGGGTGGGATGGTGATTTTTTTTTTTTTTTTGAGACAGGATCTCACTCTGTCACCCAGGCTAGGGTGCAGTGGTACAATCACTGCTCACTGCAGCTTTGACCTCCTGGGCTTAAGTGATCTTCCCATCTCAGCCTTCTGAGTAGTTGGGGCCACAGGTGTGTGCCACCACGTCTGGCTAATTTTTAAATTGTTTGTAGAGAAGGGTTTCACCATGTTGCCCAGGCTGATCTTAAACTCCTGGGTTCAAGCGATCCTCTTCAGCTCAGCCTCCCAAAGTTCTGGGAGTACAGGCATGAGCCCCTGTGCCTGACTTGTTGGTGAAATTTGAATAAATTCTATAGATTAGTTACTAGTATTGTATTAGTGTTAATTTCCTCTATTTGATAATTTTACTATTGTTATGATGCTTTTAGGGTAATTGGATGAAGTCTGTAAGGGATGTTATTTTATTTTATTTTTACTTATTTATTTATTTTTGAGACGGAGTCTTACTCTGTCGCCAGGGTGGAGTGCAGTGGCACGATCTTGGCTCACTGCAACTTCTGACTCCCTGGTTGAAGCGATTCTCCTGCCTCAGCCTCGCGAGTAGCTGGGATTACAGGCATGCGCCACCACACCCAGCTAATTTTTGTATTTTTAGTAGAGATGGGGGTTTCACCATGTTGGCTAGGATGGTCTCGATCTCCTGACCTTGTGATCTGCCTGCCTCGGCCTCCCTAAGTCCTGGGATTACAGGTGTGAGCCACCGCGCCTGGCCAGGATGTTATTATTATTATTATTTTTGAGACAGGGTCTCACTCTGTCACCCAGGCTGGAGTGCAGTGGCATGATCATGGCTCTCTGCAGCCTTAAACTCCCAGGCTTATCCTCTTGCACATTCCTCCTGCCTCGGCCTCTCGAGTAGCTGGGACTACAGGCACGCATCACCATGCCTGGGTAATTTTTTTTTTTTTTTTTTTTGTATTTTTTGTAGACATGAGGTTTCCCCATGTTGTGGCCAGGTTGGTCTTAAACTCCTGGGCTCAAGTGATCCGCCTGCCTCGGCCTCCCAAAGTACTGAGATTATAGGCATGAGCCACTGTACCCAGCCTAGTAAAAGTATTTTATTTTATTATTTTTATTTTTTAAAACTCCCTTATCCAATAAAATTATTTTAAATTGAAAATTTTAAAATAAGAAAATCCCAAGGGACTGGATATTGAATAAAATGCTTTAACATGCAGGTTTGGGTGACAGTTTCTGTATACTAGTTTTTTATTTTATTTTTTGCATGTCATCTTTAAAGCAGAAATGAAAGAGAAAGTTCATGTCTTCCTTTGTGGTTTTCAGGAAGAGCTAAAGATGGCTGAATTTCTAGATGACCAGGAAACTCGACTGTGTGACAACTGGTAAGACATTAAATCTAAGAAATGTTAGTGGAATGAGGACAGTCAAGCTTAATCACTATCATTTCCTGATTTAAAAACTGTTAGTGAAGACTGGCACAGTCTTGAGTTAAGCTTTCTATTTTGGTGTTTATAACCCACATGAATTACAAGAAAGAGCATCTCTTTCCTGATGAAATGAAACCGGTCGTAAAGTTAATAATCAGCTGGTTCCTGTTGGGGTTTTCCTAAGTACTTATCTTGGTATCTTGGTGCTATACAAGTGCTGTTACTGTAAGCTGACAAAAAAGCAAAGCAGAACTGTCTGCTATGTTTATTACTTTATTTTCCTTCACTGGGTACTTCTTTCACAATGTGCTATGTTTACCTTAGCAAACTGTGGTAGAAAGAGATGTGGAATAAGGAAAATAGTTTGACTCATTGGTGGAATATTTGAGCCAAATAACATTTTTGTCATCGTCGTTGTCTTTTTCTTTCTTCTCAGCCTAACTTTGGCAGAATTAGAATATAATTAGAGCAACAGCTGGTTACAATATTCTTTACCTGCTTGGAATTAAGATTTCATCTCATTGTAGGTGTCTTGCCATATTGTAGAGTATTTCTGCTATGCCACTATCACTTTCTACCATTTCATAAACTATTTTAGTTTTGTTTGGGTTTTATATGTATAGCTACTGAAACAGAGTAATCAGTGAAACTAATAATCAAAAGAAAACATGATTTTGTAAGAAAACAGACACATTGGTTTTTAGCATTAGTTAAGATACACCTATTTTATCAGTCCACTCCAATTAGGAGGAATCTCAAGCCTAGGACAAAATATAAATAACTATGCTAAGAGAGTTAAAGGGTGAGTTAATGGAAAGCTAGGGAAAAACAATGCTATTCAAAGCCAAAGAAATTAAAGAAAAAAGCAGATTAGCATAGAAGGCTGACTAAACCTGTAAAGAATTAATTTCTGGCTGTTTGTGTTTAGTGTTTGGAAAGTTCTTGGGAAATTTTCTGGAAGCTTTGGTTTGCCTTTCAGCTATTTCTATCTAAATGAAATTTCACCTCTAATTTGCTAGCCCTTCCTTGAGACTTTTAGCAGTTTTATCTGGATACGGAATTGTGTCCTCATTTATCTCACTTAAAACATCTTCATTTTATCCGAAGGTAGGAAGTAAGCATATTAGTATTTCGTCTGGTTGGAATGTTTGGTAGGAATATGTTGGCAGTTAAATTTTAAAAGAAAAAACCCAGCAGGCAACTGTTTTATATAATTGTTGCAAATATCTTTTTTATTTCAGCATTTCCTAAGAGGTGAATATGTGCAATAGTAAATGCTTTGTGGTCTTACTTGACAGTTGCTTTTGATTCTTGTTGCTTCATATTATGATGGTGTGGTCCTTAATATTTTTTGTTTTAATTCTAAAGTTTTAGGGGCCTTGTGTATGTAGTATGTCAACAAGTTATCCTGAACAGCCTTGTAAAGTAAATGCTAGACATTTAGTGTCTCCATATTTACCATTAAAATAAAAATTATTGCCAATATTATGAAAAAGGAACCCAGGTTTTCTACACCCTAAGCAGTAATTACTGACTTTAATTTTCATGGCATTTGTACATACATGATTTACAATCACAATATAACATTTCTTCTCTCACTTTGTTGGTATACTATATGTAACTTAGCTATTCCTTTCTTGCTTAGGTATTTTTAATGACTTTCATTTTTTACCATTCTATGATACTGTAATGAAAATATTCATACATAATCCCAAGAGTAGGATTATTGTGTTACAGAGTATATAATTTTATGGTCCTAGAAATGAATTTTCAGACTGTTTTTAGGCAGTTTATACTACCACCAGTAATGTATTAAAGTATTCGTTTCACAACATCTTTAAAAAGTTGGGATGTATTATTTTAACTAATTCAAAATGAGTAGTTTCCTTAGAAAGCTAAAAATTTGAGAGAAATATGGGAAGTTAAATCTGTCAGCAATTTTCCTCTTTATCCATTTGAGTTTTCTTCCCATCTCTCACAGTTGATTGTTCTGTCACCTTCCAGTGCTGCTTTGAGAGCTGCCTTGGGGTCCCTAGCTTGATAATTCCACCACTGGATGAAAATGAATTTGCACTTCCTTGGTGTCTTGGTCTTTCAGTTTGGAAGAATGACTATAGCTGGAGGCACATCATTTATCCTACTTCAAAATGTTTCTTAGACAATGTCTGAATATTAAAGGTTATTAAAAGAGAAATAAGCTATTTATAATTTAGTATGGGAGAGAGTTCTTCTAGTATTCAGCTTCAGAGGCAAAATATGGTATTAAATAATGTGTTTTATGACTATCTGTAGTGATCCTGTTCAGTATTTTATTTTTCTGAATTATTGTTATACGTACCTTCTTTAATGTAGTTTTTAGCTGGTGAAATTGGAATTTTACAATGGTCCTATCCAAATAAGTAAAAGTAAGGCCTTTGAATAGAATGTACCTTTAGTTCGAGTACATGTATAATCTTTTCATGTTTAAATGGTCTTACTCTTTCATGTAACATTATCACTTTACCTCCTTAATTTGTATAGCTTAGATATGATCTTTGAACCACTAAACTAAGTGAGAAAGGCAAAAATGAAGTGGAGAGACCAGACTGGTGGAGGAAAGGGTTCAGGATTTCATTTTTGTACAGCTTTACAGTGAAGTTTCTACCAACCCAGCCAGAGAGCATGTTCCTGTAGTCAGGAAGCATCCAGCCTGCTTTGAAAGGCATGTGAGGCATACGGGAGACAATTTCCCCTTCCCCTTTGACTATCCGAAAGCTGGAGTCTTCTTTTTTTGGTTTGACTTTTCATGGAATAAAATCCAATGAAATTAAACTACTTAAAAGTGAGGGAAAATCAGTGGTAGGGTGTTTTTTCACTTGTTTTTGTTGTTGTTTTGGTTTGTTTTCTGTTTTAAAATAATCCTGGAGCGTATCACTCTGCTTTGGGACATGGATGGTTTTGGAATAGCCTAGCTCCACTCTTTTTGGCATCTGACTTCATGTTGTGATCAGCTCTGACTTTGAGAAAGTAAGGCTGAGCTTTTAGATGGAGTAGTGCATAGCACCGGTAACTCAGAATGTTGCACAGAAGAGCCTTCAGGATTTAGTTCTTTTTTTTTTTTTTTTTTGATACGGAATCTTGCTGTCCCCGAGGCTGGAGTGCAGTGGCATGATCTCAGCTTTCTGCAACCTCCGCCTCCCGGGTTCAAGTGATTCTCCTGCCTCAGCCTCCCGAGTAGTTGGGATTACAGGTGCCCGCCACCACACCTGGTTAATTTTTTATATTTTTGGTAGAAGCGGGGTTTCACCATGTTGGCTAGGCTGGTCTTGAACTCCTAACTTCAAGTGATCTGCCTGCCTCAGCCTCCCAATGTGCTGGGATTACTGCACCTGGAAAGGATTTAATTTTTTTTTTTTTTTTGAGACAGAGTTTTGCTCTTGTTGCCCAGGCTGGAGTGCAATGGCACGATCTAGGCTCACTGCATCTTCCGCCTCCCGGGTTCAAGCGATTCTCCTGCCTCAGCCTCCTGAGTAGCTGAGATTACAGGCATGTGCCACCACACCTGGCTAATTTTGTATTTTTAGTAGAGACGGGGTTTCACCATGTTGGCCAGGCTAATCTCGAACTCCTGACCTTAGGTGATCTGCCTGCCTCGGCCTCCCAAAGTGCTGGGATTACAGGCGTGAGCCACGGCGCCTGGCCAGGATTTAGTTCTTGAAAAGCAGGAATGGTAATAGTCATGAGTTTGTAGGCTAGGTATTCACTAAAGATAAATAATGGAGACTAAAGATTGGACAGGACAGATTTCCATGTGATGCCACTGTGCAAGAAAAGGCATAGATTAGTCAGTAATGCTTGCCTTTTTCTTTGGTCTGTTTCCGTAGCAAAAAAGAAATTCCTGTGTTTAACTTTACCATCCATGAGATCCACTGTCAAAGGAACATTGGTATGTGTCCTACCTGTAAGGAACCATTTCCCAAATCTGACATGGAGACTCACATGGCTGCAGAACACTGTCAGGTGAGCCACCAAGTACTCAAATGTTTATACATGTGTTATACTTGCTGTTGTTCGTAAATGTGTTCTGTTTGCTATTGTGCAATAGCAAATGAGCATATTGTCCCAAAGCCAATTTATTGATTCTCACTTCTTACTCTAGGTGACCTGCAAATGTAACAAGAAGTTGGAGAAGAGGCTGTTAAAGAAGCATGAGGTTAGTCCATGGAGTGAGTTACCGTGGGCCCAGTCCTGCTGAGATTACAGACCCACATGCAGAGCAGGAAGCCAGTCTGGTTGAGTGTTAGTTCTCCACGAGCTCACATGCATACTGTTTCTCAAAGCCTGTTTGAGGCCTTGACTATGTAACTGCTGCCAGATTCGGCTACCTGGCTGTTGGAACTCCCTTGTGTATGTTGAGACTTGCGAAGTCTCTCCCTTTGGAACTGAGTCTATCATTTCTGCTGGGGTTTGGTTATTGGCAGCCTCACTGAATATGAAGCCAGCCCTAGAGTTGCCAGTATGGGATAACCTCTTTAGCACACAGTCTGCCTTACAAGCTAAGCTGTCATTTCATTTTAAATTCTTTTTTTTTTTTGAGATGGAGTCTTGTTCTGTTGCCCAGGCTGGAGTGCAGTGGTGTGATCTCGGCTTACTGCAACCTCTGCCTCCCAGGTTCAAGCAATTCTCCTGCCTCGGCCTCCTGAGTAGCTGGGATTACAGGCGCCCACCACCACTCCCGGCTAATTATTAGTAGAGACGGGATTTCACCATGTTGGCCTGACCTTGTGATCTGCCTGTCTCAGCCTCCCAAAGTGCTGGGATTACAGGCGTGAGCCACCACATCTGGCTTCATTTTAAAATCTTGAACACCTGGACAACATGCTATTTAACCTAAGAAATTCCTTAGCATTTGGTGAGAGAGAATAGAGTATCATTTGCTCGCTAGTTAAGATAAAACTGGCCGAAGGTTTTTGTTTTTTTTTTAAATACAGACAGGGTCGGCTGGGCATGGTGGCTCATGCCTGTAATCCCAGCACTTTGAGAGGCAGAGGTGGGCAGATCACTTGAGGTCAGAGTTTGAGACCAGCCTGGCCAACATGGTGAAACCCTGTCTCTGTTAAAAATACAACAATTAGCTGGGCGTGGAGGTGTGTGCTACTTGGGAGGCTGAGGCACGAGAATCGCTTGAACCCAGAAGGCAGAGGTTGCAGTGAGCCGAGGTCGCGCCACTGCACTCCAGCCTGGACGACAGGGTGAGACTACATCTCAAAAAAAAAAACCCAAAAAATAGAGACAGGTGTTGTCTCTATTGCTGTGTTGCACAGGTTGGTCTTGAACTCCTGGGCTCAAGTGGTCCTCCTGCCTCAGCCTCCCAAAGTGCTAGGATTACAGGCATGAGCCACTGTACTCAGCCCAAAGTTTTTTTTTTTTTGAGATGGAGTCTTGTTCCCGTCTTGCAGGCTGGAGTGCGGTGGTGCAATCTTGGCTCACTGCAACCTCCACCTCCCAGGTTCAAGCGATTCTCCTTCCTCAGCCTCCTGAGTAGCTGGGATTATAGGCGTGCTCTACCATGCCTGGCTAATTTTTTTTGTATTTTTAGTAGAGACAGGATTTTGCCATGTTGGCCAGGGTGATCTTGAACTCCTGACTTCAGGTGATCCACCCGCCTTGGCCCCTCAAAGTGCTAGGATTAAAGGCGTGAGCCACCATGCCTGGTCATTTTTCTTTTTTTTAATTAAAAACCTTTTTTAAGAGACAGAGTCTTACTCTGTCACCCAGGCTAGCATGCAATGGCATGATCATAACTCACTGCAGCCTCAAATTCTCGGGCTCAAATGATCTACCTGCATAGGTGGTACTACAGGTATAGGCCTCTATGCCTGGCTGATTTTATTTATTTTTGTTTTTCATAGAGTTGGGGTCTTGCTATGTTGCCCAGGCTAGTCTCGAACTCTTGGCCTCAAGTGATCCTCCCTTCTTGGCTTTCCCAAATGTCGAGATTACAGGCGTGAGCTATGGCACCTGGCCAAAACTGGCCAACGTTGAATGAGTATGTTAATTCACCAATTTAAAAATCCAGCCGGGCGCGATGGCTGATGCCTGTAATCCCAGCACTTTGGGAGGCTGAGGTGGGTGGATCACAGGGTCAGGAGTTCGAGACCAGCCTGGCCAATATGGTGAAACCCTGTCTCTACTAAAAATACAAAAATTAGCTGGGCATGGAGACGCACGTCTGAAATCCCAGCTACTCGGAAGGCTGAGGCAGGAGAATTGCTTGAACCTGGGAGGTGGAGGTTGCAGTGAGCTGAGATCGTGCCATTGCACTCCAGCCTGGGTGACAGGGTGAGACTCCATCTAAAACAAACAAAAAAAAACTGGCTCACCTTGTTTTCAAGTGTTGACATAAACTAACAGTCAAAAGCACCACTCAATCTTTTATAACGCAAGTGAAATCAGTGCTGTACCCCTTCAAGGAACCACGTGACAGTTTGTTCAGTTGAGCACAAGTTCCTTGCAGGAACAGTTGCTGGCAGAAGGGCTGTGTCTACAGCCCATGTGGAACCAAGGACAGTTTTCCCATTCAGTAGGGAGCATCCCTCAGCCTTGATCTTCATTTCTTGGCCGGGCGCGGTGGCTCACGCCTGTAATCCCAGCACTTTGAGAGGCTGAGTGGGCGGATCGTGAGGCGGGCGGATCACGAGGTCAAAAGATTGAGACCATCCTGGCTAATACGGTGAAACCCCGTCTCTACTAAAAATATAAAAAATTAGCCGGGCGTGGTGGCGGGCGCCTATAGTCCCAGCTACTTGGGAGGCTGAGGCAGGAGAATGGCGTGAACCGGGGAGGCGGAGCTTGCAGTGAGCCGAGGTTGCGCTACTGCACTTCAGTCAGGGCGACAGAGCGAGACTCCGCCTAAAAAAATGAATAAATAAAAATAAATAAATAAAAATCCAAACAGCTGTTTATATGGTAGTTATAGAAGAGTGGATATACATATGTAAAAATTCACCAAGGTATATACTTAAAGATTTGTGCATTTCATTCTGTGTGCCTCAAACTGTAACAACTTTATTTTATTAATTTATAATTAAATTACCCTTAAAGGTAATTCACAGCGGGCTACAGTGACTCATGCCTGTACCCTAGCACTTTGGGAGGCCAAGGCGAGAGGATTGCTTAAACCAAGGAGTTCAAGACCAGTCTAGGCAATATCGTGAGACCCCTATCTCTACAAAAAACTAAAAAATTAGCTGGGAATGGTGGTCCGTTCCTGTAGTCCCAGTTGCTCGAGGGGCTGAGGTACGATATTGTTTGAGCCTGGAGGTTGAGGCTGCAGTGAGCCCTGTTTGTGCCACTGCATTCCAGCCTGGGCGACAAAGTGAGACCCTGTTTCAAAAAAATAAAAATAAAAATAAAAAGGTAGGCCAGGCGCAGTGACTCAGCCTGTAATCCCAGCACTTTCGGAGGCGGAGGAGGGCGGGTCACTTGAGGTCAGGAGTTCAAGACCAGCCTGGTCAACATGGTGAAACCCCATCTCTACTAAAAATACAGAAATTAGCCAGGCATGGTGCCGCATGCCTGTAATTCCAGCTACTCGGGAGGCTGAGGCAGGATAATTGCTTGAACCTGTGAGGCAGAGGTTGCAGTGAGCCAAGATCACGCCACTGCACTCCAGCCTGGGCAACAGAGTGAGACTGTCTCAAAAAAAAACAAAAACAAAAACAAAAAATGCTGGGCGTGGTGGCTCACGCCTGTAATCCCAGCACTTTGGGAGGCTGAGGCAGGCAGATCACATGCGGTCCAGAGTTCAAGACCAGACTGGCCAAAGTGGTGAAACCCCATCTCTACTAAAAATACAAAAATTAGCCAGGTGTGGTGGTAGGCTCCTGTAATCCCAGCTACTTGGGAGGCTGAGGCAGGAGAATTGCTTGAACCCAGGAGGCAGAGGTTGCACTGAGTCGAAATCATGCCATTGTACTCCAGCCTGGGCAACAGAAGCGAACTCCATCTCAAAAAAAAAAAAAAAAAAAAATTAAACTAAAGTTCTATTCTAAATGCTACTCCAACATTTTCAGCACTGTTTGTATATACATGAACTACCTCTTGCAGGAAACACAATAAATTGATAAAAAGGCCATAGGTAGCTGAGGAACAGGGAAGAAGAGACATGATTTTTACATATATCCTTTTTGGGCTTTAAAATTGTATACCAGCTGTGCACAGTGGCTCACGCCTGTAATCCCAGCACTTTGGGAGGCCAAGGTAGGAGGACTGCTTGAGCCTATGAGTTTTGAGATCAACCTGGGCAACATAAGGAGACCCTTGTCTCTACAAAATAAAAAATAAAACAAAAAACCTAGCTAGGCATGATGGCATGTGCCTGTGGTCCCAGCTACTTGGGAGGCTGAAGTGGGAGGATCGCTTGAGCCCAGGAGGTCAAGGCTGCAGTAAGCCATGATCGTACCACTGCACTCCAGCCTGGGTGACACTGAGATCCTGTCTCAAAAAAAAGAAAAGAAAAATTAAAATTAAAAAATAAAATTTGATACCACGTAGATATAATGCCAATTCAGAAAGTTTTTTTTCAAAAGCTTTTTTTTTTTTTGTTTTCCACTCTTGTCACCTAGGCTGGAGTGCAGTGGTGTGATCCCAGCTCACTGCAACCTCCGCCTCCCGGGTTCAAGCAATTCTCCTGCCTCAGCCTCCCCAGTAGCTGGGAGTACAGGTGAATGCCACCACACCCTGCTAATTTTTGTATTTTTGGTAGAGTGGGGTTTCACCATGTTGGTCAGGCTGGTCTTGAACTCCTGACTTCAGGTGATCTGCCTGCCTTGGCCTCCCAAAGTGCTGGGATTACAGGCGTGGGCCACTGCCCGGGTCCCAAAGTTCTTTTATTAGATAAATAACACGGATTTGCTAGGAGTAGTGGCTCACACCACTTGAGGCTGGGAGTTTGAGACCAACTTGGCTAACGTGGTGAAACCCCTTCGGTGCTAAAAATACAAAAAAATTAGCTGGGTGTGGTGGCACGCACCTGTGGTCCTAAGCAACTCAGGAAGCTGAGGCACAAGAATTGCTTGAACCCGAGAGGTGAAGGTTGTAGTGAGCTGAGATTGCACCATGCACTCCATGCACACCACTCTGTCGCTGGGCGACAGCGAGACTTTCTCAAAAAATAATAATAATAAATGAAAAATAAAGCCTGTGCTAAATACAAATATGAAGGTTAGAGAAACCTGTGTCTTTCTAAAGTGCAGTTTCTTTTCCTCATTATTAGGTACTTAAGACTGAATTGGAGGCCAGGCGTGGTGGCTCAAGCCTGTAATCCCAGCACTTTGGGAGGCCGAGGCGGGCGGATCACGAGGTCAGAAGTTCAAGACCAGCCTGGCCAACATAGTGAAACCCCGTCTCTACTAAAAATACAAAAAATTAAGTGGGTGTGGTGGTGTGCGCCTGAAATCCCAGCTACTCAGGAGGCTGAGGCAGGAGAATCGTGTGAACCTGGGAGGCAGAGGTTGCAATGAGCCGAGATTGCGCCATTGCACTCCAGCCTGGGCGACAGTGCGAGACACTGTCTCAAAAAAAAAAAAAAAAAAAAAGACTGAATTGGAATAGTTGGTAGGGGACAGGGACATTGGAGCTTTGACAAACATCTGAATTGCTGTGATTCTTGTTATTTGCTCCTGGGCTTCTCTGGCTGGTTTTAGATTACTAAGTAATGTGTGCACAAAACAATATGATAGTTAGGGTGGCTGAGTAGCAGGCTCCCTCTAATATTTTATTTTCCTTTATAGAACATTGTGGCAGGAACAAAAGGGGAAGCTGTGACTCTTAAATAATTAAATACATTAAAAAAAGGCAGGAGAATCAAGGGTTGGAAGAGAAGATTGCAGTAGATACTCTTGGCTTTCCTTGCCCTATACTAAAACACACCTCTCCTAGATATGCATATTAACTGCCTCATTCCTCTGTTTTGTAGGAGACTGAGTGCCCTTTGCGGCTTGCTGTCTGCCAGCACTGTGATTTAGAACTTTCCATTCTCAAACTGAAGGAACATGAAGATTATTGTGGTGCCCGGACGGAACTATGTGGCAACTGTGGTCGCAATGTCCTTGTGAAAGATCTGAAGACTCACCCTGAAGTTTGTGGGAGAGAGGGGGAGGAAAAGAGAAATGAGGTTGCCATACCTCCTAATGCATATGATGAATCTTGGGGTCAGGATGGAATCTGGATTGCATCCCAACTCCTCAGACAAATTGAGGCTCTGGACCCACCCATGAGGCTGCCGCGAAGGCCCCTGAGAGCCTTTGAATCAGATGTTTTCCACAATAGAACTACCAACCAAAGGAACATTACAGCCCAGGTTTCAATTCAGAATAATCTGTGTGAGTTGTGCTTGGGATTAGGGAACTAGAATGGTATCAAAATCCCAAGGCAAATGGGAACAGGGCTTTGGGGCCAGATAGATCTTGATTATAGAAACCCGACTGTAGCTGAGTAACACTGGGAAGAATACCTCACTTTCCTATAAAATGGAAATAACCTCCATTGGATTATAGTTAGGGTTCATAATGGTGAGTATGATGACAGTGTTGTAAATAGCCAGCACTTATACAGATTGAGTATCCCTTATCCAAAATACTTGGGGCCAGAAGTGGTTTGGCTTTTGAAGTATTTGCATTATATATACTGGATGAGCATCTCAAATCTGAGAATCTGAAATCCAAAATGTTCCAGTGAGCATTTTCTTTGAGAGCCATATTGATGCCCAAAAAGTTTCAAATTTTGGATTTTTGGATTGGTGTGCTCAACCTGTATCTTATTTCCCTTAGGCATTTGCAAAGTGCTTTATACGTATTAACTCATTTAATTCTCTCATTATTTGAAGGTAGGTAAATTTGAAGGTAGAACTGAGATTTGAATTCAGATAATCTGACCTCGTGCTTTATACCATTCTACTGTAATTCAGAAAATAAGTATAAAATGTTTAGCACAGTGCCTGTCTCATAATTATGGCTCAGTAATATTGCTCAATAATACAGTTAGAATAATAATGGAGCCTTTTCACATGGCAGACTTTAATGTTCAAAGCTAGGAGACCCAGAGGGTGAAGAGAGCTAGTTGAACATGGTCATTTTTGTTCCTACCCGGATGCCTGTAAACCTTGACTGTTTGCTAGGCATGGACTTGAGTTGAGGGTGGTAACATTTCTAATGTATCCTGAATGTTGGTTGGTTTTTTTTTTTTTTTTTTTTTTTTCAGTTGAAGAACAAGAGAGGCAGGAAAGGAATAGAGGCCAACAGCCCCCCAAAGAGGGTGGTGAAGAGAGTGCAAACTTGGACTTCATGTTGGCCCTAAGTCTGCAAAATGAAGGCCAAGCCTCCAGTGTGGCAGAGCAGGACTTCTGGAGGGCCGTATGTGAGGCCGACCAGTCTCATGGCGGTCCCAGGTCTCTGAGTGACATAAAGGGTAGGCTTGCTTATTCTGCACTAGCCTCTTTCTCTACAGTTTTTGTAAGTCTTAGGTTATACAATTCTTATACAATTGAAAGATTTTAATGAAATAGAATTTGCCTTACTCTTTTTTGTTTCTTTTTTCTTTTCTTTTTTGGGACAGTCTCGCCCTGTCACCCAGGCTGGAGTGCAATGTAATGATCTCGGCTCACTGCAACCTCTGCCTCCTGGGTTCAAGTGATTCTCGTGCCTCTGCCTCCCAAGTAGCTGGGATTACAGGTGAATGCTTGAACCCAGGAGGCAGAGGTTGCAGTCAGCTGAGATTGTGCCACTGCACTCCAGCCTGGTGACAGAGTGACACCTTGTCTCAAAAAAAAAAGGCTCTAAAGGACATTATTGTACAAGTAGAGAACTTACATTAAAGTTACTGAGAGTGACATCCGTATTGTTTACATAGGAGAAAGCAGTGCCCTTGTTCTTCAAAGGCACATGATGAAGTACTTAGGAATAAAATGTTATGTGTTCAAACTTATTCTCAAATAGTTCAGGGGAAAAATACATAAAAGTAATGTGAGGAAATATTAAGCTTTGTGAATATAGATGAGGAGTATATGGGTATTTGCTATACTATTCTGAACATTTTTTTTTTTTTGGAGATGGAGTTTTGCTCTTGTTGCCCAGGTTGGAGTGCAATGGCACGATCTCGGCTCACTGCAACCTCTGCCTCCTGGGCTCAAGTGATTCTCCTGCCTCAACCTCCTGAGTAGCTGGGATTACAGGCATGTGCCATCACGCCTGGCTAATTTTTTTTTTTTTTTTGAGACAGAGTCTTCCTCTGTTGCCCAGGCTGGAGTGCAGTGGCATGATCTCGGCTCACTGCAAGCTCTGCCTCCCGGGTTCACGCCATTCACCTGCCTCAGTCTCCCGAGTAGCTGGGACTACAGGCGCCCACCACTACACCCGGCTAATTTTTTGTATTTTTAGTAAAGACGGGGTTTCACTGTATTAGCCAGGATTGTCTCTATCTCCTGACCTCGTGATCCGCCCGCCTCGGCCTCCCAAAGTGCTGGGATTACAGGCGTGAGCCACTGCGCCCAGCCATGCCCGGCTAATTTTTTGTATTATTAGTAGAGACGAGGTTTCGCCATGTTGGCCAGGCTGGTCTCAAACTCTTGACGTCAGGTGATCCACCTGCCTCAGCCTCCCAAAGTGCTGGGATTATAGGTGTGAGCCACTGCGCCCAGCCATTCTGGGTAATTTCTTATCAGTCTTCTAGTTCACTGATTTTTCTCTGTAGTTATTTCTAATCTGTTGTTTAATGTGTCCCTTAAGATTTTCACTTAGTGATTATATATTTCATTTTGAGTTCTGTTTGATCCTTTTCCTCATTGTACCTCCTAATTTTTAAAATAATCTTTTGTTCCATAGTCATATTACAGTTCCCGCTTTGGTTTTTTGTTTTGTTTTGTTTTGTTTTTTTGAGGCAGGATCTTGCTCTGTCACCGAGGCTGGAGTGCAGTGGCGTGATCGCGGCTTACTGCAGCCTCCGCCCCAAGGCCTCAAGTGATCCTCCCATTTCAGTCTCCGATGTAGCTGGGACCACAGGCATGCACCACTACCTTTTTTTTTGTATTTTTAGTAGAGATGGTTCCTTACCATGTTGCCCAGGCTAGTCTCGAACTCCTGAACTCAAGCAATCTGCCCCACCTCAGCCTCCCAAAGGATTGGGATTACAGGCATTAGCCACTGCGCCCAGCGTAGTTCCCTCTTTAACATGTCTTTAAACATGCTAAATATACTTATTTTTCTTTTGTGTCCAAAAATAGCAAAAACTGTTTCTTTGCTATGTTGTTTCTGCGTCTCCTGTTCATGGAGGCTTGCTACGTGTGTGTGTGAACACCAAGTTTTCTAGCATGTTCCTCTGAGAATTTATAAATGCTTCTGGCAGGCACATAGAGATACTACCATTAGGGGTAACTTTAAGCTTTTGGCCTGGACTTTTTTTTTTTTTTTTTTCTTGAGACAGAGTCTCCCTCTGTTGCCCAGGCTGGAGTGCCATGGCGCGATCTTGGCTCATTGCAACCTCCGCCTCTGGGGTTCAAGTGATTTCTCCTGCCTCAGCCTCCAGGGTAGCTGGGATTATAGGCTTGTACCACCATGCCCGGCTAATTTTTGTATTTTTAGTAGAGACAGGGTTTTACCATGTCGCTCAGGTTGGTCTGGAACTCCTGACCTCAGGTAATCCACCCACCTTGGCCTCCCAAAGTGCTGGGATTATAGGCGTGAGACACCATGCCTGGCTGGCTTGGACTTTTAAAAAGCATAAACATAGCTGAGCATCATGTCTCATTCCTGTAATCCCAACACTTTGGGAGGCTGAGGCGGGAGGTTCATTTGAGCCGAGGAGTTCAAGACCATCCTGGGCAACAGAGTCAGACTTCATTTCTACACAATATAAACAAAAACTAGCTAGGCATGATGGCACACACCTGTAGTCTCAGCTACTGGGTAGGCTGAGGTGGGAGGATCTCTTGAGCCTGGGAGATCAAGGCTGCAGTGAGCCAAGATTGCACAACTGCACTCCAATCTAGGCAACAGAAAAAAAATCACAAATGCGAATTTATGTAAAAATAGAAACATAAAAAACAGAAGCACAGACTGTGACCCCATACCTATGTAAGGGGCCAAGCTCTAGTTACTCTACTTGGTAGAGACTTTTCTCTCTTTTACCCAGAACTAAAATCTAGATGGGTAGAAGGGTAAATTTCCCTACATCCTGCCATTGTTCACCCTCCCATTTGTTTAGCAGTTTTCCTGAGGATGTTGTGTCTGGGAATCTTGGGTTTAAAATGTATCGATTTGTTCACTTCAGTTACTTTTAGGCAGCATTTTTTGGTACTGGGAGGAGTATTCAGGATATTGTTTGCCAGTTTATCTGTAAAATAAGGATAATGTAGGATTTACTTCGTAAGTTTTTTCTGAGGATTGAAATAGTGTGTGGAAAACACTTAAGATTATTGCCTACGGTTATTACACATTTAAATCGCTTCCTTAGAGTAGTGAGTAGCAGGTAAACTACTGCTATACTGCTACTCAGGAAATTGGGGTCAAGTACATTTCTTGTTTTGTCATGGAAGTTTTGGCCTAGAGTTTATCTCTTGGATGGGTTGCCTCTGAGAATATACAGCCCCACAAATTGCTATCTATAAGAAACATTAAAGAAAGCCAAACTTCTATATAAGACCCCATAAAGAGGATAAAAAGTTAAATTCAAGTTTGTTTTTGTTCATCCTGAGTCTCATTGTGTGGCCTAATACCTAGGTGCAGCTGACGAGATCATGTTGCCTTGTGAATTTTGTGAGGAGCTCTACCCAGAGGAACTGCTGATTGACCATCAGGTGTGTTATGAATTACTTGAGGACTTTTAGTAGGATTGTATGCAGGCCATAATTGGTGTTACAGGCCACATGAGGCCTTGAACAAATCATTTTAATACAATGCCCATGGTAGGAATAGCAAGTGTTCTTTTCCATGATGTGAGTGGCATACAGATATGAAAACTTAGCCTTGTTCCTTCTTAGAAAAAGTGATGGCATCCTTTGTAGGGACATGGATGAAATTGGAAATCATCATTCTCAGTAAACTATCGCAAGGACAAAAAACCAAACACCGCATGTTCTCACTCATAGATGGCAATTGAACAGTGAGAACACATGGACATAGGAAGGGGAACATCACACTCTGGGGACTGTTGTGGGGTTGGGGGGAGGGGGGAGGGATAGCATTAGGAGATATACCTAATGCTAAATGACGAGTTAATGGGTGCAGCACACCAGCATGGCACATGTATACATATGTAACTAACCTGCATATTGTGCACATGTACCCTAAAACTTAAAGTATAATAATAATAAGAAGAAGAAGAAGAAGAAGAAAAAAAAACAATAGTGAAATAACAGCAAAAAAAAAAAAAAAAAAAGTGATGGCAGTGATGTATGCCTGTAGTCCCAGCTACTCAGGAGGCTGAGGTGGGAGGATTGCTTGAGCCCATGAGTTTAAGGCCAGCCTGGGCAACATAGTGAGACCCCAGCTCTACCAAAAAAAAAAGGGGGGGCAGGGAATGATGCTCATTTCAGCAGACCTGGAAATCTCATGGTAGCAGCCCTTTCATGTGGTAGTGACTGGTGCACATATATCTCCACTACCCGTTTTGTGATCTGGTCTCATCTCATGCCACATTTTGATTTATTGGAGCTGTATTGAAGTCCTTGCATTTTTCTAGAAAGGTCAAGGGTGTTTTCTGCACATTACTTTATCTACCTGAAAGGTGTCTGGCCTTCTGCCCCTGTCTCCTTAACACATCCAACAACACAGACCCCTTACTTGTAGAGTTGGTTCAGATGTGACTTTATGGAAGCCATCCTGATAGGTACTATGAAGGCTAGGTCAGGAACCACACCTGTGTGCTTCTGAAAGTCTGTGCCCACCTCTCTTATAGTTTGTCACTTTATGATGTGGTCTTCTGATCTCCTGTTGGTCTGCACCACTAGGCTGAGTTCCCTGAGGGCAGGTTCTGGGTTTTCCCAGTTTTGGAATCTCTAAATACTTGGTATCTGAAAAGGTGTCAGTTATTTGAATGATTGACTATTCTTGAGCCATTTAGGAATGATGAGCAAATAGCTTTATGTGTTTGAGGATTACCTGATGGAGGGAACTTCTGTTTTTTTTTTTTTTTTTTTTTTTTGAGATGGAGTCTCACTCTGTCGCCTAGGCTGGCTGGAGCGCAGTGATGTGATCGGGGCTCACTGCAACCTCTGCCTCCGGGGTTCCGGCTGTTCTCCTGCCTTAGCCTCCAGGGTAGCTGGGACTACAGGCACACACCACCATGCCTGGCTAATTTTGTATTTTTCGTAGAGACAGGGTTTCACCATGTTGGCTAGGCTGGTCTCAAACTCCTAACCTCGTGACCTGCCCACCTCAGCCTCCCAAAATGCTGAGATTACAGGCGTGAGCCACCACGTCTGGCCTGGAGGGAACTTCTTGTTCCCTCAATACTCTGATTTGGTTTGGCCTAGTCTGGCATTTCCACAACTACCAAATAGTGCCTGTGCTCTGGATGGTGGAACATACTTTCCCCCATAAATGAAATAATATATTATTTGAATACATGTAGTTTTTGTTTTGGGAGTACCATAGAAAATCCATTAACAAAGATAATAAAGAATATTTGTGCCTCTCTTTTACTGTATGGGTGTGGTGGGAAGAACCTTGAATCTTTTCAAATTAATTTAAAAAGAATGAACACACTTTAAAAAACCATAAAAATATTTAAAAGTAAAATGAGTGTTCTATGTGTATTCCTCTTTTTTGTTCCTCTTTCCAATATTAAGCATTTAAAAAAATCTTTTTTTTTTTTTTGAGATGGAGTCTCACTCTGTGACCCAGGCTGGAGTGCAGTGGTGCGATCTCGGCTCACTGCAACCTCTGCCTCTCAGGTTCAAGCAATTCTCTGCCTCAGCCTCCCAGGTAGCTGGGATTATAGGCAAGTGCCACCACGCCCGGCTAATTTTTGTATTTTTAGTAGAGACGGGGTTTCACTGTCTTGGCCAGGCTGGTCTTGAACTGCTGACCTCGTGATCCACCTGCCTTGGCCTCCCAAAGTGCTGGGATTACAGGCGTGAGCCACTGCACCTGGCCAAGCATTGTTAAAATTATATGACTTCTTCTAGAAAATATTTTAGGAATGTAGTTTTTTTCTTAACCTCTGATTTTTGTTTTTAACCTATATTTTTTGAATGACAGACAAGCTGTAACCCTTCACGTGCCTTACCTTCACTCAATACTGGCAGCTCTTCCCCCAGAGGGGTGGAGGAACCTGATGTCATCTTCCAGAACTTCTTGCAACAGGCTGCAAGTAACCAGTTAGACTCTTTGATGGGCCTGAGCAATTCACACCCTGTGGAGGAGAGCATCATCATCCCATGTGAATTCTGTGGGGTACAGCTGGAAGAGGAGGTGCTGTTCCATCACCAGGTAAGGGTCCCTGGAGTCCTTGTCCATGTGGCTCTGTGCGTGAACCTGAGGCTTCCAGAGCTGAGAACACTTCCTTAGCCTTTAAGTTGCATTCCATCCTGACAAGGAATGCACACACTTGGCTTCTGGCCATGTCATCTTTGTGAGCTGTCTGTGGTAACCAATACCGCAGGCTTTCAGACTTTCCCTCCCTTCGGGCAACTGAAGCCATCTTGTTACTAGCTGAGGACCAAAGAGCCAGGACTCTATTTGAGCAGGTGTGGAAGGAAGCCTTGTCAGAGAGTTTAGATGACAGTCTCCCTGCTTTTCACCAGCTGGGTTTTTCCCATTGTGGTGGCATTTGAGACTTGCATTCTAGGAGACCTGAGGGTCTACTTCTGGTTTTGTCCTGTGGATGACCCTCACTGGGGCCATCTGTAAGTGAGGGAGTTGGACTAGACAATATGAAGTCATTTTTCAGCATTTACAGTATAGGATTCCAATCTATTAGTGGAAAATATGTTTTCTGCCCAATCGTATATGTTACAGGGAGTGAGAGTCAACACTGCAGCTACCATTTCTGTAGTTGATGCCATGTAGCTGTTACTAGAACATTGTACATTTCATTTCTGTAATAAAGACTCCTGCTTTTCAGAGGCCAGGCATGGTGGCTTATGCCTGTAATCCCAGCACTTTGGGAGGCTGAGGCGGGCAGATCACTTGAGGTCAAAAGTTTGAGACTAGCCTGGCCAACATGGTGAAACCCCATCTCTACTAAAAATACAAAAATTAGCTGGATGTGGCGGCGGGCACCTGTAATCCCAGCTACTCGGGAGGCTGAGGCATGAGAATCACTTGAACCTGGGAGGCGGAGGTTGCAGTGAGCCGAGATCACACCACTGCACTCCAGCCTGGGTGACAGAGCGAGACTCTGTCTCAAAAAAAAAGAGAAAGAAAGAAAGAAAAAAAAAGACTTTTGCTTTGGGATCAAACAGTAGATAAGTGACTGCTTACCCTCTAGGGCAGACTGAAATAAGCAACCACACAAATAAATACTCTGGTGAGAGTATAGAAATGCTTTTCAGCTGCTCTGAAGGTAGTGAGTTCTCTCAGTTGATTGTTCACAGTCAGTTACAGATCGAACTCCTTGTTCTACTCTTTTCCCCGTTCTCACTATTGTACTTGAATAGTCTTAAAAAACAGAAAAAGAAAGAAAGAAATGTTTTTCTGGGCTCCAAGATCAGCCCTTCCCGCATCCCTGCACAAATCAGAAAGTGTTTCTGTCAGTGCCTCATGTGCCGATGGGATTGAATGCAACCATTCCAGATGTGTGGTTTCTGAAAGTTCCCAGAACTTTCAGAGGTTGTCAAAGTCCCCCTCCAGATGAGGAATACACTGCTGTTCCTCCCATCGCATGCTCTTTTCTGGGAATGACTCAATTCAGAGGTACTAATTCTGGTTTTTCTTGTTTAGGACCAGTGTGACCAACGCCCAGCCAACCATGTGACAGAGGGGATTCCTAGACTGGATTCCCAGCCTCAAGAGACCTCACCAGAGCTGCCCAGGAGGCGTGTCAGACACCAGGGTATTTATTAGCCAGGACTCAGCCAAGGCCGCAGGTCTACTGCTGGCTCCGGCCTGTTTACCACTTCTCATCCACTGCTCTAACGTGGGGATTACCTGCATCTCAAATTTCCAAACACACTAGGGTCTCATAGGGCACTCCTCTGCAGGTAGTTGTGGTCCCACATTAGACTGAGCTCTCTCAAGTGTGTGATTTTTAGGGTAATGGCTTTGCGGACATCCATGAGATACACGTAGTAGTAAGTGCTTGTAATAAGTTTCTGGTTTCCTGTCTGTGCACTTAGTGGATTATTTGTAGATAATTTGCAGACCTTATGGTAGCTACCCTGGGCCCCCATTTCAAGTTGAAATACACTTAGGGTACTCAAACCTATTATTATTATTTAATTTTTTTGTAGAGACAGAGTCTTGCTCTGTCACCCAGGCTGGAGTGCAGTGGCACAATCATAGCTTACCACAGCCTCAAACTCCTGGGCTCAAGTGATCCTCTCTCCTCAGCCTCCCAAGTAGCTGGGACTACAGGCACACTCTACTACACCCAGCTAATTTTTTTGTTTTTGTAGAGATAGGGTCTTGCTATGTTGCCCAGGGTGATTTCGAACTCTTGGCCTCAAGTAGTCCTCCTGCCTTGGACTCCCAAAGCATTGGGGTTACATGCGTAGGCCACTGTGACTGACCTCAAACTTATTTATTTATTTTTTTTAGACAGGGTCTCTTTGTCATCCAGGCTGGAGTGCAGTGGCGTGATCACTGCAGTCTCAACCTCTTGAGCTCAAGCGATTCTCCCACTCTTAGCCTCCTGAGTAGCTGGGACTATTAGGTGCCCACCAACACACCCAGCTAATTTTTAATTTTTTTTTGTAGAGTTGGGGTTTCACCACATTGTCCAGGCTGATCTTGAACTCCTGGGCTCAAGTGTTCCTCCCAGCTCGGCCTCCCAAAGTGTTGGGATTACAGGTGTGAGCCATCACACCCAGCCTCAAACTTATTATTATTACTTAAGACCATCATGTTTAGGCAAGTAAACTGTTTTTGAAACCTCACCACTACAAAGCCAATTAGAAATTATTTTTCGGCTGGGCATGGTGACTCACGCCTGTAATCCCAGCACTTTGGGAGGCTGAGGTGGGCGGATCACAAGGTTGGGAGTTCAAGACCAGCCTAGCTGACATCATGAAACCCCGTCTCTACTAAAAATACAAAAATTAGCCGGGCGTGGTAGCGGGCGCCAGTAGTCCCAGCTACTTGGGAGGCTGAGGCAGGAGAATCACTTGAATCCAGGAGGCAGAGGCTGCAGTGAGCCAAAATCATGCCATTGCACTCCAGTCTGGGCGACAGAGCAAGACTCCATCTCAAAAAAAAAATTATTTTTCAAGGTTTGCTTGCACACTATTGTTGAATAGTTAGGAGGCTGTCTTTGAGGACTCAGATAATATGTGCAGAATTGATAAAATATCCCCATCTCTGCCCTGGAGATGTGGGTTCCAGCAGCCTTTTGGGGTGAGCAGTTGTCTTTTTTTTTTTGAGACACAGTCTTGCTCTGTCTTGTCCAGGCTGGAGTGCAGTGGCATGATCTTGGCGCACTGCAGCCTTCACCTCCTGGGTTTAAGTGATTCTCCTGGTCTCAGCCTCCTGAGTAGCTGAGACTATAGCCGTGTGCCACCTCACCTGGCTAATTTTGTATTTTTTTTTTAGTAGAGATGGAATTTCACCATGTTGGCCAGGCTGGTCTCGAACTCTTGACCTCAGGTGATCCCCCCACCTTGGCCTCCCAAAGTGCTGGGTTTACAGGCATGAGCCACCACGCCTGGCTGAGCAGTTGTCTTCTATCTGGAATCTTTTTGTTCCTGCCCTAAACCTGGCACTATAGCCAGAGCAGGCTTTTTCCTAAAGCTGTTACCATTTTCTCTTCTCAGGAGACCTGTCTTCTGGTTACCTGGATGATATTAAGCAGGAAACAGCTAATGGGCCCACCTCCTGTCTGCCTCCCAGCCGACCCATTAACAATATGACAGCTACCTATAACCAGCTATCGAGATCAACATCAGGCCCCCGACCTGGGTGCCAGCCCAGCCCTCCTCGTGTGCTGAAGCTCAGCAACTCAGACAGCCAGGACATCCAGGGGCGGAATCGAAACAGCCAGAATGGGGCCATAGCCCCTGGGCACGTTTCAGTGATTCGCCCTCCTCAAAATCTCTACCCAGAAAACATTGTGCCCTCTTTCTCCCCTGGGCCTGCAGGGAGATACGGAGCTAGGTAAGAATCAGTAGCCCAGGAATGGGGCTTGGGAGTAGCTGAAGTGAACATGGGCAAAGGCCTGGTTACCCTTGCCAGGCCTGGGGTAAGACTGAGGTCCTTGCATGGTAAGGGGAGGAGTATGGATTTTCCCTGTATTGTCACCTGACTCCAAAAAAATTATTTTGTGGCCCATGGGTTTTTTGGGGTTTGTCTGCTAGCATAGGGCTGCTTCCTGTTCCCTCTGAGTTTGCTGACCTTTGCTCAGGGACAGTTCAGGAGCTAGTTTCCAATTGTTTTCTTTCAGTGGTAGGAGTGAAGGTGGCAGGAATTCCCGGGTCACCCCTGCAGCTGCCAACTACCGCAGCAGAACTGCAAAGGTAAGGTGGGCTCTAGCCCATGATGCTCGGGGGGACTCAGACATGGTGGGGCTTGTGTGGCTCCTGAAGTTGTAGAAGTTGTTGGGACCAGGCTGGTTGTGGTTCAAAGATTGTTCCTTTGGCTTTTGAGAAGGAGGTTTCTAAGGAAGCGGGACATTTTCGGGGATCCAGGGGAGGAGTAATGCTTTTTCACTTTTTATGTAAAGCTTCGTTTGTGTTGTGTTGTTCACCAGGCAAAGCCTTCCAAGCAACAGGGAGCTGGGGATGCAGAAGAGGAAGAGGAGGAGTAATGGTGTCTCCAGAGACTTTGCATCGGTTCCTGTCTTCTGTGCACAGCAGCACTTGCCGCTATGCAGGCCCACCTCTCTGGCTCTTTGGGTGGGAGAGTTTTTCCAGATTTTAGATTTTTCTAGGTTATGGCCATTTTGTGTCTTTTGAGGTTGTGCTGTGGGGGTTTGGGTTTGAGGGAAGGGAGCAGGGTGGCGGTTGAGGAACGCTTCAGCCTTAGCTGCTACCTTTCGGCAGCAGTGAAATACAAGCTGCAGCCTCGGCTGCCAGGGCTCCCTTTTGACTTACTGTCGCCACTGCCCCTTGGTGCTGTGTGGTCCCGGTGGAAGGAGGGGAAGATTTTGGAAACCTGGTAGCCACCAGTAAAGTGATTCTCTGCCCTGTTGGGGCCTAAATTTGGGGGCTTTTGGGCAACCTCTCCCTGTACTGCCTCTGTCCACACTCGATTGGGCCCCAGGTGTGTATGAGGCGCTCTGGTAAGGTGCTCAGGCCAGTTGCAATGTCTGTCAGTAACGAGGCTTTTGATGTGTTGAGCTGGAGGTGAGTGGACTGGGGGCTGTGTTTTAAGCTGCTTCCTTGGCATTTGGCATCACTGCCTTCTGTTCCCTGGGGAGCATGGATCTTTTGTCCTCACTGCTTTCTAATGGGGAGGGCTGAGGGCTCCCTGTCCCCACAGCGGGTATGTTGGGCTCTGCCCCAGCCCCACGCTTGCTCTGAAAACCAAGTGTCAGAGCCCTTTCCCCTTGTTTTTATTTTACTGTTATAATAATTATTAACTTCCTTGTAATAGAAATAAAGTTTGTACTTGGAGTTCAGCTCAGTCTTGTGGTTCCTTCTCCTGTGTGCTTTAGAGACTGCAGGGAGGCCAGGGTAGGCTGGAGTCAGCCCTGGGGTTGGAGGAGGTGAGCAGGGCTGGGCTTTCTCCGGCACTCCAGTAACCCTCGCAGCTCCACCATGAGTCCCTTCTTGGAGTACACAGACATTGAACGTGTAGTGTTTTAAATTGGACTTCTTCTGAGAAAACTGACAGGCTTGCTGCAGCTCCGGTGATGATTGGGGCGAGAAGGGGTGCCTCTGACTGAATAGAGAAAAGCAGATTCTTCAAAAGCCTTCATCCTGAGAGGAGTTAAGCCCTAGCAGGATTAGCTGTTACCCCCTCAGTGCCTCCGTCTGCATAGGACCACTGAGCACCGTAGGTCATTTTGAGTTCCTTTGTTCTTCCAACAACCTGTTGGGGTGGGAAAGGTGGGAGGAACTGCCCTATTTCATAGATGGAACACTAGACATGGGAACCATGTGGCCAGTTCTTTGCAGAGGCAGGTCTCTGAAAAGAATTATCCTGAGAGAAAAAGCTGCATGCGCATGTACGCGCGCACACACACAAACGATACATAGTAGGGTTAGATCTTTGAGTGTATGTCAGTTATATCTCAGTAAAACAAAATCACCTTAGCTCAGTGAGACTTTCATGTGTTGCGTGAAAGAAACTGGAGGGACTCGGACTTGCATGGCTTCTGCTGTCACTGAAATCTCCCTGGAACTTCAAAAAGTTGGGAGGAAGGATCCAGGGCAGCTCTAAGTCCTCTCCCCAGCTGGGCCGGAGAACAGTCATGTTGCCCTTAACTGTCTGTTGGGGTGTGGGGATAGACCTGCCAGAAAGTCAAACTCTCCCCACTCTGCCTTTGGTTGGATTAGACATTGAGTAAAATAGTAGGAGGTTGGTTGGTTTTACACTGTTTTTTGAGACAAGAGTCTTGCTCTGTTGCCCGGGCGGGAGTGCAGCGGTGCGATCTTGGCTCACTGCAACCTCCACCTCCCAGGTTCAAGTGATTCTCCTGCCTCAGCCTCCTGCGTAGCTGGGATTACAGGTGTGCGTCACCATGCCCAACTAATTTTTGTATTTTTAGTAGAGACCGGGATTCACCATGTTGGTCAGGCTGGTCTCAAACTGCTGACCTCGTGATCTGCCCACCTCGGCCTCCCACAGTGCTGGGATTACAGGCGTGAGCCACTGCGACCGGCCAACAATGGGGTTTTCTAAATATACAATTATGTCATCTGCAAACAGAGACAATATGATTTCCTCTCTTCCTACTTGGATACCCTTTATTTATCTTGCCTGACTGCCCTGACCAGAACTTCCAACACTATGTTGAATAGGAGTGGTGAGAGAGGGCATCCTCGTCTTGTGCCAGTTTTCAAAGGGAATGCTTCCAGTTTTTGCCCATTCAGTATGATATTGGCTGTGGGTTTGTCATAAATAACTCTTATTATTTTGAGATGAGTTCCATCAATACCTAATTTATTGAGAGTTTTTAGCATGAAGGGGTGCTGAATTTTATCAAAGGCCTTTTCTGCATCTATTGAGGTAATCATGTGTTTTTTGTCATTGGTCTATTTATATATTACATTTATTGATTTGAGTATGTTGAACCAGCCTTGCATCCCTGGGATGAAGCTGACTGATGGATAAGCTTTTTGATGTGCTGCTGGATTCAGTTTGCCAGTTTTTTTTTTTTTTTTTTTGAGACAGAGTCTCGCTCTGTTGCCCAGGCTGGAGTGCAGTGGCGTGATCTCAGCTCACTGCAAGCTCTGCCTCCCGGGTTCATGCCATTCTCCTGCCTCAGCCTCCCGAGTAGTTGGGACTACAGGCGCACGCCCGGCTAATTTTTTTGTATTTTTAGTAGAGCCAGGGTTTCACCGTGTTAGCCAGTATGGTCTTGATCTCCTGACCTTGTGATCCACCCACCTTGGCCTCCCAAAGTGCTGGGATTACAGGCGTGAGCCACCGTGCCCAGCCAGTTTACCAGTATTTTATTGAGGATTTTCACATCGATGTTCATCAGGGGTATTGGCCTGAAATGTTCTTTTTTTGTTGTGTCTCTGTCGGGTTTTGGTATTAGAATGATGCTGGCCTCATAAAATGAGTTAGGGAGGAGTCCCTCTTTTCCTGTTATTTGGAATAGTTTCAGAAGGAATGGTACCAGCTCCTCTTTCTACCTTTAGTAGAATTTGACTCTGAATCCATCTGGTCCTGGGTTTTTTTTGGTTTATAGGCTATTAATTACTGCCTCAATTTCAGAACTTGTTATTGGTCTATTCAAGGATTCGACTTCTTCCTGGTTTAGTCTTGGGAGGGTGTATGTGTCCAGGAATTTATCAATTTCTTCTAGATTTTCTAGTTTATTTGCATAGAGATGTTTATAGTATTCTCTGATGGTAGTTTGTATTTCTGTGGGATCAGTGGTAATATCCCCTTTATCATTTTTTATTGTGTCTATTTGATTTTTCTCTCTTCTCTATTAGTCTGGCTAGTGGTGTATTTTCTTAATCTTTTCACAAAATGAGATCCTGGATTCATTGATTTTTTGAAGGGTTTTTCCTGTCTCTATCTCCTTCAGTTTTGCCTGATCTTAGTTCTTTCTTGTCTTCTGCTAGCTTTTGAATTTGTTTGCTTTTGCTTCTCTAGTTCTTTTCATCGTGATGTTAGGGTGTTGATTTTAGATCTTTCCTGCTTTCTCCTGTGGGCATATAGTGTTATAAATTTCCCTCTCAACACTGCTTTAGCTGTGTCCCAGAGATTCTAGTACGTTGTGTCTTTGTTCTCATTGGTTTCAAAGAACTTATGTATTTCTGCCTTAATTTCATTATTTACCAAGTAGTCATTCAAGAGCAGGTTGTTCAGTTTCCATGTAGTTGTGCAGTTTTTGAGTGAGTTTCTTAAACCTGAGTTCTAATTTGATTGCACTGTGGTCTGAGAGACTGTTTGTTATGATTTCCATTCTTTTGCATTTGCAGAGGAGTGTTTTACTTCCAATTATGTGGTCAATTTTAGAATAAATGTGATGTGGTGCTGAGAAGAATGTATATTCTGTTGATTTGGGGTGGAGAGTTCTGTAGATGTCTATTAGGTCCACATGGTCCAGAGCTGAGTTCAAGTCCTGAATATCCTTGTTAATTTTCTGTCTCATTGATCTAACATGGACAGTGGGATGTTAAAGTCTCCCACTATTATTGTGTGGGAGTCTAAGCCTCTTTGTAGGCCTCTAAGAACTTACTTTATGAGTCTGGGTGCTCCTGTATTGGGTGCATATATATTTAGGATAGTGAGCTCTTCTTGTTGCATTGATCCCTTTACTATTATGTAATGCCCTTGTCTTTTTTGATCTTTGCTGGTTTAAAGTCTGTTGTATCAGAGACTAGGATTGCAACCCCTGCTTTTTTTTGCATTCCATTTGCTTCATAAACATTCTTCTATCTCTTTATTTTGAGCCTATGTGTGTCTTTGCACGTGAGGTGTGTCTTTGCATGTGAGATGGGTCTCCTGAACACAGCACACTGATAGGTCTTGACTCTATCCAATTTGCCAGTCTGTGTCTTTTAATTTGGGCATTTAGCCCATTTACTTTTAAGGTTAATATTGTTATGTGTGAATTTGATCCTGTCATTATGATGCTAGCTGGTTGTTTTGCCTGTTAGTTGATGCAGTTTTTCCCTAGTGTCGATGGTCTTTACAATTTGGTATGTTTTTGCAGTGGCTGGTCCTGGTTTTTCCTTTCCATATTTAGTGCCTCCTTTAGGAGATCTTGTAAGGCAGGCCTGGTGGTGACAGCATCTCTCAGCATTTGCTTGTGTGTAAAGGATTTTATTTCTCCTTTGCTTATGAAGCTTAGTTTGGCTGGATATGGAATTCTGGGTTGAAAATTCTTTTCTTTAAGAATGTTGAATATTGGCCTCCACTGTCTTCTGGCTTGTAGGGTTTCTGCAGAGAGATCTGCTGTTAGTCTGATGGGCTTCCCTTTGTGGGTAACCCGCCCTTTCTGTCTGGCTGCCCTTAACATTTTTTCCTTCATTTCAACCTTGGTGAATGTGATGATTATGTGTCTTGGCGTTCCTCTTCTTGAGGAGTATCTTTGTGGTGGTCTCTGTATTTCCTGAATTTGAATGTTGGCCTGTCTTGCTAGGTTGGGGAAGTTCTCCTGGATAATATCCTGCAGAGTGTTTTCCAACTTGGTTCCATTCTCCCTGTCACTTTCAGGTATACCAATCAAATGTAGGTTTGGTCTTTTCACATAGTCCCATATTTCTTGGAGGCTTTGTTCATTCCTTTTCATTCTTTATTCTCTAATCTTGTCTTCTCACTTTATTTCATTAAGTTGATCTTCAATCTCTGATACTCTTTCTTCCGCTTGATCGATTCAGCTGTTGATAGTTGTGTATGCTTCACGAAGTTCTCGTGCTGTGTTTTTCAGCTCCATCAGGTCATTTATGTTCTTCTCTAAACTGGTTATTCTAGTTAGCAATTCCTCTAACCTTCTTTCAAGGTTCTTAGCATCTTTGCCCTGGGTTAGAACATGCTCCTTTAGCTTGGAGGGGTTTGTTATTACCCACCTTCTGAAGCCTACTTCTGTCAATTCATCAAACTCATTCTCCATCCAGTTTTGTTCTCTTGCTGGGGAGGAGCTGTGATCCTTTGGAGGAGAAGTGTTTTGGTTTTTGGAATTTTCAGCCTTTTGGCACTGGTTTTTCCTTATCTTCGGTGATTTATCTACCTTTGGTCCTTGATGTTGGTGACCTTTGGATGGGGTTTCTGTGTGGATGTTGTTTTTGTTGATGTTGATGCTATTCCTTTCTGTTTGTTAAGTTTTTCTTCTAACAGGCCCCTCTGCTGCAGGTCTGCTGGGGTTTGCTGGAGGTCCCCTCCAGACCAGTATTACCAGCAGAGGCTGCAGAACAGCAAAGATTGCTGCCTGTTCCTTCCTCTGGAAGTTTCGTCCCAGAGGGGCACCCACGCGATGCCAGCGAGAGTTCTCCTGTATAAGGTGTCTGTCGGTCCCTGCTGGGAGGTGTTTCCCAGTCAGGAGGCGTTTCCCAGTCAGGAGGCGTTTCCCAGTCAGGAGGCGTGGGGTTCAGGGACCCACTTGAGGAGGCAGTCTGTCCGTTAGCAGAGCTCAAGTGCTGTGCTGGGAGATCTGCTGCTCTCTTCAGAGCCGGCAGGCAGGGAGTTTAAGTCTGCTGAAGCTGTGCCCACAGCCGCCCCTTCCCCCAGGTGCTCTGTCCCAGGGAGATAGGAATTTTATCTATCAGCCCTTGACGGGGCTGGTGCCTTTCTTTCAGAGATGCCCTGCCCAGAGAAGAGTCTAAATAGGCAGTCTGGCTACAGCGACTTTGCCGAGCTGTGGTGGGCTCCACCCAGGTCGAACTTCCTGGCAGCTTTGTTTACACTGTGAGGGGAAAACCCGCCTACTGAAGCCTCAGTAACGGCAGGCGCCTCTCCCCACACCAAGCTCGAACATCCCAGGTTGACTTCAGACTGCTGTGCTGGCAGTGAGAATTTCAAGCCAGTGGATCTTAGCTTGCTGGGCTCCATGGGGGTGGGAGCTGCTGAACTAGACCACTTGGCTCCCTGGCTTCAGCCCACTTTCCTGGGGAGTGAACTGTTCTGTCTTGCTGGCATTCCAGGTGCCACTGGGGTATGAAAAAACTCCTGTAGCTAGGTCGGTGTCTGCCCATACGGCCACCCAGTTTTGTGCTTGAAACTCAGAGCCCTGGTGGTGTAGGCACTGGAGGGAATCTCTTGGTCTGCAGGTTGTGAAGACTGTGGGAAAAGCATAGTATCTGGGCCAGAGTGCACCGTTCTTCCCGGCACAGTCCCTCATGGCTTCCCTTGGCTAGGGGAGGGAGTTTGCTGACCCCTTGTGCTTCCTGGGTGAGGTGATGCCCCACCCTGCTTCAGATCACCCTCTATAGGCTACACCCACTGTCTAACCAGTCCCATTGAGATGAGCCAGATACCTCAGTTAGATATGCAGAAATCACCTGCCTTCTGTGTTGGTCTTGCTGGGAGCTGCAGACCAGAGCTATTCCTATTCGGCCATCTTGCCACCCTTCCAAAGTTAGTGTTTATGAAGTACAAGAAAGGTGGAGTTGAGAGCATGAGAATAAAGCGGCTCTGGGTGAGGACTACCATGGAACAGTAGGAGGGGACAAGCAGGTCACAGAGAACTGAGATTATCCGGAGTATAGCCAACCTGGGCTCCCGGGCCAGGGAGGCAGCTGTGCAAGGACCTGAGTGTTGATCATGGACAGCAAGACTCAGCAAGTCCTCACCTCCTTCCTATATGTCCCTTCTGCACAAGGTAGGTCTACATCCACTGCCTGCTCCTGAAGGAGGAGCTGTGTCTAAGAGGGGCCCAGACTCTGCCATGATAACAATCCGCTTGAGGAAAATGCCCACACCAGGCCCAAGCGCATAGACTAGCTGCCAGGACAAAAAGTGGGCAGGGGATGTAGGGTTAGGTTTAACTTTGATTTTGGATTCCCCTGCCTTTGTAATTTCTACATGGAATGCACAGACTGAAGAGTCAGGTTTGGGGAAGGGTAGTTTAAAAGCCTCACGGAGTAAGAATCACGTCAAATGCCAAGAGACCATAATAATTAGAAACACTTTAATTCCTAGCCACTTGGCAGCACTTAAATATCAGAGCCATCCAAGCATGCCAGCCTTTGAACTTGCTCAGCAAGAGTAGATGATCACACAACTCTTAAGGTAAATCAAAATTAGATGAAGGTTATTTATTGGTGTGACTTTTTCCTTTAGTGAGCTTCCTTTACACAGCATGGTGTAAATAGCATCAGATTGAATGAAAAGTTTGTTAAATGCAACCATAAATAATTATAATAAATATACATCAAGTAACTTTACAGCACACATTTTTTAGGGCCAAGGTTTGGATCTGTCTGGACCTCAATGTGCTCTCGGAGAAGCAGCCACGTTAGCAGCAGATACCTTACAGCTTGTCATCTACTCAAGTGATGGCCAACAGAAGCTTCTGAACTCCTCCTGGGGAGGTAGCTGACAAGTCCATTCAAGGGATGAGGACTAAAGAGAACCAAGAATTTAAAGATGTAGGGAGGAAAAACCACTTCTAATAAATCGAAAGGCTCTTTCATTATGCAGAAATGAAAATAAAAGGATCCTTATTGTCAGGAATACATCCTGGATGTGACCCCCCACACTCAAAGGAGCTGTGGCCGCTGGGGAGGCAGCGGGCTGACCACCTTCTTTCAAAGCAGGGGAACTGCTTGCGGGCACTCACCTCCAGAGTTGACTTGCATCCAATACAACTGATGCAGCTGTCATGATTAACCCTACGTCGATTTCATCTTTAGGTCAGGGGATCCTTTCTATAATGGTCCTTGATGCATTTCCTAAGAGTTACAGGGAGGAGATGGATGCTAACGGCTCTGTCTCTAGAATTCACAATCTTTCCAGCAGGCCAGGGCACATCTTCTTTCTTGGACCAGCATCCACACTCCAAAACCTTCTAGACAGCACTCACTCAAAACTTCCAATATTCACAATATTATACAATAAATACAGCGATGTGATTCTGTGAGACCTGGCAAGGCCCAAAGTGACAGTGTCCAACAAGATGGCCTGTGCTGCTCATGAACAAAGTACCACTGGACAAAGACCTATTTGGGGCAAAGATGCACTGGGGCAGTGGGTGAGCCTGGAGGCAGCTCAGCCTGGCATACACACTTACATGGGGTGATGGGGAGTGCTGGGTGGGGCTGGCCAGAGAGGCAGAAGGACCCCCCTGGAGTCTCCATCTGGACTTGAGTGTCTGGGTCACTAAAGCAGACCCCAAATTCAGCAGAGCACCTCAGTCCACTCTTTTGAAAATGGGTGTGGCCCTTTCCCTTGTCCTACGTCACTGCAGGGAGGAAGGGCCATTTCTGAGCATTTTGTGCTCCTTTTTTGTGGGGTAGGCTTGAATCATGTGCTTTCCTCTTCAACCAGAGTCTCGGAGGAGGCCCCCACCTGAGCACTGTCCCCCATCTCTGGGTGTCTTCTCACCCCCTGCGGCTGGGATGCACCCAGCTAGGCTCTGTGAACTAAGGTCGGGATGAACCCTTAAGTCTCCTGCTCCCGAGGAGGCCTCAGATGAATACTGTCAGACCAGGGCCCAAAGAGACAGACGGCAGATAGGGAGGTATGGGAGGGGCAGGGGAACAACTGTGGGCTTTTCCTCAGAAAAACCAAGACCGGGAGCAAGTTCTAAAGCAGGAAGATGAACACATAAAGCTCCCTGTGTGTCTCATGTGTTTGGGCAATTGGCCCAGCCACCTCTATGTGGAGGGAGGCCTGCTGGGGCTGCCTCTGGAGCAACTCCAGCTCGAGGCTGGAGGGCAGGGCTGGCCACAGGCTTGTGTGTGGAGGCGCTCTGCTGAAAGCACGAGCGCTCTGTGTGGCCGAGGTCATTGTACCCCCGGCTTCCTGCTGGGTGGTTCTGTGATGGGGAACCAGCTGGGGCCTTATGGCATTAGAATCTGGTGGCCACGAGGGACAATGTCCAAGAAGATCAGATTAGACACAAACTGTCTGGGAACTAAACTATCCTACAAATAGACCACAAACAGGCAGCAAAAGAACCAACCCATCACGAAACGTACAAAGACAAAAGGTTAAGTCTTCCAGGAGGCCCTGGAATGTGGACGAAAGTTTGGAAAAGCAAAATGTTGCCAACTCCTCACGCAGGGCCCTGGAGGGACGGGCCGCAGTGGTGGCTTCCCAAGCCATCAGAGTGGGTGCCTCAGTGACAGCCTAATTCTGGGGCTCCCTCCCATCAGCCACTGAGGGGATCTTCACGGTAGTGAATGGCACAACGAAGTTTCTCCAGCATGATTTCCAGAGAGGAGTACTGGGGAAGCTTGATCATGAACATGCAGGTCTCCACGCGGATGTAGCGAGAGTCTGGGGAACCTACAAGAAACCGAGCCAGCATCAGAGGGTTGGGCCCACATCTGTGAGGCTCCCAGGGAAGCTGGGGTGGCCTCTGCTTCCAGGTTTGCCTCCTTGGGTAGCCCCAAGCCAATCCTGGGGCCCAGCAGGAGGGGGATGAGGGCCTGGGAACCTGCGAGATGTTCTTGGAGGGAAAAGGGGAGAGAGCTGCTGGATAGCGCATGTGCCAAACTGCTGATGGGTTTGTCTGCCCAGCAAATTGTTTCTTTTTTTTTTTTTAACCATTTTTCTGCATTTAAAAGTTAGAAGATTTGAAGCATTCTGGATTTTCAGCTTCTTTTAAGATATGAGAAAGTATCTAACAGCAGGCCTGTATGGGTGGTTCCTGCCAGGCCCTAATCCTCAATGATGTCTGAGTTTTGGCACGTGGGGCTCCTGTTCATTGTTCTCCCTTCACATGGGGCCTGGCAGCCCTAGTTCCAAACAGAGAAAGGCTAGTGTGTCCCTACTTGGGACATGGCCAGGGGAGGGCGGTACCTGCTGTGCCATCTGGGGGGGCGATCTTCATGGGGTACGGGGGCACATGGGCAGTGTCGGGACCCCCATCTTTGCAGGGGCAGGTGAACGGGATGCGTTCCTGGTTGCAGGCAAACTTGATGAACTTGCACAGCTCCTCCTGGGTGAACATCTCCAGGGCCCCCCAGAAGAACTCGATGTGCTGGTCCGTCTCCATCAGCCCCACTTGGTACATGGTGTGGGCCTGGGGAGGAGAGGTCCAGGTGTCAGGAGCCCTGGAGCCCCACCTACCCAGTGCCTCCCCAGCCCTGGGGTCTGCAGACCAGGCCCAATCCTGGGGCAGGGTGCAACGTGTGGGCTGTGAGCACAGGGAGATGACAATGATGACAATGATACAGGTCTGCGGCAAGGACAGAGCTGAGACAGGCCACTGCCGATGCCTGCTGCTGGAGTTGAGGGTGACAGGGAGGCACGCCTGGGGCTCACCACCTCCCCGCCCAGCCTGGCCCTGGGATGTCTACCTTGAGGAACTCGAGGTTGATGTAGGGGAGGCCGCAGGTGCGCAGCTCCATCTCCAGTGGGCTGAGCGTGGTCAGCAGCTGCAGGGGGATGATGGAGCCCAGGCCGGCCCGCACGGCCGTCACGCACTCCACATTCTGCAGCTCCCGCAGCCGCAGGCTCCGGATGGCTGCCGCGTAGATGTCCTTGTTCTCCCATCTGCCCGGGTGAGGAGCACAAGTGAGGGAGAACACCGCCGAAGAGGCTGGGTCTGGGGGCCACACCCACTCAGCCAGAGGTCCCGGATCCTCTCTTGGGAGAGGCCTGGGGCCCAGCCGCCCTGGTCATCCCAGTCCTTTCCTGCCTCTGGTGCCGCCACCTCAGAGCTGCTGTTTTCTTAGTAAACCCCTTCTGCTGAGGACCCTCTTTCTTGGCACCCACCATCCTGCCTCATCTCCCTCTCCTGGTGAAATCCACCTGTCACCTGACCTAGGTCCTCGTGTCATTGCCCAGGAACAGATGCTGCTGTCATACCCTGGCTGGCTGGCCGGGCCAGCCCCTGCCAGCCCCTGCCAGCCCCTGCCACGCGCACACACTCACGCCACAAGGATGTGCCGGCCCCGGCTGCACAGCTCCACCTCCTCGCCCGTCATGGTCAGGTAGGTGAACCTGCAGCAGGGCTTGTTGGGGCTGTCAGGGCTCTCGGTGGCCAGGTGCTGGGAGGCAATCTCAGCGCACAGGGCCTCCAGCTCGGTCTCATCATTGATCTGGAGGGTGGAGGCAGAGCGAGGCTCATTATGAGGCCATGGGAGGTGGAACCCTGATCCCCAGGTGGCTGGGTAAACCCCAAGCGCAGCTGGTGGGGTCTACCCTCGGCCGTGTAGATGAGCATGTGACACAGCTTTCGCCAATCAGAACCTGCCATCAGTTCAGGGCCGGGTGTGTGACCCAGGCCAGGCTAAAGAGACCCACATTCCAGGCCTCTTCCCATGTCTGTTTGGAGGCAGCAATCCTCTCTCACTGGCATGGACCGACTATGATGGGAAACCCTTTACCGCTGGAGGCCTCTGCCCGTGCGCTGGGAGAGACTGCTTGAGGCTAATTATGCTTTCTTTTTTTTTTTTTGAGACGGAGTTTTGCTCTTGTTGCCCAGGCTGGAGTGCAATGGCGCAATCTTGGCTCACTGCAACCTCGCCTCCTGGGTGCAAGCAATTATCCTGCCTCAGCCTCCCGAGTAGCTGGGATTACAGGCGCCCACCACCATGCCTGGTCAATTTTTGTATTTTTAGTAGAGACTGGGTTTCACTATGTTGGCCAGGCTGGTCTCTAATTCCTGACCTCAGGTGATCTACCTGCCTCAACCTTCCAAAGCGCTGGGATTACAGGTGTGAGCCACTGCACCCAGACCGCTTTTTCTTTTCTTTTTTTTTTTGAGACAGATTCTCGCTCTGTCAGCTGGAGTGCAGTGGCACAATCTCAGCTCACTGCAACTTCTGCCTCCTGGGTTCAAGCAATTCTCTGCCTCAGGCTCCCGAGTAGCTGGGATTACAGGCACCTGCCACCATGCCTGGCTAATTTTTGTATTTTTAGTAGAGACGGGGTTTCACCACCTTGGCCAGGCTGGTCATGAACTCCTGACCTCGTGATCCGCCCACCTCAGCCTCCCAGAGTGCTGGGATTACAGGCGTGAGCCACCGCGCCTGGCCTCTTTCTTTTTTTTTTTAAAGCAATCTGGATCAGAGGCCTGAGACCAATACCAGATGATACTGTTTGAACACCTGGATTTGGCCCTGCCTGAAGTCAAACCCATCATGCTTTTTGTTTTAAGAGCAACTAATTTTTTTTTTTTTTTTTTTTGAGATGAAGTCTTGCTCTGTCACCCAGGCTGGAGTGCAGTGGCGCGATATCAGCTCACTGCAAGCTCCGCCTCTCGAGTTCACGCCATTCTCCTGCCTCAGCCTCCCAAGTAGCTGGGACTACAGGCGCCCACCACCACACCCGGCTAATTTTTTGTATTTTTAGTAGAGACGGGGTTTCACCGTGTTAGCCAGGATGGTCTCAATCTTCTGACCTCGTGATCTGCCCACCTCGGCCTCCCGAAGTGCTGGGATTACAAGCGTGAGCCACCACGCCCGGCCTAAGAGCAACTCATTTTAAACAATTTTTTTCTAAAGCTTGTTGGAGTTGGGATTTCTGTCCCTTGCCACCAGACAGCCCTGACTTAGTCCTGTCTGTGGAGGTGTACAGGCTATCGCCTCCCCACATTTGGCAACCAGGATCAGGGTCCAGGGGAAACTGATTCGCACTGTGCCTGCTGGGCTACCAGGGAGATGACAGGGTCGGACCCAAAGGAGACTGACTGCAGCTTGGGGACAGTGACAGGTGGATGGACATTCGGGTCTAAGCCTGGAGTCTCCTTAGTAGCAACCTCCCTACCCCTTCACCGCAGACACTCCACTGATACAAGTCGAGAGCACTTCTTTCTAGTATGCACCCCACAACACCATGTGGTTCTGCATCCCATACCCTCTGGGGCCCTGGCCATCCCTGTAGCCAGAAGCCTCAGCTGGCCTGTCTACTGGGACCCCGCCTCACATCCCCTGCTGCCCCAGCCTGTGCTGCACCCAGAGCCCCAGGAGGACTCCTCGGAGGAGTGCAGGAGACGCATAAACCCCCGGCCCACTGTGGGTGTTCTTCCACCCTTTAGACAATGCCTTGTCATCCCTGTTTCTACCGAGAAGCCACTGGCATCCGGGACTCTGGCTCTGCTATTGTCTTGCAATGGCTGCCCTGAGTGACCCAGGGGGACAATGGCAGAGACCAGAGACCTGGCCAGGCAGTGCCTCAGTCGGCCATGGAGTATTCTGCCGGCATAGGCAGAAGCAGCTGGCACCTCCTTCACCTGAGGCCCAGGAGAAAGCAGCTTCTGCCGGGCCTCAGCCACGACGTCCACTCTCGTGGCCTTGAGGGGCGCTGGGTGGGACGTTGCCCTCCACACTCAGCCAGGATGGCTCTCTCAGCTGCAGGGCATGTGGTGCTGGAGAGCCCGGAAGTCAGAGCAGGCAGCCCTGGGCTCCTGGTGGCTCTGCTCCCTGCCAGCTGTGAGGGCCCGGGCAAGTCACCTCCCTTTGGTGAGCCTCACTTTCCTCCTGGCCTTGTGATGATGGAATAAAGCCCTCCGCCCTCCACCACGAAGGAGACGAGCCTGGACACTCCCTGAGGACAGGGCGAGTGCCCAGAGCCTGGCTGGCCCGTGACTGGGCCTCAGTGACGGCCACTGAGTGAACGGAGGGACTGTGGACCCCATCTCCCTCAAGGGGGGCACTGGGCAACAGCACCATGCTGTCAACATCTGTGCATGGCCTACGCATGCCCTGGACAGGCAGGAAGGGCTCCATCCTGACGCCTCCCCCTTGGTGGACCTCAGGTGGTCCCAGGGCTGACTCCTGTGCTCTGAGTCCCTGAAAAAACTCTTAACCTTCACCCCTACAGCTGTTCTCCCAGTGCCTGTTCACTCAGCTCCAGGAGCCCTTGCCCATGGCCAGGCAACGAGCACCAATGTGGGAGGGGAGGGCCAGCAGGGCTGGTCATGTCACCTCCAATCTCTGCTGCCAGCAGGGAGGCCAGAGGCCTCTGTCCCCATGAAACAAGCCTTCCTGGCACATGGCTCACACCCCTAAGGTCCTCTGTGGGATCCCAACCCAGCCTCAGCAGGGAGCTCGGGCCTGCATGGAGGCCTAAGCAAGGTGGTGAGGAGGCCCCGGGTTCTGCAGCCCCCCCAGAACTGTGCCTTGCACTCACGCTCTCAAACTTCTTGACGTAATTGTAGGTGAGGATATCTGCTTCCTGCAGGTCTTGCTCAGGGTCCAAGGGCTCGCCCACCAGCGTCTTCCAGAAGGAGGGCAGGAGGTCCAGGGGCAGCGGGACGTCTGCCCGAATTGCAATCCCCAGCAGCTGCCCCAGGAAGTGCAGCAGCTGCTCCTCCCCGTAGGTGATGGGGCTCGGGGTCAGGATATACTTGCCCTGGAAGCGAAGGTGGGCATGAGGTGACCTGGGCGTGGGCCTCTGTGCCCGCCAGGGAACATGTGTTTCAAGCCACCATACCCTGTGGCAGGCAGGAGAGAAGTCACTGCAAGCTCCCAGAGCTTGCCCATCCAGTGAGGCAAGGACCTGTCCCCACAGATTGGGAGGGTTTCTGAAACGGTTTGGCTTTGATGAGACACACACTGCCCCGCCACCCCAGTCACTGTGCCGGACATGAGCTCGGGGGCGTGGAGCCTCCTCCCGGCCTCTGCCTACCTTGTTCTTATTGACAGCTGAGCTGGGGCACAGCAGCAGCAGCGACAGCGAGGAACTCTGCAGCTCCTTACACACCTGCCACAGGAAGTGGCGGAAAGAGCCGCCTGCAGGACAGATGAGACACATGGGCACCTGGGGTGTCCCGGCGGGAGGCGACACCATTCCCTCCCTCTCACCTGCTGGCTGGAGCAGCTACTCCTTCCACGGCCTACCTGCCGCTGTGGCGGGGTAGAAAGAAGCCACCCCAGGCCTGGGAGGCCTCAGGTCCAATCCTGCTCTCCACTCACTAGTGGGGCCACCCAGGGATACCACGGAGGGCAAGATGTCCCTGAGGCTCAGTCACCTGTCTGTCAAATGGGAGAGTGACCGTACCTACCCCGAAGGCCATTCGAAGATTCAGTGAGGTCACCGCAGGTCCCCACACAGGCAACCTCTCACAGCTGCAAGCCTGCCTGAGTCATGGACTTGTTTGGTCCATGTCTGTCCCTCTGGGCCAGGCTGAGGGCAGGACCACCTGTTTCACTCAGCACTGCCTCCCCCACTGCCCGGGCTTATGTTTGTCCGATGAATGCGTAAGTGAATGGACAAATGTGTGAATGTGCAAAGGGCAACGGTAACTGCTCATCCTCTCCTGCCGCCACTCAAGATGGGCCTTTGGTTTTGTTGCAAATCTCCTCTGGCCTTCCCTGTGTTCCCTATTGGTACCCTGAGGTCAGGGAGCTCTGAGCACAGCTGTGCCCACACCCTGCTTGGTAAGAGCCACGTGGAAACCCAGTGTGGGGGCCCAGTGCAGGGGCAGATGGTGGGCCTGGCCCTCACCTCTGCTTCAAGGAGAAGCAGGAGCGTCCTGACTGCTGACGCCTGGAAGGCCAGGGGCCTGGACCCTGGAACCCCAGCTGGCTGCATGACCTTGGGAAGTGACTCGGCTTTGTAGAGTCCCAGTTTCCCTATGTGTAGGATGGGCCAGGGCTGGCACTCTGGGCAGGTTCGCTGCTGTGGGAAGGATAAGGTGTCGAGCGTGAGTCTGGGCTGTCAGTGAACCAGAGCTGTTCTCAGAGGGGCCTAGGAGGCCTGCCCATAGGATGCCAGGGTCCCCCGTCTGGGAGGCAGCTGCGTTCCCGTGGGGGCAGATCAGAGGAAAGGGGAGAAGGAGCTGGGTGGGGGCTCCCTCCTGCCCGGACAGCCTTTCCTTCCAGTGTGCCCGGCTGTGGAGAAACTAGCTTTCTTCTCCATCTGCAGTGGACACGTTTCCTGAATGTCTGGGGCTAAGCATAAGAGGTCACAAGGGAGCACTTGCTCAGCTGCCAGTCCTCATCCCTGCAGAGTGCTATGGTGCCATCTTAACCAAGGGCTCCCCAACACCCTGCCTCTCATGGGGCACACACAAGCCTTTAGGCCCACCAGCTCCTCAGCCAGAGCCCTTCCCGGGGAGGGGGCCAATCAGCACCGAGGAGGGCCCTGAGCAGAGGTGCCGTCCCCAAGCCCAGCAGGGACTGGCCGAGGCTTCCACAGGGGGCTGGTCTGGAGGACACGGGCGTGAGGCCGCTCTGGGTGCAGACCTGGCTTCTGCAGCACAAGTGCTGAGGATGTGGCTTTTACTCTTGGAAATGGAGGTCTTGGGCAGCTGGGGCTAAGGCTGGACACTAAACACAGCTCCTCCAGCGGGGAGCCTGGCGGGCCACCACTTACTGGTGCCATGGACCTCCTCGCCAGTGAAGCGGATGTTGAAGGCATATGTGGGGTCACCGCCACTGGCCAGCTTGACGCAGAGCTGAGACGACGGCACTGAGGCCAGCTGCCTGGCAGCCTGACAGAAGTAGGAGTTTTCAGAAGCTCTGATTTCCCCTGGAAAGTGAGATGAGCTGATCAAAGCACCCCGCCGTGGCCGCCCTCTCCCCTCCCCTTGAGGACAGACCCTGGGCCTAGCAGGCCTGTGCCTGTCCCTGGACCCCTGCTCCCTCGCTCGGCCCCTGTGCCTTCTCTGCCCTCAGAACACCTTAGAGCCTTCTGTGCCTTAGCACTCATGGCTCCCACTTTTGGAACCTGCCCTCCTGGGCCCCCAGTGCTTGGCCCCTTCTCATCTTCTAGAGGCTTCCCTCTGCCTCTCGGGGAGGTCCTCACCCCCCAACTCCTCTCTCGTTTCCTCTGCGCATATCCCTTCTGTCTATACGCTGTGGCAGAGACTCTGGGGAGCCTCCCCAGTGACCTTCTCTCCCTTTCCTTTGATGCTGGAATCCCCATTTTTGGCAGGCACATGGCTGATCAGAGCAAAGCCTGCCCCACCTGACCCCGTGCAGCTGGGCGGGCCCCCGGGAGCCAAGCTCCTTCTGCTATGCCCCTTCCCTGAGCTCCTGAGGGGACCTTCCAGCAGGAAGCCACACACCAGGGCGCTCCAGCAGAACGACAGGAGGAACCGCTGCACCAGCCCTGGACCCCCTTCTTTTATGTTCCAGAAATCCGCTAGTGTGTTTAGGCACTGCCATTTTGCATTTTTTGCTCTCCGCAGCCAACCCCACCTCCCACAATTTCCAGTGGGTCCAAGGTGATCTCAGGGGCCGCGTGGTCCGCTGTCCTCTGCACAGTGGCATTCAGCACTCGATTCATCACGGTCACCTTCGTGTCATAGAAGATCAGCCCTAAGGAGAGGAACGTGGGAGAGGCTTGGGTGGGGCTTTGTCCCTTCCTTCCCAGTCCCCCCAAGACTCTCTTCCGGTCCCTGGGTGTGGCACTCTCAGGCCCCCTGGTGGCAGTAGAGCTGGGCCCTGACTGTGGAGGGTGGTGTGTCAGCATCCACCCAGCATATACCCTTTGTCATTCCCAGGAGACATCCAATTTCTAGAAACAACGCAAACAAACTAGAGTTGCAAAATGGAATGTAGAAAATGATACCTATTTTTAATTTAAAAAAAGACAAAAAGCTGTGTGTGTGCACACATGTGTCTGTTTATATGTGAAGAGAAAAGTCTGGAAGGAGAGAGACTCATCTGTTAACAATGTCACTTCTGGGATGTAGGGATGCGGAGGCCAGATAGTAAACAGACCTTCATATATGATTTCTAATTAATTTGAAAACCTTAAAAATAATTTTATTTTTCAGAGCGTATGTTACTTTTATAATTAAAGTAACTTCCCTTGGGTGGGCCTGTTGCTCCAGAGGAGCCCTGCCTGCTACATGAAAGGCTGAGGTGGGGAGGCAACTTCCTGGCGGGGCTGCCCAAGGACGCTGCCCGTGGATTCTGGCCCTGGCGTCTTGCAGGTCACCTCTCTCTTCCTGCAGGGCCAGGGCAGGCGCAGGCACTGACCTTTGGCCTCCTTCAGCAGGGCGGCGATGCTGTGGGTATACATGGGTGTCTGGCGCAGCTCCACCAGGGGCAGGAAGAAGGTCTCCAGTGTGGTGTTGAGGGACTGCAGCAAGGCGAAGCGCAGGCGCAGGCTCTCGATGGGCACGTCTGAGGGCGCAGGATCAGTCAGGCTGAGATCTCGGCCAGGTGGCTGAGATGCCTGACTCACAGGCAACACAGGCAACCCTATCACTGCGAACAGGATTGGTGGATTTTTTACCTGGGACCCTGGAGATGCTGTCAGTGAGTGAGCGGCCCCCAATGTGCCTGTGCCTATGCCAAGCAGACACAAAGGGCGAGGGCCTGGCTGGCCAGATGGAGGTGCTGGCTCTTAAGGAGTCCAAGGCCCCCTCATCTACCTTCAGGGCCATGCCAGGGCTGTGCACTATGTTATTTTTTGACTCACTATTTTGAAATAATAATATAGGAGGTTGCAAAAACGGCACAAAGAGTCCCGTGTACATTTCTCCCAGTGTCCCCCAATGGTGATGTCATATCAAAACCAGGAAACTGTGCCACTGGCACACTGCCCTTCAGTCCTTCACCCTTCTCACTGTGACAGAAGGAAGTCAGGACAACCTCTTGTCCACCTTTACCTCCTTGACACCCAGGAAAGAGCCAGGGCTCTGCGTCTGTTGCTGATGAGGCAAGCGGCTGAGCACAGCCCCTGGGACGAGTGTAATGAGCTGCTCGCCAATACCTTGTAAACGGGAGGCATCTGGGAATTAACAATTTATTTTTTGTGTGCAATCCTAGTTTTTTTTTGGAGACGGAGTTTTGCTCTTGTTGCCCAGGCTGGAGTGCAATGGCGTGACCTTGGTTCACCGCAACCTCCGCCTCCCGGGTTCAAGCGATTCTCCTGCCTCAGCCTCCCAAGTAGCTGGGATTACAGGCATGCGCCACCACGCCCGGCTAATTTTGTACTTTTAGTAGAGATGGGGTTTCTCCATGTTGGTCAGGCTAGTCTCAAACTCCCGACCTCAGGTGATCCACCCGCCTTGGCCTCTCAAAGTGCTGGGATTACAGGCATGAGCTAGCGCGCCTGGCCCAGAGAACGGCTTTCTCTCTTTGGAAACACAGGGGCACCTGAATGGGCCTTCCTGCAATCCTAGCTTTTAACAAAAACATGGTGTTCCCCATTATGAAGGCTAATGCCTCTACTGCAAGTTATCAGACTATAAATGCTTCTCACTCCCCATGGCAGCCTGGCCTCAGTGGGGCCTCCAGGCAGCAGCCTGGGCATTCCCTGCAGCCATGCATTTCTGTATCTGCTCCCTGGCTTTGTTGTCACTGGCATTAAAAAAGGCCCAAGACTAATTAGGCCACAGTCCTGGCTCCCTGCCTTGCCCTCCCTGTTTCGTCAGCCCACTCTTCCTTGCACACCTGGCGCATAGCAGGTGTTCATAAGTGTTCGTTCGATGGACGTCTAAATGAATCTAGCCCTTGTAAATGCCCCTTGTCATGGGGCATGCCCGCATCAGGCAGCAGGGGAGGGGATAGGCCCAGGGCCACATACTCAGGAGACAGGCCACTCTGGGGTCAGCAGCATCCGCGGGGTCCAGGTACACCTCATGGGGATGGAGCCGTGCGGGTGTGATGGCGAGGTGGCGGCATAGCTGGTTGATGTACTGCACGAGTGCCACGTCCATCTCCAGGGTCCACTTTCTTGAGGCCTTCTGTGCATGTCGGACATCGATGCATGCGCACCTTGGGGTGGAGACAGGGGGAGAGGGGCAAAGTGAGGCAGGGTGCACCGGGATGACTGTTGCATTTCTCTTACAGAGCCCTGTCCTCAGCTCCTGGAGCACATTCAGAAGACAGCCTCGCCTTCCAGGTTGTTTCTTGGTGCCTGGACAGCTCCTCACGGGGAAAGCTCTTTCAAAAGAAGCAAGCCAAGCATGCCGGTGGGAGTGGGAATGCTGCATCCTTCTGGGAGGTGGCACCATGCACCCACCCATGCCTCACTCCTGTGTGTCGGCAGCAGCACGTGAGGGTGAAGGAGGAGCTCCTAATAGCATCAGCCTGCAGTGTGTCACACAACTTTTTTCTCCTTAGAGACAAAATCTTGCTCTGTTGCCCGGGCTGGAGTGCAGTGGGGCAATCATAGCTCACTGCAGCCTTGAACTCCTGGACTCAAGCGATCCTCCCACCTCAGCCTCCCCAGTAGCTGGGACCACAAGTGCGAGCCACTTTGCTCGCCTAATTTTAAAATTTTAATTTTTTTATTTTTTTATTTTTATTTATTTATTTTTTGAGATGGAGTCTCGCTCTATCGCCCAGGCTGGAGTGCAGTGGCGCGATCTCAGCTCACTGCAAGCTCTGCCTCCCGGGTTCACGCCATTCTTCTGCCTCAGCCTCCTGACTAGCTAGGACTACAGGCGCTAGTCCTAGCTAATTTTTTTTTTTGTATTTTTAGTAGAGACGAGGTTTCACCGTGTTAGCCAGGATGGTCTCGATCTCCTGACCTTGCGATCCGCCCGCCTCAGCCTCCCAAAGTGCTGTGATTACAGGCGTGAGCCAATGCGCCCGGCCAATTTTTAATTTTTTTTGTAGAGATGGGGTCTCGTTGTGTTGCCCAGGCTGTTCTTGAAATCCTGGGCTCAAGCCATCCTCCCACCTCAGCTCCCAAAGTGCTAGGGTTTCTAAAACAAGTTCAGAAAACTTGTCCCTGCCACCATAATGCAAGATCCATTCAGGGATTGACTCTGAGCCTTCAACGATGGTACAAAAGGCTGGCACCAAGCAGTAAAGCATTTCTCAATTCTGAAAATGGATTTTTAAAAAAAGCATGTTTTGGTAGCCATTTTCTTTTCTTTTCTTTTTTTTTTTTTTTGAGTTGGAGTTTCACTCTTGTTGCCCAGGCTAGAGTGCAATGGCACAATCTCAGCTCGCCACAACCCCCGCCTCCCAGGTTCAAGTGATTCCCCTGCCTCAGCCTCCCAAGTAGCTGGGATTACAGGCGTGCGCCACCACGCTCGGCTAATTTTTGTAGAGACAGGGTTTCACCATGTTGGTCAGGTTGGTCTTGAACTCCTGACCTCAGGTGATCTGCCCGCCATGGCCTCCCAAAGTGCTGGGATTACAGGTGTGAGCCACCTCGTCTGACTTTTTTTTTTTTTAAAGACAGAGTGTGGCTCTTGTTGGCCAGGCTGGAGTGCCATGGTGCAGTCTTGGCTCACTGCAACCCTTTGCCTCCTGGGTTCAAGCGATTCTCCTGCCTCAGCCTCCTGAGTAGCTGGGATTACAAGCATCTACCACCACATCTGACTGGTAGTAGAGACGGGGTTTCACCACGTTGATCAGGTTGGTCTCGAACTCCTGACCTCAGGTGATCCACCCGCCTCAGCCTCCCAAAGTGCTGGGATTATAGGCGTGAGCCACCATGCTCAGCCTTGGTAGCCATTTTCTTTTTCTTTTTTTTGAGATGGAGTCTCGCTCTGTCGCCCAGGCTGGAGTGCAGTGACACAATCTCGGCTCACTGCAGCCTCTGCCTCCTGGGTTCAAGCGATTGTCCTGCCTCAGCCTCCTGAGTAGCTGGGACTATATGTGCCCCATGCCCGGCTAATTTTTGTATTTTTAGTAGAGACGGGGTTTCACCATATTGGCCAGGCTGGTCTCAAGCTCCTGACCTCATGCCTCCCAAAGTGCTGGGATTACAGGTGTGAGGCACCGCACCTGGCCTGGTAGCCATTTTCATTGATTGATGCTGGGTGCACTTGCTGTGGACAAGGCTGAGTAGGGGCGTGTGTGTGTGTATGTGCACACGTGCGTGAGCCAGAGGGAGGGCAGGGCAGGGTGATTTCTGGAGTGCCTGGGATTCACTTATAGCTAGAAAGGGGAAACCATATTTAGCCCTGGAGCCCTGGCAAGCTGTGGCCTAGCTGTGCCCCTGCCTGGGAAGGAGTGAGGGCAATGTGGACTCGAGGCAAAGTGTGACTCTGAGGATAAGGTTCTTTGGGGTAAGAAACTGTTATGGGACTGAACTGTGTCCTCCCAGTCCCCGAACAGATACGTATGTTGAAGCCCTAATCCTCAGTGTGACTACATTTGGAGACAGGGCCTTTAAAGAGGTGATTCAGGTTAAAAGAGGTCATCAGCGTGGGCTCCTAATCCAACAGGACTGGTATCCTTGTAAGAACAGGAGATTAGGACACAGGTAGGTACTGAGGGAAGACCCCATGTGAGGACCTTGAGAAGGTGGCAGTCTGGGAGCCAAGGAGAGCGGCCCCAGGAGAAACCAGCACTGCTGACACCTTGATCTGGGCCTTCCAGCCTCCAGAACTGAGAGAGAATACGTTTCTGTTGTTTAAGCTCAGTGTGTGGTGTCCTGTCACGGCAGCCCAAGCTGACCAGCACAGTCTCCAAGTCAGGAGTGTGGAGAGAAGGAACAGGTTTGTTTACAAATGGGTTAGAAAACCCATTTAGCACTTAGGAAAAAACTCAGAAATTATGAAATAACTCAGAAAGCATTATCAACAGGGGAGACGGATCAGCTCCTCAGAAACTATGCTCTTGGCTGAAAACAATTTCTATGCAAGGTGCCAACTGAGTCAAGGGGTAACCCTCTTACCTCTCAAAATGAAGATCGTAACCACAGGACAAGATCGCCCTCCAGACACTACGGATGTCTTGCTTGGCTCGGTCAATAACAAATTTGTGAAATCCTTCCAGCGTCAGGTATTTTTCCTCAGGGACTGGTGGAAAGGGTTCAGTGTGAGGAATCTGGTGAGACCTGCGCACATCGCGCGCCTCCAACGTGCTCTGCTCTCACCACAGCCTCTCCCCTATGGCCCAACCCATCTAATTCCCCTCTCCCTCCCGTAACTCTGGGAATTGTCATTTGCCATTGTGACCCACTGCGCACAGGATACTCATAAGCCCTCATGTGCCCAGGCCCCCGAGGGCTCTGTCTCCCTCAACAGGCTGCAGTTTCCCACATCCCCTCTTTCTATGAATCTCTAAAACATCCCCGACTGACAAAGCAATTTTCCAGACAACAAGAATAGCTTTCTCCAATGCTGCCTGGGCCTTTCTGGAGGCTTGCATTCTACTGCCCCAGCACAGGCCACTAGCTTAGGCCAGTGCCTTCTAGAAGAAAGCGTCCATGCAGCTTTCCCAAGCTTCACTTTTCAGTCACAATCATCTGTTCTTTATCCTGGGCATGTGGTGTTTCTGGAACTGCTATTTTACTTCCTCAAGTTCATGGTCATCAAAGATGGCATCGAGGGGCGATCCCTGGCCAGGAATATTTCCCAGAATCTCTGGAAATGCTGCCCTGCCTGATACCCCAGGGAACCCAGAGCCCAGAGCAGAGGCCATCCCAGTAGGAGTGGCCAGTCGGGAAAAGCAGAGGCCTACTCCTCGGGGGGTGCCTAGTCTCCAGGATGGAAGTAGGTCCCAGCCCACTCCAGGCCCCGTCTGCTCATTCACCTTCTTGTTTTTTGGTAGGTGACTTTTCTGGGTCCTTTTCATCTGGTTTGCTCTTTTCTGGTGATTTTGGCTTCACAGTTGGCTTCTTCTCACTTAAGGCAGTCCTGCTGTAGACCAAAGCACTGGAATTAGACTAATGCATGTTCACACCTCCTCCCGATAGGAAATACACAGCCTCATAGTCATTCATTCCTGCTCCCTCCTCCAACTTAGGGCTTAGGGCTCAGATAGGGTGGGGGGGTTCAAGACCGCCTTTGTTCTGAGTGAGAAAAGTTCACTGAGCAAATTACAAGGACATATCCGTGCCTTAAAACATGAAAAATCTTGTAGAGACTCTTTTCAAACACTCTTTCTATATATTTTAGAGCTACACTGTTCAATAAGGTAGCTGCTAGCCAGATGTAGCTACCTAAGGTTAATTAAAATGAAATATAATCACAAATTCAGTTCCTGTTCACCCTTGCCACACTGCAAATGCCCCATAGCCAGTTGTGGTTAGGGGCTGCTGTACCCACCAGCACGGATATAGATACAGCACTGATTTCCACCAGCACAGAAAAGTACTATGGGACAGTGCTGATTGAAAAACACCATTTCTACATAATGAATTAACTTTTAAAAACCTTTATTTTTCTGGTTAAAAAATTCCTCTAGAGATTCTTGCTGGGTAATATTTTGCTATCAAGGTTTCATCTCTGTGTACTCGAGAGTCACAGACCCGTATCTAAAGAATATTCTATTAAATTTATATGCATATCCACACATGGAATGTTATGAGGCTATTTTTTTTTTTTTTTTTTTGAGACAGAGTCTTGCTCTGTCGCCAAGGCTGGAGTGCAGTGGCGTGACCTCGGCTCACTGCAAGCTCCGCCTCCTGGGTTCACGCCATTCTCCTGTCTCAGCCTCCCAAGTAGCTGGGACTACAGGCACTCGCCACCACGCCCGGCTAATTTTTTTGTATTTTTGGTAGAGACGAGGTTTCACCGTGTTAGCCAGGATGGTCTCGATCTCCTGACCTTGTGATCCGCCCATCTCGGCCTCCCAAAGTGCTGGGATTACAGGCGTGAGCCACCGCGCCCGGCCTATGAGGCTATTTTTTAAAAAAGGAATGGGGAATTCTTTTTGTACTGGTCTGAAATGATTTCCAAAATTAGTATTAAATAAAAATGGCAAGGTATGGACATTGTGTATGGTACCCAACACTGGGCATATGTATAGAATTGCTTCTGTATTTATGGAAAGGGTTCTTCCCAAAAGCTACAGAAGTAACCTTGCAGGCTCAGGGAGGGGAGCTTCAAGGCTTAAGAATGGTCCGGAGGAAGAGTGGCTTTTCACTGCATCTGCTTTTGAATCTTGTACTATTTTAGTCATTCAAAACTTAAGAAAATAATACATAGGCATAAATCAAAGGTCATGTACTTAAAAGTAGTTGCTATGCAAGGGGCAATTTAATTTTTTCCAATAGGCACTACGCATTTTCTTTTTCTTTTTTTTGAGATAGGGTCTCGTTCTGTCACCAGTGCAGTGGTGTGATCATGGCTCACTGCAGCCTCGACCTCTGGGGCTCAAGCCATCCTCCTGCCTCAGCTTCTTGAGTAGCTTCTTGAGTAGTTGGGACCACAGGTGCATGCCACCACAGTCAGCTAATTTTTATATTGTTTTGTAGAGATGGTGTTTTGCCATGTTGCCCAGGCTGGTCTTGAACTCCCGGGCTTAAGGCATTATGCATTTTCTAATCTTTCTACAATAACTATGCATTATTTGTGTGACTAAAAGAAGTAGGATTAAAGAAAATATAGAACATTTTAAATGTTGTCTTCATTTAGATGGGCCGGCTTTCCAGCCTTCATGGTCAGAATCTGACCACACTTGTGGATAAAATGAAACTCTGATGTTCACCTGATGGAGCTGAGGACTGAGAAAGGAGCTCAGCAGAAAGGGCCCAGACACCCACCGGGCGCAGTGGCTCCCGCCTGTAACCTCGGCACTGTGGGAGGCCAGTGCAGGCTGATCGCTTGAGCCTAGGAGTTCAAGACCAGCCTGGCCAACATGGTGAAACCCCATCTCTACAGAAAATTTAAAAAAATTAGTCAGGTGAGGTGTCATGCGCCTGTAGTCCCAGATACTCAGGAGGCTGAGGTGGGAGGATCGCTTGAGCCTGGCTGCAGTGAGCTGTGATCGGGCCGCTGCACTCCAGCCTGGGCGACAAAGCATGACAAAAAAGGCCTGACACCAGGCTCCTCCAGAGGAGCTGCCGCCCCTCAGGCTCCTGCTCGGAGGCCGCCCCCACATCTGCCCACAGGCCGGGCTGCCCAGGCTCCTTGGGGCACGCACCTGACGCTGTTGAGCACGGCCTTGTCCTTGGCGGGTGGCTTGGTGATAGGCCGCTTGGTGCTCACCACCTTCACGGGGTGCTGCTCCTTCCCGGCCTTGCTGTACTTGCTCTTGTCAAACTTGGGCTTTGGCATGCCATACTTCCTCAGGATCTGTGGAGCACAGAGGCAGCGGGGAGGCTCTCAGGTTCGCCCTGCAGGGCACCCAAGGCCCGGCCTGGGTATGGTGGGGACGGGCAGCTACCTGGGTGAGCTGATCCTCCAGCACCTTTTTTGGAGGCCGGACATTGGTGAAGAAGAGGTGGAGGAGGTTGCCTGGGGTCTGGGAGTTGATCTGCTCTTTGCTAAGATAAATGTCAGAGACTCTGATGGGCTTCGCTGGTGTCAGGCTCAGCGTCTGCTCTGAATGGGCACAACTCTTAAATATCTCCGTCAGAACCTCTCTGGCTCCGGGCACCAGCTTCTCCCCTGTTGGATGGAGAGGGGGCAAAACAATTCTGCCGTGAACATGCATCGGGACAAGCCCTGCGAGCATTCTGTTTCCAAACACTGTTTGAAAGGGGCAGTGGATGGACATTAGTGGAAGGAAGAGCTGCCCACCAAAGCCTGGCTCCCTCTCTGGGCACAGCCCAGCACATGCCCAGCCTTCCTTGCCGTAAGGTGCGGCCCTGCAACCATGGTCACTGTGGGATGTGAGCCACATGGGGGCCAGGCTGCTGTCCTCTGCACTTGGCCCCTACCTGGCTGCTTGGGGACGACAGGCCCCTCCCCGAGGGTGGGCACACCTCAGTGCTCACCCTCACTCTTATATCCGCAGGGAATTAACTTCCACTGGACTTGAGCCATTGTCCTCCTGGGGCTATTTATCATAGCAGTTTAGTCTAGAATAATCCCAGAGGATAGATAGCCAGCAAGTATTTTTAGTGGGAAGTACAACTTGTTAAACAGGTGATCTCATTCGTAGGAAATATTCTTCAAAACTGGCGCAATGAGCAGGTGAAAAAGAAAGTTTTCTGAGATACAAAAAAACTGTCTACAAGCACCAGAAAAAATATTTTTTTGTCCCCAAACAAGCACTCCAGAAGGTGCTCTCACCTTTCCTAAGGGCCAGTCATGAACCCATCTGCATGCTCTCAGGAATCACTCCCTTCTCCCGGCAGCCCAGGCCCCTCATTCCCTCTGGACTGCTCCCTCTCCGGGGGAGTCTGGCCTAGGCCAGGCCCAGTTGTGGCAACTCCAGCATATCTGGGCTGAGGGTGGGAGAGGCAGGTGTGTGGAAGAGAGAGGCTGAGACCTCAGCTGACTCTAGCAGAGTCACAAGTTAAAAACCTTCACATGAGGCCAGGTGCGGTAGCTCACACCTGTAATCCCAGCACTTTGGAAGGCTGAGGCAGGTGGGTCACATGAGGTAAGGAGTTCAAGACCAGCCTGGGCAATATGGTGAAGCAAAATACAAAAATTAGCCAGGTGTGGTTGCGCGTGCCTGTCTTCTCAGCTACTCAGGAGGCTAAGGCATGAGAATCACTTGAAACCAGGAGGTGGAGGTTGCAGTGAGCCGATATGGTACCACTGCATTCCAGCCTGGGTGACAGAGTGAGACTGTTTCAAAAAAACAACAACAACAACAAAAAAAAGGAAACAAACAACCCTTACATGAGGAGTGTACCTGGCACCATGAGGCAGATCCATGCGTACCAAAAGACCAGGTACCATATGTGGAAAGTATGACTGTAAAAGAACCAGGAACTAGAACTAAAATTCAGTATCTAAGTATGAGAAGACTGGGAAAGATAATCATGGCAGAAAGACCTCAGGCTTCCTGTTAAGCAGACCTGACATCGACTTTGGGGGCAGCTGAGAGCTGAGGGGGCAAAACGCACGCCAGTGTGGGACAAGGCTGGGACCAGGGTGAGCCCACCGAGGTCTTTGCTCAATGCCAGGCAAGATTTAAGAAAATGCCAAAAACCTCAGTCATCAAGATAAACAATACTTTACTGCAGTATTTTAATCAGTCAAAATTATTTAGTAGCACTCGTCAGCTAAAAAAAAAAAAAAAATTGGGCACGGTGGCTCACGCTTGTAGTCCCAGCACTTTGGGAGGCCGAGGCAGGCCTCCGCAGGATTACCTGAGGTCAGGAGTTCGAGTCCAGCCTGGCCAACATGGTGAAAACCCCTCTCTACTAAAAATACAAAAATTTGCCAGCATGGTGGTGAGTGCCTGTAGTCCCAGCTACTCAAGAGGCTGAGGTAGAAGAACTGCTTGAACCCGGGAGGCGGAGGTTGCAGTGAGCTGAGATCGCACCACTGCACTCCAGCCTGGGCGACAGAGTGAGACTCCATCTCAAAAAAAAAAAAAAAAATTAACGTAAAAAAACCTCCATGATGAGCCAAATATTTACAGTGCTGTGCTGACCCATATCAGAGCCTGAGGAAGAGAAAAAGATCAGTAATGCTGATCCTATCTTTATTTAAAATTTTAACACTTTGCTGATCATGGATACTTTAATTTTGACTTTAAAAAAACTATACTACAATATTATTTCTCTTACTGACTGAGTTTTTTGGAGCCCCATTAAATTGTGTACCCAAGATCTCACTTACCTCACCCTGATCCTACCTCTGAGGGAACATTTCCAGATTTCATGATTGGGGTAACCATGTTTTTTTTTAAAGATGGGGTCACCCAGGTTGGAGTGCAGTGGCGTGATCTCAGCTCACCGCAGCCTTCGACTCCTGGGCTCAAGTGATCTTCCCACCTTAGCCTCCTGAGTAGCTGGGACTACAGGCATACGCCACTACGCCCAGCTTATTTTATTTTTTGTAGAGACGAGGTCTCACTATGCTGACCAGGCTGGTCTCAAACTCCTGGGATCAAGCAATTCATCTGCCTCGGCTTTCCAAAGTGCTGGGATTATAGGCATGAGCCACCGTGCCCGGCCTGGGGTAATAATTTAAAACAACAAAACCTCTACTCAATATTACATGTTTTGGCTGGGCACAGTGGTTCACACCTGTAATCCCAGCACTTTGGGAGGTCAAGGCGGGCAAATCACCTGAGGTCAGGAGTTTGAGACCAGCCTGGTCAACATGGTGAAACCCCGTCTCTACTAAAAATACAAAAATTAGCTGGGTATGGCGGCGTGAACCTGTAATCCCAGCACTTTGGGAGGCCAAGGCGGGCAAATCACCTGAGGTCAGGAGTTCGAGACCAGCCTGGCCAACATGGTGAAACCTCGTCTCTACTAAAAATACAAAAATTAGCTGGGTATGGCGGCATGCACCTGTAATCCCAGCTACTGGGGAGGCTGAGGCAGGGAGAATTGCTTGAACCCAGGAGGTGGAAGTTGCAGTGAGCTGAGATTGTACCACTGCACTGCAGCCTGGGTGACAGAGCGAGACTCTGTCTTAAAAAAAAAAAAGATTACAATTTTATACTTCAAAAACATAGAACAACATAGCAACTCTAAGATGAAATTTCAAACATTAAAGAATTAGATTAAGGCCAGTGTGATGACTCACGCCTATAGTCCTAACACTTTGGGAGGCCGAGGCTGGAGGACTGCTTGAGCCTAGGAGTTTGAGACCAGCCTGGGCAACATAGGAAGACCCTCTCTGTACAAATAATAAATAAAATAATTTTTTTTAAAGAAAAGAATTTTAAAAAGAAAAAATGAATTAAAAAAGGAAAAAAAGAGGAATTAAAAAAAAAAAATTAGTGGGGAAGCAGAATTTGCTCCACAAAAGAGCCACCAGAATGGCAAAAGAGCTGGCAAATGGGACTTCGGAGAAAAAAGGGACGGAACTGTTTCTTTCCCAGGAGTCAGTTTACAAGGGGGACGCATGAGCTGTCCTCAAGCATATGATGAAATAATTACCAGCAGTGTTCTAGCTGCACAGGACAGAACAAAATAAATACACTGCACTTGAACCAGGGGAAGCCTGGCTAGACAAAAAGGAAAAAATGACTTGAATACAAGCCCACATTCAAGCCTGTTGCAGGCGGCGCAAAGCCACCCCTGGTAGCCTCTCCAGCTGGAAGGCGGCAGGCCTGTGGCAGGGGCTGCCCCCATGGCCTTCAGTGCCCTGACAGCTGGGAGAAGGGGGAACATTTCTTTTCACATCATACAAAGATGCACACAATCAGCCCCCACTGACAAACAATGGAGCCTCTTGTGCCATCTCACCAACACTCTCTGAATTGTTTTCGAAATCTGCAACCCAGGAGTAGCTGCCAAATTTCTCTTTAATGCAAGATGTTAAAAATAGGGGACGCTGGGGAGGGGAGGAGATTTTAATGCAGATTTTTTGCTGTGAGCCTAAAATTGCTCCACAAAAAGTCTACAGATTAAAAACAAATCCAGAACCCACCTTTAATTGACTTATCATTGAAATAATCTTCTAACCCTGGGCTCCCTTGAGTATCAAAGAGACTCTGATTTACAACAGACACGGTTAGAATCTCTTCTGTTGACATTTCCATCAATTCATCTTCACCATCCAAACTTGACAAACCAATCAAGTCATTATTGTTAAATAAACTTGCTCGAATTTTCTCAATTTTGGCTCGGGATCTTATCTGTGTGAACAGAGAACAGGGTCAGGATTTGAGTAGCTTGACCAGTCATTCAGTGTGAGTGAACTTCTCCCTCCCACCTTTTCCTGGAAACCCTCTATTCATCTGGAGAGATGTGAAAGCTGCCCTACTCTGGTGAGCTGGACCTCCTGGGAAACTTTCTCCCACAGGCCAACAACAGTGACTTTTAGCAAATGACTCAACCTGAAATCTCTGTCACTAAACCCCGGCCAGGTCTGTGGCTTTACTCTGATTCCCAGGGAGGAAAAATTCATGCCTAACTCTGAGGAAGTCCCCACGAAGGAGGATGATGGATTCAAAGAAGTGATTCTAGGAAAGAAACCAGCTGCTTGATCCTTCAACCCTCCTTGCAGAGCCTGCTGGGAGAGTAATGCATGTCAGTTCCCTACCTTACTGTTATGCAAAAGCACAGAAAGGCTCTGATGCAGGATTTCTAAACAGCGAGGCCTAAGAAATACATGGGATCCTGAAGTGGAACTATGACTCACTAGCATGCAGGTCATCTGAAACTCAGAATCACCTGGGACAGAATGGCAGGAGTCTATTCTCATGCTGCTCAGTGACCATCCCTCCTGCCAATGGCAACACCAAAAAGAACAGAAAGAACCCAAGGCCATTCAAGATGCGATGGGGCTGAGTCAGAATGCACTGATGGCGCCCACCCACCGTGGAAGGCCAGGCCCTGAGCCCTCTGGCTCCCCTTTACTTCGTGATATGGGACTTGGTGTCACTCAGAGACGTCACCCCAAGCAGCCTCACTGTGCTCATTCCAAGGGCTGCCCCAGGGAGCCCCCAACCGCTCCACCATTACCTACTAGGAAATAACTTTGGAAGATGTAGAGGCTTGGGGGATTGAAATGGGTCATGATTTAGTGGTTGCAGAGGCGTGAAAGCTGTTACCTCCACGACTGCGAAGCCTTTGATGGGGCGGGCGGCGAGGGGCTGGTTGTCCAGGGAAGTGACTGTGTACATGGAGCCCATGTCCGACACCGAGGCCGTCTCTGCATTGTCCAGGGGCTCCCCCAGGCTGCCCAGGCTGCCCAGGCTGCCGGTGCTGCACAGGGAAATGTCCAGGCTCTCCTGGCTGGACACCGCGTGGGGCTCCAACAGGCCCGGAGGGATGGGCAGCTCGAGGCCGGCAGGCAGCGGATCCACAGAGAGGTCGCTGACGGTTTGGGAGATGCCCTGGGAGCTGCAGATGGAGGCCTGGCTGGTGGAGGCGGAGGCGCTGATGCTCATGGCGGGGGTCAGGCTGCTGGACGTGCTGACCTCCATGCTGTCTGTGCCGGGGAAGGCCAGTGTCTTCTCGGGCTCAACTTTCCCGTCCCCGCCCTCGGCCTTGTCTTTCGGCTTCTTGGTGTCTTCTTCCTGCAGCGGGATGTAGATCTCGTCTTTGAAGACCCCGCCGTGGGCGTTGCAGGCCTTGCGGATGGCGCCTCTGACTACGCCCTCGTCCAGGTGGGTGGGGATCCCGGAGATCACCAGCAAGCGGCTGTGGGCGGTGGGGCCCACCAGGGCCTGGCAGGCATCGGCGATGGCGTCACTCGTCACGCCCAGCCCCTGTGGGTCCTTCCTGGTGAGGTGGCGGAGGATGATGAGCAGGGTGAGTGCGCGGTGGAACCACAGCATGTCCTCGGGCTTGCTGCCTCCGATGCTGAGCACGGTGGGGTCCGAGTCCACGGTGCGGGAAGACTGGCGCTTGCCCGAGGAGGAGGCCTTTTCCCGCTTCATCTTGACTTTTTTCCTCTTGGAGAGGAGGCTGGGACTCTGTGGGGTCTGTCCTGGGGAGGACGAGGAAGAGGAGGACGAGTCACTGAGATTTGGGGCGGTCGCTGAGGTCACCCCACTGGCTGTGACACTCATGTTAGTAGGCAGGGTCACTTCGGCCACAGCCAGGCACCCTTCCATGAGTGCATGAAAATACGTAGAGAACCTGCCCTGGTCGCCGGCCGCCGCCCCCCCGGAGCCCCCGCAGGCGCCGCCTGAGACCCAGTTCTGCGTCTCCTCGTCGTACAGCTTGTGGAGCTCCGACTGCAAGGCCATCAGCATGGCCAGGCAGGGGTTCAGCTGGAGGGCGATTGAGGAGGACAGGCCAGCGGGGTGCCGCCTCTGCTCCAGGGTGTGCACCGTGCGCAGGAGCTCTGCCAGGAGATGGAAAACAAGCTCCTTCACGCAGGCTGCCATGTCCGTGGTCCACAAGAAGTTTCCTGAGGCAAATGAAAATAGTAACAGTAATTACTATGCAGCACTGGCTATGTTCCAGGCGCAGTTCTGAGCCTGGAATCAACCCTCATAACAACCCTGTGAACAGTGACTGCGCAATTCAGTCCCTTCTTACAGATGGAGAAACAGAGGTTGGGAGGTGGAGGCCTGGCTGGAAGGCACACAGCTACCAGACAAGAGAGCTGAGATTCAGAGCTGACAGGTCGGCTCCAGAGGCGACGGCTTTGACCCTTGTGCCCAATGGCATGGTGCCAGCAAAACACCATCATATTTTGTCTCAAAAGGTTATGCAGCATGTTGGTGGTAAGTCCCTAGAATAATGTTTCCCAAAGTACTGGATGCTTACTATGGGGCACACAAGCCAATTTTACCAAACGGCACTGAAACACACACTGAAACACTGTTCCTTTTAAACTCCTCTTTTAGTCCTGATTTTTGCCAACAAGAAAGCCTTACTTTGAGGGTGGCATTATTTATTTTTCTTTTTTGAGTCAGGGTCTTGCTCTGTCACCCAGGCTGAAGTGCAGTGGCACAATCATAGCTCACTGTTGCTCCTAGGCTCAAGTGATACCTCAGCCTCCTGAGTAGCTGGGATTACAGGAGTGTGAGACCATGCCCAGCTAATTTTTGTATTATTATTTTTCTTTTGCAGAGACAGTTTTCATGGTTTTGCCATGTTGCCCAGGCTGGTCTAGAACTCCTGGGCTCAAGCAATCCTCCCACCTCAGCCTCCCAAAGTGCTGGGTTTACAGGTGTGTGCCATTGTGCCTGGCCATGAGGCTGGCATATTCTTTTTTTTTTTTTTTTGATTTAAATTTTTTTTTTTAATAATGTTTTTTTTTTTTGAGAGTGAGTCTTACTCTGGTACCCAGGCTGGAGTGCAGTGGCATGATCTCAGCTCACTGCAACCTCTGACTCCTGGGTTCAAGCAATTCACTGCCTCAGCCTCTCGCATAGCTGGGATTACAGGCTCCTACCAGCATGCCCAGTTAATTTTTGTATTTTTAGTAGAGATGGGGTTTCACCATCTTGGCCAGGCTGGTCTTGAACTCCTGACCTACCTCGTGATCCACCCGCCTCAGTCTCCCAAAGTACTGGGATTACAGGCATAAGCCACTGTGCCCGACCTTCTTTAATAATTTTTTAAGCTGCTTTTTTTTTTTTTTAAATTGAGACAGAGTCTGTCTCTTATCACCCAGGCTGGAGTGCAGTGGCACGATCTCAGCTCACTGCAACCTCCGCCTCCCAGGTTCAAGCAATTCTTACGCTTCAGTGTCCAGAATAACTTGAATTACAGGCATGTGCCACCACACCCAGCTAATTTTTATATTTTTAGCAGAGATGGGGTATCGTCATCTTGGCCAGGCTGGTCTTGAACTTCTGGCCTCAAGTGGTCCGTGTGCCTCAGCCTCCCAAAGTGCTGGGATTACAGATGTGAGCCACTGCACCTGGCCAAGGCTGGCATATTCTTTTTTGTTTTTTTGAGATGGAGTTTCGCTCTTGTTGCCCAGGCTGGAGTGCAATGGCGCGATCTTGGCTCACCGCAACCTCCGCCTCCCAGGTTCAAGCAATTCTCCTGCCTCAGCCTCCCGAGTAGCTTGGATTACAGGCATGCACCACCACACCCGGCTAATTTTGTATTTTTTGTAGAGACAGGGTTCCTCCGTGTTGGTCAGGCTGGTCTCGAACTCCCGACCTCAGGTGATCTGCCCACAGCCTCCCAAAGTGCTGGGATTATAGGTGTGAGCCACTGCGCCCAGCACTTTGGGAGGCGGAGGCGGGTGGATCACGAGGTCAGGAGATCGAGACTATCCTGGCTAACATGGTGAAACCCTGTCTCTACTAAAAATACAAAAAATTGGCCGGGCGTGGTGGTGGGCGCCTGTGGTCCTAGCTACTCTGGAGGCTGAGGCAGGAGAATGGCATGAACCCGGGAGGCGGAGCTTGCAGTGAGCTAAGACGGGGCTACTGCACTCCAGACTGGGCGACAGAGCGAGACTCCGTCTCAAAAAAAAAAAAAAAAAAAGAAAGAAATTACGGTTCTGGCAGAAGCAGGGCCACGTTCTCCTGCAGCAGTGGATGACAGGGCACGTGTCCTCTGTGCCTCCAGCTCACCAAAGTCCCCCTGCCAACTTTCCTCTTTATTTCCCTCATTTAGCTGATCTGTTTGAACCCTGAAGGCACTGAAGGCATCCGAGTGTGCAGTGTTTTCTGTTTTTTTGAGATGGAGTTTCGCTCTTGTTGCCCAGGCTGGAGTGCAATGGCGCAATCTTGGCTCACTGCAACCTCCGCCTCCCGGGTTCAAGCGATCCTCCTGCCTCAGCCTCCTGAGTAGCTGGGACTACAGGCATGCACCACCATGCCCGGCCAATTTTTTGTATTTAGTAGAGACAGGGTTTCATCATGTTGGTCAGGCTGGTCTCCATACTCCTGACCTCAGGTGATCAACCCGCCTTGGCCTCCCAAAGTGCTGGGATTACAGGCGTGAGCCACTGCGTCTGGCCCGAGTGTGCAATGTTTTCTTCCCTGCAACATTATGGAAAAATTCAAAAATATAGAAAGCCTGAAGAAATTATACAGTAAACACCTGTGCACTTACCAGCTAGATTCCACCATAAACATGTTGCTGTATTTCCTCTACTACATATCTGTCTACCCCTCTATTCATCCACAAACCCATCTTAGTTTTTGATTATTTCAAAATAAGTTGTAGACATCAGTATGCTTCATCCCTAAACACTTAAGGAAGCATATCATTAAAGTTTAATATTTATTTAGAATTTGTTTAGGTAAATTTGCATATGGTAAAATGCACAACTTTTACATTTATCATTCCATGAGTTTTGCAACCTTTTTGACCCTTTGAGGAACTATGCAGTTATAACCTTTGATTTTGCAACATTGTTCATTTCCACACCACCCTTCACCCCTAAAGTTACAATAATGGCATATACTTCTGTTTTAAAGTAAAGTGGATAAAGTTAATCTTATTTTCCTGGTTAGTTTCCAATTCTCAAAATAATGAAAATACCCGGCAAATCATGGATTTGGGAGTCTAGGTTGTACCTTAAGATCTATTCCCCAAGCCCACTTCAAATGACAGCAATCTGAAGGAGGCTGCAGCTGCCTGGGCTACCTGTGGCCACTCCCTACACCACCTGGCAAGCTCCTTCCTCAGGCACCATGCCAGCTCCACCCCCACCCTAGATTCCGATCCCCAGGGAAGGCAGCCTCACCTAGCAGCTCCACCACCTGCAGGAGGACGGATGTCGGAATGGTGTCAGGCTCATCTTCGGACTTCCCTTCACTGTCCTCTGATTTCCAGGACAGCAGCTGCTCTGCGAAGGCCATAGCCAGTGGGAACTCCAGGGGCAGGGAATGTAACACCAGGACTGCTCCAGGAGGTGGAGACACCCCTGCAAGAAGCACCCAGGAAGAAAGCAGATGATTGGCAGCACCTGACCCAAATAAGCCTCACAAAAGGTCCTGCGAGGTGTGCACGTAGAAACAGGGCTGGAGAGCCCACCCACTCATCTGCTCCAGGAGGAGGACACATAACTCCTGACACTCTGGACAGTGGGCTGCAGGGACACGAGGAGATGGAGGCCATCCCTCCAGGGAGTCCGCTTACTGGGGTGGATTCGGCAAATGGGACAAAGAACGGAGATGAGAACAGAGGACACACACTTGTCATTCAGTTAGATACCAACCAGAATGGGGAAAGTAAGTAACACTTTAAAAGATGCCTCACTGGGATATTCCCAGCTTGGTAAAGAAATAATCAGTCCTTTGGTATGGCTGCAATCCCACTAAGACCATTATGCTTATTACAGTGGACCAGCAAGGGGTCCCCAAGACTTAAGACTACTGGCACCTTGGGTTTTGATTATCTTATCACCTTTTGTCACTGCCATGGCCTACGTGTGACCAAAGCTGTCTACAGTGAGAGGAAGAAGGTCCAAGGCTTGATCCCCCTCACATCCTGCACTGCCCCGAAGCCCCTCTATAAACACCAGTCAGACAGAAACCAGGGCATCAGAGGGCTTTGGACAAGTCAGAAGCAAACCACATTGGCTTGTATACTCTGGGGTGAATGTTTACATGGTGATAATTGTGGAATGACAGAGATCCTCTGTTTTAAATGTAAAGTTTAAAAAACAGCTAGTATAGGAAAAATACTATGAAAAATAGACTCTAATAAAAAAGACCATAAAGTTGTTTAGCAATGACCAAATCACCGAAGAAATGTTCTTTCATTTCATTCTCTAAGATGCATTGTCTCAAGGACTGGGGTGTGGAGAAGCCCAGGCCTGTTATTTTGGCTAAAAGTTCACATGTTTTCTGTCTCTGGCAAACACGCGTCAGTCTTTTCCTGTCAAGCATGCCAAGGAGGAGCAGTGGAGGCCTGTGATGAGGATTTCCTTTCTTTTCTGTGCATACTCAGACACAGAGCCAGCAGGCCCTGGTGCATACAGAGGACAGGCAGTGACAGCTTCAGGGCATGTGGAGGCAGAGCCCTCATCTAACTCTAAAACGATGGAGGCTTCAAAAAATGCCCAGGAGATGAGAGCAATCGAGCTTCCAGTTAGTTGAGGAGCAGACTCTCACAGTGGCCAGTGCCCTGGGGAGCCATGTTGAGAATTTGGTTAATGAGAATTCAAGGAATGGCAACTGGGATTATCATAGCCTGAGCCAGCTGTAAGGATGTGATTGCTCTGGTTGTATCATTCTAAACAGACACATCTCAGCACATACTTGTGAAAAGAAAGGAAATCTCCACTGTAGTCTGGACAGCATCTGTCAGGCCTTCCCTAGGTAGGAAAGATAAGTCTTTTAATTTACTGCCTCTAAAAGAAGCAGCAGTTTCTTCCAGAAGTCCCCAGAAGTCCTATTCTTTATCAATAGGAACTGGAACATGCAAGGTACAAAATTCATTACAGCTTCAAAAAGAAGGCAAGAGGAGAATGACTCCAGCTGTTCTCGTCATGACAAGCTGCTGGAGACTCACCCAGTTTGATGTGGACCCTGTCTGTGGAGAGGACCACAGAGGGGTACTGGTCAGCGGTGGGGGGAGGTGCAAGCCCAGTGTTGGCTGGGGACGCGTCCCGCGGGTAACAGGCGGCCTCGATGAGGTTCAGCTGGCCATTTCGCTTCACTTTGTGGCCGAGGCCATATACGAGCACCCGTGCCCACGGTGCCTTGTACAGAGAGGAGCTGAGAAGGAGGGATGGGTGGGTGTTAATACAGGGTCTAGCCATGCACATGGGGACAGGCAGCTTTGCCTTCTCACCGGGGACGTTAAATGAGAACTGGGCCCAAGTCATTTCCATCACACTTTGGAAGGTCATTCTTTATAGACTAATTCCCCAAACATAGAAATATGGAGAGAATTGTAAGTCATTTGCATTAAAGAATCAGTGATTTGAATTTTTTTCCTTGGCCAGTTTCACCAGAATTCATTAGCTTTCCTCTCCCCATCACCATCTTCTTGAGAACAGGCAACTTACTCTTTGCGGAATCCAGATTGACTTTCTTTACAAGACACAACAACAAAAGCTGCCCCAGGGAAATTCACGTCCATGTTGACTTTGGATTCGGAAATTGGGAACTCTTCGGAGGGGAACTGCTCTGGTGCTGTCTGCAAAGAGACACTGAATAAGGAAAGCCACGGGCTAAACACAGGGACAGCATTTCATCTTCTCATCTCACATGGCCCAGGAAATCAGCCAAACGACTAAAGAGCCCTCTGGAAGGAAGCAAGCTACAGATGAGATAAAGCAGAAGAGCTTCTAGGAAAAGGAAATCGAGAGGAATAGGGACTTGGAAGGGAAAGGAGAGTCATTTTCAGCAAGCCAGTGAGACTCCCAGTTAAAAATGGTAACCACACTGCAGGAACATGAGCTTTAGACTTCTACCTGCAGGAAAGAGCAGATCTGTTTCGTCAGCTCTAAAAGGCTCTCCTCGCCCTGGTGCAGGGTCCGGGTGATGGCCACGTTGAGCCACTCTCTCACTGTCTGGGAGTTGCCCTGGTAAAAGAGGTCCGTGGCGGAGCAGTTCTGGGAATGGATGCAATGCTGTAAAGACTGCGCCAGGAGGATTGAGCTGGAGCTGATGGTGCCGTCTGGGGATGGAAAGGAAACAGAAGTTGACAAGAATCAAAGCAGCCAGTAGCTGTGAGAGTCTAAGTAACAGACAATGAATAACCCATCCAGAAACCCCAGATGGGAGTTATCCTGGATATGATGTCCTGGATAACAGATGCCGGCAATCAGATCCTCTGCACCAGGATGGTGGAGGGGGACCCAGGAGATCAATGGGCTTCATACTTTTGCTTTCTTTTCAGCTGTGAAACTGTTTCCTAAAATAAAATCTACACAGAGGCCCCGGTCTATGAAATATATCAAATGGGGCTGCTTGGATCCAGGGGTTCCCAGAGCCTGACCTGTCTGACTACCCTGGCCCACCCCCCGAGGGTACCTCAGGGCACAGCCTGTAGAGAAACTTGTTAGATCATCAGGGCAAAGCTTCTGCCACCACATTTGATGCTTTCCAGGTATGTTTCAGGGCATCTAAGTTCTTGGGATGGGCTGTGGACCCCACGCGCTCATATGGACCAGTAGCGATGTAGTGCACACATGCCCTGGCTGGGTGGGACCCCACAGTTGTGAGCTGGAGGGCAGCTACCCAGGATGCTGACTGAGCCTAGACTGCTATCTGCAAGTGAGCTTTGAGGGGTGCCCCCTGCCTGCCTCACCTCTTGTTCCCATCTTAGTTGCTGGGAGATCAAGGGGGCAGGCTAGAGGCTGAGATGCCAGGGGAAGACAGAAAGGGCCCCTGAGTCCTGGATAGTGCTGAGGGCAGACTCATCACCTGGCATTCCCTGGGGATCAGACACAGCCCTCATGCCAAGGGCACACAGGCTGGCCTTTGGAACAGCCTCAGCAGAACTTATGATGAACCAAATAGGTCTGTTTTGGAGGACGCTGATGACAGGAACATCTCCTTTCTTTCTAATGTCAAATAGAATGTCTGTGGCAACAATACAGTGACTTGGTTTCATAAGTAATACTTAATTTTCCTTGATCCACAATTACGTTGGGAAACTTGATGAATGCTTAACAGAGTAATGACTCAAGTGAGTAATCCATTACATTTTTCGAAGAGTGAGAAAGCCCTGCCAGGAGAATCCCAGTTCCTGCGTGCAATTTCTCACGTGAGCCTATGCGCACCATGAGGCATTTCTCGCCCTCATGTGGGGAATGACTACACTGTGCACAGCGCCCGCCTGGTGCTAAGTTCCAGAGTGACAGCAGCAAAGCCAAGTTTTACCTGGGAGAGGAGGTGCGAGGAGCTGATTGGACAGCAGTTGCAGGTGCTCCAGGGTAATGTCCCGGATGGCAGGGATGTGGAAGAGGCGAGTGAACAAGTGAGGCAACTTGGGGGCGAAGATATTGAGCAGGGCCATGCGGCAGTACAGCCTGGCCAGCGCAGCCTCGCAGCGCAGCAGCTCCCTGCAAGGGAAAAGGTGGGTGAGATACTCAAAGCCCTGATGCTCCGGCCCCCATACCGGGACCAGGCCGCAGGTTCTGAAGGAAAAGGATCCCGCCTCAGGCTTCTCTTCCAGCCTGATGTTCCAAACCCTAAAGGAGTCACTTGAGTTTTAAACAAAAGTCACATTAAGTTATATTGTTATGTTTGATTTTTCCCAGCTCAAAAAAGCACTGTAGGGAAAAAAATAAAAATACATGTCCGCACAAAAATTTGTACATGTATGTTCATAGTAGCATTATTCCTAATAGCCAAATAGTGATAAGAACTCAAGTGTCCATTAACTCAATGGTAAGTCTATACAATGGGGGTATTTTTCAGCCATCAAACAGATCAAAGACTGACATACGCCACAATGGGAATAAACCTTGAAACATCATGTTCTCAGTGAAAGACACCAGATACAAAGGGCCACATATTGGATTCCATTTCTGTAAATTGTCCAGAGGAAAATGCATAGAAACAGAAAATAGATTGGTGGTTGTCAGGAGATGGTGGGAAAGGAGGATGGGAAGTAACTGCTATGGATATGGGGTTTCTTTTGGGGTGATGAAAATGTACTAAAATTGATTGTGGTAATGGTTGGACAACTTTGTGAATATAATAAAAACCACTGACTTGTGTACTTTAAATGGGTGAATTGCATGGTATGTAAATTATATCTCAATACAGCTATTATAAAAATACCATCGTGGGCATTTTTTTATGTGATGAATTTGTAAAGTGATCGGCATTCAACTTGAATAATAGCTCATTAGTGCCTAAGCACGTCTTACGGGCCAGGCTCAATGGCTTACACCTGTAATTCTAGCAATTTGGGAGGCCAAAGCAGGAGGATTACTTGAGGTCAGGAGTTTGAGACCAGCCTGGGGAACATAGTGAGAATCCCTCTCTACAAAAAATAGAAATCACCCTGTAGTCTCAGCTACTTGGGAGGCTGAGGTGGGAGGACTGCTGAGCCCAGTAGTTGGAGGCCACAGTGGGCTATGACTGTGCCACTGCACTCCAGCCTGGGTGACAGAGCAAGACTCTGTTTCTAAAACACAAAAACCTAGGCCCCAAACTCACTCTGAACCCACGGGGGTCATTTGATATTCCTACTGATCCTAATTAAATTTAATGCTGGTGTATCATAATTCAAATTTAGGTGTAATGGCAATTAAAGAAACAACCCCATATGGAACACTTGATGAGTGTATGTGTGAAGTGAAGATAAACAAAAAGAAGACAGCTAAGAAACTACATCGTAGGTGGTTTCTTCCTTATCAACACCAGTCTGTGTGGTTCTCATGCCAGGATGAACAATAAACACACTTCTCCTGTCTCCTCCCTCCTTGGAAGCCCATGTGTTCACTGCATTAACAAAGCACATGAGGACCACGGCAGCAAAACTGGTAAGGACTGAATGGGCAAGCTGAGAACCCCACGGTTCTCCCCTTGGCTTTCACCTCAGACTTTATAGGCCAAAGTTACCAGGGACGGAACTGTTTGTTTTGTTTTCTTGGGCTTTTTTGAGACAGGCCCTGTTGCCCAAACTGGAGTGCAGTGGCGTGATCATAGCTCACTGCAGCCTTGACCTCCCGGGCTCAAGCAATCTTCCAGCTTTAGCCTCTTGAGTAGCTGGGACTACAGACATGCGCCACTGCTCCTAGCTAATTTTTTCTTATTTTTGTAGAGACACGGTCTCTCTCTCTCTCTCTCTTTTTTTTGTTTTTTGAGATGGAGTCTTGCTTTGTCACTCAGGCTGGAGTGCAGTGGTGTGATCTCAGCTCACTGCAACCTCCGCCTCCCAGGTTCAAGCGATTCTCCTGCCTTGGCCTCCCAAGTAGTGGGGATTACAGGCGTGTGCCACCATGCCTGGCTGATTTTTGTATTTTTAGTAGAGACGGGGCCTTACCATGTTGGCTAGGCCGGTCTCGAACTCCTCACCTCAAGTGATCTGCCCACCTCGGCCTCCCAAAGTGCTGGGATTATAGGCGTGACCCACTGTGCCCAGCCAAGACAGGGTCTCTCTATGTTGCCCAGACTAGTCTTGAACTCCTGGGCTCAAATGATCTTCCTTCCTTGGCCTCCCAAAGTGCTAAGATTACAGGCGTGAGCCACCGCGCCTGGCTATGAGCTTGTTTTGGGTCTGACCTGCAGCCCTGGTTTGGACACTGTACACTGCTAATGCCTCTGAAGCCACTGCTGCTCTAGCCTCTGTTTTCCAAAATCCTCTTTATTTATTAAAAAAAAAATTTGAGACAAGGTCTTGCTCTGTTGCCCAGGTTGGAGGACACTGGTAATCATGGCTCACTGCAGCCTTGAACTCCCGGGCTCAAGCAATGCTCTCACCTCAGCCTCCCACTTAAATAGCCAGGACTACAGGTATGCACCACCAAGCCCAGCTAACCAAAGTCTTCTTTAAAACCACTGTGAGTGCTTTAGCACAGAATACAATCTTGATGAAAATCTGTGCCAGGACCAGAAATCCAACCACCGAATGATCACACAGATCTGCATGGCATGTTTCCTATGTCTTCCAATACCAGGACCACCGCATTAACACTGATTAAACATCCTACACTTGTAAGTTGATTGTAACTCTATAAGGACTTTCTTGCCTTCTCTCTCAGTTGCTAGTCAGCAGTCAACAGGTTTCATCTATCAAAGTTGTTTGCTAAAAAAAATGACCAAAAGACTTATTAAATAAAGCTTTAAAAGCTTTTTAATAATACCATGTTGATATTCAAGCATGTATGTTTGGGGACCCTTTTCAGCATCTATTTTTGAGTCTACAATGTGTGTCAGGGCCTAGCTTAGGCACTGGGGACTCCAGCAACCTCTGCCTCCTGGGATCAAGTGATTCTCATGCTTCAGCCTCCCGAGTAGCTGGGACCATAGGCACATGCCACCAGACCCGGCTAATTTTTGTATTTTTAGTAGAGATGGGGTTTCACCTGTTGGCCAGGCTGGTTTTGAACTCCTGGCCTCAAGTGAACCGCCCACCTCGGCCTCCCAAAGTGCTGGGATTACAGGTGCAAGCCACCGCACCCGGCCCACAAGAACAAATTTTAGCAAACAAGCAAAATAACAGCAGTAAAAACATCAGGTCCTGGGAGAGCATTAAAATACTGTAGTTTCCTGACAAAGAGCGCATGGACAGTCACCTTAGATGGTGAGGGCAGAGCTTTTTGAGGAGGTGAGTATTCACTGAGATCTGAATTACAGAACGAGACAGCCAGGGGGAGCTCTGGGCCATCCCTAAGGAAGCAACACACTAGCTGTGTGAGCACCACAGAGGAGGGGCTGCCAAGCTCAGAGGCTCCTGTGGGGTTCTGTGAAGCAGGTTAGGTTTGAATGTACTCCATGGGAAGGTCTGCATTAGAGGAGGGAGAGCTGATTTCTGTGTCTAAAAGATCGCTCCAGCTGTTGTGGAGAGGAGAGCCGAGGCCTGGGCTGTCGTGGAGGTAGGAATGGAGACGTGTGCAGATGGGGACATATTTTGGAACAGTCAATGGCACTTGCTGATAGCTCTCTTGAGGAAAAAGGATGGTTTGTGGTGCCCCTTCCAGATATGGGGAGGCCAGAGGCAGAGGAGATTTCAGGGAAAAATTCAGATTCCACCTCACACGAGAAACTTTAGGGGCTTATGAGATTATTTGTGAGTTAAAGGTCAACAAAACCCTATCCTTGTCTACCTCAGAACTGCCCTTGGTTAAGGTGTTTTAAAGTCAGTTCTTCTGAAAACCTGACAAAGAATGTCAGCAACATCACAAGGCACTGCTTATGATACTAGTGACCCCTCACAGGCAAGCTGTGTCTAAATGGGGAGCACTGTGAAGAAGAACATTCTTGGTGGGAAGCCACAGCTTCAAGGCTTCTGGAGCATGGTGATGCTTGTAACTGGGCATGCCTCTTGCTGGAATCCCTGGAAGCCATGCCTGTGGAGTGTTCACAAGAGATGTCAGCTTGGATTAGGACACGGGGCTGTTGAGCCGCCGGCCGCAGGAGCCCTGCTGTGGGACATTTCTCCTTCACACCTGAGTTGACACTTGGGTAGGTATGTAGGTGGGGTCAGTAGGTAGGGTCAGGGAATAGCCTCTGAACTTCTATGTGGACGACTGTGAGGACCCCTGTTGAAGAAACATTTGTGATATTGCCCTGTGGTATGCCTACTTCCTGTCCTGTATCTCGCTAAGTAAAGCTAAGAAAGTCATATGTGACCTATTTTGGTCTTGTGAATTTGACTGACTCATTGAACTTAAGATCACCCAAACGCTGCAATGCAATCTCAAGTGGAGATGGTCTATCTCAAGAGGTCTTGCCGTCTAGATAGATAAGCATATCTGGAGTTCCAGTGAGAGATGAGAACTGGAGATACACTCAACTTGATTCAAAATTGTCAACATCATGAGAAATTGTGATGGCTAATGGATGAACAGCATGAAAAATAGTTTCTGGAAATTTTTATTAGAGAACTCCATTTATTATTATATTTTCCTCTGAATTATTACAAGACATTTTAAGATGGAAAGGAATAATTCTCAGGGGAATTGGCAATGGTGAACATGAGGGAGCTTTGCCAGATCTTTAGGTTTCAGCCCACTGAGGGCAGGCACATGCCTTGAACACCTTCTCTTCTGGAAGCCTGCACAGTGCTAGGCACATAGAAAGCACTCAAGCAATACCTGATTGGCTTCACAGCGAAAGGAGCTTACACTGTACCTGGACATCTTCTTACCTTTTCTTGACTTGCTTTACTCTCCGTAACTTTCTCCATGCTCTTCCAATCCGTGGAATGTGATGGCTAATTCATCCATTAGCTATCACGATTTCTTGTGATGTTGACAATTTTGAATCAAGTTGAGTGTATCTCCAGCTCTCATCTCTCACTAGAACTCCAGATACGCTTATCTGTCTAGACGGCAAGACCTCTTGCTGTCTCCGGTTGAGATTGCATTGCAGCGTTTGGGTGGTCTTAAGTTCAATGAGTCAGTCAATCTCTAGCTACCCATCAGTCCTCCCAAATCACAGCAGGGTGCATGTTGCATAAGTCAGATGATTCTAGATCCCCCAACTTTTTTTTTTTTTTTTTTTTTTTGAGACGGAGTCTCCCTTTGTCACCCGGGTTGGAGTGCAGTGGCACAATCTTGGCTTACCGCAACCTCCGTCTCCCGGGTTCAATAGATTCTCCTGCCTTAGCCTCCAGAGTAGCTGGTATTACAGGTGCCCATCACCAAGATCGGCTAATTTTTGTATTTTTAGTAGAGATGCGATTTCACCAGGTTGGCCGGGCTGGTCTCGAACTTGTGACCTCAAGTGATCTGCCCACCTGGGCCTCCCAAAGTGCTGGGATTACAGGCATGAGCTACCGTGCCTGGCCCCTAGATCCCCCGACTTTTCTTCACACCTCCTGCAATTTTGCTGTTATCTTTATTAGCTGCCTTCTCTAAGTGTTAGCTTTGAAGGAAAAACTTTCTTGCCGAGGATAAATGGTACATGGTACATGTGGTAGAGCGAAGTTGGTGGATTTCTGTGACCCAGTAGAAAGAAGGGCCCAATTGTACCTGTGAATTTGAAGGTTGGTATTGTCCAGTGTGACCAGCCCATTGGTGGCAGTCCTTCGGTAGCCTGCTGGGGGCCTTTCCAACATGTCAATAGGATACCAGTATCGCACCAGCACACCTTCACTGCGGAGGTACGTTTCTACCTGCACCAGTTCATTCACCTACAATAGGAAAAGAAAATGTCTGTTTGTGCTGTTTGCTTTTGTTTTCCATGTGTGCGTGCGTGCGTGTGTGTGTGTGTGTGTGTGTGTGTGTGTGTGTATTTTCAGTCCAGGCTTTTAGGTATTATAATTTGTAACTAATTGCTATTTCATAGACAAAACAAATGAAAGAGAATTCATAATACATTTTTGAAACACATATTATAAGTAATCTTATTACTATATAAACTTGCTATGTGCTTTTCTAAGAAAATAACAAAATAACAAACATCAGAAATGGGAGAGATCTTATTTTATTTTTTTTGAGATGGAGTCTCACCGTGTCATCCAAGCTGGAGTGCAGTGGCGTCATCTCGGCACACTGCAGTCTCTGCCTCCCAGGTTCAAGAGATTCTCCTGTCTCAGCCTCCCAAGTAGCTGGGACTAGGCACCCACCACTGTGCCCAGCTAATTTTTGTATTTTTAGTGGAGGTGGGGTTTCACCATGTTGGCCAGGCTGGTCTTAAACTCCTCACCTCAAGTGATCCGCCTGCCTTGGCCTCCCAAAGTGTTGGGATTACAGGCGTGAGCCGCCATGCCCAGCCAGGAATCAGAGAGATTTTAAATGAATTCTTAAATATAAATGTGAATTAATGACATACTAGAAAGGCCAAAAGCCAATTATTGAAAAAAAAAAAATTTCAATCAAAATAAAAAAAGAACAGGATAATATATACATAAACACACAACCAACCAGACTAATATATATATATTTATACATATATAACCAGATTATAGCAATAAATGCTAGTTTCATGCCATTGATTTAGTCTAAGTTCAAAGACATCTGCTTAGTACTGAGTGTTTTAGTTTTTCCATACCAGATGGAAAATTTTAATTGATACAATAAAGATTTTCAATGTAATCATAAGTTAGCAATTTAAAGAGAATAGTGCTATATTTCCAGCGCACACTGTTGCTAGGTAAAATTTATGTTCATTGTTTTTATGTTAATAATATCTTAAAAGCAGGGAATCGGTCTGATAGCTGTATTTTATTTCTAGGAAAATAAAAAGTAAGCTCATACATATGTATTTTGGATGCAAATACCAATGCAATTTTCATTTAGGGATTATTAAACTGGAGAGAAATTACCTTAGAAATAACAGAATGATTACAATAAGGACAATTCTATTTTTCTAATTTTTATTTTCACACATTTCTATTGCTCAAAAATATCATCCTAATGTATTTTCTTACAATCAGAGTCAGAAGTTTGCATCAGAAGGCAGTGGGAGATTAACAGTATTATTGATGGAATTTTCCATTTGAAAGTTCACCTCAGTGACCACCAGTCAATAGCCCTTCTAAAAAAATCTAATGAGTTCAATTACATTCTGACAAAATAGAGTCAGATGATGTAATTTTTTTTTTTTTTTGAGACAGTGTCTTGCTCTGTTGCCCAGGTTGGAGTGCCATGGCACGATCTCGGCTCACCGCAACCTCTGCCTCTGGGGTTCAAGCAATTCTCCTGCCTCGGCCTCCCAAGTAGCTAGGACTACAGGTTCGTGCCACCATGCCCAGCTAATTTTTGCATTTTTAGTAGAGATGGGGTTTCATCATGTTGGCTAGGCTAGTCTCAAGCTCCTGACCTCAAGTGATCCACCTGCCTCGGCCTCCCAAAGTGCTGGGATTACAGGCATGAGCCACCGCATCTGGCCTAAAGATGTAAATTTTTTCAAGGTAAATTTCAAAGCATTAATGGAACCTAATATCATCTGTATCTCTCCAGACAGATACCAAAGTTTATATCTATACAGTGATTGATGATATTAATATTTTATCAGAGACTCTCAGGCTTGATCTGTATATTATTTCACCAGTTTTTCCTGCATAGGAAGCTTCTCAAATACAAGGATGGGCATGCAACCTCAGAATCACATAGTCATGGCTTTCAAACAGGAGTCTCTTTTCAAAAGAAAGCTTTGGCCTTGTCCTCTCTCACTCTGTTACTTCTCTGCCCCCTTCCCAAAAAGTCCTAGCTGTGTCCTAGGAGAGAGCTTTGCAAAATGGAGGAGGAAACCACTGATCCAGTTTAATACACTCATTTTACAGATAGGGAAATTGAGGCTGAGAGAATCAGTGAGATGACGTGATCAAAATGACAAAACTTTTTTCTTTTTTTTTTCCTTTGGAGACAGGGACTCACTCTGTTGCCCAGGCTGGAGAACACTGACGCCATCACAGCTCACTGCAGCCTTGACCTCCCAGGCTGAAACGATCCTCCCACCTTAGCCTCCCACATAGCTGGGACTACAGATATGCCCACCATGACTAGCTAATTTTTTGTAGAGACAGGGTCTCGCCATGTTGCCCAGGCTGGTCTCGAACTCCTGGGCTCAGGTAATCCTCCTTCCTTGGCCTCCCAAAGTGCTGGGATTACAGGTGTGAGCCCCACGCCCAGCCTATTTCTTTGATTTGTGTCTGTATGACCATCATGGCAATGACAGATCATCCATTCATCAAGGACAATGGGGACTTTTCCCTGGGAACTTGGGTAGATATAATGCAGGAACAGTTTGAACATGTTGGACAGAAAATAATGGTAGAGGTGGTGTGGTCTGAAGGCGGCCACAGCTTTGAGACTGGAGAGCCTACCATCTACTGCCAGCCCTGATCTGAGTCCCTGAGGAAAGCTCAGGCAAGTCAATTGGCATTAGAGCATTTTTGCTTTGTGTCTTCGTCCCTGATTTGAAGAGAAACTCATCTGTATAATCACTTTTTAAGGTACCTGGGAATCTGGGCATGACAGCCTCAGTATATATAAAATAGCTTATTAATCAGAATGGCTGTTCACTCACTGAATCAACATCTAAGACGACTCCATGAAGCCCAAAGGTTTTCAGCATCCCTCGGATGGCAAATTTTGGCAGAGCAGTTCCAACAGCACTGCTGGCTACATTATTGCTGTCTGGAGAGCGGGTTACTACTGTGAGACCTGAGGAGTGTAGAGGGAGAAGTTTTTCAGGAAAAAGTACCACTGCATCTGGGTTCTTATATTTAGCATCTAAAATAGCTCTCCAGATAAAAATAAAATAATAAAATAAAATAAAATAAAATAAAATAAAATAAAATAAAATAGCTCTACGGGCTTTAACAGAACCCTCAGTTTTGTTATAACCAAGCAAGAACACAACTCAGTCTGAAAGGTAATATAATAGAATGTTGTAAAAGCTCTTACAATTGAAGAATAAAAAGACAAATAAGCCAGTTTAAAATGGGCAAAGAATTTTTTGTTTGTTTTTTGAGACAGAGCCTTGCTCTGTGGCCCAGGCTGGAGTGCAGTGGTGTGATCTCGGCTCACTGCAACCTCCGCCTCCCAGGTTCAAGTGATTCTCCTGCCTCAGCCTCTAGAGTAGCTGGGATTACAGGCGTGCACCACCAGGCCCAGCTATTTTCTATATTTTTAGTAGAGATGGAGCCCGGGCCCTACCTCTTTTCTTGTGCAGCTGCCTGCCCCACTCAGCTCATGCTACTGAGTTCTGGGAAGTGGGAAGGGCCCCACCAGGGTTGCTCTAGGGCTTCACATGCGGCGGTGTGGAAGAGGTTAGCCCAGTCGGAGTAAGGAGAGACACCCTAGGAGAACCACCAGCTGCTTGTGCACATTAAGGAAAATTCAACCTCTCATTTCATAGGAAATTTCATAGGTGGAGTAAGGAGGAAAGCAAAACCTTTTCGAACTTTATCAATTGTGAACTTGTTTGCTTCGTCTTTAATGTCTTCAATGGTGGGAAGATAAAGGTCTCTTGGGATGCCACCATTCTCTTCGTAGAGAAATTCAACCGTCTGTCGGGCAATATCCACCATACCTAAAAAATATAACAGCACAGGGTAACTCCCCAAAGAGTACACACAGATCAACCATGACACTGACTTACATGTAGAGTGAAATGATAAGGGAATCTTTCAAACATTGTTTATGAAAGTACATAACCCTTTGGCGAAGGAAATTGTGCAGTATCTACCATGTTTGGAATACTAAATGTACTACTTTTAGGAATGTCTCAAATCTCTTCCACAGAAATATAAGCACTAAGGCCAGGCACAGTGGCTCATACCTGTAATCCCAGCACGTTGGGAGGCTGAGGCAGGTAGATCACTTGAGGCCAGGAGTTCAAGACCAGCCTGACCAACGTGGTGAAACCCAGTCTCTACTAAAAATACAAAAATTAGCCAGGCATGGTGGCAGGTGCCTGTAAACCCAGCTACTCGGGAGGTTGAGGCAGGAGAATTGCTTGAACCCAGGAGACAGAGGTTGCAGTGAGCCAAGCTGGCGCCACTGCACTCCAGCCTCAATGACAGGGAAAGACTCCATCTCAAAAAAAAAAAAAAAAAAAAAAGGGCCAGGCGTAGTGGCTCACGCCTATAATCCCAACACTTTGGGAGGCCGAGGTGGGTGGATCACCTGAGGTCAGGAGTTTGAGACCAGCCTGGCCAACATGGCAAAACCCCGTCTCTATTAAAAATACAAATTAGCTGGGCGTGGTGGCAGGCGCCTGTAATCCCAGCCACTCGGGAGGCTGAGACAGAAGAACTGTTTGAACCCGGGAGGTGGAGGTTGCAGTGAGCTGAGATTGCACCATTGCACTCTAGCCTGGGAGACAGAGCAAGTAGCACTGTTGGTAGATAGCAAAAAAGTGGAAAAAACCGAAGTGTTCATCAGTATAAAATGACGAAAAATGGTCCATTATTTTGCAGTTATTTCATTTTCATTAACTCAAAATAACAAATTACAGGACAAATGGAGAGGAAGAAGAAAGTGAGGGTAACGTTTCTTTTTCTTTTTCTTTTGTTTTTGAGACAGAGTCTTGCTCTGCCGCCCAGGCTGGAGTGCAGTGGTGCAATCTCGGCTCACTGCAACTTCCATCTCCCAGGCTCAAGTGATTCTCATGCTTCAGCCTCTCAAATAGTTGGGATTACAGGCGCGCACTACCACACTTGGCTAATATTTTTGTATTTTTAGTAGAGATGGGGGTTCACCATGTTGCCTAGGCTGGTCTCAAAACTCCTGACCTCAAGTGATCCGCCTGCCTTGGCCTTCCAAAGTGCTGAGATTACAGGTGTGAGCCACCGTGCCTGGCCATGTTTATTTCTCTCTATATTTTTGTACTGTTTGATTTTTACTGCAATAAACACATGTTGCTTGTTTAAGAAAGAGAGAAGGCTATATGAGCTTCTTCTATCCACTTATTGAGATTGCTCTTTCTTCCCAGAGAAAGAACATACGATTATGTTTGATAGCAACAGCTACTATTAATTAATAAACCAAGTAATTAAATGTCCAAAGACCTGGGAGGAAAAGCATTATGGGAGGAAAGCAAAATGGGCACAATTCCTCCATATCCTGTTGTTGCCTTAGGCCCCACAGTGCCCAGGACGTTGTGGGTGAAAGGGCAGGTGTTGGTCAGGGGCAGTAGCTCACACCTGTAATCCCAGCACTTTGGAGGCCCGGGTGGGAAGACTGTTTGAAGCCAGGAGTTCAAGACCAGCCTGAGGGACATAGCAACACCCTGTCACTACAAAAAATAAAAAAATTAGCCAGGCTTGGTAGTGAGTGCCTGTAGTCCCAGGTACTCGGGAAGCTGAAGCAGGAGGATCTCTTGAGCCCAAGAGTTTGAGGCTGCAGTGAGCTATGATTGCACCACTGTACTCCAGCCCAGTTAATATAGAGCGAGACTCTCTCAAAAAAATAATAAAAAAAGTGGGTGTTGATAGAATCTGCTTTTTTTTTTTTTTTGAGATGGAGTCTGGCTCTGTTGCCCAGGCTGGAGTGCAGTGGCGTGATCTCTGATCACTGCAAGCTCTGCCTCCCGGGTTCCTGCTATTCTCCTGCCTCAGCCTTCCGAGTAACTGGGACTACAGGTGCCTGCCACCATGCCTGGCTAATTTTTTGTATTTTTAGTAGAGACGGGGTTTCACCGTGTTAGCCAGGATGGTCTCAATCTCCTGACCTCATGATCCGCCTGCCTCGGCTTCCCAAAGTCTTGGGATTACAGGCATCAGCCACTATGCCTGGCCTAGAATCTGCTTTTTTTACACAAGGCCTAACTCCATCCCACCTATCTACCATTCTTTTATTCACTGGTCTTACTGTAAGGAAAAAGCATGGCAATTTTCTGAGCAGAGTTTAAAAGGGGGCTGTGATTAGAGACAGACGCTTTTGGAATTAAGTGTTAGAATAAACAGGAAATTGTGGCCTAAGATTAGAAGATTAGGGAACAATAATCTTTGCAATGTTTTCAAAAGGAACAGTGGGTATGAGAAAAAAATACTGTTTGTTTATGTATGTGTGTGTGTATGTATGTATGTATGTATGTATGTATGTATGTATTTGAGACAGACTCTTGTTCTATCTTGCCCAGGCTGGAGTGCAGTGGCACAATCTCGGCTCACTGCTGCTTCTGCCTCCTGGGTTCAAGCAATTCTCCTGTCTCAGCCACCGGAGTAGCTTGGACTACAGGCGTGTGCCACCACACCCAGCTAATTTTGCATTTTTAGTAGAGATGGGGTTTCGCCATGTTGGCCAGGCTGCTATCGAACTCCTGACCTCAGGTGATCCACCCACCTCAGCCTCCTAAAGTGC